>NC_052409.1:4532781-5149598 GCF_009389715.1 Phoenix dactylifera | reverse complement strand
TAAAAAAAAATAAAAAATAAAAGAAGAGAACTAGATTTGAGAGGAAGTTGTTTTTTTGCGGTTCTAATTGCCCTCCCATTTATGCAAGAGTTATGTTCTTTTGAACTTGTTCTTATTTTTCCTTTCATGAATCTACGGTTAGCTCATACCTAAGGAACAATACTTTTGTCTGGATTTTTTTTAAGTCCAACCTATCACTGATTGTTACCTTTTCTCAACCGTCGTGTTAGGAAGAATTTACCCTTCATCATTATGTGGTTTCACTGTCATTGTTTGCCCCGAAAAGTAGATAAATATTGTTTAAGATATCTCGTGAGGTAACTTTTGTTTTTGTTTTTAATCAATTTATACCTCAAATTTCTAGAAATAGTACCAGAGAGAATTCTATTGTAATCACTATTTTATTATAGTAGATTTTATTTGGAGTTGCCCCATAATTTTTTTTTCTATAGAGAGAGAGGGTTTTTCATGTAAATTTCCATGTTTGCTCTCTTTTATCGAATTTTATTTTGTTTATATTTATAAATTTGGGCCCCTCAATTGGTATCAGAGTACTATTGACTGTTACCTTTTCTCAACAGTCGCGTTAGGGAGAATTTAGCCTTCATCATTATGTGGTTTCACTGTTTTTGATTGCCCCAAAAAGTAGATAGGTATTGTTGACCAATATTTATTAAGATATCTCGTGAGGTAACTTTTATATTTGTCTTTAATCAATTTATACCTCAAATTTCTAAAATAGTACTAGAGAGAATTCTATTGTAATCACTATTTTATTTATAGTAGATTTTATTTAGAGTTGCCCCATATTTTTTTTCCTAAGAGAGGGTTTTCCATGTAAGTTTTTGTGTTTGCTCTCTTTTAACGAATTTTATTTTGTTTATATTTATAAATTTGGGCCCTTCAAGTGGTATCAGAGTGAGGTTGGTTCTCTGGTGAAAATGATGGACACAAGATTCGAGATTGAGAAATTTAATGGTAGAGATGATTTTTTTTCTCTTGCATAGGAGAATGAAAGATCTATTAATAGAACAAGGTGTACACAAAGTATTATTGGGTAAAAAGAAAAAGGCAAAAAAAGTGTTTGACGATGATTTTAAAGAGAAGATGAGAAGGCTACCAGTTCTATCGAGCTTAATTTGGCGGATGAAGTTCTGAATAATGTGAATGATGTGGAGACGACCATAGAGATTTGGCAAAAGCTAGAGAGCTTGTACATGGCGAAAAATATGATAAATAAACTATATTTGAAGAAGCAATTGTATGCACTTCAGATAGAGGAGCACGAGTTTTTTTGGCACATCTAGATATGTTTAATGGCCTGATCATGCAGTTGGCAAATATTGGTGTGAAACTTGAAGAAGAAGATAAAGTTCTATTTCTTTTGGCTTTGTTGCTCAATTCTTATGATAAGTAGGTTACGACCATATTACATGGGAAGGAAATTCTTATGTTGAAGGATGTTACATCTACACTAATGTACAATCAGAAGATGAAAAATTCAGAGCCGCAAGTTCTTGTCACAAAGAAAATGGGTAGGATGATCTAAGGGTCATGTTATATCCAAAGGCAGGTCAAAGTCAAAAGAAAGGCTGAAGATGCTATCATTGTGGCAAAGAGGGGCATTTAAAACAAAACTGCTTTAGCAACAACCAAAAAAATAAAAACTGCAGGTTTTTTAAAGTGGGAGTAGAAAAAAAGAGAAGAATTAGAAGGAAAAAAAAAGAGCAAATGATAAGAACACTACAATGAATGTATTAGAAGAGGAAGTGGTGGTTCTCACATTTGGAAATAAAGAATGCAATCATATTCTAAACATGATGTTGAGTGGGTTGTTGATTTTGTAGCATCCTTTTATGCCACTCCCACAGAGGTATTTTTCACATCGTACGAAGCAGAAGATTTTGGTTATGTGAGGATGGGTAACAACGGTCGTGCATAGATTATGAAAATTGGTGATGTGTATAGAGACTAATGTTGGTTGCACATTGACTTTGAAGGATGTGAAATATGTTCTTGATTTGCACCTTAATATGATTTCTACTCATGCCATGGATCGGGTAGGCTTTGAAAATTATTTGGTAATGGAAGATGGAAACGTACTAAGGGTTCGTTAATTGTTGCAAAAAGGGAGTGCTTGCTGTACACTG
Organism: Phoenix dactylifera; assembly: GCF_009389715.1. Classification (NCBI taxonomy): domain Eukaryota; kingdom Viridiplantae; phylum Streptophyta; class Magnoliopsida; order Arecales; family Arecaceae; genus Phoenix; species Phoenix dactylifera. Next base: position 5,147,448 of record NC_052409.1, on the reverse strand, counting down.
TACAAGACTTATGTTAAGATGTGCACAAATAGATTATTTGCAATTAAGGATGAAACTTTACCAGATCTATGGCATAAGAGGTTGGCTCGCATGAGTAAAAAAATATTGTAGATTTTGGCAAAGAGGTCCCTCAAACCCTCCACCGAAGATAAACCACTACATCATTGTGATTATTGTTTATTTGGCAAGCATCATGAAGTTTCTTTTTACAAATCCTCCAAAAGAAAGAAAAAATTGTTGCATATGATTTATTCTAATCTATGTGGTCTTATTAAGGTAGAGTCGTTAGGTGGCAATAAATCTTTATTACTTTTATTAATGATGCTTCACGGAAAATGTAGGTATATTTTTTGAAAACAAAAGACTAAGTGTTCAAGTTCTTTCAAAAATTTCATATCATGGTAGAAAAAGAAATAGGCAGACCATTGAAATATCTTTATACTGACAATAGAGGTGAATACACTTCGAAAGAGTTTGAGGAGTACCGCAAGTAGAGAGGCACAAGACCTGAGAAAATAGTCCCTGACATCCTACAGCATAATGGTGTGGCGAGAGGATAAATTGCGCCATTGTGGAGAAGGTCAAATGCATGTTAAAGATGGTTAAGTTGCCAAAGTCATTCTGGAGTAAAGCTGTACGTACTGTTGGCTACCTAATTAATAGGTCTCTATCAGTTTCTTTAAGTTTTGACATTTTCGAGAGAGTGTGGACAGGACAAAGTTTTCTACTCTCATTTGAAGATGTTTGATCGCAAAGCATTTACACGTACCTAAGGAGCAAAGGTCAAAGATGGATGACAGAGCTATTCCCAACATATTTCTAGGTTATGGAGATGCTGAGTTTGGTTACAGATTATGGGATTCAGAAAAGAAGGAGATTATTAGAAGCAGAGATATAGTCTTTCATGAGAATGAGAATTTAGTAGACATTGAGAAGATTATGCAGTCTGAAGCTATAGTTAATGATGTTTCTAATTTTACACCACTCCCTTCTCCATCCAATAAGGTCACTGATGGGAGAGAAGTACAAGATGAAGAGCATAATGAAAAAAATGAGCTAGCAACAGTTGATAATGAAGATGTGCTAGATGTTGAGGGTATTGAGCAAAGGGAGCAACCTCCTCCATCGGAGTTTGCAAAACCTTAAGTTAGGAGGTCTACTAGAGAGCACAACCATCTACAATATATCCTAGTTTGGAGTATGTTTTGGTTACTAATGAGAGAGAGGCAAGTAGCTTTCAAGAAATCTAATATTATAAAGATAAAGATAGTTGGATGAGGGCGATGCAGGATGAGATGAATTTCTTGCAAAAGAATTATACTTATGAGTTGGTTGAACTTCCTAAAGGTAGGAAAGCATTATAGAACAAGTAGATGTTCAAGTTGAAGAAGGATGGTGATAAATTAGTAAAGTACAAAGCTTGTTTGGTAGTGAAAGGCTTCGAACAAAAGAAAAGGATCAATGTTGATGAGATCTTCTCTCTAGTTGTGAAGATGAGCTCTATTTGAGTTGTTCTGGGTTTAACAGTGAGTTTAGATCTTGAGCTTAAGTAGTTAGACCCGAAGACTACTTTTCTCCATGGTGACTTGGAAGAAGATATCTACATGGTGCAACCAGAAAATTTTGAGGTTAAAGGAAATGAGCACTTAGTTTGTAAACTAAAGAAAAGTCTCTATGGGTTAAAACAGATACCAAGGTATTGGTATAAAAAGTTTGATACATTCATGGTGGGCTATAGCTACACAAGGATAGTTGTAGATCCCTGTGTTTATTTCGGAACCCTTCCTGAAAGTAACTTCATTATTTTGTTGCTATATATAGATGATATGCTTATTGTGGGACAAGATGCTAAGATGATTGGCAAGCTAAATGAAGAGTTGTTTAGATTCTTTGACATGAAGGATTTGGGTCAAGCACGTCAGATTTTGGGTATGCAGATCATCCATGATAGAAGAGTTAAGAAGTTGTGGTTGTCATAGAAAAGGTATATAGAGAAAGTGCTTGAGAGATTTAATATTAAACATGCTAAGCCAGTTAGCATACCACTTGCTAGTCACTTCAAGTTGAGTAATAAGTTTTGTCCATCCACTAAAAAAGAGAGAGAATTCGTCATCTATTTCTTACTCTTCTGCAGTTGGGAGTTTGATGTATACCATGGTTAGCACACAACCTGATATTACTCATGTTATTGGTGTAGTTAGCAGGTTTCTAGCAAATCTTGGTAGGGAGCAATAGGAAGTGGTTTAGTAGATCTTTAGATATTTGAGAGGCAACTCTAAGTTATGTTTGTTTTGGGGGGCTCAAAACTAGTTTTAGAGGACTTTATAGATGCAGATATGACATGTGACCTTAATAGCAGAAAATGAACTTTTGGATTCTTGTTTACTTTTGCGGGAGGAGCTGTGTCATGACAATTCAACCTATAAAGTTATTTTGCTTTATCTACAGCTGAAGCTAAGTACATTGCTGCCACCAAAGCAATGAAAGAAATGCTTTGGATGATGAGCAAGATGGGTATATAGTGTTTTGTGACAGTCAAAGTACTATGGACTTGAGCAAAAATGATACATGTCATTTTCGCACAAAACATATTGAAATGAGATACCACTAGCGTCGAAAAGTGGTTGAGAAACAATTGGCGTTGTTGAGGAAGATTCACATTGGAAATAATCCATTAGATATGATGACTAAAGTCATTCCAATAGAAAAGCTTGAGCTTCGCATAGAGCTCGTTGGACTCTAAATAAGGAGTTGTATAGTTCCTCCATGGGGTGGAGGGTGAGATTGTTGGCCCATGGAGGGGGAGATTGTTGCGATGCATGACACTATAGGTCCAGCCCATATGGGACTCGTGCAGTCAAAAAATAATTAAAAAAAGAAAGAAAAAGAAGAGAAGGAAACCTGATTAGGAAGAAAGCCACTTCTAGCCATGAAAATGCCACCCTGTTTTTTTGGGATTATAATTGCTCTTCCATTTGAGTGGCAATTATATTCTTTTAGGATTCTTTTTTCTTTCATGGTTCTAGGAGTGGCTTACACCTTAAGAGCAGTGCCTCTATTTGGATTTTTTAAGTCTGACTAGCTGTTAGCCATTGTCTTCTCAACGATCGCACTAGAAGAAATTTAGGCTCCGTTTGAAAACTTGGAATTGAGGAGAAAGGAATGGAATGGAAGGGAAAGTTAAAAATTTTGATGTTTGGAAGTTTTTTAGTGGAAGAAAAGGAAGAAAAAAAAGGAGAAAATAGGAGGAAAAATTTTGGGCTCCAATTGTTTCCTTCTTTCCTCCCATAAGTGGAAAGATTTGGAGAGAAAGAAATTAGAACTTAATAAATTTTTTATAATACTTATTTTACCCTTAAATTAAAGAACTACCAAATTAAAAGGACAAATATATCTTAGGGCATATTTTGTTTTGACCTTTCATATGTTATCTCCTAGGGTTGGGTCTGGGTCTAAAATTAGGACCCAAACAAGGGTGGCTTAGGACCTGGTCCGATCCGATCCATTTGCACCTCTACTCATAAGCATGCCCCTTTTATAATAAGGGTATTTTAGTAAAAGTGTTAAAAATGTATACTTTCTTTTTTTTTCTCTCCAAACTTCCAAACAAGAGGAAGGAAAACACTTTCTCTTCCCTCCTAAAACTCCCAAACAAGAGAAGAGAAAAGTCTATTCTATTCATTTCTTTTTTTTTTCCTCCTTATTAAAGTTTTCCTTTCCTTTCTTTTCTCCCCAAAACTCCCAAAAAGAGGGTAAACCTTCATCTTTATTTAACTTCATAGTTGCCTAATACTTTAGAGAGCAAATAAGTGTTTTGAAAGACATCTATTGATATATCAAGGTGATTTTGAAAGGCATCTATTAAGATATCTAGTAACATAACCTTTATATTTATTTTCAATCAATATATACTTCAAGTTTTTTGGCATAGTATTTGAGAGAATCATATTGTAATTACTATCTTATTGTAGTAGATCTTATTTGGAGTTGTCCTATAATTTTTTTTCTTCATGGAGAAAAACTTTTCCACATAAATTTTAATATTTGTCCTATTTCATTTAATTTTATTTTATTTATATTTATGAATTTGAGTCCTTCAGTGGCAAGATCCCTTGTGTTAATAAATAAGGCCCTTCCGACAACATTCCACATTCAAACTCATCACATGCTAACATTCTCCTTAAATGTAATCATCAAATAAAAAGTGGCATGCGGCGGAGATAGGTCTGGAAAGGAATAAAATTCTCCCCCTTTTAATGTGAGGAAGAATGAAAGAATCTTCCCTCTCAAGAAAAAAATAAAAAAAAAGGCGTCCCACCAGTCAGGCAGTCAGACCTGGACGGAAAACAAACATTCAATGAGCTCAGGCACAGGTCAGGCAGTCAGGCTGAACCCCAGAGAACTGGATGAATCCAACCTAATATAGTTCAATAAAATGATACCCGAGCTAACATATTAAACACGGAAACAGTTTAATAAATGGTTCCGACATGGTCTTAAACTATAAGGCGTAAAGGTGATTAAAACAACTTATCTCTCTTTTGTTTCCTATTCTTTCATTAGGGACAATCTTTTTGATGCTGTGACCACTGACAAGAGGTCAGATTTATTTTCCCGACCAACCAAACTCAAGCAGGCGTAGACAAATTCAATATACTTGGTTCTTTCATAAAACTGTCAAACTTTATTTCCAGGCTATGTTAATACCATCTTTGGTCCCAAGAAACCTTCCACACAACTTTGGCACTGAGAAGAGTGGTATCGCATATATAGCATCTTCGCAAGGAATATATGGCACAAGCTTCCTCGTACCTGTAAATATAACTCAAGATAAAACCCCATTTCAACAGAAAAACATTGTAGTTAGATGATGTAAGGCACAAACTTTAAAAAAATAAGTAACTTCAATTGCAAGAAATGGATTTCAAGAAAATGAGAGTGCGCGCCACGGAGAGAAGCATGCCATGCCAGTCCATCACAATACCAATGATTTGCACAAAAATAGATGATCAGAGTTTCTGAACATAAGTTTAGCAGACAATTACACAATCTAGCCAAGCCAATTGCACAATCTACCCAAGCCTTTTAAGCAATTAAATTAAGGTACAAAATACTATTATATCGTGTCCATGCAAGGAAAACATATCTAAACAAGATTTCCCTTACATCAAGGTGAATAAGTCAACATTTGAAGGTGCGCGTCGCGACAAGTTGGTTACAAATCACCACAGGACAGAAAAAATTGAAACAGATCACCTGATACTGCCGTCAGTTGATTCTGCGCCAACCAAGATCCTTTAATGGAGCAAGGAGCTACAACAAAGGATGGCTGGTGGGTCATCATTCTTTCTTCTTGTGTTCAATGATCACAAAATGGAGCAGCCCTTCTGTCCCTTCCTCCTCTTCTTCTTCTGCTTGGGAGGCTGGAGTACCACCTTAATGGCTGCATCGAAAACTGCCTTGACGTTCTGCACATTAAACACATTTCGCAGCAAAACAGAACTCCATCAATAAAGCGGATATTACATGAAAAGATAAGCTGAGAGGAAACAACATACTTGTTGGGTCTTTGAACTGCACTCAATGTAGGCCGGAGCCCCTATTGCTTTCCTCAGCTCTTCTCCCTTCAACATTAATGAAAATCATGAAACTGGCTACCATAGACAAATTGAGATGACTTTGAACGAAATAAATAGGAAGTCTGAGTAGGGAATATGATGTAGCTGCATGATATAAAACCACCATTACCTGAGCAGTGGTAATGGGGACAGCACCTGGGTGATCTATAAAAAACTGCTTATCATCCCGAAGATCTGTGAACAAACCCATATGCAGCTAGTTAGCATACTAGAACTGCAGCTGTTAGAAAAGCAGTGAACATCACATATGCTCATAATGTAATAGAAAATAATATTGCATGACTGTTAAAAGATCTCTGAGCTTAGTCCTTAGCAAATGATGCATGCTGCATTAAGCAGCCAACTCAAATGAGTGGTAAGGGTAATGCTTCAAGAGCACTTACACTACCTATAACAAGATACCAACAAAAGAAAAAATAAAAAAAAAGGAACTGATTGGTAATGACAAAAATAGCCATTTGTATAGTACCTCTGATAGTTGAGAGAGAAAAAATATTCTAATAAAGAAATGTACATCCAAGAATTAGTCCAATAAACAATTCCAACTGTAAACAATTTTAAGTGATAATCTAAGTGACTTGTATTCACTAATTTATATCCACTGCATGGACAATAAAAATGTTAAATGCAAAAGTCCAGATGAGATCTCTAACAGCCTGAAAAATGGGAGATAGAAACAACCAGGTAGTAAGGAAGTAAGAGGATCTGATCTGACCCCATCATCACTTTGATCACATTAATTGCAAGTGTGGGATAACACAGTGAAAAACTATAAATTACAATTTGCAGTAGCAAAATACATTGTCATAACATGAAACTATTCTCAGGCCACTTTTTGAAACACTTCAGATATAATAGCAAGCATATTTTTCCGGAAATGATTTCTTTGATAAATGCACCTGAAGACAAATAAAAAACACTCTTTTTTACTGACAGATATATAAATAAGCATCAAAGGGGACAGAATTGGTCATCTGTACAGATCCAACCCACTTCCAGACCACAATCAAACTAATGAAGTACAACACTATGCCCCTCATAATTATTTGATACATATCAGAAGGTTCTTGTCAGGATGTGAACCTCTTTTACAAGCCTGTATTGCTAGGTGGCCCAGATCATCCATAAAACAGGTTGTTAAGCCTCCTTTACCAGTTAATCATCATATCTGGTTCCTCACGATATACAGAGGCATCTCATGTAGAAATCATGTTTGCCATTATTAACATACAAGTAATTCAAGGAGTGATCACTGACACTGTGGCAACTCCCAAGATCATTAATGAAACATATTAAACCGTAACTAAACTAAATAACTTCAGGCCATAACATTATAGTTTTAACTTTATCTTCCTAAAATATCAAAGTAATGTATGGTATGATATAAAAAAGAGCTACAATGGGCTACTAGGAGGAGTTGAAGAAGACATTTCACATTTCAAGTTTCATTAATATCATTAAGCTACTAAACCATCACTTTCCAGAAATGAGTGGTCTGAAGAACTAGAATCATAAAACCTTCAATGACCAGAAACATAACCAAGAAGCTGCATAACATGCATCCAGGTCAACTTCATGAAACTTGCTTTGTCTTTTAATGTATATATAGATTTAAATCTTTAACAAAAAGAAGCTTCTCTCAAAACTGTTGATGCAGTACACGGATGATTTCTCACTAACCTAACTACTATAAATGGTTTGCTTACTTGTCAATTCAGGTATTTCATGAATAAATAAATTACAAAGAAAAACTGGCAAGGCAAAATGAGGAAAAGGAAAAAAGAAAGACCCAACGTCTCATTGATAATGGGCAACTCATCCCTAGAGGCAGCACTATTTGCATGCCAATCAAAATGTAATTTGTTTTCCCAAATTTTACAAGCATTGAAAAAGAACTTCACATTTAATCAGTACCGTCCAATTGCATCAGATGAATAGAACTTTAAAAGACAAATTATCACAGATAGCACCCCTAACATCCAGCAGGCTCAGAGAAACTGCACTGTCAACCAGACAGACCCACAACATCAAGATTAATTTTTTTTTTTTCACTCCCTAGAGATGGAGACCATCTCTCAGTCAACTCAACTTGACTAAGCCTTAATCACAAACTAGCTGGAGACCATCTCTCACTGTGCACTAAAACTCCTAAACTAAACGTTGATCAGCAATCAAATTTTTTAACACAAAAATGTTTAAATGAAGCATCAACTGGCACATATTATGCCTCAAATCAGATAACCTTGGATTCCTTTCTCCCCAAACCATCAATACCATCATTTCAGTTAGCAATTACATGTCCAGCAGTTGATCATTCACTGTGAAATGCCTCAAAACAGCAACTCATTAACACATTTTAATCCCTAAAAAAGCAGGGAAAAATATCATACAAAGCAAACGCTAACAATCAAACCAACAACAACCTGAAGAGGAAATGAAGCTCCCCTCCTCTTAAGGAATGATATCAGACAGCAGGCAGGGAGGAGAAGAAAGCCTCGCATGCACGCATACATCTATGCAGAAAAATGTCAACGATAAAAATACGTGAGAGTTGTTTCTTGGTTGTTGTAAGATTGATGATTGCCATATGCTTTTAGGAATTAAGAGTCCATTTGCAAGACATACAAATGTTAAGGTGAATATGTGTGAAGAAACATGGATAAGGATAGAAATGCATACATCAGAAGCAGAGATGATTGTGTTACAGGGACTGCAGAATTTGCACCCAAAGAAAAACAAAAAAAAAATGCTTCTGTTGTTGAGATGCCTGCAAAATCTTTAGAGTTTCACAAGCATATGCATGTAGATGAGCTTTATGAAGCAATATAATAATTGAATAAATAGGGAGTTGATTTTGTCTGGAGGCATTAAGAGGGAATGGAATCACCAAAATGCAGAAGGATAAATGGAAAATAGTAGGAAGAGCATGAAAGGGCTGTATTGAAAAAGAGGTGTTTGGTACAAATTAATTGCAAATGGAGTGGTAATGTTGAGCCCGCATAGTTGAGATACTGATGCTTGGTTATATACATAGTCACACAAGCAAGATGAAGTTGGTTGTTTCTTTACATAATTCATTGTTAACTTCTGTTGTTGCAGCATAACAGCATATGGGTGTTCAGGCCTCTAAGAGATTTAGTACTTGGAACTACTTGCTTAAACTAGCCACTTCATTTCTCATCATTACTTGTATTCAAAACCAATGCACTTGCAAGCAATAATGAGTCAAAAGCAGAAGTATTGCATAAGCTGATTTTAGACACGTGATAGACAGGCAATTGTAAGATGTATTGTCTTAAGCATCAAGTTGAAATGATTGCCATATGATTTTAATACTAAAAATAGTACTAATACTAAAAATAGCAATAATACTAAAATAGCAATACTATTAATAATAGTAATACTACTAATAATAGTGATTGTACCAATAATAGTAAAGATGCTAAAACTAGTAACGACGTTAAAAATAGTAATGATGTTAAAAATAGTAATTGAATTAAAAATAGTAAGGGTACTAAAAATAGTAACGATACTAAAAAATAGTAGCGGTACTAAAAATAGTAACGATACTAAAAAATAGTAGCGGTACTAAAAATAGCATCGTTACTAATAATAGTGATTGTACCAATAATAGTAACGATGCTAAAAATAGTAACGATGCTAAAATAGTAACGATGCTAAAATAGTAACGATGCTAAAAATAGTAACGCTGCTAAAGATAGTAACGCTGCTAAAGATAGTAACGATGCTAAAAATAGTAACAATGCTAAAAATAGTAATAGTATTAAAAATTAGTAATGATCCTAAAAATAGTAATGATGTTAAAAATAGTAATGGTACTAAAAATAGTAATGATACTAAAAAATAGTAGCAGTACTAAAAATAGCATCGTTACTAATAATAGTGATTGTACCAATAATAGTAATGATGCTAAAAATAGTAACGATGCTAAAAATAGTAACAGTATTAAAAAATAGTAATGGTACTAAAAATAGTAACGATACTAGAAATAGTAGCGGTACTAAAAATAGTAATAATACTAGTAACAATAATAGTACTAAAAATAGTAAAAATACTAGTAACAAGGTAAGCCTTCCACCCACTTTCTCCCTCCTCCCTCTCTCTCCACCAATGCTTGCTCGCTCCCCCCCCCCAACCAACTCAACACCGCAATGTCGTCGGCCGCCCTGAAGGTAAGCCTCCCCGCTCTCTCCTCCCTCTCTCCCATCAGGCACTTGCTCTCTCTCCCCTCCCTCTTCGACGCCGCTACGCTATCAGCCACCCTCGAGGCAAACCTCTCCCTTCCTCCTCCTCTCTCTCTTCCTTCCTTCCTCCTCCGCTCCCTCTCCCTCCCAATGGTCCGATACGCCCCTGCTCATACAATATGTACCGGCACCATACTCATACAATATGTACCGGTACCATACCGAACCAATCACCAACCTGTACAAACCTCGGTACCAGTCGAACAAACCAAGGCTAGTACAATTTTTTTTTAAGTTTAAACAAACTTACTGTGTAAGAAACTCCATTGATTTCAATCTTTTTCCTCTCTCTTTTTTCTTTTGGAGAGAGGAGAGGGGTGCTCAAAAAACATATTAACATCTCTAGGATGCCAACTGTTCAAATAGATTGTAGGGAAAAAAGTCCCTAACATATAATCTCTCTATCTTTCAATGTACTCCTAAATTAGGAATTTTACCAAAACTTTTTCAATCATGAGTCACAATATCTGATGATAAGAATTTAAAACAGGGTTGTTTTTATAGTGAAAAATAATGTCTTCTAAATAATGCAAATCATCTTCAAAACCATGAAAATAGCAACCAGATAGCAACATTATATCCAATAATTCCACTTTGTATACCCAATATGCACCTAGTTTTAGTAATTGGAAGCAACTAGACATATAGAGGGATCAACATTCTTCCTTATAGGAAGCTGTCTACAACAATTCAAAAGTCATTGCGAGGATTAGCATATGGATAATATCACTACTAACTTTAGTAATTGATGTTCTTCTATTAACAACTAATGTGCGCAACCATGGAATCAGAAAGTAGTTCTCCATACCTTCATCCTTCAAGTAGAGCATAACATAAGCATTAAGTTGCAAGCAATATCTTCCTATAATCATCTTTTATCACATATAAACCTCAGCACTTTTCTCCTATGGGACACTCAACGCGCAACTTCTAGATCATGTATTATCAACTTTTAATTGGTCATATGACCTCTTGTTATGACATTTGTCCACCTAGCTCAATTATAATAGAAAGATCTCTCCAACTGATTTATTTCATCTAATAAAGATACTGAGCAAAAAATTGTTATGAATATCTCTAAAAGATTGACAAAACCTAAAAATACAGGATTCCAGCATGGTTCTAGGGCGTAGAACACCCCCCCCCCCCAACCCTTTATCTTCTCTTTCCCTGTTTGCATGAGCGGTCTAGAACAATAATACTAAGAATACCATTTCTAAAGTAGACCAATATAGGGCACAAAGAAATACTATATGATATGATCGACTTGCGAATAGAATAACTTAACTGTGCAACCTTAATTAAATGCCTTGTCTCATCTAGGTAAAGTATGGAATAACTTAATAAGCCAAATAATATCAATTGCACCATTAATGTTCTAATGGAAGCAGCTACTTCTGTGGCAACTACATCAGCTATAGATGTGATGAGTAAGCCATGAATAGGAACAGCACTTTGGTTTTTAAACATTGGAAAATGATGACAAAGTAAAAGCATCCACCTCAATACAGAAACTTCAATATAGATGGTTAAAAAAGAGGTGACATGATTTTAAGCTCTAGGCACTGCTGGTTCGTGCCAAATCAGTGTAGGCACCAGGCACAGGGTCAAGATGGCACATATGATGTCCCTCTATTTGATTTTTAATTAAAAAGAGCAATTGAATTCTTTTCTCGGCATGGATGTTTGCCAGTCGTGCTGGCTGGCACACTAATTATTGGCAATGCAAGGATTAGGGCTGGAAGTGGGCCGGGCCGGGCCGGGCCACACCCCTACCCAAGCCCGGCCCGAAATTTTTTTTCAGGCTTCGGGCCGGGCCGAGGCCCAAACAATTTTACAGGAACGAGCCCGGCCCGAGCTCGGCCCGAGCCCATTTGGGCCAGCCCGTTTGGGCTTTTCTTTCATTTGACCTCTGAAGGGCTTTTTGAACCTTGTGTCATTTATTTTTCTCACAAGACTTTTAGTTCAGTAATAAGGGACCCCTTAAGGTTTATCTGAGTGCATTTACTAAGATTCTCTCTGATTTAGTATCTGGAAGTTCTTTGCTTTGATGAGTTTACTTCGAATGTCATGCCCTTCTATTTCATATCCTTTATCATCTCAGCAACTTTTTTTTTTCAGTCCAATACATTTTTTCCCTGTCGCGTTGGTTAGATAGCTTATTGAATAGTTAATACATGCATCAAGTTATATGGTGCATCCCCTGGTTCTTGCCATAGCTTATATTGCTCTTAGACAGTTAATGTTTCTTCTTATTATTAGTCTACAGCTGCTGTCATTTCCATTTCTAACTAGCAACTTCTTGTGGTTGCAAGGTTTCATTGTTTTGTTGAACCTCGTTGTAACAGGAACTCCACCTGAAAATGAAGGGAGGAAAGGGAAAAGGGGCAACAAAGAAGGAAACTAAGGAAGTACTGAAGCTAGCTGATGACAGGTTACTTGAGCTTTTTTAATGCTGCATCCAGTCAACCTTTGCGATGAAATTGCTAACTTCATCCTATCTGCTGTTGTAGCTTACAATACTTTCTGTTTGTGATGATGGCTTATGATCCATCTTATTTGCTGAGTAAACTGATTGAGCCTATGGAGCATGGAAACACTGAGTTTAAGTGCAGATGCACACACGAGGTTCTAGGCACATTTGCAGCAAGGCTGGGGCACACAAGTGGTCATTTTGTAATTATATGAGTATTTCCTATGAGTGAAACAAATATATGTTATGACGGAAGGTCCTTCTTCTGCACGTTCAACATTAAGGATTTTACTGTAGCCAAGATCCCTTTGCAGAAGAGAGGTTTTCAGCATGCTATGTTGTTCTAGAAATATATTTGAAGTTTCTTTATTTCAGGAAGGTTGGGAAACGCAAGGCTGCTATTAAGGCAGATAAGAGTAGCAAAAGACAGGCCAAGAAGGAAAAAAAGGCCCAAAAAGATCCTAACAAACCGTTTGGGCCAGCCCGTTTGGGCCGTGATTTTATTTCGGTTCGGGCTGGCATTGGGCTCGGGCTTGGTCCGGGCCCGGGCCGAGCCAATGGAAAACCCGAGCCCGGCCCGAAATAAAATTGGGCTTAAGTTTGCAGCCCGAGCCCGGCCCGAAATTCATTGGGTCTAGCCCATAGCCCGGCCCGCAAGCGGCCCGACCCGATGGGCTTCGGGCCGGCCCGAGCCCACTTCCAGCCCTAGCAAGGATGCATACTTGGTAAATTGCATAGACCCTACCTTCAACGTTACAGAGCCAGCTCTAAACAATCTTGGCAGAAAGCAATGACTTGGCTAGTTCAATAGCAAAAGATAGCTGCACCTTCCCCTCTTCTGTAAAAAGGGCAGCACCTACTCCTTGCCTCAAATATTTCTTAATGTAACCGCAGTAGTTTAGAACTGCCACACCATTTGATGAATCTTGCAACCATGAGTGTCCTATGACTTTCCTAACTTCATTTGGCTAGCAAAAAAGTGTTACACACCAATCAAGAAATAAGGCATGGGAACAATCATCCAAGTTACACCACAACAGATGTAATTATATAATTGAATGTGAACTGCAAAAGTAACCTAGCATTATAAAACAATGGATGTACTTTTGCATTACAATCTAGGAAAAAAATACCACCAAACAATTATAACCATACAGTAAAAGGCTTTAACATCCAGAATACCAAAAATAGGAGACCGAAAATATGTTCTCTGATCAAAATCAGAACACAAGAATGCAAAATATAAAAAAGAGAAGCAATAAGATAAAGCAGAAATGATGAAAATCATTACCAAGCTTCGTTCCAACGAGAATTATAGGCACACCTGGTGCGTAGTGCCTCAGTTCAGGAATCCACTGAAAAAAGGGGCAAAAAACAAGTGTAGTAAAATGTAGAATCAGCAAGGCAGTAAATTGTTACTTTGAAAAGAGAGGAGGAGAGCAAAACAAAATATATAGAAGAAGAAATGATTAATTCTTGCCTTCTTAGCAACATTTTCATAGCTGGCCTTACTGATGAGAGAGAATGCCAGCAAAAAAACATCAGCACCGCGATAGCTCAAAGGTCTTAATCTATTGTAATCCTCCTGGCCTGTTCCAACAAAGCAGGCTATAAGACTGGCACCAACAACTTCATGACTTTGAGAAAAAGGACAAAGCGATACACACTGGGAGGGGGGGAGAGAGAGAGAGAGAGAGAAAGAGAGGAGAGGGAAACAAAAGAGAACTGCAAGAAAGTGCAAAATTTACCTGCAGTATCCCACAAACCTAGGTTAACAGTGCTACCATCCACCACAACATTTGCACTGAAATTGTCGAAAACTGTTGGAACATAATCCTGCCCGTCATTTAACACAAAGTAATGATAATAATTTTATACAAGACAGCTTTGGACAAAAAAAAAAAAAAGGTAACGAATAAGAAATTTACAAGGTAAAGATTTCCTTGATCAAAAATCCATCTTCCAAAACATATCAGAAAAGATAAGAAATTCATAAAGGAAAAGTCACCTAAAATGTATGTTCTTTCTGGAAGAAAAAAAAGTTATAAATAGAATTGTCTAAAGGAGTCCATTGCATCATCATTTCGAAAATCCAACAAGGGGGTGCTCAATAAAACGCATGGACATTACAATGAATAAAATCGCAATGCCAAAGTTCCTTACAGCAAATTATATATCATATATATGGCTGAAACAACACATGGTTCTGAATGAGAAAAACAGAGAGAACTGTATTGAAAAGCCAATACCCCACAATCTTCTGCGTAACAACAAAAAAATTATCAAGGACCAATTTCCCTGAATAAAGGTTGCAACAAGACAAAACATGCAACACTTCAGTGACCTCAAATGCAAAATCATTTTCTCAATTTCAACCCAAGTTTATGGAAGAAAACGCTGGAACATCATGTGATTTCATTCACCTAAAGATAATTCTCCGAGAAAATTCACTGAACTTAACCACCGAAACAGAACCGCACCCTACCACATTCCCCGGACGAAACCCTAACATCAAGAAATCACCAACCAAAACAAAGAATGCAGGAAATTCCAGCATCTCACCGTGGGGAAAGTGTTGCTGGTGTAGGATATAAGCATGCAGGTCTTGCCGACGGCGCCGTCCCCCACCGTGACACACTTTATGAACCTCGATGCGCTCATCTCCTCCCCCGATCTCCTCCTCCGCCTCCTCAGCTACGCATCTGAAATCTCCAAGAGAGACCAACAACGATCCCGCGTCCCTCAGCCCTCCCCGCGACCTCCATGAACGCAAAATCCAAGAAAAAACAGAAAAAAAAAAAAACCAAAACGGGAGAGAAGGAGAAGCCCTAACCCTAACCCTAGGGGCGGAGATCTGCGAGGAGATCTCTTCTCTTTTTTCTTTCGCTTTCTCTTCGCTGAAAATTTTTTCCGGTTAGAGAGAGAACGCACCTTTGGGCGAGAGAGAAGGCCAGAGGGGAAGTGTGGCCGGGAAAAGAACCGGTGCGGTTGAAGCGGTCTACCGGTGGTTTCTGGAGATGGAAATAAATTGAGAGGAATATAAATGGAAAGAGTTTGAGCCCCCTCGGTGACAGCTAATATGATCATTTCTCTCCTGTCCAATTCTATTATTATACACAGCATTTCTCATTTGTTTTTTTTCTTTCAATTACTGAACCTAGAAAAATCCCATACTTTTGTCGCTTACCAGTTACCTACTTGGGCACAATTATTGCATGTAATTAACTAGTGAAAAGAATTAGGTATGATCAGGATAAGAGTATATTATAAAGTAGTTAATCATGGAATAATGCATGAAAGATATAAATGGTTATGATCAAATGAGAAGAAATGTCAATAGTGCAATCCTTTATCCAATATCTCATTTATAAGGGTTAGTATAAAATATTAAAGATTTTAGAGACTAATATGCAATCTTTTTATATTTATATAAAAAAATTTGTGATGTTCTTGATCGACAACATTTTTACCTTAATTTTTGTCTTTTGCCCACTGATAGAAATAATTATTGAAATAAGATG
The DNA here is from genome assembly GCF_009389715.1 of Phoenix dactylifera. Lineage (NCBI taxonomy): Eukaryota > Viridiplantae > Streptophyta > Magnoliopsida > Arecales > Arecaceae > Phoenix > Phoenix dactylifera. The sequence goes on along the minus strand of NC_052409.1, from coordinate 5,131,550 downwards.
GTTGCAGAGACTAGACTTATTCTTTTTTTTTGATTGGATGATCTTATATTATTCTCCGTGAACAAATCAACCTAGAACTATTTAATTATCGTTAAATTATACATGGATTAACAACTCTTTCGAGAGTTTGATATTAATTTTTTAAAAGAAAATTCTTTACATGTTACAAACTAATGATCCGTATATGATTATTAGTAGTGGCATGTCTTGCTATTATTTATTATTCTTATTTATTCTCCACTTCTTCTTGAGTGATTAAATTTTTAAATAGTTTAGTTTAGTTATATTTTTAAGTTTTGCTATTTTTTTTGTCACATCTCTCTCTCAATCTTTTATCCTCACATCTTGTTATCTCAACTCGTTCGAAATTTTGGATAAACTTATTGGATTTTTTTTGCAAAATCCAAATTGTGCAAACCTTTTGCTCTAAGATGACGGTCTTTTTAACCTCTCGTGCCGGTTTCTATCATATTGATATGGCTGAGTTGTATTTAGGCACCAACTTTTGTTATACCTTAAAGGTTGTGACATTGTGGTGTTTGGAAAAGTGAGTTTTTTTTTCACAAAAGAGAAAATGATGACGATGTCCTCAGGACTCCAGCAAATTTTATCTGGAGTATAAGAGGTTGTTCCAACTTTCTCAGACAAGAGGCATAAAAAGATATGGATGGTGGCCCATGCAATCTCTTAGGCCAGGAAATTCATAAAAATATTTGCATTTGAGAGACAAGTTGGATGCAGAAGAATGTCTTTTGGCTGATCAATTTCTGCCATGTTTCCTAATCATGCTAAATTCTTCCAACTTGGTCACTTGGAGATGATTTATTCTTTGCATCGGAATAATGCTCGAGAGAATGCTGGTGATAGGAATAGCTAAGAAAATGCATGCAAAGTCTTACATAATCAAGTTCGGTTATATAGGTGCCTTGCTGAGAGAGAGATGGGAAAGCCAGTTGAATCGGAACTTAGGCTGATTAAGATCTAAACTTTCATGCCTTTTAAGAAGGTTTGGCATTTATCCTTGACAGTATTGGATGCAACTTGAATTGGAGGTTGGAGAAGCCAACACAAGCCTACTCCTGTGGTTGTAATTACTTCATGTTAGTCATGTAGGGCTCGTTTGGTTCGCGGAAAGTATTTTCCCTCCTAGGAATATGATTCCTGGGAATCAGATTCCTAGGAAGAGGATACCTAGGAAAGTACTTTTGGCATGTTTGGTTAACCATGGGAAAGTGACAAATTTCCAAAGTGCTTATGTTTGGTTGACCATCCACTTTCCTAGGAAAGTTATGTATAATTCCTATTATGCCCTTAATAAAAATTAGGTATTTAATGCCTCTTTAATGCTTCTTTAATGCTGAAGGGTCTTTTTGGGAAAAAATAAAAAAGGAGTGATTCCCACCTCATGGGAAAGTAACTTTCCCATGTTTCTCATGGGAAAGACTTTCCCATGAAATGTGGGAATCATATTCCCATGGGAATACAACTTTCCCATCTCTCTCCTTTGAAAACTCCAACCAAACAAGAGGCATTTCATTACTTTCCCGTTGACCACACTTTCCCCCCTCCTTTTCCTGCGAACCAAACGAGCCCGTAGAGTCTGTAGGTACACTTGGGCAGGTATATATGCTATGTTCGACAGAGAATTTTGTGGGATTAACCCTCAGTTAGATACTCAGATTTGTGGACTTAATGGATCTCCAATGTAAATCAACAAACAAATGAAGATCACGGTGTTTACCTTATTTAGCGAAATGTTGAAATTATTAGGATATGTTGCTTGTTTTACAGCCTACGATCACCACACAATCATCATCTAGATCTCCTTTCCACGTCTCTGAGAAGGCTAGTAGAGTCTTCTTCTTGATTTCACCCTTCAAATTCCGATGTCCTGAATGACTACCCTAGAGATGATCCTTCTAGAAATGATCCCTTAATGAAGAAGATTTTCTCACAATGCCACTGTATCTCTCTCTTCAACTCTATCTCTGAATCACTATTGATTCAAAATCCTCTTTAAACTAGTGTAAAGGCTCTCTTTTTATAGAGCCTTTAGAGGAGAGAAGATAGCAATATTTCACTTCAGGAGTCTTTCAAAAATCCAAAAGACGTTTCTAATTAGGACTCCTTTGGTTATAACTAACCATGACACGGCGTTTTTAAGAGCTAAAAACATGTGGACGCAAGAGTTTGACAAGGTCAAAACCTTATTTGTTTTTCAACAATTATGACCCTTAAATATGGTGCATTTACCTAGAACATGTTCTGCATGTAAACTTCTTACAGTATCTGAACTCATACATGCATTTTTATGCATTCTTGCACCTCCTATGTATATTGAGAAGGTGGCTATTTTCTGGACTATGGGGAGTGTTAGGTAGTAAGAGGCAAGAGACCTAAGTAGATTGTCATTTATATCTATCTTCCCCTCTGGATCTATATAACATCCTTTAATACTGAATTCCATAGTAATGTTCAAGGATTTTGCTACGCTGAGGGCTGAATTTAACCAAGTCTTTGTCCTAAATTGCCAATGTTCAAGTAGCCCACAAAAAACAAAGCAAAAAAAAAGGGTCGCATCAACCTTTGACATAGTTTAGAAGGGTTCAACAATGGTGTTTACCAGAGTTACATATCGTACGGTATCTCAGGGGCAAATTTATCAGAACATTTGTATTTGCAGATAAACTTAGTGTAAAATACGGCAAAGGTATCATGCAAGATAAACCTCGAACAAGAGTCGTCTAGGTGCATTATGGGAATATCAGACCAATGAAAGGAATAAGAACAACCTCTTGATGTCTTACAAACTCTTCTAGGTACATAGGGTGTGGAAAAAATTAATGCGCACGTGGTGTCTCGGACAGCATGCGTATTTGCCTATTGGCGCCCACTGAGACTCATGTGGGCGCGCGCTAGCGGGCGCGCACCGACGCACACTGCTGCCAGCGTCCGCGGGCGCTGACCAACCGCGTCCACGGAAAGTGGACATGTGCCAGCGTTTGCTGGTCGCGAGAAGATCGTGAACGCATCCACGGAAGGCGCGGAGGCGTCTGCAAAAATTACTATAAAGGCCCTGCCCAAAACCCTATATTTACCCCTCGTTTTTTCTCCTTTCAGCACACAAAAAAATAGAAAAAAATACTGAAAAAATTTTGAAGAAATTTTTTTCCTCCTCTTAGCTACTTCTGATTTTTACTTTTGCAATTTTGTTTAGCAAAGTTTATTTTATTTTTTTATTTCGCTCTTCGCTGGATCTGCAAGTTCGATCGGGTTCGATTTGGCTTCTTCCGAAACGCACTGAAGAAGAAGTTTAGGATCATCGTATCTCTCAGGAGAATTGCTGGGAGATCCGTACGTAGGAGCAAACCCTTTTTTGGGACAGCGCCTATGCGCTTCGATCTGTCTTCAATCAGGCTATTTTCTTCTACTTTTATTTTAAATTTAATATTAGTAAATATGTAGGATTTACAACTTTGTGATTTAAATTTATTAAATGAAAAAATTTGTTTTGTGCTAGAATAAATTTCTTTTGTGATAGAATAGATTTCTTTTGTACTATAATAAATTTATTTTAATGTCGAATAGTGTATACACACACACACACACATATATATATATATATATATATATATATATATATATATATATATATATATATATATATATATTATTTTAAAATTTTTTTATTAATTATAGTTATTGCTTGATTTATTTATTTAGGTGATATATTGCTAACATAAGGTACGTACCTAAAATTATTAATACCCAAAGCCTGTCTTAAATGTCAGCACTAAGCACAACTTTAAACACTTGGCTCCACTATCCATTGAGTCCCCATGTGCTTGGTGAATCATAACCACATTCCTTCAAGTAGCTGTTTTCTTGGCCGTCGTGCGAGATTCTATTCGTGGTCCTTCAATCAGATGGCAACTGGTTTGCAATATGGACTAGTTCATGCAATGCCTGTTTGATTACATTCTCGTCTTGAAATTGTTTAAAGGAACTCGAGAAATAAATGTCAGCAAAACATGGATACCGGTTGCAGAGCGAAGTACCTTCATCCTCTACCCTGCAACAAACAGGAAGAAACTAGGATGAGGTTGTGATGAGAGTGGAGGAATAGCTTCAGATGGCAGCAAAACTGCTCGAGGTGGCAACTCCAGTGAACCAGAAGCCTGGAGAAAAGGTTGTTACTTCACCAAGTGTGTCCAACGAAGAAGCCAACAAGATGTTCCATAGGGATATTAGTGATTTCATCGAAAAAGGGATATTATTTGAATTTTTTGATCCTATATAAGTATCCAAAATCTACCCAGCGAACAATCAATATTGGATTAAACATATGCCTGCAGAAGTTCTCACATAATTTCCCTGTTTAAGCCCTGACGTTTTCGTCGGCATAAGATTTTCAATCTATTTAAATCAAATCACAAGCACCACGATCGACATATGTTCAGCCCTAATGAACCCATGCTGCAATATCTCCTAGTCCACATAGGTTATGAATCAGATCCGCTCCAATACTATTTGTAACAATTCAGAATCTCATCCAAAATGACTAGCCGGAATGTATATTTAAGTTCTCTGATCCTATACAAGTACCTAAGATGATCCAGCGAATAGCTGACGTGGGACTAAATACGTGCTCTCACGAGTCCTCGCATCATGCCTCTAGGATTTTCCTCCATACTAAGATACGTTGCACCGATCCAAATCGAACGGTACAAGTCGTACCATATCGTATTAGTACCGGTTCGGTGTCAGTAGGCCAAAAATAATTCCGTTCTATACCATACCAATACTATACTAGTATAGCACTGATATGGAGTGTGGTACCGAAATAACAAATTTTGCTATGTATGGACTGGTTGATGGGTGTTTGAAGGCATATGCATTTGCACTATAGGTTTTTGTTTGTCTTGTTTCTTTTGGTGTGTTGGTTGCATGTTACGAAAGTACTTACTTTCCTCGCTTGTCATCAGCTTGTGTATGGCTTTTGCCAGTGAAATGATCTCCAATGCTATGATGCCCAACTCTTACAAAATTTTCCATTGTTTGGTCATGGAGTTCGTCCTTTTATTTTTTCATTTTCGTTTTACTGGGAGGAGCTTGCTTAGTAGTTAGTAAGAAGGGCCTTCAAATTTCACAGTATACTTCTCAAAAAGGCTTATATACTAATATTTTTAATTCACGAAATTGGTTTGTAATATAATGAAATGAACGATAACGCTTCCACTTCATGGCATGAAATTTATATTCATGTTTTGTTCCTTGCAACAAAAATACTAGTAAAATCTTTTAAAAAAATAATTTAGATGGAAACCAAGAAATTTTTGTTATAAAAAGTTTTGGAGGGAAATAGTGGCAATGGGGGAAAAAATATTAGTAAAATGCAAAAGAAATTTAAAAACTTCTTTAAAAGTCTGGAGTTTGGGAATTGAACCCGACGTGAATCGAACACGCAACCTTCTGATCTGGAGTCAGACGCGCTACCATTGCGCCACGGATCCAGTTACTGAAAACCTTCTTAAAGTAATTTTATATTTCTTAACATTGTTGCATGCACTTGACGATTTCAATTTCACACTCATTGTTGCCCCTACTTGAAAAATTAATGCGATTGATGTGAATTCATTAACATATTCATGTCGGTGGACGCCATATTGCAATACTTGTGACCCATTGCAAAGGTAAGACAAAGTACATCAGGAGACTCTTCTACTGTAAAAGAAGCAAAATTTGCTTCCACCGAGCATTTGTACATTCACCAATTACTGTAGTAGTGTCCGAGAAGAAATTTTACACCACCGCCTTTGATCATTTCCAGTTTTTCATCTCATTACAAGGTTCCTTAACAAAAGTACTATATGACATGGTGAATCACTCCTTGTCATCCTTCTTCTGCCGAGCACATTTAGCCTGGACCGCAAGAGTGTTCGTGGTTCCGGGACAAGCAGGGTCTGCACCATAGGCTTGGGCTGACACTGGTGGCACACAGGAATTCTTCTCCAGGCAGGCCTGATCAGTAGAGAAAAATGAATATCAGTGGAGCCAAGATGAGGAAGAAAGAGAAAAGCAACAGCTCTTCGAGGCAGGAAACAGATAAATCCTTCTATAAATTAGTTTGCTGAGAAAAACTAATTGTAGTTTCTGGTTTATATATTCACATGGCTATGAAGTTTCTTGGAATGATCATGAATGATCAAGTGAATGTAGAAAGCTATCGAGGCCACACGGAAAGGTAGAGAAAAAAGAACTGCAAAGCTTTGACGCAGACAAGAATAAACTTCTCATGACAGATTTGTTGTTCCCTTAGGAAATCTAGTTCCCAATGAGGTCATGCAGGCTTATAACTAAACGGAGTTTACATTCATAGTTCATCAGGAACTTTATATAGCCATATATTTTCAAATAGATGTGAGTTGAATTGTTAGTAGAAGGATCACCTTCTCGACATGCTTGCGGTCTGTGGAGAGTGGCAGGTTCCGACAGTGAAGTTGCCACATGCGCCTGTGGGGTTCCCGAAGCTAGCAAAGGCAATGGAGCGGATGACCTTGTTGTCATCACACTTCAACTGAGCCCTTGGTTTAACATCTTGGACGAGGGTCTTGATCTCGCTATCCTCCCTCAAAAATGACTTAGGCCCTATTTGGGAGAGCTTTTGGAGGGCCAAAAAGCACTTTCTGACCCTCCAAAAGTACTTTTAGATAAAAAATGGTGTTTGATAAAATTTTCGAAAAGCTGTTTCAGCTTTTGCGGGAAGCTGAAAACAGCTTTTAGGGAGAAACTCCAATTTGGAGATTTCCGAAAATGCTGTTTTCAGCTTGTCGGGAAGCTGTTTTTTGAACCAAAATACCCCCATTTAAATCACACTTTTCCCCCCAAAACCCTTATCCCGCCTCTTCCTTTCTCTCTTTCCATCTCAATCTTCTTCTTCCTTTCTCTCTATTTTTTAGAGAGATAAATGGTTATTAGAAGGATAAAAAATTAATTTACACTAATAATTATAATATTTTATATATTTATTATTGTATTATACTATAAATATAATATTATATTACATTATATCATAATACATTGATATGTTATTTAAATAATTTAATATTATATTAAATTATTATTCTATAATACATAATGTTATATTACTATATTATAATAATATTATATTACATTGCATTAATATTATACTATATCATATATTTATGTATTAATACATATTATATTTTATTATGCTCTGTTATATAATACTGGTAATGTCCTTTATGGTCATTTTGTCACACAAAAGTACTTTCTCAGTTTGTTTACCAAACACATGTTAAAGTACCACAGCACTTTAGAAATGTAGTTACCAAACAGCAAACAGCTTTTTATAAACGCTCTGCTTCAAACAGCTCTACTTCTAACAGCTCTATTTCCAAAAGTTCTACTACTAATAGCTCCCCCAAACAGGACCTTAATATATAGCAGGAGGATGGAACTCGGTGACTACGGTGCAGATGTTGTCCCTCTTCACAGTCACGATCAGTATGTCCTTTGGCTTCCTTCCATGCTCCTCAAAGACGACCCAAAGGTTCTCCTTTGGCTTCAACCACGCGCGCGGGATGTGGTAGCTGAAACACCGAAGACAAAAAATTTTATGATGAAACTTTGCATGCTTCCATGTTCTTGTTGAGACTGATTCAAACTTTGACAGCATGTTTTCAGAAGACTTATCTCTTTGTTTGTTGGTTTCTAGGCGAAACTTACCTCTTTGCTAGTTCGTTTCTAGATAGGATTTATCCCTTAGTATTCTGGTTTATGGTTTTTATCTGGTTGTTTAGTGTTTCCATTGGTTGTAAGCCTATAAAGAGGCATTATTTGTTATGAAGTTTTGAGTGCTGAAAATCATCCATCCTCTGTTTTCCTCTGTTTCCAGAAAATAAAACAAGACTTCCATTCATATTTGTTATCTATCTATCACTCCTTCCCAACAGTTCTTTGACGTCTTTTGTTATGTTAGCAAATATGAATTCAATGCCTTCAACATAGGAGTATTAGAGATGATGCAACTATTTGTCATCAGAAATTATGGGTTCAGTGCTTACACTGACTGAGAAGGCTTTCCAAGGGGACTGAGGTAGGACACCCAGTAACGACCAATGCAGTTGCCAATGACCCATGCAAGTCCTTCGCCCATGCCGGTCATATCTAGAGCGACCGGATCGTTTCCACTAGGCATATCAAAGTATCTCTGAGAGAGAATTAGATCCAATGAGTATGTCTCGGAAGCTCTTGTTATCAAGTATATCATAGTAATGAGAATCTCTTAGCTCCTTCTTTCAGAGGGAGAATCCAGTGTTTCCAGATGTTATACGTGCTATCAAAATGCGATAACCAAAGCATTATGATTAGACTGAACAATTTGAACTCTATAGAAGAATATTGGTGCTTATAACCAATTGCTCTGATCATAGTGTGAGCTCAGCAGAAGGAAAGTTTTTCTTATTCTCCATACCTTGGATTAATTGCATAATAGTTATGTTAATCATTGATGATTTGCTTGATTAATTACGACGAGATAAAGATCATATCCTCATACCTTGTACCATGTTACTGGCATGTCACTCTTAGCTTCCGTCCACTTAACCTTCTTGGACGTAATTTTTACAGATCAATGTTTGCCGGTAAAATATAAATCAGGTCAAATTGCTTTCATCAAAAGAATGGAGGATGAAAATATAAATAGAGTACTAATGGAGGACAAGAGCAAGAGAAATAAACAAACAAAAAAGCCAGGAGAGGAACCAAAGAAGTAAGAGGAAAAGAAGAGGAAGGAAGAATGGAGAAACTAAGAAGCAACAGTAAGAACACCTTGCTCCTTGAAAAATAATTGTCAATTTTGGAACATGAGAAACCAAACTGGTCTAGCCCTTGAGGACGAAAACAATTGATTCCAAAACATCAAGAACATATCAAGCAAAACTTTTTCATTCCTCTCCAACCAATATTCCAACAAAAAATCAACGGTAAACTAACCACTTCTACTTTTTTTCCTTTATAAATCCCAAATGCTAATGTTGTTAGAATCCTTCAAAAGTTCAAATCCAGCAGCAGGTAGCTGATTGGTCTTTGAATATCAATTCTTACTTCCCCCAAAAACAAAAAAAAAATCTTACTTGCGAGCCTGAAAGTTTGTGGTTGGATATGGATCGATATGTTGTTCAGATCACCATTCTATCTAAGAGCATTAACAAGCCAAACATGTGCAAATGAGAGCTAGATTAAACTTGGTTTAATAATCACCAAGGTTGGATGAAACTTTGACTTGATATTAGCTTGAAAGCTGGCAAGATCCAACTAATTGAAGGTGGTGCTATTAATCATGAAATGGATAGAGGAGCTTTGCATGGGGCACTTAACGTTGCTGATGTTGATTTAGTAGGTAGCGAGCCGTAGATCAATATAGTAAATCAGGATGGAGTGAATGGGGGGCTAATGGCAAAATCAAGTGAGAGTTGCAACTGATTGCCATTGGATGCTGGATCCAGAAGTCACTATCCTTTAGGACATCACAGACATATGTACAAATGGAGAGAGGAGGAGGATCTTTTTAGGATTGTTGATGTCTATCCTTTACTTTTCCTCTTTCAATGCTAATCCTGCAATTTTTTTACATGACGTTGCAATCAAATATTTTGATGAATGTTTCCAAGGACGTTAGTGAGTGTTTCCATTATATATTGATAAGCATAAAATAATATGCATTGATATTAGGACTATTATTACATATCATCCATCTATTCATCGCCTTATTCATGAGTCTAATATGGTAGTCAGGAAGTTGGTGGTTTTGATCAAGATCCAAAATATGTCCAGCCAATTGCTAACTTTCGCATAGCATCGATGAACTAAGTATTGGTATGGTGATTAATCTAGCTAGCATTCTTCTAAGACTAATTAATATATATTTATCATAATCATATTTGATTCAAGTATGAAACAAGTGTAAGGCTTGGAATAAGCTTTATGCCTACTAAATAATATTTGGGAAACAAGATATAATCAAGAAACTAGTTATGCCAGAAGGAAAGCTATCATAGCTATACCGGAAGAAAAGTTATTTTTCACAAATAAAAAATTAGTACTCAAAGTTATTTCAAAAAAGATACTTTTTTTTAAAAAAAAATAGCAATAATAGTTATTTTCATGGATATAATTTTTACTATTTCTGTCTTCTATTTCGAACCAAAAGCAGCTTATATATTTAGAACTTTCATAACAAAAAAGTGAACAGCAAAGACACTAAATTACGAGTTTATGTGTGTTTGTTTTCTGGCTAAAAAAATAATCTCCTGCATTTCGTATGAATTTGTAAATATCATCATACATGCTTAATTGTCGTAATATCAAACTTGCATTTTTCACATTTTTGCAATATGTCCCATTCTCCTCCAAATTGGAGTATTGGCCTATTTCTTGCGCGTACCAATTGAAGTATTTTGAAATGAACTGAAGAAAAACGATTGTTTTGTTCTTCCGCTCTGCGACTCCATTCAGCTTTGGAGTGTAAAGGGCCGGATTCCATTTTGTTTCGTCATCACGGATCAGCATGTCAGACTAGTGGAGGGCGAGGGTCGGCATATCTTCAGTCAGTCCATCGCTGGTGCCGAGGTCAGAGCTGCATGAAAGGGGTGTCTCATACACGAGACAAATGCTGGGTGCGGACTGCATCATCCTTGAGGAGGATTCTGCTACGGTGACCCTCCGTGGACGAACCTTGCGGAGGAACCCTTAGGTTTTCGGGGCATTGGATTCTCACCAATGCTTGCGTTACTCAAGCCGACATTCTCGCTTCCGCTTCGTCCACACCTGCTTGCGCGGGTGCGGAATGCCCGGGCTACTGCCTATAAGATCTTCCAGAATAGGCCTTAAGTCATTGATTCAAGTCCAGGGATGATCCCTGCTCAGGGGCATTTCTCTCCGTAGGGGACTCAATTCAAGGAGGCACCGGTTACCAGAAAAGGGGCCTTCGCCCAATTATATGTCTTCGCCCAATATGTCCCATTCTCCTCCAAATTCTCATGGGGATTTCATCCATGCCTCTTCAACGTCTTTCTTTCACACCCGCTTTCGACCGTCCAATTCTTCCTCTAGTCATGGTCACCATTTTGTTATCACCATCTATTGGTTGGAGCTCTCTTCGGAAAAGAGTCTAAGCTGCCCGCCCATTTCTTCTTCAATTTCACAAAGAAGATTTGAGTGGTTTCAGCCCCTTCTCCTATAATGTTAGGCGAGGTGCCTTCTGCTCTCTTCGATTTAGCAAGCAACTGAGTGGCTTTCGCTACGTTTCCTCTTCTTTTCTCTCTCTTTCTTAAACCATCCCATCCCCTGATATCCCGAAAGTTCCCGAACCTAAGTTTACGAGGTTCGGGTTCCCTAACCCTTGGAAGGGGAGGGGATTCGGGGGAGGGAAAACCTTCCTTTCCCCAGATCTCGACGCTACGTAGTATAAATCAGAACTGAAAACTCTTTTATACCCGGAAAAAACTTTTATTCATTCCCGGTTTACAAAGGGGCAACCTCTACTCTAGGGTTTTACAGTTCATGGCACACTCACGCATCATATGCTGCAATGTCTACTTGTCAACTGACATGGACATAATTTATCAAAAGTGCCTACTTATCAGCTGACATGGAGGTAATTAGATGATGTTGAGGTAATTAGGTCATCTACTATCACTATTACCCCTACAAATAAAATCTACCCCCAAACCCTAACCCTAACCCCCAACCCTCCTTCCTAAGATGGCCATACATCCCTCACCGCCAAACCCTCGGCCGTTGCCTTCGCCACCACCGTCCCCTTGGCCGTTGCTGCCCCTGTCATCCTTCGCTCCTCCCCTATCAATGGCAACCAAATGGCTCCCCTCCTAAGAAACCACCAACCTCGCTGCCTCCGCCATGTCCTCCTCTGCTTCGCCGCTATCCCTGATGGATTTGCTATCCTCTCAACTTTCGATCCATGCCCTCCACCTTTGAGACCCTCGAGAGAAGCCAAAATGTGAGGAGGAGAAGAAGAGCCGATGTGCCTCTCTTGGGGTCCTCCTTTTGTTTGCCATGATTTCTACAATGTTGTTCCTAAACCATAAATCCTTCTCCACTTCCACCACCTTCTCTAAATCCGACATGGATTATGGTGAGGACCTGCCCATTTGATTCAGATTCCATGAAGAAGGGCTCGAAGTCGGAAGATCTAAAGAAGGTGGAGGGAGGGTTAGCAAAGTGATCGAGGACCTCTTTGCCTCAAATCGAAACATGGAGGAAATCTCAGGCCTTCTCTTATGATCGATGTCCTCGAGAGGTTCTGGCATGCTCACAAGTCAGCATGCAGGTTCTTCTGACGGACTAGCGAGAGGCCAAGGTTCGCACACGACTCCAACACCTGCAACAAAAATATTGAGCACTCTGGGGAAAATGAGGTGACGGAGAAAAAGGGGCTTGGCTATGGCTAATTGGCCATCTTGGCTGTGTAGGGTTAGGGGAGGGGATGGGTTTAAAGTTAGAGTTTGTTCATGGAGGTAATGGTAATGGCATATCCATAGTATTTAATTATTTCCACGTCAGCTAATAAGTAGGCACTTCTTATGAGCTACATTCACATCAACTGATAAGTAAGCGCTACCGGGAGCTCTAACCCTAATTGAGAGGAGGGTGGGCCACAATGCAATAATGTGAAAAATGTAAAATTAATATTACAATAATTAAATAGATAGAGAGTAGGAAGGGGCTTAGAATTTTATTATTATTAGTATTAGTATTAGTATTATTTTAATTTTTACATGCACATGTAATATAGCCATTCGCGGCACGTGCGGAATCTTCTGACGCTTCCATACGCCTCACTTACCACCCCTCCACCCCAACAACCCCCGCCTAGCCTCAACAACCCCCGCCCAGCTAAGGAGCAAAGCAAGCGGGGGTCGACGACGGCGGAGGCCAGTGACAAACACTTCGCCCCTCGTCGCTTCCAAGCCCTGACCCTAACTCTAAACCTAACCGTAACCCTAATCCATGGCGGCCTCCACATCTTCAATCCGCTCCTCTCTCCTCTCCTCCCCCAAGCTCTCCGGTCCCCGCCTCTCCGGCTTGGTCTCCGGCCACCGTGCCGTCTTCTCCATCCGCCGTCGCAGCCTTGACTTCCCCTCCCTCGCGTCGCTGTCGGTCTCCCTCCGGTCCGCTCCGAATCGCTCCACGATGTCCGAGAGCGCCGCGCCGGTGGTGGAAGGGACGCCGCAGAAGGCGGATTCCAGAGTTTCCACGATCGTGGAGGTCGATCTTGGGAACCGGAGCTACCCTATCTACATCGGCTCCGGCCTGCTTGACGAACCCGATCTTCTCCAGAGGTACCCATCTCCCTTAAAAATCCCGTCTTTCGTCTGTTTCCGTTTCCTGGATTATTGTTTTCTTACATGATTTCTTGGGATTTTTTCCTTCAATTTAGGCATGTTCACGGGAAGAGGGTTCTGGTGGTAACTAACACTACGATTGCACCACTGTATCTTGACAAAGTTATCAAAGCGTTGACTCATGGGAATTCGAATGTTTCCGTTGAGAGCGTGATTTTACCTGACGGAGAAGCATACAAGGACATGGTTGGTCATTCAGAAAAACCAGTTATTTTTTCTTTGATCCTTTCAATTGTGTTTGAATTATTGTAAACCAGTTATTGGTTGAGTTTCGTCCAGGAAACATTGATGAAGATCTTTGATAAGGCCATAGAGTCTAGGATGGATCGGCGTTGTACCTTTGTGGCACTGGGTGGTGGAGTCATCGGTGATATGTGTGGGTTTGCTGCTGCTGCCTTTCTTCGTGGTGTTAATTTCATTCAGATTCCAACTACTCTAATGGCTCAGGTACTCGGGGATTTAGTTTTCATGTTGAAGTAATCATTTACTCTTAAGTGGAGATTATTAAGGAAAATTGATGCTTGTATAATTTAGGTGGATTCATCAGTTGGGGGGAAAACTGGAATAAACCATCCACTGGGGAAAAACTTGATTGGCGCCTTCTACCAACCACAATCTGTACTTATAGATACCGACACTCTAATTACATTACCTGATCGGGAACTGGCTTCGGGTATAGCAGAAGTTGTGAAGTATGGGCTCATTAGAGATGCAGATTTCTTTGAATGGCAAGAAAAGAACATGCAGGGACTGTTAGGAAGGTGTGATTATAAATATATTATCTTTATTGCAGATGAGTAGTAGTTCTTGCAAACTAGAATAAGGTAAAATATTTTTAGATAGGTGCTTACTTATCTCCAATATTACATTTTTCTTGGTACCTTTTATTTATTTTATCTGGTAAAGAGACTCGATCAAGAAATGAGAATTCACATACAATGTTACAGTCAAAAGGATAGAGTGCAAACAACAAAAACAAAGATAATCCCATCATGAGAAATTTACTTAGGGGACTATGCTACTCCTTTACAACTTCTTTGTATTGCTGTCATGGTTAGCATGTTCACTTTCTATATCAACTTGTTTCAATGTGTTGTCCGAGATAATTAAAATATCAACAAACTACTTCCAAGTCCTTGAAATGCAATACTTGTGACTTTGCCCAATCTGGCTCTGCTTGAATTACATTTTACTATACATCTCTATACTACTTTGATCTTTGTTGATGAAAGAGACGCGAACAACAAAACCTTTATAACCAATCTCTAGTTTCTGAAGTGCTCACATACCATAATCACCATTTTGAACATTATTCAGACCAGTCAATATCAGGAGCTATGACCACAGAGCATGTGATAATCTAGGACATGCTCATGTAAAGCAGTACACATCAAACAAAATTTCGGAAGTGACCCAAAAAAAATATCTGCAAACAAAGTTCAAATTTTTCTGTAATAGATATCAAACTTCAACAGAGTCTTCTCTAAAACAGTTAATCCATTGGACATAGTTGGGTCCCTCGACTCCCTTGTACTTCTTAGATACCACATGTAGAATTCAGGGGTGACCAAATACCATGCTTGTTTGCCATAATAAATAAACCTTTCAGTGACAGTTCTCCAATAAGGCATTATTGAAAGCTCTTAACTCCAAAAACACCAAATGCTTAACCTTTAAAGATCTTGTAGGAAGCCTAACTTGTTTGATAGATATGCCGTTATTGTCAATAATCTTCCTTAATCTTTTTAATACTATCTAAAACCACCTTTTTAAGCTCCAAAAAACTTGTGAAATAAATTGGCAAACAAACTAGGATAGCCATTGAGTATCCACTCTGCCAATCAGGAGCATTTTCACAAGTTAGCCTTCACAGGATGATATCACATTACAACACATCTTTAGTTACCAATATAACTATTTTGCTCAGTTTTGAGAATTTCCCATTTCATCCCTTGCAACCAGTCAAATCTTGCATATCTATCACATTTGTTGTGAAACTTGTGACAATAAAGTTGTCAAAGTTGTATTTTCTTTAACTGTTGTAGACCAAGTAAGATGAATTTTAGCATATCTTGCTTGCTTTAGCTTGACACCATAAAATCTAAGTATCTTTTCCACTAGCCCTAGCCATTGTGAAGTTGTTTGGTAGGTTCGGTTTTCATCACTTTTTAAGTGTTTCAGCATTACACAATCAACAAAATTAGAAAGGTCGGAAAAGGGTTATGTGGCATAACTAGACTTTTAAGTGATTCCATTTTAGATTTTCATCAAAAATGAACCTCATCTATTTGTATATGTGATTATTGCAGGGACCCAAGTGCCTTAGCATATGCTATCAAGCGATCATGTGAAAACAAAGCTGAGGTCGTTGCATTGGATGAGAAGGAAAGTGGGCTGCGGGCAACCTTGAACTTGGGTCATACATTTGGTCATGTGAGTGTTTAGTTTGCCACCAATTTTGTATATGATTTTTTGTTTCTGATACTTATTCACTTTATGCTAATCTTGTCTCTGGCTCTTCATATGTAAATACATGTGCTAAATTTCCATCTTCAGAACATAATTAGTCATGTTAAATCCTATTTCCAGTTAACAAGTCCAATTTTTACAACATATGTTGGTTAAGATGTTCAGCTAATTACAGCAGAGAAGCAAGGGCTTACTCATCAAAGAAACTTGAAGTTTGAGCCATTGTTTAGGTAGTACATTTTACTACCATGCGGCGGATAGTTACTAATTTTTGGAAAAGCTTGCAGGGAATAATTATTTTCAATAGGTACCATGATGTGACCCAGAGAAACAAAAAGCTGGTCCTAGTTTGAGTTATAGCTGGGACCTATAATAACTTCAGGTGAGGAAGGAATTGCTAGCTATAGGAGTCTATAAATAAAGTTAATGGAATCTTGAGTTGGAAGATGGTATTTGAAGGTTTTTAGTGAAAAAAGAAGAACAAGGAGCACGGGCCCTTCTTTATCCTATTCTCCATTCTAGTTATGATTTGGTCAGTCCTTAGATGGCTAGTTCTTTCTTAATTTGAGTTATATCTGGGACCTATAATAACTTCAGACTACGAAGGAATTGCTAGCCAAAGGAGTCTATAAATAAAGTTAATGGAATCTCGAGTTGGAGGATGATATTTGAAGTTTTTAGCTGGGACCTATAATAACTTCAGATTAGGAAGGAATTGCTAGCTAAAGGAGTCTATAAATAAAGTTAATGGAATCTTGAGTTGGAGATGGTATTTGAAGTTTTTAGCCAAAAAAGAACAAGGAGCACAGGCCCTTCTATATCTTATTCTCTATATTGTGTATTCTCTTGATCACCCTTTCTTCTTCTTTACTTATTTATGTTGCCTTTATTTTCAGTTTGCTGTTAATTACTGTCACTCTTGGTAGAAAACAGAGTTAATTATTATAACTGAAGACAAATCTTATTTTTCATCTGCAAATAAACCTGAAGCAGCCCTAATTTTCTTGGTCTATATCAAATTATGGAAAAGCCATCCAGTACAAGGATGTTAAACTATTTTAATAAAAGCATATATGGTATGGATTTTTTTGTGCAAAACTTGAATGGGGTAAAGATAGGAGACTCCCTGTTATTCTGTTTCCATTTATTGTGTCATTTAGTAGATAAAACTGTATCTTATGGAATTAGAATAGGTTGAGCAAAGTGGAGAAGCACGTACGGGCATGCCTTACTATGAACTTGGTAGGGTGTGTCAATGTTTAATGAAGGATTGTTTGGTAGCACAAATGTCACTGTTTAAATGTATATCGCTGATATATAATTTTCCTCTTGCTCAGTTTGGTAACTATGGTGCCAGCTGTAAAGGAAGCAACATGAGTGTTATACTTTAGCTGTGGCAGTTAACTATATTGAGATTTCTGTGTTACACGAGGGCTGTTTGTGTTAGCTATTAGTTTGAAAGTAACCATATCACCTCGTGGTCGTCTATTTTTTTAGTCCATCTCACCAGATCTATCAGTTTAAACTTTAAAGCAAGCTCTTCGTGGTGCAGATTGAAATTCTAAGTTATGACTTTTATTCAAAAAAATGTACATATCTTCTTTTTAGGGGTTGTGGAAGACCATATGTTCCTACCGACCAAAATATCTGGGACATTTTTTCTTAATTATTCAAAATTCAGCAACTTCAATTGTCCTTTTCTTTTGAAGGTTTACTGACCACATGTGACTAAGAAATCATTATTCTTCTATTTAACAAAGTTCCTCACCTTCATTTTTTTTTTGTTTTTAAATCTGCTTGTTCTTAACATTCATTCCTTTCCATAATATGCAACTTGCAAGTGATTATTTATTATATGCATGACATTCTCACGTTGACACTTTTCATTTCAGGCTATTGAGACAGGCTTTGGCTATGGACAGTGGCTCCATGGTGAAGCTGTTGCAGCTGGAATGGTGATAGAGCCAACGCTCTTTGTTTCTTACATTTATTGTAAATCGATTATTGCAAATTAATATTTATGATTTTTATAGGTGATGGCAGTTGACATGTCCCGTCGTCTAGGCTGGATTGATGGTACAATTGTAAAGCGGGTCCTTGACATCCTACAGAAGGCTAAGCTTCCAACAGAACCACCTGAGATGATGACAGTGGAGAAGTTTAGAACTGCTATGGCTGTAAGTGTTACATTCTCTTCTCCATTTCTTCCGGCAATTCTTGATGCTAAACTTTGGAACCATTGAGATTGTAGGTTGATAAAAAGGTGGCTGATGGATTGCTAAGGCTCATCCTTCTTAAAGGTCCTCTGGGCAACTGTGTTTTCACCGGCGATTACGACAGGAAGGCCCTTGATGACACTCTTCATGCCTTCTGCAAGAGCTGAAGCTTTTAGCTGTGAAGTCGTCTTAAGTTCTTTGTGTACAAACATGATCAGGAATACAGTACAAACATGTCATTTACGCATTTATTCTTCTCATCTTATTCTAAAAGATGCGAGTGACCAAGAGCTGAAGCTTTTAGCTGTGAAGTCGTCTTAAGTTCTTTGTGTACAAACATGATCAGGAATACAGTACAAACATGTCATTTACGCATTTATTCTTCTCATCTTATTCTAAAAGATGCGAGTGACAAGTTATTGTTTCGGAGGTACGCACAATGTTCTGAATTCAGTGCAAAGCTTGAGTGGGTTCCTTCGAATTATTTGGAATAACGCCTCTGATTTGTATGCTGTTCTTTTGGCAAGGTCTATTTATTAATTCTGTCGCATTTCCTCGCCGACTTTAAGTGCGGTTTGGAACTTTTGAAAATGAAAGGAGGGGAAGCTGCTGAGATTCGTGCTTTCAATGAGAGGGAGCTGCCTCCTGAGGATAGGAGTCACCTTTCCTTGGTAATGCAAGACTAGTTTGCAACAGATAGAACATGTTTGGCTAATGTGATTAGCTTTTCACAAGGGCGAGATCAATGCAGAATCAAAATTCCTCTCATTGTCATCAGTTCATGAAATTCCCTCCATAGAGTTAGGTATAAGATCTCATAGTTTGGTTCCTGTGAATTTATAAATCTTGTTTAACCTAGTTTTTCGTGTTCGGATTTTGCCAATATAATGTTTGAAATTGAGTTTCATGTTTTGATTAATTCTTTATATTATCAGAATGGAGGTCGACATTTACAACAGAAACTAAGGCTCTATTTAGGAGAGCTTTTGGAGGGCCAAAAAAGCATTTTCTGACGCTCTAAAAGTACTTTTAGATAAAAAATGATGTTTGGTAAAATTTCTGAAAAGCTGTTTCAGCTTTTGCGGGAAGCTGAAAACAGCTTTTGGGGAGGAAGCTTCAATTTGGAGCTTTCTGAAAATACTGTTTTCAGCTTTGTCGGAAAGCTGTATTGTTGACAAAAATGTCCATATTAAAATATAATAATTACATAGTTTGTCCCTTTATAAACCTAAAAATCTGTTGGAGCCAACAACCCTAGCCGTCAGACTCTTTTCTGCAAGAAAAATTGTTAGAGAGATAAATAGTCATTCGAAGGATGAAAAATTAATTTACACTAATAATTAAAATATTTTATATCTTTATTATTGTATTATACTATAAATATAATATTATATTACATTACATCATAATACATTAATAAGTTATTTTAAATAATTTAATATTATATTATATTATGAAAAATTAATTTATACTAATAATTATAATATTTTATATCTTTATTATTGTATTATATTATAAATATTACATCATATTATATTATATTATTATTGTATATACTATGCAATGTCCTTTATGATAATTTTGTCATACAAAAGTATTTTCTTAATTTGTTTACCAAATATATGTTAAAGTACCACAGCATTTTAAAAATATAGTTACCAAACAGCAAACAACTTTTTATAACAGCTTTACTTCAGACAAGCTCTATTTCCAACAGTTTTACTATTCACAGCTCTTCAAATAGGGCCTTAGTATCTTGCAGCTTCTGTCAGAGGGACATGTCTCCAACAAACTTCTGAAGTGATCTTTCTCCACTTGTCACTATAACTTGAACATCGATAACGTAACCGCGATGGGTTGGCATTAAAATAATCACCGTTATCTTGTACAATGTCGTTATCAAACAAAAAGAGATGCCACACTTCAACATACAGTTTTGCTTTCGTTGAGACAGGTTGCATGGATTACTTTATTGAGGGCACACCATCAAGCTGCCACAACATTGCCACGTTTCGTTTGCATACTCTCATTGAAATAGTGATGAATCTAACCATTGTCTTGCTGGTTAAAAAGCAGATGTCCCTTCTCTTGAACCTGGTTATGAATTTGACCATTGTCTTGATGGCTGGTTAGAGTGCAATTCGGCATTTGATCTGTTATGCAGACCATCTCTGTGAACTAGCAAGATTAACAGATAAGGATTAGAGGGTAAAAATCATAGGACAAGGGGCGCATGAATTGAATTAGCAACAGGGCAAGTGATCGTCCCTTTTCTTCTTCAATGCATCTGCAATAAAACTGATTAGGTCATGATAGCCAGTTTCTTACAAATAAGGTCAAAAGATTTACTTATTACATTAGAGAATTTTAGTCAAATATTTGCATCTAGAGAATTCAGAAACACGGATAAAGAGAACAGCTTACTATATATTATTTTGATCGGTACAGTTCAGCACCTCCAACATCACATCCTAAAGGCGGAGCAGGCGGCGGAGACCATCGGTGGCGCCGATGTCTATGCTACCACCTTCCACGGCCTCCATGGCACAGGATGCAGCAGACTTGGGCCTTCGAAGAGAGAATCTAGGCAACGGAAGGCTGCTCGGTGGAGGCGAGATCGAGTAGATGGATTCCATGGCATCCTCTCTTTCCTCCTCCCATGTCTCTGCTTTGCATTTGTGGGCTGTTACAAGGACGGCTTTCCCATTCCTCGGCTTCGCCGAGGATTTTCCCTTCCACCGATGCTTCTGCTGATTAGATCTGATGGTCGTGGCTGTCCTCTTGGGTGGCGACAGAGCAGACGTGGATTTTGAGTCAGGGAGGGGAAGGAGGGGTGGTTGATGAAGAGAAGGATGAGAAGCACCAGGAAGAGAGGAATGATGAGGTGGAGGAAGTGATCGTAATGGCCCCAAACTTCTATTCAAGATGTGATGCTGGCTCAAAGAGAAGGGAGAATTAGAAGATCTTAACATAAATCTACCATTAACAGTGGCAAATCTTGTTGGATTCCGAGAAGAATGATCCATAACCACCACTGTCCCTGTCGGTCTATCCTTTTTCTTCATGAAAAATTATCTATTCTTCGTTTCCTTTCTGCACGCTAGGGGCGATTTCTTAGGAGAAAAAAAATAATAAAAAATTTCAAAAGTTTTGATGGAGATCCAGGAGATATTAGAAAGTCGGAATTACATCAAAAGATCCAAGAAATGATAGAGAAGATTGGAATAGAACAGGTTCAAAATCTTAAGAAATAAACAAAATTGAAAACGCAAATCCTTTTATCAAGCTAATCTTCTTCACAGTTTAGAGAGATAGCAACGAAAGAAAAAAGTTTCTGCACTTCACAAGAAAACAACAGGAAAAAAGAAAGAATAACAAAGACTCTATTATCTCTTATAACAAAATTAAGCTTCTATTATCAGAGGGTTAAAAAAGAATAGAAAGTATTATATATGGATGGATTTCTATTTTCTCTTTCTACAAGAAACCATATATCAAACCCAACTCACAAGTTCTCTCTTTCTTCCCTTCCTTCGCATGCAACGGTTCTGGAGGCTCTATACCCCTTTTATAGGACGAAGCCAACGGATAGTTCTGTTAAAAAAATATTATTAGCTTTTTTTATTTAAACCTCACATTTTTTTATTCCTAATTAGCCGACAACCGCTGCCACCGGCTCCTGCGAGGATCAGACAGCTACTGAAGGGTGGCAACGGCCGAATCAACGGACCGTCGGATCAGGCTAAAATTCCAGCCGTTGGATCATCTCGGCCGTTAGCTGAGATTGGTTTCGTTGGAGGACACCTGGACAGTGACGCCGGAGTTTTTGTGTTATCTCAAGCCTCCTGCCTTGATAATGCTAACTTGGAGGGATAATTAGCATTCCTGCCTTCAAATTTTTAGCTAATCGTCTAATCATTACTACTTTCACGCGTAATGCTGATTTAAATGATAATTTAATGACTGATGATGTATTTTTGACACCTATAGTAACACTATAGATGTTATGTTAACGTGTGCCATAAGAAATTTGCTGGTAATTTCCTTCCGAAGATACGATCTTAATACTTGTACTACCCATGCACATATATTTCAGTAAAAACATAAAAGATACATTGGATCTATCTTCTGTACAAATATCTCATCCATTATGTGTTAAACACATGCATGATGCACGCATATATACTAAGGGGGCATTTGGTATGGGGTGATCATCCCAAGATCAACAGTGCTATGGCCGGAGATGATAAGATCACTGTATTTGGTTGTACCATGGTGATTCTATATAGCAGTGATCTCAAATTATCCCCACTTTTCAAATCACCACCTAACCTAATGAGAGGATACCCGTTCTTGAGATCGGAAATCCAAGATCACCCTAAGAAAGTGATCTTAGGCAGACGATTGAGGAAAAAAATGCCCCTCAATCTAGTAGAAAAAATGATATATCAATATACCGTTAACATATTATGTCAGTATTATCTATGTATTATTTTATATTGATACCATATATTATATATATGATACATACTGTATTATAATATATTATTAATCATATTCTTATTTAATGATAATTTAAATTATAGTAGAAATATATTGTTGTATTTTATATCTATATAATGAAAGTATTTAATATTTTACTTCTATTTTCCTTATTTTCCTAATAAAAATAATTATTAGTATCAAAAAATAATATATATTATAAGTATAAATAAAAATATTAATTCTATGATAACAATCAATATATCTTTATAGGATTAATAATTTATAATACTAATAAATATACTTTTATAGAATATATTAATAATTAATATATTGCTAAATATATTATTTTTTATTATAATATATTTTATATGATTAATAAATATATCTTAATGAAATATATCAGGAATAGTTTTGCTATTATATGGTGAGTGATTTTGGATTCTCATGAAATACCAAACAGGTTACTGGTGGATACCTAAAAATTTTTAATCACTGGAGTATAACATACTAAATGCGGTGATCTTAAATTATCGGAGATCAGATTATTCTGAAATAAGAAGCACCGGTGATCTAAGATCACCTCGGTAATCCCATTTGGGTTACCAAACGCCAGCTAAATGTTGGATTTACCTTCAATTATCTCGTCTATTATGTATGAAGCTACTTTTAGACATTCTCCCATGAAATGGATATCATGCTCCAATATATGGATGATAACTTTATAAAGGGTAGATACACGGCAAAATTTTTTTATTTGTATGCTCTATATCAATCTTCGAAAATGTTTATAATTTAGATATCATGATTTGATATTGCAAAACCTATAATAGGTTTCTTTTACTTTTTTTTTAAAAAAAAAGAGGGGAAGGAGATCCATTTATATTATAATTATATAGGATCAAAAACCTCGCGATGCACCATCTAAGACTTGGATCTAAAAGCTCTGGTTGCCAAACAGAGCGATATGGCCACTAAAGCATCGATACACTAATTATACTATTTGTCAATCATGTATGCTTTAGAAATAAGTCAATCATGTGCTTTGTGTTTTTAGCATTCATATTTTTAAAATTAGCTATCTTGGTGATTTGCGGATACTAAACATGTCCAAACGCTTAAAGTAGGACTAAAACAATGAGGGGACTCAAATAGAAGTTAGAAGAACATATTTTGTAAGGTCCTCACAAAAGAAAAGAAGAGAGAAAATATTAAAAGAAAAAAATCCAACAGTTTGTTAGATTTAGAACAGAAAATGATCCAAATATTTGTAAAACATTATATATATATATATAAGATAAGGCACCCTTGCTACTACAAATTAGATATAACTTTTTGTTTGGTAAATATATTGTCTTTTAATTTTGCCTAAACAACTTCAATTCATATAATTTGTGAAAGACAATATGTTTTAAAACATTTATCCACAACGTCATAACTTTGTTCATAATAAAGCTTTGATTGTGTAACTCAATGACTCCTTTCTAAATTTATTAAGAAAATATTGGATTTATTATAATTAAAGAGGACTCTTAATATGCTATAGGTTAATGATACTATTTTTTTTTATGCATATCAAGCCAATCAAAGAGCACCTAACAAATTTCTTTCAAAAATGCGGGCATAGGGCAAAAAAAAATTCAATTATTCTGCCTCCCCCTAAGGAAGTCTAGCAGCAAAGTTGCATAGAAATCTTGATATTATGTTCTTTTGTTGCTTTTGCTTTTCTTATATCATTAAGAGAAAATCTATCATTAACAAAT
Organism: Phoenix dactylifera; assembly: GCF_009389715.1. NCBI lineage: Eukaryota > Viridiplantae > Streptophyta > Magnoliopsida > Arecales > Arecaceae > Phoenix > Phoenix dactylifera. Next base: position 5,107,172 of record NC_052409.1, on the reverse strand, counting down.
ATTTGTGTTATATTAGTAAGAAAATTTATTATTAAGGATAAAATAATGATAAATTGAAGAACTTACAGCAAGGAGAGGCACTTTAAAGTCTTTAATTTGTATTCATTGTGGGAAAAATGAAGAGAGAAGACCTAACTTGACATGGATAGATGTTGTGAGGAAGGATATAGTAATGATTAAAAGAAAATCTATCATTAAAAGAAGTCCATCACAATAAATATATTGATAAGAAAATCTATTATTGAGGATAAAGTAACAAAAGATCGGTTGAAATAGTGTGAACATGTACAATGAAGATTCAAAGAGTCTCTAATAAGAAGAGATTCTTTAATTTATATTGAATGTTGCAAGTAAAAGAAAGGAAAAATGTAACATAACATGGATGAATATATGAGAAATAATATGCAAAAACTTGAAAAAATCAAAGATTGCCCTAAATAGAAATACTTAGCAAATGAAGATATATAAAGTTGATCCCAAATACTTAGAACAAAGATCAGATAGTTATGGTTATGGTATTGAACATTAATATATAGATGATATTTTATTAAAAATTTTCTTGAAGCATGAAAAGTAAGTATAATTAGTAATAATATTTACATTTGTCTTCTGTGTCCCTCTAGTTGCATTCCAAAGAAAAAGCAATCAAAAATCTAACAATTATCTCTCTTTAAATTTTTTTATTTTGTTAATGATCCTCTTTCAACAACCAAAAAGCTTTATCCATATCACACTTTAATTCCCTAGAAGAATCATGAATTCCAAAAGCCTCAATCTTTTTTGTGAGGGCAAAAAATAGTGATTATGATATTATTCATTTCCATTAAACCTAAAACTTTAATTTTAGTAATACCGAGAAATAATTATAATGATCAGAGAAAGCCTACCATCCATAACACACATAGTTTTCTAGATGGAAGTCAGATGCTTGATTGGCTTTGCAAAAACTAAACATTGTGGTATGGCTGTATTTACACTAAGATGATTCGATTCTTCCATTCCAACAACAACAACAAAAAAAAAAAAAGCTAGACACTATGGTCTGTGCATCATGTTTGTTCTTAAGAAAGATATACTCATCATCTTTCTCAACGTAAAGCAATCATTCAAATTCAAAAAAGAAAAAGAGAGTCATGATTGTACTATAATTTGCCATCATCAAGCAAATTATTGTCTCCTTTTGGCATCACCAACCACTACAACTTCCATAGTAAAGGGGACGTGTCACAAGAAGCCTATCAAAATCTCGAGCAATATGGTATAAGACAAGTATATATATTTGTTTTCCTTTTTCTTAAAGAACCCATGCCATGCACTAAAACTGCTGCTTTAGTAGTTGAAGAGATCCCATGACATGAAGCAACGAACCTTCACCCGTCATTTTCCGACGCCCACCCCTTCACGCGCCCCGTCACCTTTCTGCGGGTCCGTTTACCGTCTCCAGAACAAAAACCTGGCACGTTCCCATCACACAAAGAGACAACTAGACCACGAAGTTCACCAAGCACGTAGAGGCATGCATTAAATGAAGGCAAAATAAATAAAGCACTATTTTGGAGATCTCAACGGTCGTCCTCCTTATTCCCATTCTTTTCTTATTCCGTCCCGTAGCCTTACGCGGAAAAGAGCATCCGATGCCCCGACTCCAGAAGCCCTCCCGGAAGTCCAAACCCAAAGGAAAGGAGAAGATTAACAAAAAAAACCAAAAAGGCAAGCAGGAAAGAAAGAAATAAAGCCACCTTTCAGGTCCCGTTTTAAACTCTATAGCCTCTCTCCTCTTCTTCCAACTCTTCTTCTTCTTGTTAATCTCACTACTAAGAGAAATAAGTCCACTATTCCAGTTAGCTATTCAAAGTAATAGATATCCTGGAATAATTATCGTAACGAGGGAACGTCCCTTTCTTTTAAAGCTCTTAATGTGTGGTAAATATATTTCCTTGGAAGTGGCGATGGAGAAATAGAAATCGACCTCTTTGTATTCTTCTTCCGTGCGGGCTTTTTGCTTCTCTTTTTCGTACTTTTTGGCGCAGATGGGACGGGAGATTTGGGTGAGTTCGACGAGGTAGAAGGTGGGTGATCTTTTTTTGTTCTTTTCCTTTCATTTTGTTTTCCTTTTTCTTTTTTGGTAGCTATTGCTTGAGTTTAGTATTTGAAGTTGAAGTTTTATAGAAGCGGTTTTGGAGTTTTGTGAGGAATTGGAAGCGGATTGGAGATGGGGTTCGTGAGTACGGTGCTCGGTTTCTGCGGATTTAGCGCGGGGTTATCGGCTGGCATCGTGATTGGATACTATCTCTTCATCTACTTCCAGCCCATTGATGTTACGGTACGGTTCTTTTTTATTTGTATATGGTTTTCTTGTTTGGTAATGCTCTGATTGATGTGTTTTTCATTAATTTTTTTTTGTCAGATTTGTTCTTGTTTGTTTACGGGTGTAGTTTTTAAACTCTTTTGTTGAATTTGTGGTAGTTGCTTGCGATGAACAGTCTAGGAAACGAAGAGGATGAATGGAGGTATAGGTTTCTTGAGGTTATTGGATTTCTTGTTTTCATACTTTTCTTTGATTAGCTTGCAAGGTTCGAATTTGGGCTTCAAGAAGAAAGTCAAGTCTTGAATTGGTGTCCATACGAGCATTCTGACAAGAATCTGCCGAGTTAAAGCATCTTAGTTGATCGAACAATGCAAGTCACAAAATTCTGTTGTTTGAAACGAAAAAAAAAATCACAAGCTCAATACATCACATATACTTGAATTAGAAAAATGAGCCTGGACATCTTAGATCACTGTGAGTGGCAAAAAGCATTATATTTTTTAAAAGAAACATGTCCTTGAAAGTTTTAGGTTTTCTGTCATTGTTATAACCGGGAATAATAAGGAGATTGCATCATCATACCCTGCTTGTCTCTACTGACAATATGTTAAAGGAGCTGGCTTGCTCGGACGGCCATTGCTGCCAGAGTTAATGTGGTTGATCCAATTATTGTACATGGTACCGAGGAAGATAAGCAAGAGCACTGTTATTTTACCCACATATTTTTTTTTACATATAATTTTCTGTAAACAATGTTTTTAGATAAGGGGCAGAATATTAGTTCACAAAGAGGTAGAATATTGGGCTTATCCAGATTTGGCTGAATTGAAATATAAGGGCATACTAATGGACTGTTCCAGATTTGTGAAAGTGAATAGTGGATTGGATCATATAAATGTCTAAGGAGACATTATAAATAAGTTATGGATTACAAACCAGTAGGTCTAGGAGATGTGTTGGAAGAGTTGTATGTGTACTATTGATTACATAAACCATAGTCTAAGACTCTAAGAACAAGATGAATGGCTGAGATGCTATAATCTTAGTTCAATGGTCATTCATGCATGTTGACAGAAATTTATTGGTGCTCTTGTGCTAGTTATTATAGTACATGTGCAAATGCATGTGCTCATTGAAGTTATTAGACATAAAATATTCTAACTAAATTCAAAATCTATAATTGTAAATAATCCTATGATTGTCAATAAACCAAGAAAAAGCATAATTCTATGATATAGTAATCTAACCAGGTTGCACTTTGTTTTTAATAAAATAGAAAGTTTTTATCCTTTATTTTTGATGCTGATTAAGTCATATTTGACGAGCAAAATGCGTAATCACAATACAATATTATTGCGAAAATGACCATCCAAACACCAACTCTACCTAACTCTGATGTTTTCAATCCCAACATAGTCAAGTTGTCTCGGAACAATTTATATCCAAATCTTCATCTACCCTTTAAATTTGGACCTTGCTTAAATCATGTTTGGTTGAAAGTTGTAAGACCTACTGTAAACTTTTGTATCAACTTTTAGGCTAAGACTTAAACACAACAGACATGCAATATAAAATTAGACCGAGCTTTTCTAACCCAATAAAAATGCACTATTCTAACCTGACAATGACCAGACAAACCTGAACTCGAAGATAGGATCACATTTAGAGGGAAAAGAGAAAAAAAAAAGAGAGAGCTTGGCAGAGAAGTGGGAACAATAATTCATGGATTATGGATAGGCAGGCTACTTTGTACAAGCCAGGGAGAACTATATATCCTATGAATTACGAACTCGTTCATATTCTGGGGAGGTGTTCTGAAATCTTAAGGTTTACGAAATCTGTTTGTAGGATAAGACAGTGTGGTTCAATTTCTAAAACAAGATCCTAAAAAATGGAAAAGTTTACATCTATTTAAGGGAATTGGTAATTCACCAACTTGCCTTCTGAATTAACAGAAAATTTTGAAAGTTGTGGTAACAACAGGGGATTTTGTATGACTCTCATAGTTTGTCTATCCATACCAGACTATTAGTTGCCATTGGATTTGGTGGTGGATCGCGATCTCCAGGCTGCCTCTAATTAAACTATTTTTTAGATCCTTAATTATCAAACTTCTGTTGGATCATATTTGCATAAGAAAGTCCATAAATTATAAGAATAATGATCACTCTTTAGTAGTGGCTATTCAAATTGCAATAGCTACTTTTTGAAATTTGACTGGGTTTTCCTTGAATAAATCAGAGGTGAAATACTCTTATGGTCACGTATAATGCTGTATGTTGATTATTTTTCTTGTTTTAAAATTCAAGGAACCTCTACTGGCTGCTCGCTATAGGATTTTTAGAGCTGCTGCAAGGATGATTTTGCCACCAAATGGACAAAGATAACTGAGTTGCTTATTACTGATTCAGGATTTTCACACAACTACTGAAAAAATGATTGGATTCAAATAAATTTGGTGAACCAACGAAAATGTTATATTATGCACATATTTTAAACAATAATGCAGAAGAAACTATGAGTATTGTAAATGATATGCCACATCTGGCACAGTATATGCTACCAAATGTCCATTTCAATCTTATGATGAAATATACCTCATCATCTAAGATATAACAAATATTTTATTTATACCAAGAAAACCAACTTCTTGGAATTTTCCGAATAAAACACTATATTTCTTCAATCTTCAGTCTGCTTTTTAAATTATTGCTCATGTCTGAACACCTTAGCAAAAAACATAATACCATTCAATGTAAGGAATGGAGTGGCACAATGGTAGGAGATATGGATAATGCCAACGTCGCCATGAATGCTTATCTTTTTTATAGAAATATGTTGGTGAAGATTGCCATCTGAATGAAGTTCACCTTTAGCAACTGTATTTATTATCTGAAAGCTTCATATGCTAGATGTGAATTGGAGGATGAGGATGTAGAACACATGATATGGGGTTGTAGTAGATCAAGGGTAATACATGTGAAGTTCGATAGATTTGGAGGGGATGTAGATTCTGATATTTGCTGGAAATAATTGGCCATTATGACTAAATGTGAATTGAGAAATTTTACTTCTATGACTTTGGTTGTTGGAACATTTTGAAGGGGAGAAATGATGCTGCTTTTTAGCCACAACAAAGAGACATATTCAAGGTTGTATGGCAAAATTGTTAATCATACAAAGGGCTGCCTTTAGACAATATGCAGTCTTAGCAAAAGGCAGCAGATGTCAGAAGGTAGTTAATGGAACCATCTGCCCCCACCTTATATTAAGACAAACTTGATGCCTCTTTGGCACAGCAGCTTCAACAACTGGGATTGGGTTTATTCGTTGAAATGACAAGGGCTGCCAAGGACCAATGATATTGTTACTCCTGAGTTGATGGTTTTCAGAACTAGGATTGAATGGAGAACATGGGAAGGATGTTCTAAACTATGGTTGGAGTTAGATGCCAAGATTTTCTAAATTCCATACTAGCAGCTTTGGATAGCCTGGAACATTTCCATTGATACAAAAATGAGATGCTGCCCCAATATGATGATGTCTAGATTCTGCATGTTCATAGGGAGGACTGATTGGTTGGCTATCAAGAATGAACTCGGCAGGGAAGCTTGCAGTGGGAAGGATGTTCGCCACTGTGTACAGGTTCAGCAGGGATGCTTGCAGAGGGATGGATGTTAGCCTCTTGAATTTTTTATCGCTTGTACAAACAGATCTTGGAGGAGGTAACCCCAGAAAATGCAAACAAGTAGACCGCTTTGTACAGTAAATCTGAATTACCAAAAAAACAAAAAAATAAAAACATAAATGTAAATCATCACTATAAGACAGATTCCCCATTTAGAAGACATGAAATATATATTCCACTGATAGAGGATCCAGGCTCAAATCCTATTGAAGATTTTCATCTATACATCTATCTGTTATCTATTTAAACAGTCTGTCATGTGTTGTGCAATCTATGTCTTGCATATTTATATCTTCATCATATATGTCTTTGTGTATGTATGTATAACATATAGGAGGATAAGCATGAAGAAAATCTTTTTAGCTTTCATTCTAAGTAGAATTCTTTAAGTTGTAGTTATTTACTAGGATTTCTTCTTCCTTAGATTATGCAAGGAGTATGTCTTCTTTCTTGCAGTAGCTTGTATCTTCCATCGATTATTAATTTTTAGAAGTTTTTTTACATTGCATGCTTCTCTCTCTCTCTCTCTTCACATTTTTTCACTAGTATCAATATCATTTTGTACTCATTAATTTTTTTCTTTGCATGACCAGTATGTAAAACATATAGGAGGATAAGAATGAAGAAAATCTTTTTATCTTTCATTCTTAGTAGATTCTTTTAGTTGTAGTTATTTACTAGGATTTCCTCTTCCTTAGGTTATGCAAGGAGTATGTCTTCTTTCTTGCAGTTGCTTGTATCTTCCATCGTTTATTAATTTTTTGAAGTTTCTTTACATTGCATGCTGTTCTCTCTCTCTCTCTCTCTCTCTCTCTCTCTCTCTCTCTCTCTCTCCGCATTTTTTCATTAGCATCAATGGCATTTTATACTCATTATTTTTTTTTTTTTGCATGATAAGGATCCTAAAATTCGTCCACTTGTTGAACATGATTCAAAATCTTTGGAACGTATGCTTCCTGAGATTCCTTTATGGGTCAAAAATCCTGACTATGATCGGGTATGTGTGTGTTGATTGAATGCTATGATTGTAATTTTAATTTTGCTACTTCTTAATTATCTTGTTTTCCTCTCTTTGAAGGTTGATTGGCTAAACAAGTTTCTAGAATCAATGTGGCCTTATCTGGATAAGGTGTGTTCTGTTGCAAGTCCCACCAAATATTTTGAACTTACAAAATATCTGGTTGCGGCTTTGTTCTATTCAATGCTAATATATGTTGCTCCCTTTCTAGGCAATCTGCAGAATGGTAAAGGAAATTGCGAAGCCAATAATTGCTGAGAACATTCGAAAGTATAAAATTGGCTCTGTTGAATTTGAAACGTTTACCCTAGGTTCCCTACCACCAACTTTACAAGGTTAGTTTTTTATAGATCTTACCTATGCTTTTGTACTTATGCATTGAAGTGCAGACAAATATTTTACCTGTGAAATAATTCTTATTTTCATATAAAAATTGCAATAGCATTGCTATTTCCTTGATCATTTGGGAAGTGGGTGAGTAATGTCGATAATGAGAAAAGGAAATACAAGGGCATGCCAAATCTGTTGTGTAGGACCAAACAAGAGAAGCTGGTAGCTTAGTTTCATCTATTTTAATAATCATATCATGCCCTGACAAGAGCGAGAATATCTTTTAATGTCTTACCATCCATCTGGGCTGTATTATTGAGTTAAGCCATTAGAATGTCAATATCACCTTCCCATGCAGTATGTGGAATAGTGAATTTCTTTGAAATTTTAGGCAATCTCCTAGATATGGGAATGTTCCATCCAAATTCAATATTTAAATATCCAGTTAGAAAACTTCTAGGTTCCACTTTCTTTGTCCGGTGAGACTCTCAAACAGCTTTATCCTTCTAGAATCTATCAAGCTCTGTCAGATGAATGTGTTTGAAATTCTACATTGATGATCACATAGCATCATTGAAAATGCTCTCATATACCATACCTCTCTAACATCTTATACTGAAAATATCTTGGCCTTGTTCATTCATATAACTCATGCCCTATTTATGACAACATGATTTAATAACTTTCCACGATCTGTTTTATGAGCTATCTACTTGATTCTTTCTAGTAGGGCCCTATATAAGGAGGTATGGTATGGGTTTTAGATTAAGATTGTTTAGAGAAACCTAAGGCGCATTTAAATTGTATTGAAGATTATTCTATCAGAGGTAGCAGATCTTTGAGGGTAATCGGATATAGATGACTGGTTAATTGGATACAGATGAATAGGAAATTGACCTAGTTTCCTAAGATATGAAACCACTTCTAAGTTTTTTATCAAAATATGCAATAAATTCTAATATTTTCTTTTATTTTTGGTTAAGCCTCAAAGCTGCCACTATTAAGCCCTAGTCTTGCCTTAGTTTTTATGAACTCTAGTTTCTTCATTCCATGCTTCAACAAGAAGTTTTGATTTATTGTACACACCTGAACAATAATCCCCATGTCCTTTACATTTTCTCTATTTTATTTGATTATAGCTTTTGTCACATATGGTATATTAGTTTGGTATGAAGTTAGTTGATCCTCGAGCATTTACTTACCTGAACAATAATCCTGGAGTGCCTTATATTTCCTCTATTTTATTGAACTATATTTTCTGTACCACCTTCACTATATCAGTTAGCTACTAGGTTAATTGATCCTTGGACAATTATTGCCATTTATGAACAGTTTGTAGAGAAACAGGCAAGCTGAGCAAAGGGAAAGGAAACAACAACTACCCAAATTACTAGGTTTTGTTTGTCTTAATTAGTGCATACTTCAGGAAATAGAAAAAAAATGCTTGCATATGTTCTCTTGTTCTTGTGATTTAAAATGAAACAAGATGACGAAGGAGGTCAGACTCTTAGGGGGGCTGAGACTCAAAAGATTACTTTTTAAAAGTCTGCAATTATTTGACAACTTAAGTGTTGGAAATTTAAATGATCTATGTATATAGCATAAAGCATTGTTTATACACACGTCTTCTTTTTATGTTCATATACCAAATATGCATATCTTTTTTGTGTGAGAGGCGAGAAGCTATGGTTTAATTCCATGGTTATGGATGGATTGCTAACTGTATATATGAACTTGAAGGTTTATTATAGTAGACTTTGTTTGGATTAGCTTGTGGATGCTTTGTGTCATTGATTCCCTATTCATGGCCAAGTCCTCAAAGGTGGAGTTTCTTGAAATCTTTAATCACTACTTTCCATTGAAGTCTTCTTTGGTCTACCTCCTCTTCAGAGTTTCTTTGACCATAGTTGAGTACATTCCTTACTAGGCAATCTTTGGCATAGTGAGTATAAGCAAATTGTGTCAAAAGTTTTTTTGTCACAACATTGAAGAGTTTGGGAGCCTATTGAACCCATACTGCCTAGATCTTTAGCATACCACTCATTTCCTAGCCATGTGGCAGATTGGACATGGATATGGTGCTAGGGTATCAGATAAGTTCTTGATGTAATTTTAACTTAATCATTCCTAGCTGTCATAATTGTTATGCTCATCAAGTCATATTATCCATATCTGCCCCTTTCAATGAATGTTTTGACCTTCGTAGTAGAGTCAATTTCATTATTGTTCTAAAATACTCATTTGCATACTAATATTTGCATTTTCATGTGTAATATTATCAGCATACTACTTCATCAACAAATGACGTGAAACAAAGAGTCACCTATACATACATACATATATACATATATATTATGTATGTATATATTTGTATATATATGTATATGTATGTATATATATGTGTGTGTGTGTGTGTGTATGTATATATGTGTGCATATATGTATGTATGTATATATATATATGTAAACACATATGTGCATATATATATAGCAATACATGCATGCAAGAAGTATAAAACTGTACATAATGAGAACTTGCAATTAAGTAGTTGAGCAGTTAATCCACTTGCCATTGCTTCTTGATTAATGTCTAACATTAGCGTTATGCATATGTGATCTTTCCTTGTATCCAACAAATAAGTTATGCTTCTTTCTCCATTTTAGTAATTAAGACCTATTGAAGAAGTATAAAACTGTAAATAATGAGAGCTTGCAATTAAGTAGTTGAGCAGTTAATCCACTTGCCATTGCTTCTTGATATATGTCTAACATTAGCATTATGAGTATTTGATCTTTCCTTGTATCCAACAAATAAGTCATGTTGATACACAGGCAGATTCTCTTTTTCCTTTTTATGTAATCATGACCTTGTCAGAAGGTTTATGGAACTGACAATTTATTTCATTATAGTCTATACTCATTGGCATGCCAACTACTATTTAAACATATCAAGGTTCTCTGTTATCTACTTCCTTAACTGTATAAATCAACTCTCACTCTTCTATGCAACCATAGTTCTGCCATTAAATAAGAGTTCCATGGAATGAATTCAAAATGATATGACATAAGTTGTTCAATGGAATCACATTGTCTAAGAAGTTGCAGATTAAGAAACCTCATCAGTGCAATTGGAAAGGCTGATTGCACGACCATTTTGGCAATTTGATGAGGAAAGCGAGTTTGGGGATATTTAGAGTTAGTAAACAATGCATGCTTTTTTTTATTGTTTGGATTTATTTTCAGAGATGTATCTTAGTATGATCAGCTATCTGTTGTTTTTTATAAAAGAAATGTGTGACTATGTAATTAATCTTTTTATGTTTAGTGGCATGTTAGTCCATGAGCTTGGGTAATATTATAAAAGTTTTTTTGTAGGAAGTAGTCAGAGGATGTCCTTGTTTGATAATGTATTGCAAGGATGTGCAATGCACACAGAGGCAAATGAACATCGGCATTCAACGGGTTGCTTCCAAGCAGCTGTGTTTGAAGCATGTATATGCATGTGCACTAGGAGTGATACATTTTGTTTAGATTATCAATAGTTACGGAAAGATTGTTCTCTCTTTTTTCCAAGATTTGTCTCAATGGTCAAGGTGCCTATTCTTTAAACTGTAAGTCATGATTTCTAGGTTCCTGTGGCAATAATGAGACCACCATATAGCTTGGCTCTTTGATAGGCTGCAATTGGTCATGGTCCAAACAATGTCAAGCACAACTTGGGCCCAAACCAGTTTCTTTTTGGGTTTATGATTTTTGACCCATACCTAATCCATTTTTTGTCTAGGTCAGCTCAAATCTGGTTCATGGAAACTATTTTAGACTTATCAGGTCAATTGGGCCAGATCAGGTGAAGCATGACCAAACCCAACTCAATGCATCTGGGACCAAGTTGGGTTGGGTTTAAGTTTGCTTCCAATACAAGATAAAAAAGAAGTATATTATTCATTCTATGTCTAGATTCTAGAACTAATTAATAAATGGGGTTAATTAGTGGAAAGAAGTAGGAAAAGATGTTGCTGAGGAATGGGATGTGGCCACCAATGTCATCAATAATAATGTATTTCAAATGGTATGCTGTACTGGTCGGTACCAGACGTACCGTATCCGTACCGATGGATATCGGTATTGGTATGCCAATGTCGATACGCCTGACGTACCACATACCGTACCGTACCGACACTCGATACGCCTATACTAGTGTGGTATCGGTACGGGGTTCGGTACCGGTACGGCAAAATTCAACCTTGATGAGTCTTCAACCTAAAAATAGATAGCCTTAATACCCAATCTAAAAATCTAAACATGGCAACAAAGTGAGCTATAACTGATAGGCCATGGGTTTTTTGTTGAATTAGAAGCTGGGTCTGGTTGGATCATCTAATGTTTGAGTTGTTCTGGACTTGGTTGGTCCATGTTCGAGCCAGGTTAGGTAGCAAAGATTATAACCCAATCCTAATCTGGTTTTTCAAACAAGTCATAATTTAGACCCAGACCTGACTTGCTAGTTTAAAAAATTGATCAGGCTGTGCTTAACCGGGTTGACCCGACCCATTTGCAAGCCTAGTCTTTGATTATCAAGAGGATTTAGAAGCTTGTATAGTTGCTAAAGGATTTCTAAAGTATGGCACTAACCATGCAAATACTTTTGTCTCTGCAGCGTAGACGTCTACCACATATATTTTTACGTAGTCGAGGCGGTTCATGATTGGTTTCTTGATTAAATGGATATGAGGAATGCCTTTCTTTCAGGCAATCTTAGGACCCTTGCTTGACATTCTTCATTCTCCTCAAACTAATTACGACCTTAGCTAAAGCTACTTGTAAGCCTAAAAGGACTTGTCCTTAGTTGTATCATTTCTGTTGCAATTGTCGAAGGCATGTTCTACTGAAAGCTGTCATAATTATGCACGGCACACATGGTGTTATTATCATGAGTTATAGCTTATCAATGGTATAAACTTTCCTAGTCGTGGCACCTCCATCATTACCCATTAGATGTAGTGCCATCCAACTTAAGCTTGCGATGAAGAACCAGAGGCCTATAGCTACTTCTTAGGTTGCAAGGTTGCTCTCTTTACATAGGTTGCGTTCTTCTAGTAATAATACATTGATAATGCTTTACTAAGAAAATTTCTCTATCTTAGCAAGAGGAGTCCTACCAAGTTCAAGAAGGTGGGAGCAGCTTTATAGCATTCTACTTTAGGTTATCACCGTAATAGTAAATGTTTCTTTATTATGACTGCTACTTTCCACTGCATGCATCTCATTTACCAGGTGGGAGAGGTAGTATATCATTCTTCAAAATAAAGTAAATCCCTTGTAAGATTCAGTAGCTACAATAAAGTCAGTCATTATATTTCATTTTGTTATGTTTTGAGCATTCATAACACTTTTTACATTTGGAAAAAATGATTGTCTGTAACTCCATATTAAGTTACTGTTAAGTTTCTTGTTGTGAAGTTACATATGTTTTTGAATAATTACAAAAACCTTCCTAAGATCAGGGGTAAATTACATTTACACCCAATAGTATAAAAAATCTACGCCTACCTTTTGAAGTTTGTTTTTATCCAATACTTTAGACCATAACTTAACAAAACGTTAATCAAACTGTTAACTTTTAATGAGACCCAAGTACCACATCAGAAAATTTTAAAATGACCAAAATAACCTTACAATCCCTCCAAGGTTTATGCTTATTACACTTACACCTAATATTTTATAAAACCTACAGTTACCCCCAGTTAAATTGACAGCATTAGTAAAGCCATTTATCTATTATAAAAAGTCAAAGTTATCTCTATAAGAAAATAAGGCTCTTCTTTCACTTTTCCGACTTTCCGATCTCTTCGAAGTCTTTCGTCTTTAAGAGTCCTCTTCTCTTCGAGATTCAATCGCTAGAGTTTCTTTCTCGTCTCGCCACCCCATCATGAGCGTCCCTTCCCAACAAGTGACCGACAACAACTTTCCTTTCCAATCAGCATCCGATGACGAGCATCCTTAATTTCTGACCAGCATTCGGCAACGAGCATTCTTTCTAATCAGATCTTATTCTTGTTCCCTGCCCACCATGTCGTAGAGATCAAAGATGTCAGTATATCATTTGCCGATTCCGAGTTCTACTTGTCTAATACCATAGATATGATTTCTTAACATTGTCATTGTGGATGAGGATTCCTATGTCGACATATAAAATTATGATAGCTTTGGCAGCCTATCATCAAAAAATCAGTACGTGCGTAAAAACTCTTCTTTTTGGAGGGTGCATCAGTTGCGGTCCACTTGCAGCAGAAAATTTTAGAAGCATCTACTTGCCTGAGAGATCTAGATTGCTTTTTTCTTGGCACATAGCTTTTTCTGATGATTCATCAAGATTAAGCTCCAGACCCATGACGCCTCACGGCTGTTTTCCTCCGTAGGTGGATGTTATATCACTTAAGGCTACTTTGGTCATTTTCTAATTTTTTTTTGATGTGGCATTTAGGTCCAATTTAACTTAATGATTTGGCTAACATTCTGTTAAGTTATAGGTTTAAGTGTTGGCTAAAAATAAATCTCAGAGGGATAAGCATAGGTTTTTCAAACTATTGGATATAAGTATATTTTATCCCTAATCTCAGTTTTTTTTTGTAATTTACTCATCACTCATGGGCAATTTTGACATTTCATATGAGATAAACAGATTCACTAACGCTGTTAATTTAACTAGGTGTAAGTGTATGTTTTACAAACTATTGGGTGTAAGTATAATAAATGTAAACCTCAAAGGGGCTTTTGTAATTTACTGTCTTTTTCTTTCTTTTTTCTTCTGTGATTCTAGGAACTTATATCACTATTGTGCTTGCTCCCTTCATTGTTATTTTGCATCTAAGTTTCATCACAAGTCTTTTGATACACCAGCCATCTCTACACTGCATTACTCTAGACCTACCCTTGTTTCATGTATCTTAATTTTAGCATGTTTATTATTAGATACCTATTATGCTATGTATTATAATTTGTTGTGTCCGCATCAGGAATAAAAGTGTACATTACAGAGGAGAAGGAATTGACTGTGGAACCATCACTGAAATGGGCTGGAAACACTAATGTCACTGTTCTGGTTAAAGCATTTGGCTTAAAAGTAACTATGCAGGTTATTAGCGTGCTCTTTTTTTCAATACGAAAGTAGAATCTGATACTTGTGTTCAAACAACTTTGCATTTAAGAGCAGATGCTAAATCTATTTCTTATTTGTTTCATTTTGAGATTTTAGTTGGTTGATTTGCAAGTCTTTGCTTCACCACGTATAACTTTAAAGCCATTGGTCCCTAGTTTTCCTTGTTTTGCAAAAATCCATGTGTCTCTCATGGAGAAGGTATGTGAGAATGAGGAAATTAACTTTTTGTGCATTTTATACAATCTATCCCTTATGTTATTTCTGTTCAATTATATGAGGCTTTTTAACTACTGTTTCTGTTTTGCAGCCACATGTTGACTTTGGACTAAAACTTATTGGAGCAGATCTTATGGCAATTCCTGGCCTTTACAGATTTGTCCAGGTATTTTTTTTATGACCCTTGTCATGTTTTCACTCTGCATTTGATACTCTTTAGTTTTTTGAATCATTATAGTTCGGTGAACTTAATATGTTAAGTTTGTAAAAGTAAGATATTTTGACAAAGCTACAAAATTTATACGAGTGCTTAAGCTGGTGCACATTAAGACTTGGTCCTTTGTGCTGTATTGTAATTGGTTTGTCATTTTTACACAACCTGAATAAGTTTTGTTATTTTTGTTTTTAAGGAATTTTATGTTATGCTGTTCTTGTTCATTTAGTAGTAAAGTATGTTCTGCACTGACCTATATAAGTTCGAAATTCTCGGTTTTGGAAGTGGATATTTAATCATTTCAAAATAGCAAGTATTAGTATCCAGTGAAGAATCTTTCACCTTGTTCTATATGCCTATGCAGCCTATCTTTATGAGAATTGACATTGTGCTGAGGACTGAATTTTTATTTCTTCTCTGTGA
The DNA here is from genome assembly GCF_009389715.1 of Phoenix dactylifera. Lineage (NCBI taxonomy): Eukaryota > Viridiplantae > Streptophyta > Magnoliopsida > Arecales > Arecaceae > Phoenix > Phoenix dactylifera. Next base: position 5,091,817 of record NC_052409.1, on the reverse strand, counting down.
CAAGTGATGGTGGGTTGCCAATGTCAAAATTCTTCTTGTTTATGTGTTTTAAGATGTAGTTGGTGCATATGAGGGAAGGTTCGTGAACTAAGATGTGGAAATTAAGGTTGTTATAAATTTTTTAAATTCAAAGCTTGATGGCAGGAACTTCTTGCTAAAACTGTTATTTATTCTGTTGGGTTATTGATTTGCTTGGGTTATAAGGAGCATTATTGGGAACTGAGCACCATAATTTTCTGATATTGTATAATAGGTATTTCATTCAATTATTCATTTAACATTACCAGGAAATTACTTTTTTTGTAAGTTTCTTTGTGGTTCCATGTGCAGGAGACGATCAAGAACCAAGTTGCAAATATGTTTATGTGGCCTAGAAGATTGGAAGTACCAATTATGGACCCTTCAAAGTAATTTACTACATGTATTTGTAACTAATGAGAACTCTACCCAGAAAAAGAGAGTCATAGAGAGAGAGATGTCCATCCCGACAACTGCGACTAATTAGTCCTTGATACATCTTGCAGAGCTGAAAAGAAGCCCGTTGGAATTCTACATGTGAAGGTTGTCAGGGCTCATAATCTGCGAAAAAAAGATATCCTGGGTAAATCAGACCCCTATGTGAAACTTAGGCTTACAGAAGAAAAGCTTCCATCAAAGAAAACTTCAGTGAAACACGGTAACCTTAATCCAGTATGGAATGAAGAATTCAAGTTGGTTGTCAAAGATCCAGAAACACAAGCTTTGGAGCTTACTGTTTATGACTGGGAACAGGCATGCCTTGTTTCTTAACAAGTTCCTTTCTTTTATGCTTCTCCCTTTCTAAATATTCTGCTGCATTCTCTGTTTTATACCTCATTCAATGCTATAAAGCATATACACTTTTATAGGTCGGGAAACATGACAAAATGGGCATGAATGTTATTCGGTTAAAGGAGCTTACCCCAGATGAACCAAAATCTTTGACACTTGACTTGCTTAAAAAAATGGATCCTGATGACGTTCAAAATGAGAAGTTACGTGGACAGATTGTTTTGGAAGTGACATACAAGCCCTTTAGGGAGGTGGATCTACCAAAAGATATTAATGGGGATGTTGTAGGAAAGGCACCTGTCGGTACTCCAGCTGGTGGCGGTTTGCTTGTTGTTGTGGTTCATGAAGCTAAAGATGTTGAGGGAAAGCACCATACAAACCCTTATGTGCAGATCATGTTTAGAGGAGAGAAGAGGAAGACTAAGGTATCACTAGTCATGTTTATATAGTTAGCTATGGATTTCTGAGTTCTTAGTTGACATTTCTTTAATGATTATTTATCTAATAAAGAGATGTCTCCTGATCTATTAACACAGCACATAAAGAAAAACAGACATCCACGATGGGAAGAGGAGTTTCAGTTTGTATGCGACGAGCCACCAATTCATGATAAAATACATGTAGAGGTACTAAGTAGGCCACCAAGCATTAGCATACACTCCAAGGTACCAACTGTGTGACCTATCATTTTAGCATAGTTGATAATTTTGTAAATTTTAACATGAAATGAAGAATGCAATGCTTCGTTTATTCTTGTAGTAGTTGTATAAATGGTGTAATTCTCAGACTGACCATGCTGCAAGTTTAATATGCTCCCTTTAATAGCTGTGCTCGTCTGCATCATAATTTTTGAAATATGGACTTGCACCACAAGTCCACAACTGATAAGTTAGCTGCATCTACTTAGTGACCATGACCAGGGAGGGACATGCACCTTTTGAGTTATTCCTCTCTCTTTCTCTCTCTCTCCTCTCTCCTCTCTCCCTCTCTCTCTCTTTCTCTCTCTCTGTGTTGGTCCTGCAAAAAAAAGGGCTGTGCATACTTTTCCTGCCTGACAAGTTTTATAATCATTCCATGTGCTTGTCCGATATATTGCATGCTGCCAGCACTAGCAAGTGGTATAAAGACCAATGGTTCGCTGGAGCATTGTTGAATAAAAAGAGCATTTATATTATCATTTATATATTTCTTTTCCACTTCTAGTTGCCAGCTAGTGTCCATGGAACATCCAACAGAAGACTGTAAGGTGTACATATAAGAAAAGAGATACAAGAGGCATTTTCTATTTTACTTTCATTATTATCATTAACTGCTGTTATTGATATAAAATAGGTACTAGTTCCCTTATTTATTTGTGAATGTGCTGATAACCATACTATTGGTGTAGTTATTGTCACAATACTTGTTGGTTTTGCTGATTGGTAGAACTGTTGCGACATTTTTTTTCCTTAACATGCTGTCTTTTTTCTTCAAATGTTCTTTCTTATGCTGCTTGGTGTTTCCAATTGTTCACTGTCTGATATAAATCTTTATTATTCAGGAACATTTGGGTTATGTCATTATTACCCTTGACGATGTTGTGACCAACAGGCGAATCAATGAAAAATATCATCTCATTGACTCCAAATATGGTCTGATTCAAATTGAATTACAGTGGAGAACTTCATAAAGTTTCACTGAGGGAGAATTTTAAGCACTGATGTCCTATATCCAGAAAATATGAGAGCACATTTCTGCTTGTGTACATTACATGGTATAATATTTGGAAGATGAAATCCTGTAGATATTGAACTACAGAATCTCCTTTTTACCCATTTTTTCTTAGATTTATTGTGTTTGTGGATATAGATTTTTCTGATTAATAAATTCAAATTTATACAAGTCCATGCTTAATGGATTTTTCTGTGTGACTAATCACTTTATGGAGTGAAACTGCTCTATCAACAGTTACCTGACTGGGTGAGAGATGGAATGCCTTTTTTTTTTGTGGTAACAGTAAGTTGCTGGACTCCTGAAAACGAAGTACCCATAGCATCAGCAAGTAGAAGCTGAGCTAAGGGAGGAGCGAAGTCAGACAGTCCAACAAATGTCCTCCCAAGGTGGGTGGCCACTTGATTAGCCTCATAATGTACATGTCTACTATCAAACTTTAAAGATAGTTGATCGAATCAATCTCATACTCCTCAAAACAAGGAATTGAGTCGTCTCCAAAACATATATTCATGAGGCAGCCACCATTGAGTCACCTTAACATATGATTCTTTCTGCCTCAGCAGCTGCATTGCTGCCCTTATCCCATACTGGGAGAGATGGGATGCTTTGTTAGCTGCTGCTTGTAATGTTTTTCCAGCTTCTTTTGACCCAACTAGGGGCTTGGGGTTAGAAAATGAAAAGTCCTCTCAAGTGAAATCTACTTCCATGACTCGAGATGTCTGTAGTGGAGCTGTTATGGGAATTGCTTTGGAATTCTTACTGCCGGAAATTTAAGGCAGGTTGCCCCATTGTTGGAAGACAGACAGAGTGAGAGAACTACTGTACACACAACAGCTGGTACTGAGTGCCACTGATTTTTCCTTTAAATAAATTCTTTTAAACCAGATAATTTTCAAGTTTTGGAGCTCTCCTTTCTGTACTGTACCTTGATTATTTCCTTCATGTGCATTCATCATGAGCTACCCCTGATCCCTTTGTTTTATTCATGAATAATATGTGAGGTTTCGTCTCTTCAGCCTGTTGGCATATTGTGGCCAAGGAACATTCTTGCTGCTACAGGAGAGCCTTCACCATGCCTGAACCAGGAATGTAGAATTTCATATCTAATGAGTTGTGTGTTATGGTTAATTCCATATGCCTTTTTACCTTCTTACTAATTTTTATCTTGTTTTTATCATGCTTTTATCTTGTATTGAATTATTGATGATTAGCTTCTCTGTACTTTCGCTATTCGCACTCCGGCTCACTTTGAATATGGCATGAAAAGTAGGAAGAGAAAAGAGTCACAGGTCATTGAGGTTTGTTGGATTTTGTAGACTAGCAGTTCTCTTGAAGTCTTTTCTGAATAGAACGGATGTAAAGACTCGTTTAGATGCTACTATGATGTCTGGAAATTTGAGCTCAGTGGATACGAACATCTGGGATTCAGTCTCAGGTATGGATTATGATAGATATTATGGAGAAAAGTATCAATTATGATTTGGATATAGCAACAGTAGGAGATTAAAAGCTGAGCCACTACCCAGTGGTTAGATTCTTTTATCCGGAGAAATCCAGGTTCGGACTCTGGAAGTTTTTTCTTAAATTTTTACGGTAATTCTCAAAGTACTTTTTGGAAAACATAATGATTGGTGTGCCCGACCTTATTTGAGGGGAACAACGAAAAGGAAGACATGGTCCTTTTTTACACTCCTAGATCTAATCATGTGGGGTCATCTGTTCATAAAGAACTCTACCATGGTAAGTCGCCCTCTTGTGGTGGGCGATTCCTAAATATTTGAGGTGAAAGACAACGATCAAGTTAGAATCTCTCTCTCTCTCTAAGTATGATCAAGCTATAATCCCATTTACCTTTATTTCTAGCCATGATGATTTTTGTAAGCCAGAAAAGTCTGTTTGAACTCAGCAGTTATAGAATGGATGGCCTATCTTTCTTATCCAACATGGTATGAATCACCCAACCTACACTCAGAAAGAGTAATGCTTTGAAAAAATGTGTGATTCATTAAGTGGAAGATGCTAACTGAATGGTTAGAGATGCCACAAGCTAAGATCATATAGCCTAAATGGCTGCAATTTATGCAATTAAAATGGCAAGCTTGCTGTGGTATTGTGAATCCATGCTACTTTGCAAACAAAAGCGAGAAACCTCCATAAAAATCTTTGGAACACATCAAACTGAAACTGCGTCGAATCCAAAAAATGATTCAACACCCCAGTTCTCAGGTATGATGGAACTTCTGAGATCAGAAGGCCTCTCGTTGGACCATGACCAGTTACAAGAACCAGAAGCACTTCTTTGGTAGCCTCCACATATTTGCCAACCAAAACCATTAAAAGCTAAAAGAAAACTGTGAACACCCACCACCTACTTGCTATACTCAAAAACTGTTTACAGATTATACATGAATCTAACCTCCATTTTTTTTGGATCCCTCAAGTGAGCAATCTCTTCACGTCAATAACCCGATCCGATCTTCTCTGATGGTTATAAACCGACTCAAATGCTTGCATGCATACACTGGCAAAACCAGTTATGGCTTGGAAAACATTGGGCAGCCCTGTCTGCAAATTGTTCAGAGTCATTGCTCTTGTGACCGCAACGCTCTTCTCATGCCTGCTCTTCTCCTCCTCCGCCTTCGTCTTTAAAGATTCAACCTTTGCCCGCTTCTCCATAACTGGATATCTCCGTGACATTTCCCCATGACCTTCAGCTGCCGAGTATGGGCCACACTTGGATTCCAGTGACCTTAGTTCTTGAGCTCTTTTCTCGAGTTCTTTAAATGCCAGCTCCGACTTCCTCTTTTGCTTCTGCTCCTCTGCCTGCTGAACAACAACTGCATGGATTACTGTTATGAAGCTTTTGATCCCCTCTGACGCTACTTTGTCAGGAATTCGATCGAGAGCAAGCTGCCATTCTTCACAGAACGAGTAGATGTCGGAACTCTGCTGGGATTTGCCGAGCATGTTGTGGTCGCATTGAAACAGAGATAGGCGTAGCCAGCCTGTGAGGGCATACATGTACTCTCTCTGGGACTTTACCAGGCTGCAGAAGGCTGAGTACCAGTGGTTGACCTCAAGCTCCAACTGGAGACTGGCCTGCCGGTGTATGTCAGTGGTCGGATTAGTACTTGATGCATTGTTGAGGTACTCGAGCTGCTGGACTATGTGGGTCTGGACCTGATGGCACTCATACATGCTCCTCCACATGCCCATCAAACTGCACTTCATGAGCAATTATGGTCCATGGTATTAGTAAAAACATGCACCATAATCCAATAATTTAACAAGATCGTATGAGGGAAGAATAAAAAGTAAAATATCGTTGCAAGACTAGATAAAATCTTAAGCTGCTTGGGCAGCTCAACCAAATTTGATTAATGGGTGGTGCAAAAGATTATGGCACTCTGATTCTTTGTTATATTGTCTCGTTCACATTTAAAGACAATCATATGCTGCTGATTATATGACTGTGTCATTACATACTAACAGGGTGATTTGATATTTGAGATGAATCAGTCAAGGTTTAGTGGAAGTTTCTCTTGAGCATGCCCAACTAAGCATTTGTGGTTTCCATTTCTCAAAACAAGAGATGCTGGAATTCAGCAATCAGTGAATGGAAAGTCCAAGAATACCCATATGTAGCTGAATGAGTTTGCTACAATTTAGCAAATCTAAGCTTCCAAGCATGTGTATCTGTGTATTCAGTTAGGCTCATACCTGTGTAGTTCCGAATTCAATATTGTTGTGGATAGTGTTCATATCATATTATCTGGTCATTAGGTATGTAGCAATACCATTATTCTTTCTATGGCCATATATCATGAGGATATAATTGATTTTTACTAAACTTTTCTTTTTGAAGATCGAGATTGAGATTGAGAATGAGGGAGGGAGAGAGGGCAAGCGAGAGAAAGAGAGAGAGGGAGAGCACAAAATAGGGAAGAAGCTCCCCATCCTTCTTTGTTTAAAGAGACTAATTTAACCAAGTCTATGTGGTATTTTGTTAAGAGATCCAATTCCTGCTTATGTTTGTAGTTGTATGATAAGGTATAGGAGTGAAAGATTAATAATTCTCTGAAAAAAATGAGAAAATTGGCTACAAGAGAAAGTTTGCTTTTTTGTATCATCATGCCACTATCCACTACGTTTGAACTATTAACTTTTGTTTTGCACTAGATCATTCAGTCGATGAAAAGTTATATTTCTATATGTGCATAAACTCGGCCTATACTACTAATACATAGAGTGCAAAGAAGAATCAGAGCTTATCTGTCATTGATTCTGCTTATTTTAGATTATTCCCTTACTATCCTATGCTTTGGAATCCTAATTCCACTTTTGATCGTTATAAAGCTGAAAAGAAAATACTTCTTCATTTATATCATCTTTCTGTGCAAAAATTTAGTCTTGGAAAACAAAATATTTTGAGTACAGATTGAAGAATGATACAGCAATTTCTGAAGGGAGGTTGTGCAGGGTTAGAAATGGGTGAATCAAGTGTATATATTGAAAATCATTTTTTTCCAGTGGAGATTCTGAATTTGGAAGTACAAAGTTAACATGTTAGATGCTTATCCATTTGCACAACAGGAAATTATATCCTACAGGCTTTTCCCTCTTGTTTCGTTATGCTGCTCCAAAGATATAAGTATAGGCATGGGAATAGGTTAAAGTTTGAAACATGTTAGGATTTTTTACAAATTTTTATGAGTGTAACTAAGAGTTAGACTGCTATTTTTCATGATATGATGCATGAGGAATTGGAGGATTACGTTGATGATGTAGTAATTTTTTTCCAAGCAAAAGAAAGATCAAGTGGAAGTGCTCTGTTGAGTCCTACAGAGATGCAAAGAGTACAAGCTGAAGATGAACCCGATGAAGTGTGCCTTCAGAGTAACATCAGGAAAATTTCTTAGTTATTTTGTGAATCAACTGTTGGGCTACCTTATAAAGTCATCTGATTTGCTGGTGGCATAATTGTTGAGGTTTTGTTTCAGTGTCTCTGTAGGAACGAGCAGCCACAGATAAGTCTTGAAAAACAACTTCCAAGAATCTTGAATGGAGCTACTTCCTCTTTATGGATTTCATAGGAAAATAAAGCAGAGTTTCTGTTATCATGTCTTTTATTTGTGCTGATACTTGTATCATTAGATGAGATCATGAGAACCATAATATACGTATGCCTCCAAAATAATCTATAATATTAAATGTGGAAGCACTACACAGGAACATAAGGAGAGAAATATGAATAAAATGTTGACTGTAACTTAAATAAAGAATAAAAGAAGGCAAAGCAGCCATGTATGGACATGCTAGTATGCGAGATGCCAAAGTATCAAATGGTAAAGTTGAAACTTTCAGTTTTTAACCATGGAACTAAATTAGAGATGGCAATTTAAGAAACCAAAGAATGACCTATTATATATATTAGAGTAACCCATAGCTTGGCGAAACAGACCGGTTTTAATAAAAGACATTAGCCTGTTACTCTTTGAAGTTTGTTGCTTAAGCGCTTAATTGTTTGTTCAACTCACATAGAGATGCAAATTGAAAATAGCATTTATATAACATGTACACAGTCCTATAGTTATAGTACCAAACTTTAATAATGTACACAATGAAATACTGCATTACTGAACATGATTGTATGCCTAGTATGTCAAACCAATCGATAATAAAAACAAGGATACAACATGATCCCATGGTGATACCATGTCATTAGGTAGAATAGATTTAACTTTATATGAAATTTATAATGATGATAATGGTGAATGCATCAGGCTAGCAGACTAGTGCTCTTCTTCTTCTTCTTCTTTCTTTTTCTGTCAGACAACCTGGGACCGATAAGTGCTATTCTGACCTGTTTTCTTAAAAAAAAAAAGGGGATGGTGCAAGAGGGAAAACTGTTTTCTTAAGATCTTTTTATTTCCACCCATTCCATTTTCTCATCCATCTCCTTAGACCAGTCAGAGGTTTCCACATATAAAAGGAGGATAATACATGGGCAGTAGTTGGTGCATTAGCAGAAAGAAAGTGTGGAATTAGCAATGCTCCTTTATACTTCTGTGCATCTTCTTTTGTGAAACACCAACTTTGACTCTGACGGTCAACCCCACAATCGAGCATGGAGCCGTACTGCTAGGACCATAAAGCCCACCCATGTAACCTTTACGCAGAGCAATGGAGAATTTGTGAAAGTTTTCTTGGTGCATATTTGCATGAGAGAGAGAGAGAGCCTAACCCAGTGACCAGCTCAAGGAGCTGGGGAGAGAGTTCAGACTCCCTCAACCTGATGATCTCAGAGGCAGTGGTCTCTATAGCCTGAGAGGACACCAACATCTTGGACTCCAGCCTATCAATCTCGCTCCTGTTCTTCTCAACCTTCACATAGTCCACTCCCTTTGCCTCTTGCTTCCTTAGCAGGCCCACCCTTCTCTCATGCTCCTCCTTGAGTCTCTGAGAATTCTGTGGCAGATAAAAACAGTATCGAAAAATCACAGATAAGAGAACAGAACCTGCACTTTTGAACCAAGAAAATCTAGATGAAGCAAGCATTCCTTGCGGCAATTTTGTCTTCTTACTGCTCTCTTCGAAACTACAGGGTGTTTGGGCAATATTCTTGGGCCCCAACCCGACAAAATAAATAAAGAGAACGGAACAAAAGGAACGTGCTCCAGTGGAATAAGAACAAACGCCTGTGTGTTCTAATATAATTTATTACCGTGGCAAAATTTGATCGATAAATAAATCATTGCTTCTTTTTGTCCAAGAATCATTTAGGCTGGCACCACACATGGATCTCGAAAGAAACCAAGGATAGGAGGAAAAGATGGAATCCGCTCAGGTTAAGCACATGCAGAATATTAAAACTAAAAATAAAATAAACATGAGAAGGAGGAGAAGAACAGGAGAATGAGGAAGGTGGTGTACCTTGACTTCAAGAAAGAGCTTCTTCTCCCAAGCATAGAGCTTCTCCACTGTAGAAGAATGGCTCATGCTTCCAATGCCATCTCCACCACCATTCCCGACACCCTCCATCATCTCCTCTCCACACCTCCCAAACCTGGTGAAACCACTAGTCTTTGAATTGGATCCCCAGGTCCAAAGAAATGGGTTCAGACTCTTGCCGTAGCTGCACATCTTGCCTACATTATAACAAAGAAATAAAATGAGAACAAAGTTTTTGTATAAGAAAAGATTAAGGCAAGGGATTTAGAAGGAAGGAGCTTGCCTGCTAGTCCTTGACTAGAAGGAAGCCCGCAATTTGGAGCTTCTAAGAGCACCGAAACACGGCTTCCGGCATCGGCTGCCTTGAGGAAGTACTCGTCGAGCTCCTTAACAATTTCAGATAGATCCTTCCTGCTCCTGGGCACCACAACCATGGCGAGCTCACTGGTGGAATCCTTCGAGAAGCCGCTGACAACCGACGGCGCCGGGGCGGCGGCAGGCGCGGCGGTGACTTCGGACACGGTGGTGGTCGCCTCCTCCCACTCCTCTTCGGTAACCGACCGGGAGGAAGAAGGAACAAATGGGTCCCAAAAATCCCAGCTTGACAAGGGTGGCGGCGGGGGAGGAGGCGGGGGGAGCACTGGGGAGGCGGTGACCGAAGAGGTGCAGGTGTCAGAGCATGGGCTCATTGGAGGAGGGGGAGGTGGCGGTGGCGGGGGCGGTGGTGGCGGTGGAGGGGGCGGGGGCGGCGGTGCAGCGGATGGGGATGGGGAGGGGAGGGGAGGGTAGTGGTGGTGGGTGTGCAGGAGGTGGAGGTGGGTCTCAGCGTTGGCGAACTGAAGGAGGGCGGCGCCAGTGGAGCGGAGGGAGCGGAGGTAGAGGGAGTGGGCGGCGGCGAAGGCCTGCCGCTCCGCCACCAAATGCTTCATGTATCGCCGTCGGGCCTTGCATCGAGCCACAACCTCTTCTCTCTCTAGCCTAGATTGACAACACCCCATCTCTCCTCTTCTCCTCTGTTTCTTCCTGTTCCCTCTCTAATCTATACCAAAAGAAAGGTGGCTCCTTTTTGCTGGACAACTTCAAAAATATATGGAATTTTTCCTCTCGTCCGCCTCCTTTTTCTTCTTCTTCTTCCTCTTTTTTTTTTTTTTTGATAACAATCTTCTTCCTCTTTATCTACCCTGTTTCTTTTACTCCTTCTGAACTATATCGACAGAAAGGTGGCTCCTTTTGGTGGTAGAACTTCAAATATTCGTGAACATTTTTCGACCTCTTGGAGGGCAGATCTCAGAGGAAGATCACAACGGGTGGTTTCATGGTTGTGTCCCGGATCTTGCATTGAAGGGAAGGAGCCTCTTTTTCATCTCTAATCCTCTCTTGAGACCGCTTTTCCTAGCTCTCTTCTCTCTAAAGAAAGTTCAGAATCCTACTAAAAATCCCTTCTTTGCCTCTCCCCATTTGCTCTCTCTCTCTGTTTCTTTCTCCTGCGTTTTAACTTACTCTTGTTTTCCGACATAACCACTGGAACGGACGGAAGAGTAACAGTATGAACAGACATGAGTGTTGGGAAGCGTGCATGAGATGGGTGTGACGGGGGATTCTACATTACAATAATACCCCTGATCATTCTGTCGAATATCTCGTGAACCAATCAATTTTGGCGTACACCACTGCTTTTTTCGAGCCGTTCGGGTGAATTAACGGCGCCACAGGAGGGTACGTTGGTCAATTAAAAGATTCAACGGGAGTGCGCTTTATTTGGATAAGGTGTTTCATGAGACTAGAGCGGGCGTTTTCGTTATTCTCGGTTGGTGTGCAGGGTACTTGTGGAAATGACTTTCGGGTTTGAGTTCTTCTTTTTCTTTTTTTTTTTTTTTTCTCGCTAGTGGAACCAGGAAATACCTGCAAATCTGTTTCGGATCATTAATAATAAATTATAATACACTTTTACCCCCTTGAAGTTTTCTCATTAATAGAACTCGAAACTTTAAAACTTTCAATTAATATACCAAGTTAATTTACTGTAAAATCTTCGTTAAATAGCATTTGATATAAATTATCATGATCATCATCTCCAACTATAACACCTAGTTCCTATCGCAAGGCGAAGGAGCTAGGTGTTATATACTCTCTTTTCTCTCTCTTTCTTCCATCTCAAAACATATGTAGAGCTCTTATCCACGCCCTCTTAAGCTTCCACCATAAGCTTAAATTTTGAACACAAGCATATAGGACCCTAAATCATATTTTCTATTGAATAAGTAATATAACTCTAGTAGCACTAGAAAACTCTAATAAGCAGTTTCAACAAAAAATAACTTTGTAAATTGCAAACCTGGCTAAGGCAAACCTAACACCATCAAAACCTTTCATATGCTTCAAATTTTTTCTGCATAGAGCTAGCCCTTCCCAAGCCACCTCTTAAACCTTAGCAAAAGTATAATTTGAATTCAATCTTCTGATGTAACCACAAAAAGACTTCACCAGCTAGATAAACTAATTACAAAATGCATGCTACTCTCCATATTTCTGAACTCAAGTTAAATTCCTTGCCAACAAAATGCACATGATCAATTGAAAAATGTGATTAGTTTCTTGCCATTTTTTGGGTTTAGATGAGTTAGGCCAGATTGAATTTAAGCTAGCAGCAATTTCAGCTCAACTTCTTGTGAGCTCAAGAGCTCAGCCCTGCCCCTCCCTTCTAACTTCATGATATGTTCAAGGTTCTGTATGTGTAATAAACAAGCTTCAAGCTCTAGAAACACTATAATACAATACAAGTAGCAATATAGAATTCTAAATTTGTACGCTTGGTTAAAGAAGCACCAATTCTTTATCTTTTCTCTTTTCCTTTTTTTCAAATCTTTTGAGAAAATGCTCGCGCTTTATCTTACTTTATTCTTAGAATATATAAGGGTAAATATAAATGTTCAGCAATTATATGGTTGGACTATTTGGGCCTAACCGCACGTGAGGCATGTTGGGCTGATAATTAGCAAAGCATTCAATAACCTGAGCCCAAGACTACCCTGGCCTAGCACCCCAATATGACAAGAACCACTCTTGCAACCGTTTGAGTTCCCTCTTTTGGTGCCCCTGAAAGTAGATGGATTAAGTATGCCTATTTAAATTTTATGGGATCATTGTACCCTTATCCTCATCATTGCTTTTTTTTATTAAGGTGAATGGGTCATACATGCCTGCCAAGTATGAATGTATGCAATAGAGTCAGGAAATAAAATGTCACTTAATATGGTTGGAACAGCTGAGAAGTTGGTCCAGAGAACTTCTCTAAAGTGCTCAGCCACAGAGGAGGTAACTTGGCCTATTTGCTTTACGGTAAACATGGTTGGCCGCCCAGAAAACATGTTCTCTTACACTCCTCCAGATGTCAAACAGGAGTGGGTGGGCATTATTACTTATAAAAATTTTTTTTGGTATATCGGTTGCCCACACTAGCCTCGCGTAAGCACTGCCATAAGAGTCCAGAGAAAGGATACACCCCAGAGGTGGGGAAATAAATACATGGTAGGTTCAGAGAATCTCTCCAAAGTGGTGAGCAGCAAAGGAGGTGACCCAGTCTGTAGCTTTGTTCGTCTTTCAATAGACATGCACAACCTAGAAGACAACACACTCCTCTAATAACCTCCGGATGTCGATTAGAAGCAGATGATCTGTCTCCCACATCTCCTCCTGTAGGATCTGCTCAATAATCTTCACTGAGTCTCTCTCTAGGACGATATTCCTAGCTTCGAGCACCCGCCTGGCATGGAAGATTTCCTCTCACGCTGCCCGGAGTTCCGCTCCAAGAGCATCTGCCTCAAAAGTACGCCATCCTCCTGCAGCTATCAACCTAAAGCAGTGGTCTCTAATCACAAATACAACACTAGCACAATCGCCGCCCTCTAGCAAACTACCATCGAAATTCACCTTCATATGTATAAAAATGTTTTTAGATACGTGCCATAGAGCATATTTGCATCCATTAGTCCAAAATGTTTTGTCTTCCGCGGAAGCCCCTGAATTTTATGTTCTGTTTTCCATTTCAATTGTCCTCCTTTTTCTTCTGGTTTAATTCCATCAAAATAGTAGCTGCTCACACAAATTCAATTCTTGGTTGAGTAAACATCTTAAAGAACTTATTCCGGTTTCATTTGGATGGAACTTATTTAAAGAAGAGCGTAACAAACAAAAGAACCACATGACGTAAATCACGTCGCACACCAAAGGGGTCCAACGACACACAGAATATTGATCAGAAGCCCAACCAGACCAACACTTTCAGCAAATAGTGTATCAACAATAGGTTACTCTAATCAATCAAAATCAAGAAAAATAACATCAGCAGTAGGAGATTTCAGCAGCCCAAGGAAGAGCAAGACAGATTCAATTCAGTAAAACTCTAAATTTACATTTTTAAGAGAAAAAAAAGATGCAAGTTCCGCTAAGATCCTGGCAAACGAGAGTGTAAGACAAATAAATTAATAACAAATAATGGATTCTTATTAGCTGTGAGTTTGGTTACAATGATCATTCAAAGCTCTGTAATCGGATCAAGGAGAACAAGATCATCTCCTTCCCGTAAAAAAGCGCAGCCTGACCAAACCTATCATTTAGAGAAGGAGTTCGATGCCTGTGTAATGATATCCTGGAAAATCCTTAGCCTTTTCCCCATTTTCCCCTCGTTCAATGCCTGACCGGTATCAGTACTATCATCCTCAAGAACAGGAGCAAGAACTGCCGCCACAATGGCGTCATTGAACTCATTATTGTCCGGCAATTCGGGCCACCAATCCTCTGTCCCCGCCGTAACAAAGACAGATTTCCTTCTGTTGCCACCTTGTTCACTTGCTTTCTCCACAGGTATTCTGGGTGGGAGGGACTTCTCCATCACATTGCCCGACCTGGTCCTCTTGAGCTGATGATTGATCATCCCATTCAGATCTTTCATCATCCTCGACGAATAGAATGGCGGTGCATCGATGTCGAGCTCGGCGTTCGATGAAATGTCGAGCTTCGCATTGCTTATTATTCTGTTCGTGTTGATATTCTCATCAGCGAAGCGTTCTCGTGCTGGTGGCATCAAGTAGTCGATGCAGGGATGAGGCTGCCAAATTGAGGAAGACTCGACGAATGCGTCGAAGATCCTGCTTTGATCAGACCGATCCTTCGCAGTGCGACCGTAGAGTTTGGCCTCGAGATCTTGGAGCATCTCCTGGGCCCTGTCGTAGGCTTTCAAGTGGGAATCAGCTCCTCTCAGGCTATCGACTGCCGCCGGACTCACCTGTCTGAGGGTCTCTTTGGCCTCGGCAATCAGCCCTTGCTTCATCAAACAGATGCCCAGGTTGCACATCTTATTGCTATCGGGGCCCATCCGAAGGGCTCTTCTGTAGGCTGCCTCAGCTTCGACATAGTTCTCCTTCTGCATCAGTGCCCAGCCCAGATTCCCCTGCAACCATACGATATCATAAGCTCTAAGTTGTGATCTGCCCCACATAAAAGCCAAATTACATAGACTGAAAATTTTTTAGAGATCGGAAGGAAAGAACTACAGAAGGAAGGTCCTCACCAGAAGTCTGGTTGCTTCTTGCTCGACAGAGACCTGGAATTTCCTCCCCTGAGACCGAGCTGTCTTTGTTCGTTTCCCATTAAAGGCCAGACCTTGCTGGATAAGTTGCAACTTGTGCTTCAAGAGAGCTATCTGCTCGTCCAATCTCCCACACCTCTGTTCACATTTCGACGAAGTCGAGGCGTTGGTTCATTGAGCATTATATCAGAAGCGAAGAAACGATATAGAGAAGAGTGGAGAATAATGAAAAACCTTGTAAAGATCCAAAAGAATGTTGTCCAAGGACTCTTGGGCTTGATCCGAGCACCGGCTCCTAAGCGACTTGATAGCTTCGATAGCTTCTTCTGCTCTGTTCTGCTGTTTCATTACGATCGCCATATCCTTGAGCGCACTATCGACCCTGTCCCCAGCATTGATGGAAGCCCAAAACAAGGCAATTGCCTTCTCAGGGTCCTTATCCACTAGCTGATCCATGAAGGATACCGAAAACAGAAAAAAAAGGGAATTAGAATAACAAACATCAACATGTCGAATTTTTTTAGATGAACAATAGGGGTGTACCTGGACCCGTTTTGCCTTCACATAAGGGGTGTCCCCGACTGGGACTTTGTGGGTAATGTGGAAAAAATCGGGCTTTGGCCTCGCGATTGGTCTAATGGCCGAGCAAGCCGCTGATTTCGATGGCCGGATTCCGGTGGGAACACTGATGTTCCAGGGGTCTTGCATCATCTTCCTCTCGTCTGGGTTTTGCTTCACTTCTTCACTGGGGAATAAAAGGATTTGTGCGAGGAGGAGTGGAAGAGAAGAACAGGGAGAGGGAGTTTTGCATACGCTTCACGGGATCATGGTGTTAATAGCAATCGTGGGAGGAGAATTTGGAAAACGCACGACCGTTGGAAAGAGAGAGCCGTTTGAAAACTAGCCGTTGGGGCTCGACACAAGCGGGTGCCCAGGTTACCGGCTCAGCCGGTTCAGTGGCACGGAAATTAAATTTAAGCAATTCTACGCACTTCGGAAAAAAAAAAGAAATAAAGGAATAATAAGATTCGGATTAGGTTCAGGTCCATTGCCCAGTGGAAGACAAGATTCCCACTGGGCCTGGATGCAATGCTTGGAAAGCTTTGAGATTAGTGCACAGTATACTGTTTACTTCCCCTGGGCCACTGGTCAGTGCGTCTGCCGTACAGGTTATCTGAAAACCCGTCACGCATTGCAAGCTTCCCTGCCGTGGATCTTGCAAGTAGAAATTTTTTTAGGAGATGGCCACTCTCTCTCTCCATTTTACTTGATTAGTTTTTTTTTTTTATGGGATTTTTACTTAATTAGTTGATTACATAGGATGTATGATGCATTTTAGTATTCAGATTTTTATTTCGTTTACATGAAATGATAAATATATTCCTTATTTTAGTTCACTAATTTTACTTTTAATTAAATATGAGAAATACTATGAGATAATTCCTATTATTCAGGTGATTGATTGCCTCTATCATTAGATAATGATATGGTGTATTCTCGTTATTCATTTAACCTTTTTTTTTAATGATTTCTTCTATAAAAGCTTTAAAATCTCTCAATTTCAAACAATATTTTACTGATGTGGCTTCTTTAACTATATAGCAGAAGCTTAACTAATAGAGAAGAACCTATTCCAACGGATAAAAGCTCAGTATATAATGCTAATAGCTTGGAGGCCAGCTCTGTGCGGTTAACCAAAAAATGCAAAGCCTCCATGCCAAAAAAATTGTCATATTTTTTTCCTTTTCACATTTACAGTAGGTATTGGATAAAGACTGAGTTCTTTCAACTTCGAAGCATGGAAAGAAAAAATATATGAAATCTTGTTCACCATTGAGTTTCCTAGTCTTTTTTTTTTAAAAAAAAAATCACATACATTGTACATATACAAGATCTTGTAAAATATATGAAAAATCATATGCGTAATATGTGTTGAGATCTACTTAAGTATAAATCTCAAAACATAGAAGATTAGAAGAGTTTTTATTTATTTTTATTTTTTTTATGAAGAAAGTCTGTTTAAGCTGGGTCTATAGCAAGCAACCCAACCTGATTTTGAGCAGGACTGGTATTGACCTGCCAACCTCCATTGTAGCCCAGAATTATGCAGGCCAACCGGACCAACAACTACATGTTGGGTCGAGGTTCAGGTTAACTTGGCCCTTATAGTTCATCCATTGGCGTAGGACTGCATCCGTTTTGTAGGAGACAAACCTGTCAAGTGGGGCCCTAAATATTAGGTATAATCTATGGCGCATGTCACCTGTGAGCAATCTTTGCTCATTAGCTCAAGCTTCTAAGTTACTACGTGCTTATCCTTATGTTAACTATGCTTGATTCCAAACGGTCACCAAGTAATTAGCTACAGAGAATCTTCAACCTAAAGAAGCAAGAAGTGATTTTTAATTCAAGAAGAAAGCAGAACATCATATGTTTGTTTTAAAATCTCGCCAAAGATTACAGCATGTGCACATAACTAGGAATCTTTTTGTGGCAGTACATTGCGATATCAATTGTCAACACATCTTACCATCAATTTCATTTTCCATTGAATAACTAGAAAGCCAATATCGGTCCCATGCTTGACTTTGTCATTCTATGTGATGCTCAATCTGCAAATTTCCTGATTCATCAATGAATCTTCCACCAATATAATTCCTGTTGTTTATTTGGATGAGGGATCATTAATAAGTTTCTATACCTCTGCTATGGTTAAAAACATCCTTGTATCTTCTTGATTACTTGTGTCGCAAATGGGTCGGGTTGAGGCATCACCTGACTGAGGCCCGGACCAATCTGATTCTTTAAACTTAGGGGGGAGACTAGGTCAGAAAAATGATTGCTTAAGATTAACGTGGTATTTGACCTGGAAAGTAGAAAACTTGGTCCGAGCCTGAATCCTCAGACTAGTCAGTCTGCTGTTTTAACTCATAGTAATATGGTCCAGATTTACTGAAAAAGAAAGGTGACGACTCCAGACAAAGCGCCAGATTCTAGACTTGGTCTTTGATTACCAGTGAGTTTTACGCAGACTTTGACTGAAGGGAATAGATGAACGCGTGGAGCTCTTGCCTGTGGGATTCGGGCACTCTGATGTACTCCCAAGCTTTCAGCAAGCGGTTTACCAAAATTTTCCCCAACCACCACGTTAACTACAACTTGTTTTAATTGACTTCAATGCAGCATAGGCACAGAGATGATTGAGGCCCTCTTCTTGCGTAAAGATACTTGTTTTTTTTTTCTTTTTTTATATTGATGGGAATAGGAACATGAGGTCTGGGTGGATTTGACTCTTGAGGGATAGGTGAACCATGAGAGCTTGGGATTATTTGGAGTTGCTTGTGGGAAGGGGAGCAAAGGGGAGGTTGGGAGATGTAGCAGTGTGGTGGATAACTTGGATAGGTCATGTGTGGTGGGGAATGCTGTGTCTCCTTGCGGAAAGAGAAAACAACAAAAAGGCCTAATTAACGTACCTCCTCCTCCCCTAAAGCTAGCAACCAAGACTTGCACCCCAAGCATGTGAGAAAAAGTGGAAGGTAAAGCAAAGCCCATACCTCAACCACACCATTCGTCTACCCTCCTTTTCACCTTCCCTTGTACCTTAGAACCCCCTCATTCTTGCAGAGAAGGAGAGGAGATCTTGTGAGGACCTACACGGGCGTATATTTAGTCCCACATCGGTTATTCGCTAAGAAAATTTTGGGTATTTATACAAGATTAAAGAACTCCAAATAATATCTTCCAGCTAGTCTTTTTGGATAAGGTCTTGGGTTGTTACAAATGGTATCAGAGCAAACTCAGCTCATAGCCTATATGGACTAGAGGACACTACAGCACGAGTTTATAGAGACTGACCACGAGCCGAACATATTGCTTGTGATTAAATTTGAATAGATTTGAATCATGACAAGGATGACAGTGCTTGAATGGGGGAGTATGTAAGAATCCACGCTTGTATGTGTTTAGTTCTATATCGGTTATTTACCGAGGAGATCTTAGTTACTTATATAGAACTAAGAAGCTGAAAAAATATCTCCCGACTAGCCTTTTTGGATGAGGTCCCGTATTGTGACAGATCTTATGTGTGTTCAAACTACTTAATTTCAATTTCAGGCCCACAAGCAATACATGTGTTCAGTTCTTCATACTAAACTGACGACTTCTTAATTTATTGTTATAGAATATGGTAAGAAGTGAAAATTCAGTTTTCACTTTATAATATAAAACCTAAACACATGTCGATTATCAACCATATATTTTCTCTCCATACATTTATGAGTTAACATATATGCCTAGACATCTTAAACACCCCAAACCTACGATTTGCATCTAAAACTCCATTGGATGATCAAATTGTCCAATATATTTACCTCACCTCTTAAACATATATAAACACCTACCATGCCTATGGATGTTCGGCCAAAAGCTAGCCATTATCACGACTAGAACAATTCCCTACTCTTCTCTATACCTTTGTAGATTCTAGACCTATCTTATTTGTGCTGAAGTGGAGTAGATCTGAAACACATTTAGACTACTTAATCAGCAAGCAGAACATTAGCCAAATTTCTCAGCTTGGGATGTAAAATATGGGGCAGATCAATCCCATCGGCATGTATAGACATCTCGAGGGTACGACTACAGAATACACTCCATTGGGAGATCAAAGATTTCTCTAGTCCTACTCCACCTCTGTCCTATGCATGAACATTTACCCATGCTCGTAGATTTCTGACCTCAAATGTGAAGAATATTAGTATTGCAAAGACTGATGCTGAGGTTACATGTTAGTTTGCAAGTTAAAATATGACCTGAGTGGCTTAAGATAGAATTGCAAAATTTAGTTACCCATTTACACAAAGGTTTCGGTTGTGGTTACATCTGAGTTGGGTTCAAGTTTTACAACTTACAAGCTAGCAAGACTTACATATTTTGTGCAAGTTATGGATTAGCTAAGTTTAGTCACATTGTTTTATCTTGACTCAGAAGTAGAAACATCCATTTAGGCTTGCAGGCTGAGTTTAAATTAGAGATTCAGGTTTTGGGTCTAGGTCAATCAAGTTCGGTCTACGTAATCCACTTTAGACTTTGGAGAAGAATGAACAAAAATCTAAAGCAGACTCGAGGTTTTACCAAAAGTTTTTAGGGGCACAGAATTAAGATTCATTCAAAATATCGTGCATATTACAACATGGGTCATTAATTTATGCAGTCACAATCATGATGGTCCCCTAAAGAGCCTCATCATTTAAGATATTTCTTCTTTTTATACCAAACAATTAGATTAGCTTTGAACTATCGAGCACTTGCTCAGATGGTATCACCTCTTACCTCTTACCTCTACTTTAAAAGTGGTCCGGTCATTCTAACCTTTTGTTCCCTGTCCGAACTCAATTTCTATATTTTGTCTATTTACAATATTACATCCTAAGCTGTTTAGCCTTTGGTAACTCCATATATAATATATGTTCTATAGCTAAAATGCAAGCTTTTTCATCCTGATAACTCAAATTTTCTTGCTCTGTAAAGCTTTCAAACATGTCCATCGATCTTAACCAAAATAGTATACCCAATTCAGGCTCTTATTCCCAAAGGGAGAAGCAAGGCAAACCTATTAATCAACATCATGCATATATAACTTAGAAAAAAAAAAAAAACATAAAGATGCTAGTTGATCGAGTTCGGTAAAATCTCTTGGTGTTCATATAAGATATTTGTATTAATTTATGAACTCAATGATCTACAGATAAGCACTTTTTAATCAATTAGAGAATTATAGTCATTCATGACTCATTTCACTTGGGATCACAGACGTTCGATTAAATATCAACTTGCCATTGAAGGATTATTTAGCCTAGTGGCAGTTCCCAGGCCACCAATTGTTTTTTCCTTTTTTTTTTATTTGTGGGAAGGGGTGGGGGGCAACAGCTAACGACCATGTAAAGGTTGACATAAAAATTAACTGCTTTAAATGATGAGGATAACACATGCCATCGACTTGGACCATCCATTTGGAGGGAGGAGTGCATCCGGAACCATAATTTTTATTTTTTTCAGATAAACATTAAAATATAAGAAGTATATAAAATTATAGTGAGTGAAGAAGAATAGTAAGACAACTACCATCCGGTTGTTTAGAAATATCCGAGCTATAGCCTATAATGAGACGGCCTTGCAAGCAAAGCATGTGTAGAGGCCAACAGTGCAATAGGTGGCCTCATATGCGGCCAACCACTTCGAGAATACTCTTTGAATGGAAGAGATGGAGCTATCTAGTGCACTTCGGAAGTTGTTATCTTTTGATTTTTTTTGACTGTATTCATATCTATAATATATGATATATCTGTTTTAGAGAGAGAGAGAGAGAGAGAGAGAGAGAGAGAGAGAGAGAGAGAGAGAGAGAGAGAGAGAGGGGAAAAGCAATAGTAAAGTGAAGGAGCAGTAAAGGGAGAGTGGAAATTAATCAAGCCTTGTCATCCCCACTGTTTCCAACCTCGCTTTACACCTACCTGAGGGTGGAGGCACCACTGATATGGTTGTGCCTTGTTACACTATTAGTAACACGACAAGGGAGGAGGCCTACTTGCAGCCACTCCCCTTGTAACCTTTTCTCGCCAACTAGCGTCAAGAAGACCTCCCTCCCAAACGGCCACCCCTTTTGGCCGGAGTCAAACGCCTATAAATCCCCATCGCCCTTTCCAAGAGGGAGCTTGCAGTGCCCACAAAAGAGTGGGAAGAGAGAGAGAGAGAAGAAAGTTGGAAAAGAATAAGCACTAAAGAGTCATGGGGAGGTCTCCATGCTGCGAGAAAGCCCATACCAACAAGGGGGCATGGACTAAGGAGGAGGATCAGCGCCTCATCGCCCACATCCGAGCCCATGGTGAGGGTTGC
Organism: Phoenix dactylifera; assembly: GCF_009389715.1. Classification (NCBI taxonomy): domain Eukaryota; kingdom Viridiplantae; phylum Streptophyta; class Magnoliopsida; order Arecales; family Arecaceae; genus Phoenix; species Phoenix dactylifera. Next base: position 5,069,865 of record NC_052409.1, on the reverse strand, counting down.
TGGCGCTCGCTCCCCAAGGCGGCCGGCCTCCTCCGCTGCGGCAAGAGCTGCCGCCTCCGATGGATCAACTACCTCCGTCCTGACCTCAAGCGCGGCAACTTCACTGAGGAGGAGGACGAGCTCATCATCAAGCTCCATAGCCTCCTCGGGAACAAGTAGGTCATTATAATTCTTATCATCAAACCCTATCTTCGATATTACAATAAAAGGATTTTAATATAATCCGATACCACGTTATGAATAATCTCATAATCTTCTGAATTCATACAGATGGTCTTTGATAGCTGCAAGGCTGCCAGGGAGGACAGACAACGAGATAAAGAACTACTGGAATACGCACATAAGAAGGAAGCTGTTGAGTAGAGGGCTGGACCCTACAACCCACCGGCCGATCAGCGAGCGTGCCTCCAATATAACCATCTCCTACGGGAGGAGAGAGGAGAAGGGTGCTGTGTTGTGGCATATGGAGGAGAGGAGCAGTAGCGAGGAGTCGTCGGCATGGCAGCGGCAGCAGCAGCAGCTGAAGTGTCCGGACCTTAATTTAGAGCTTTGTATAGGCCCTCCCTTCCAGCAAGAACCAGTAGTAGTGGAGCCTGTAAGGAGGAAGGGGAACCTTTGTTTCAGCTGCAGCTTGGGGTTGCACAAGAGCAAGGAGTGCAAGTGTAACCACGTCCTAGGCCTCAGCACCGAATACTAGATTATAGAAGCCTTGAGATGAATTAATAGGGCGAGGAGTATTTTAATTACACTTCGGAATTTTAGAGGTTAAGGGGAGAGAAGGGAGGACAAACTTAGAGCTTGCATCTTGATGAGAGTCTATCTATTTCCTCTTCTATTTTGTATAATTATCGATATATAATACTAGATGTCTCTGATTATTCATAACAATTGCATGGATTCGTCTCGTGGGTGTTTGTTATTGCTTGATATCTTCAGTATAGGCATCATCCGTTCCTGATTCCTATATTTCTTTTTAGGTACTCCTTGCAGCTACCTACATCTTTTTTTTTTCTCTTTCTTTCTTCTCTATATGATTGGTTTACTTGGCAGGATAGCACCGATAAACATGGCGAAAATGTAGAAATGGAGAGACCATATATGTTTGCTCTTGTTATGAGATCTTTAGGCGCCTAGTTTGGTCCTGTTGTATCCAAGTGTTGCATCCCTGTCCCCATCTCATTTAATGCATGTGGTTTGTGGATAAGAGGTGAGAGCAGGAGAAGCCGGATAGTGGGGAGGGGGTAGGTAGCCCTTCTCAATAAAGAATGGTGAGGAAGATAACCAGAAAGGAGGTTGCATTCATTTATCAATCTCAAAGGAAGAAAGGTGAGGTTTCTTCACCCTAGATATAACAATTGTGTAGCAATAACAAAAAGAAAGGTCGTTCTAAAAGAACCAAATTAATAAAGGTGCGGAAGATATCCTAGAGAGCCTTTATCCATGACACTCTTCTTTGGAACCATATAACAGCTAGGATCCCTACCCTAAACACAATATAACATAAGAAGCCAAATCCAATCCACTGTTCTTTTTTCCTGGCCAGATTATTGCATATATTCGATTTTCTCTTGATGATGGTCTCTAAATGTGCCCTTTGAGGAGAAGGTATTCAGTCCCTCAGACATATTTTATTTGTGACCTCTTAGATGTTTCAACGATCCCTTCCCACCATGTTTGTTGGATTCTTCCACCATCTAATATCAAAGAAGAAATAGTATGAATGCTTGCATCGTCTAATATATTGTTGTTTTGTGATGGTTTTTCCGTGCAAGCTATTGTGCTTGGATATGATTAGCATTTGGGCTATCGAATCCTGCACAAACAATTAAAATTAGCATTCTCAGTACCTCTTTTCTTCTTAAACTTTTGGAAAAGAAAAACATAGTCAGAAGGACATTGTAATACCATCCATCAACAAAATCTATATGGCAATCATCTTAAGTTGTTACATATTTTATACTTCGCAAATGGTTCCAGGAATCATAAGACAAAAGTAGGTGATATGGGAAAAGAAAAGGAAAAAGTGATGCCGAAAATGAGATTTTTCTTGTTAAACAAAATTGCTGGAATGACACGAGAACTTTCATGGAATCCGGTGATGAGTTTTTGGTCGTTTCCATCCTCCATATTATATTCTTCGATCGTTTTTTTTTTGTTTTAATTTTATCGGTTATATTTTAGGAGATCTCATGTGTTTAGTGTGTTGGTCTCTCTTGTGAAAAGTAAACAATTGATTTTTCCAACTGTTTTGGAGAGACACTTGGTTGCATGGAAAAACATGCTTTGTAATGGCTCCATTCCACGCGTCAATCTCTTGAAACGATTTTATTTAATCAGCATCATCTTAAACCATCGCAAGTCTGTTTTTTACTTCTTCTTTTTTTACACATCTAACTTCATTCATCACTGCACAAGACTTCAATGCTAAAAACCACAATTAAAATCGTCTTGAACAGTCACCTGATGATTTTTCTATGAAGAAGCCTTTGTTAGTTGACAAGTTATTGATGAATTGTAGATGATTTGAAGACTGGCCCCTGAGAAAAGAGGGAACCGAGTGCCGGAAAGAAAGGTCCAACTGAAAGAGTCCTTTTCCAACGCCCACCTACCTTTCACTTTTTCAACAGGTTAGGTAAGGCCAAAGAAGCATCTGGGTTCCATTTTATCTTCGATTTGTTACCCAGAGCGGAGAAAAAAAGTTATATCCTGCACCACAAGATGTGGCTGTACATTATGCCAATCAAATCGATTTATTTCTATAGATCTCATCCATCATATATTTATTACGATAATTGATCTATAATTTGATTGGCATGGTGTATAATAATGTTAGTGCATGCGGTGCAGAATATAATTTACCGTGAGAAAAAAAAAAATATGAGTCTGTCCTTTGTTCATCCATATAAATGCATCCCTTGTTTATATAATTCCTTTGTTTTTCGCGTCAAGCCTAATAATAATTCCAACCCCCACCAACAGCAGTACATGCATGAGGCTGGTGGCGGGCCCTAGGGTGCCCTGTTTCTAATGGCATCATGCTAATACGTTGCCACTCGATTTTCTTATATTTATAGAGTTGCCACTTCCTACGACCCTTGAACTAAATTTCCTTGTCCTAGGCTCCTTACCAACAAGTCGGCAACTGTGTTGCCGGGACTCAGGCTCCATCCACACACTGCCTGCTCTCCTCACCACACGCACTTCTCTCCAATTGCAAAGCACTACCAGTAGAGCTCCATGGGGTCTTCTTTTCTTCTTGAGCACTTCTTTTCTTCTTTGGCCTTTGGAAGAAATCATGGGGTGTGCCCCGCTGCATTCCTGCATGTAGCGAAACGACCCCCTCTCCTGCCTCTCAACCTAACACCCACCTCTTATTTATCTTTTATGCTTAAGAAGCTTACCTTTTTTCTTTTCCTTTACCTCACCTTTGTTAAATTAAAAGATTGCATGCTGCTTTTTGACACGACCACTACAAGTCAAAAACCAAATCTTACCCGGTATGTTTTACAGGCCAGTTCTATCGTCCTAAAGGAAGATTCGACCACGGTCATTAGCTGGATCCGAGGGGGTCCAAGAGGCAACGGTTGCATCCACCCTTTGCTCCGGATATCTAGACAATGGTGAGGGATGGAGGGACTTTTCAAGCCAAATATGTCTTCCATGAAGCTAATGGAGCCGCAGACTAGGTGGCTGCTTATATAGCAGCCAGTCACTCGGGTAGTACCATGTGGGCTGGAGATGAAGAGTTACCCCTGGCACTCCAAGGTATTTTATTTTTGATTTTATTGGATGCATCCATACTCGTCTGGTATAATCCACTCGCCTTAACAAAAAAAAAAAAGCAAAATAAAAAACCCAAATCGAGTAACACAATAAGAAAAATAATAATAATAATACACAATTTGGGTCTTGATCTACATCCATATGTATTAATTGATTTGGAGCACACTCAATTGCTTTCTTCTTTTATATTTGGAATTATAAAAAGTAAGTGTAAATCGATTTGACCTTGAACTGATATCCTAGAATAATCAAGCTAGTCAGAAAGAGGCAAGAGCATGGAAAAGGGGATAAAGAGAGAGAGAATGGATAAGATAGGAAGACCGGAAGAGTTTGCAATTTTGGTATCTGACTGGTAATTTGATTTATATCTGAATTCTAGTGTATTCCAAAAAAATCCTTAAAATTGAAAAAAATTACATATTCACCATTTTAGTTGATATCTATGTGCACTGCAAGAAACTTGGACATTAGCGATGCTTTTTTTGGCTATTAGCGACGCTTAAAAGCGTCGGTAGAAACTATCCTGACGCTTTCCAAAGCGTCGGTAAAGCGTCGCCTATGCTACAGTGGAAAAAATATTTTCCGACGCTTTAAAGCGTCGCTCTTTTCCGACGCTTTAAAGCGTCGCTCTTTCCTGACGCTTTAAAGCGTCGCGAATTCCCATTTGCCAAAAAAATACCATTTGCGGTCTGCATCTTCTCCTCCTCCATTCAGAAATACAAACAACCTTTCCAATCGGTACCTTCATTCCATCCGTGCAGAGTGGTTGGGTTTGGCTATATAAACAGTTTTTTTTTAGATCCGCCGATGTGGGAATAAAATAAGGTAATTTTTTGGCTTCCGACGACGCTTTTAACGACGCTTTTAAGCGTCGTTATTTAACAACGCTAACAGGTGTCGTTAAATGTGTCGTTAATTACATATTAACTTCGACAACGCTTTTAAGCGTCGTCACTAGCCGACGCTTTTAAAAAGCGTCGGCAAATGTTGACGAAAAAATTTTTTTGCCGACGCTTGGAATAAGCGTCGGCAAATAAGAGTCGGTAATGTTCTTTTTTTGTATAGTGGTGGTACATTAGGTCACCATCCAATTAGGAAGATAGATCTATACTGCTCATTTCAAAAAATGAATAATTAAGGAAGAAAACTATACCAAAGCAAAACTCTCATAAAAATAAAAAAAAATTAATGATTTGATTTGTTTCATAGAGTGAAATTGTGAGTATCATAATATTATGAGACAAGTGACAAACAATATTTTATGAATTGCCATCTCATGAAAAATGATATGATTATTGTAATTAGGCCAACATGCTTGACACATTAGATCATGTAAATACGCATCTTTTTTCAAAAAAACTTATCGTATTTTGATTTTGCTCCTAGGTAGTTGAGTTTTGCAAGAACTGCTAAGAGAAAACTAAGACAAACCTCAAAGTAAAATCTAAGAGATTTTACTGAAAAGGACATATTTATAAATAATTAATTAAAAATACAAAGATAACAAAGAACCTAATTAATAGGCAGCTATGAAAAATGAACATTTTGATTTTCAAGGGGTTAAAGTCCTAGCCCCTGAAAGGTGGCGAGGCCCTCTTATATATAGATAAATTTCTCAAGATCATTACTAGTTTACCCTCACTCCAACATAGTCACAAGTTCAGCATTTAACAGCAATTCAGCCGGAGATTATTTAGAGTAACAAAGTTTTTTTAAGAAAATCCAAATTAGATAAAAAAATATAGGAGAATATATAAGGCTATTACAATATTTATATACTTGTGTTTATGTGAAAGTAAGCTGCAGAAGGGTAGTCGAGGCATCCTGTGAGTCATTTGGCGTTTACCTTGACTCATGCTTAAAATCAAATGGTTTTACAGTTCCATGGTGGAAGACTCGTCGAACTCCCCTTTTCGGCTGGAAAAACTAGTCATCATTTTGTAAGCCATCAGATGGTAGAAATGTAGATGGCGCCTAACTTGGCGTGTCTTTGAAATTGGTGGGTCCAAACTCTGCTGACCCGAGTTGGTGGATAGAAGTAGCGGGGGAACGGCGACCTCACCACACACCCTCCGGAGGAAATCCATGGCCACTCATAAAGCCAGACTGAGATGGGAGGAGCTAACATCCCATAAATGTCCCCACTTCAGATTTAAATGTTTAATCTATTTAACTTATTTTAAGTCATTGTAGATCGAACTAGTTATATATTTAATAAATAATCAGGTTCGGATCTATATTTTTTGATCGATTTAATAAATAGAACAAATTTGGGTTGGTAGATGTTTGATCTATCATATGTCTAACCTAATCTGTATCATATCTGATCCGATCCGATTGCCGCCCTTATTGTTGTATCCCCAAAAACTAAGTTTTCTATGAATCTAAGAGGACATGATAAAGATGTTTTGGCCCATTCAAAACCATAACCTCTGATTCATGAATCGGAACTCAAACCTGAATTATAATTTTTGGGAGATGCAATTGGGGCATATGAAATTGTTTCATGCTAGAGCCATGTTTGGCGTTACCATGGATAACTGCCAACATCAGTCATGGATCACGAAGATTAAGGCTAGAATGAATTCTCTACAACCCTAGTTGTAATTTGTAGGATTCATGTAGTAATGGTGTGTGCTTGTAAGAGCAAAGGAAATAATGAACTGGGGCTTGCCTTAGAGGGCAAAACTCTCTTATTAGCAATTAGAGATTCTCGATTTGATTCTTAAATGGTGTATCTTTAGAAAATCTAGATCTAAATAATTACTGGACCATTTGATAATTCAATGCAACATCGATCATTTATCAAGCATCAAGATGTATGAAAGTATAGATTTTGTATGCCTATATCAATGTGCATCACATCTAGCTCATTTCTTCATATATTCTATTACATGATTAACGTCGGCATTGTTGGGAAGATCAAGAGGAGACAAATCTTCTTTTGATGGAATTATTTTAATTCGAACTCATATTCATATAATCAATGAGTAACTTGTTTTTGTTAAGTGCTCGATTTTGAGATAAAAAGGTTGCATCTACTAAAATACTAAATACTCATACAAGCAACGCTTAGATGTAGGTGGCGCCCCTTAAAAAAAATGCATTGCAATTTAATAGTAGAACATAATAGTGTCTTTTGTTTATTAAGTAAAATATATTGCATCGATAATATTGATATAAAAATAATTGTAAATTCTGCAAACTACAACTAATGTTTGTAGCACATATGGAGAAGCTAATCTTTTACAGGTTAATAAATACAATTATGTGCTATGGTGGTATCCTTTTTGACAAAAAAAAATCGTATGGATATTAACAGATACCTCCAATTACATAAATATAAAAATTGGCACAATTATTCACTAGGGAAAGGATGGTTTGCACTATGACTAGTGGAAGAATCTGATGCAGTTTTGGGGCAACTCCGTTGGACAAATCTGCAATAAGAATCCTAGAACATACTCATAATCGCAATTTCTTACAAGGTTGGGAACTTTCTGAGGAGGAATCTTGTGACAAGGCACTATCATGCTCGTGCTTGAAATCATATCCTATACCATATGCACCATATATAGTAGAGCACCACACTAATCACAACCATTTATTTCTGTAACAGTGCTACCAAGATAAATGCTTAGTAAATAAGATTTATATGAACAAGCAGCTATGATTGGTATGATGCACTATTATATCGTACATAATTTCTCTGTTTAGAGGGGCCTTTGAGCTCCTTCTCAGGCTTTTTGGACTTGTGCACAGCTTAGGATGATCTCATACAAATATGGGTAATCCAAAGTCAAGTCACATCCAAAATTAATAATAATTGAAAGAAAACAGTTGGTGGAGATACCATGAGGTGACACCACCGGTTCTTACCTGGTGGAGAATGAGAGCTTCTTCACATTCTAAAAGATGACCTCTATATATATATATATATATATATATATATATATATATATATATATATATATATATATATATATAAGTTAATAGTACGATAATAATAAATATGACCAATTATATGGACTACTGTGATAGATATTCTTTCTAATTTTATGTACATTTTATTTTCTAGTGTCAAGAAAGTATATCATTGGACCAAGCATGCAGTGGTATACTATGTGTGATGCCGTACATCCCCGGCATCACAACCATTGCCAATAAAAAGTGAGGCATATCAACTAATTTTTCAAAGAAAGCAATAATTCAACAACTCTCTACATTTTGAATCCAAGTATATTATTGTCCTATTGGTGGGACTCTTACTGTTCATAGGTTGGACCAATTCAATCCTTTTTTTTTTGTGAAGGAATGGACCAATTCAATCTCTTCCTAAAAGTGAGATAAGCTGAGAGGGACATGGCACAAAGAGTGCAGAATACAGTATGGGGTGTAGATAGAGCACCACCACTTGCATGATCAGTGGCATGCAACTACAAATCTTTCCATATGGATGCGAATCCATACAGTGACACACCGCACATCTCATGGTCCCAACGCTGGACCCACTTTAAATTGGATGGGCACTTCATCAAACAAAGGTAGAACCCAAGAGCCTAACTCTTAGTGGGGTTGTTCTCCCCACCACTGCATCCATTAATGGAAGAGGGGGAGGAATGGAAGGGTCATTGTCTCCTGAGGCCTCCTCCTTCCCCACTCACAGCAGAACAGAAAGGAGAAAGAAACATTAAGCTTATCCTCAAAGCACTGCAGCACAAGGATAGTGGGTTTCCTCAGAGAACACAGGAATAGTGAGGATTCTTTTTGTGCTTACGTGCATGGCTTATGCAATGGGACTGGGATCAATATGGTCTCTTTTTTTATGCACTTTTCGTCCCAAATCTCAGGCCACACGTAGTATGGGAGAAAAAGTTAGAATAACCCGAAGATATGATCAGAAATTATGCACTCCAGATGACAAACAGTTAACGCCATAAGGCTCTGTCTCTCGTGGGCCAGCACACAACCACTCTACTCCTTATACGGTAGTGCTCATCCCAATCCATATCCTCCCCAAATAAGTTGGGACTTGTTATGTCGGCATTAAATACTTTCAACTTGTCCTGTGGGGGTGTTGTGATCACCTCTCAAGAACAATAAATATCAAGTCGTTGTTAAGTTCGGAACCTGGATATAATGTCCCACTTATTTAGTTTTCTTCAAATTCATATGAGTCAAGGTAAGTTTTTGCACGCACCAGATAAAGCAGCAACAATTAGAAATTCTTTTGAAATGTTAATAAAAATCTAAAAGCTTTCTTCTTCTTCTTCGTCATCTTTTTTAACTGTTGGTACCCATAAACAATTAGCTTTACTCAACTTTTCTGACGAAAAGTTTTGCAAGTGTTTGAATATGGGTTATTATTGCAGGATAAAGGATTGAACGGTTCTCTTGTTTGTGACATAACTATTTCTATGATTCTTCCCTTTTCTTACACAAAAAAAAGCTATTTCTTTGATTCTTAAACAACAGTTTCTTTTAAATCATTTATTTTGACTGGCAGGGAAGGATTAAATTTCTTCTAAGTCAGTCACAATGGAATTACTTGAGCTTGGCATGTCTTCAGCTTTATGTGGATATATATATATATATATATATATATATATATATATATATATATATAGGCATCATGCAAACTAAGAAACACGTAAGGGGCGGCAATCGATGTATATCTAGAATGGTCACACCTTGGTATCTTTATGAGTTTTTTAAATGCTATATAGTTCTTTTAGGTGACATTTGCATGGTGAGATGCAATGGCCACCCCACGCCCAGCTCGATGGAGAGAAAGATGCATGAGAACAAAAGAATCGGAGTATGCAACCTCGAGCTTGCACCAAGAAATTATATCCTGCACCACATGGCTTTATACCACACCAATCATAACATCTCATTTTTGTAGGCGCCATTCATTATGCGCTCGTTTCGATGATTGGCCTACAGACATGAGACAACATGATTGGGATGGTGCATGCATGATATAATTTTCTCCTCCCAATCTTTTTGGCTTCACGGCTAACCAAAGACTTTTCCAAATTTAATTAGCAGTTAAAAGGATGCATCACCCTCTTCCACCTTCATACCCCAATTGCTTCCACCATCCACTCTCCTATCATTTTCTGACACAGTTCCTCTGAGGCTCCTCTAGATTCATAGGACCAAGATTTTGTACTAGTTTGTCATGTTGGACTATTAGAAAAGACACAGAAAAATGATGCAAGGTGAGGGTAAAATACACACGAAAGTATCACCTGCTATGTTGGAGGAGCAGTTCATGACTTCACCAACTTACCATGTATCACAAAAACTCCTGTATATTGCACTGTGTAATCCCTTCTATCATGTCAATATATAAGCCTTTCATGTGCCTTTCATGTTTGATCTGAAAGAAACTTGGACAACCCAAGCTAGCTATAGGCATCTGATACGTAATAAAGATAGCTGATGAGTCCTCTCAAGTCCTCCATCATCAAAACTGGGATCTTTACCATCATGTCCCGCCAATCACAAACCTCCACTTATTAAAGCTATAACAATTTACATGTGACAACTATTATTGATGATTCAAACTTGTTGAATCTAATGCTGGCAAGTAGATACATGGAGATTTAATTAAGGTTGTAAATCCAACTGCTAGATTGGTCTTCGCGTCTGTAATGCACATGAGAAGTCACGGACGGATGTGACCACGATCTGATTCAAGATGGACAGATACGCATCCAACTTATTGATGCATTTCTTTTGTTTCTTTCTTCTAAAGAAACTAAAAGAGGAGAATGAGGATGGGTCTGGCATGCATTTAAAGAAAATTTGATGGTTAAAATGCCCTGGCTGAGGGGACAGGCAATTGAACGGACGGTCGAGGAAATGGATTTAGACAGCATCTAAGAGGCAGCAAATTCGGCCTTGAAAGAAATTGCATCATGGTTTTCTCGCGATGACCAAAGCCTTTTCTCCTACGCTCCATCTGAATAGGGAGATTTGGACAGAAAGGAGGAGAGAGAGTGAAAATCCATCATTCAGATAATAAATCAAGGAGAGGATGTGAGAGAAGAGGAGAAAAGACGGATAGAGAGACACATATATGTCCGTTGGTATCTTTTGTCTTGAAAGTCTCTTTTTCTGCTAAGATTTTTTGTCTCGAAAGTCTAGCTCCCATGCACCAAAAAAAAGTCTCTCTCTCTCTCTCTCTCTCTCTCTCTCTCTCTCTCTCTCTCTCTCTTCTACTGTACATTCAACGGGGAAACAAAATATTATGGAACTTCCAAGATGGTTCCCCATTCGCCGCCCACAGAGTGCTACTAGCATAGTTAGCCACATATATGGCCATCCAGTTTGCAATTCCGTTGGCTTCTCTAAACACATGCTTTATCTGAATCACTCCTCCGTTCCTCACCATCATCCAGATATCGCGAATCAAGAGATGGTCAGCAGCAACGATCTTCGGACTCTTCTGAATCCAGCTGATGACCATAATCGAGTCATCCTCTAAAATGACTGAACTAGCTGAGAGCACATGATGAGCGTGTCAAAAATTCGCCCAGCTCTTTTCCTCTCAATTCTTCTTTCTTCCATCGCATATTTAAAGAAGGTGCTAAATCTATTACTTCTAAAAGACATTTCTCCATTTTTCCATCTCTGTCCCTACCCGGTTTATCTCACCTTTTCCTCCCAACAGTGGAATCATCTTCAACATTCTACCATTTTGGTTGCTCAGTAATTTTCTTTTAAAACAACAACAGTGACTAACAGACTTCGTTTCAAAGTGTTCATCCAACTTAGCCTTGGATCAAAGTTCCGGGCACTAAATTCCTTATTTCAATCGTAGTATTTTAAAAAGGAGGATGAATAGCTCATGAAACTTGGATTTTATCACAACGAGCGTTCCCTAAATCCATGTTCAACATTCTCCAGCCCTGACTAAATATATGCTCGTGTCAGCTTAATGACGTTTCTTTATTTGTTTGGCAAAAAATAAAATAAAATCTCCTAGCCAGTTCAATCATTCCTGCGTCCATGAAAATCCCTTCGAATTATATACTTTGACCTTTAAAATTATTTTCTTAAAATTATATTAGAACTCTTACTTGCTTCATTAACCTTTGATCATATTGTAGTCTAAAATTCACTTTGAATACACTATTCAACTTACGCAAGCTTCACTTGAAACTCCCTACAGATTAATCTTCAACACCTACTCCATCTCCATGTGTTTCCATCAATTTTTGACCCTGATGAATCAAAATACAAAATAATAGATTGTATTTAAGTTTGTCTGATGCTCACATTCAAGACAATCATATTTTAGCAACTCATGCACCTTCACTGCCATGCCAAACATCAGGTTCTGATGCCGTGTCATTACAAAGAACCACCACCACAAAATTTTTAAAGCCTTGAGCACTAAATATGTTCCACCAAGCTCATGGGTATGGACATAAATATTGTCACCACTAATAAATGAGATCCAATGATTTAAATACTAAAGGCCGGCTACAAAGCACCCTGTTTATGCCTACCATTCCAAAGCTTATTAGCAAAAATGTATTCAGTTATCCTTGGCATTTAATCATGGATCCAAATAAGTGGTTCCTCAAATTCCTTTGGATGGCATATATTATCTGAAGTGTTACATCCAGTAATGGTAAATAGGATCTTGCCATTCAACTTCACAACCTCTCCTAAATTATTTCTCCATTGAGACACCACTCCCCAACTTTTCCTGTAGAAGAGAATGATGAAGGGACCAAAAAGACACAATAAAATCCTGCCAATATAGGTAACCCGGAAGCATCTAGGAGTTGCCTGCAGTTTTCATGCAACCAAACTCGATGAATGGCAGAAATCCTCCACACCGATGCAAAGCAGTGGTTCAACCATAAGCAGGACCACTTTTTTCCACTTTTTTTCTCCAATCAACTTCACATTGTTTGGCAGCAATCTACTTTGCAATCATCATATGCAGCCCATGCAGTCAGACAAATTGAAGATGGTAATGAGGATCATCACAAACCATACCAGCAACACACGAAATGGACTGACTACCAGGTTTCTGCTCTCATGTTCAGCTTACATGCTCACTTTCGCAAAAGCTAGCTTGCCAGCATTAAAATTGTTTCAACAACACAGTAGGAAATATATTTGGACCCCTACCAGAAAGAAGTGATGCATCTCCAGGTTGTTAGCCGCATGGACCAGTTGGCTGCTGCCTTGCATTGGTGAATTTAGATGCAAAGAAATAATTTTATGTTTTTAAAGCACGGCAGCAAGCATCAGATGATTGTGAGCCTGTACTCTCGACCTGTTCAGAAGCTGGAAGTTGCTGTTGCCACAGAAAAAATCATCACAGCATTGTACTTGCATCCCTTCTTCCCCCTCCTCCTCTCCTCTTAATTATACTCTATTATCCTGATAAAGTAGGTGAGGCTTGACTCTTTTTCTCACAAAAAACAACATGGGATGAAGCAAACCTGGCTAAATAAGAATAATTAGGAGACAAGACCATGCAATTAACAACCGATCAAGATGACTGGAGGATTGGCAGCATAATTCGGTATGTCATAGTCCCATAGATAAAAAAAAATATGTCAGTCATGAAAACAAGACTTGACTAGCAAAAGATTTGAGTTTCCTATATTACCCCAGCATCCAGAACACAAAAAACAAGTAAAAAAAAGATGGTTTTGAGAAATAAAGAACAAGCAACTGAAAAATCCTGGGATTTATGGAAACATCCAGCATCAAATTTCCTTAGAAGGCGCCTTCTTAGCAGCCTCAGCTGCAGCTTTCTCAGCCTCAATCTCAGCAACAATAGCATCAATTTCAGCTTCCTCAAGTTGACGAAGACCCTTCTCTCTCGTCATTACAGCAATTTCTATGTTCTTTCCTCCACTCTCAACGACCTTGAAATAAAAGATAAAAATAAGGAGATTATTTGTTGTTTTCAAATATGGATAAAGATGAGAAATACAAAGACAGCATTCTTTAACACAGAGTGGGCAAACAAATGACATTGAATACAAACAACAGCAGCAGCAGCAGCAGCAGCAGCAGAAGTAAGAACAACAACAACATAGAGAACCGTCATGCAAAAAGCCTAGTTTAAAATATATGCTGCAAAAAAATTTCTACACAATAGGTTGGGCTCAAGTAAGGAGAGTGGTCAGAAAAAAGAGATGCAGCCTGAAGGAGAGGGAGCATACTTTCAATAATCTATAGAAGAAGCACAACAATTACATCTTTTCAAGGACAATTCGTTAATTAAGGGTCTTTACCTTATAATCCATATTACATTAATATTGAAGAGTGGAAGTAAACAAATGTACATAAAAGAAGACAAAGAAAGAATTACATGGATCTTGGGTCCCTAGACATAAGGACCGAAAACATACTCACTTTGGATGGAGAGGACACTGCACGAGAAAGTCAACACAAAGTCTTGAAATCTTTATTTGTAAACTTTCTTGGGTCAAGTGCACATATGAGGATGTGAACGTGTATGTCACTTTAGCCACCTCCTTATAGGCTTATGCAAATTAGGCCTGGCCCATCTAACCCTATATTGGATGGTATCAAATCAGGCCGAGCTATGATTTTTAGGCACAACTCAGTTGCAAGACGGGCCTCGGTTGACTAAATGCTAAATTGACCTTACCAACTTAGCCAAAACTTAATAAATATATAAAATATTAATATATTATATACAATAATTATTATATATCTTACATAAGACATTATAATTGACATCTTGCAATTAGGATAACCAACAACTGGGTTTCCTACATAGATTAAATAAATAGTCCACAACCACCGATCTTTAACAGCAGGGAAATCTCAAAAAGTGTTTTTAAAAGCTAAGTTACTAAGCAGGGATCAGGTTTGGGTGTTGGTGCAGGAAGTGGGTTTAGGAGTGAAATTTCAGTTAAATTTGAAGCGCGCTGATAAGCAAAAGTATCTGGGAACTGAAGCTAGAAGTATAGCATTCTGTGAAACAATTATTTTTAGATATGAATATTAGGGGCTGCTCAGAGTGGAGGAAAGTGGAGATGGACTGATGGAACTCCATGCACCCAACAAGGGAGATGGGGGATGGGCGAGGTTCGAAGCTCCTTAGGATGGTCCTCCATTCTCCATGATCGGGGGATGGAAAAGCTAGGGGTTTGAGCTCGACAGTGCGCGAATTGGCTGGTTGTTGAAAACCCTAGCTAGAGTTTCAAGGGAGGGAGGAAGGGGAGAGAGAGAGCGAGACTTATTGAAGGCATTGGCGGCAAAGCGAATGAGATGCTCGAGTCTCAAACGACTGAATGAGGGAGGGAGGGGGGCGAACAAAGGGAGCGGATGGGGGAGAACCATCAATGTATCGAACCATCGAAGTGAGCCCATTTATAGGTCAGCTGATGTATGATGTTGAACCATTCCAACTAGACGCCAATTTGGTTCTTTATAGATCAAACCGCCCAGTTTGAGCCGGCTCAACTATCCATGTTTATAACCAACCAACCACTCTTGAATACATGATATCAATGAAGAATCACCTATAAACATTTTTCAAATGCCAATGTTTTCAAACATGCATTACCAACACCAAGATTAAGCATGACTCAAGCATGATCTTAAAAAATCACCAGGTGTAAATAACAATATAGCCACATCCCTTATGTAAAGTTTTCCATAAAAAAGTTTACCAATGTTTTATGACCCACCGGAAAACTGAAAATAGCTTCAATATTCCATTCACATGTAGGACAGCTTAAGTGTACTTCAAACACAGAATATGATATAAAAATGGTCAGAGACTGCCAATAAGAGGCTTTATGAGGCTTTAGGGTTTAGTATTTTGATCAATAGCAGACTATCATTCTTGACCTAATTTACTTAGTTTCTCATGCAGGTACAAAATTGTAAGTAACAAAAAGTAATTATCTTCCCCATGTGAAGAGTACTTAGTGGCATTTTCTCATCAAGCAATAATAAGTAATGTTGTTATTTTGTTAAACCTTTGTAAGTGTTAAAAACATTAGGAAGCTTATGAATGACATTTTTCTTGAGGCATGTCCTATAGAGCAAAAGAATATATGTTAACCAGACATAGAATTTATCAAAACTTAGATGTCTCCATTTGACATGATTGTAAGGAACTAAAACAAAAATTTAGAAGACAAAAATGATGCATTACATAGAAATGTAACTTGCTTCAATTAAAGAGCCATTGATAATTTTCTAATAAGCATTAGATGAAATCCTGCCCTCTAATTTGAGGCTAAAAAAATGTATATTCTATGTAATCCTAATTTGGCCAAGAGATTGGGCCAAGAGACTGCTCATAGTGAGAATCCTAATTTGTTATAGATAACATACAGTTCTATTATCATGGACCAAGAGGAACAACCTTATGTAGCAATTTTTTCAATTGACATGCATCTCTAATTTTCATAACCATAATCATCAAGCCTCAATCCAACTATTTGGGGTATTATAATTCCTATTTAGGATCATCTATGATGTTATTTTAAACTTTTCGATATCTTTCCTCACAACTTCCATCCAATTTACCTTAAAACTTGTCTTCCTCCAATATCCTTCAAGACAAATTAAAGTACTTTTTTCTTACTGAAGCCCCTTCAAATTTTCATTGAACATGCCAATGCATCTTAATTGATTCCCCATCATTTCATCCTTAATTTACACAACTTCAACAGCTCCTCTAATATACTTATTTCTTAACCTGTCTTTTCCAAGTCTACCATACATCTATTTTAAGATTCTTATTTCTATTATACTCAATGTTTTGAGTCATACAACATTGTAAACCTTATCATTGTTCTACAAAATTTCTACTTAAGATGTAGTTAGCATCAATGATCAAACACATGATACCTCAAAAGCACCTCCCCTCTTCACCCAACTAGCTCTACTCTTATTGCATACATCTTCATCTTTTTGTCCATTATTTCATATAGTAGATCCTAAGATTATGAAACAAGTTACTTTGCGATATATCTTGTCCTTCAATCTTAAGTAGGATCTCATCTTCATTTTTATTTTCAAAAAAAAAAATGCATTCCATATATTTTATCTTTTTTTTGTGTTGATTTTTAAGCCCTTATTGTCTAAATATTTCTTCCATAAAACCAGTTTAGTATGTGATATACTCTAGAGCACCTTTGGATTTTCAATACATACCAAATTTCAACTGCCTGAACATATATCTAACTGCAGAGAAACAAGAGGCCACAAATTCAAAAGTAGGAAAGCATTAATAGCAACAAGAAACATCAAACATAACATATAAAATAGCAAAAATTATCAAAAATCCTAGATTAGGATGCAAATGTCAAAATGGACATATCTCTCTGTGGGCAACAAAGAAAATTCATTACAATTTCATACTTTCTAGTGATAATAAAGTTCCCCTGATCGCCTATAAATAATTCCAGAAGGTGTATTATATTCTTGGATGGAAGCATGTGGATGGAAATAAGGAATCCCAGAACACAAAGCGCAGAACTAGATAACTTTTCTTGCATATATGTCGCAAGAGATTATTGAAGTTCTTCATTTACTTTAGTTAATTCGGACTTTCGACTTTGAGGTGTTCCAACATACACTTAGTCCGCATACAACTTAGTCAAGTCTCGTCCATTTTGAGGGACTCCAAAAACATGTATCCATGTCCACAGCAAATATACACCTTCGAGGAGAAGGCCTAGTATTACTATGAAAACAGTTCTAAGCAATCTTAAGCACGCAGCTTTGACTACTTGAAGCAAATGAACATCCAGTACAAAACAGGATCAAATGCCAATAATTTACCTCAAGCAGCGCTCGGATGGCCAATTTCACCGTCTCCTGCCCAGATGTCTCCTTGTAGTTCTTCTCCAAGAACTCCCTCATGGAGTTGGAGTTCCTCCCAGTGGCATTGGCCTTCCAGGCAGAGAAGGTTCCCGAGGGATCGGTCTGGTAGAGCGCAGGGACCCCGGTGTAGGGATCGAAGCCAACGATGAGGGTCGAGAGGCCGAAGGGCCTGACGCCGCCGCTCTGGGTGTACTTCTGCTGGAGCCCGGCGATGTAGCGCGTGATGTACTCGACGGTGACAGGGTCCTCCACCGTAAGGCGGTGGCTCTGGCATTCGATGCGGGCCCGGTTGATGAGGATCCGCGCGTCGGCCTTCAGCCCCGCGCAAGCCAACGCGATGTGGTTGTCCAGGCTCACGATCTTCCTCACCGATCTGGAAGAAGATCAAAACAAGATCAAAACCCTAACCCTAGTCCTCACCCTGAAAAGGATGGGGGTTTGAGAAAAAGGTGGAGGCACCTGGAGTCCTGGAGCTTGGGGGTGGCCTTCTTCTCGACGCCGAGGACGATGGTGTCGGTGCCGCGGACGCCAACGGCGGCGTTGCCCTTGCGGACGGCCTCGAGGGCGTACTCCACCTGGAACAGGTGGCCGTCGGGGGAGAAGACCGTGATTGCGCGGTCGTATCGAGCCATGGCTATGACGACACCTTCTCTTCTTCTTCTTCTCTCCTACGGTTTATTCGGGTTGCTTTCTCTGTTACTCCTCCGTGTGCTTTGTTTCTTGCAGCAAGAGCAAACAAAGAGCGCAAGAAGGAGAGGGCAGAAGGTAAAGGGGGTCGGATATGCTGAACCCGATATCAGACCGGATATGCTGAACTGGGTATCCCGGATTTCTGAGACCGCGGATATCCCCTGGGAGCGGACTTCCGTAGACGGTATTTGGTATTATTCAAAAGCAATAACCTATGTCAAGGTATCGAAAGCTTCGTTAAGTATAGACTTTTCGTTTTTTTTTTTTTTTTTTCATTCTCGTTTATATGATCTTGCTATTTGATAGCGGTCTTGTTTGTCGATTTTCGTTAAAAAAAATCTTTGAAAAGTGTAAAATATCTAGAAAGATGTTACAACATCTTCCCTTCTCCATTTTATTTCAATTTTTTCAATCTACCGGATATGTTTTTGTTTTACTTTTTATTCAAATATAATATTTCCACATTTAGTCGAAATTTTTTGAAGTTGTGGTTTTATTAGAATTATCCATTTCAATTACAAATTTTGCACTAGCAACGATAAAATTTTCTCTTGCATTTCAACTACACAAGCACCCACTATTTATAAGAAGTTAATTCTTATCGACATATTGTTGATGGTAAGAATGTAATGTTTTTTATCTCTTATGCAAGCCTGCCTGCATTTCATGAGAAATTAAGATACAAACGAAAATATTATGTGGCATGTATATAAGACACTTCAGATAAGACTATAGATTTAGTATCCTTTTTAACTGCGAGTTTATATAGTTGTTGACCGAAGGGATTGTATATATGCCTTCATTCAAATTGTTGAACTACTCAACTTCCAAATTGACGGTATTTCTAATAATATATTGTAATAAGTGGGAGAGTCTTACATGCATAAATCCCATGAGAACTCGCTAATTCCTTTTATAAGCTATTTATTAATAACTCCAATTCAACTCAAATTAAAAAAGCTTGGTTGAGGTTAGCTTAATTACAAAACAGGCCAAGCTTGAAGCAGACTTGGCTTGCTTGAAGCCTTAATACTACCACCGTTTGTGGTTCTTGAATCCGAATTCTTCTATCGAGCACAAGTTGCATCATTTTTAAAACCTTGCTTTGCATATGCATTATCATGACATTATCCTACCTTCATCCATAGTCCTAAGCATCATCAGCCATGAAGTGTTGGGCTACCCATCATTTTTTGTATATAATCTCCTTGTTGATAAAGCTACATCATAATAATTTTCCCTCGTGCTCAAGCAAAGAAACAAGAGGAGCATGGCAGCTAAAAATGGAAATGCCTTCATCATATGAGATTGTAATCGTTGATGCTTTCTCTCCCATACACAGTAGCATGAGACTACAAGTTATCAATCTCGGTCCCAAACAGGCCGATCTAATGTTATAATTTATATTGATTAATAAAAGAGATGCCACATGAATTTATTAGTTTGAACTAGTCTTTCTTGTAAGTTTTTAGGCTGTATGTGGTAAGGGACATAGTTAGGCCCATTGTATACGAGCTATTTAATGAGAGATACTTAGATGGAGAGAAGCCAAGAAGATCGAATAGGATCCGGGCTTTGCATGGATCTCTCTCACTCTCAAGGAGAAATCGCATGAGTTTATTAGCCTTCCTTCTCCTAATGTGAGTCCGCGGCGCTAAATACGCGCTTGGCCTCAGCCAGGCCTACATATGCACGCTCAAACGCGCGCCCGCACGCACAAAGGGGTTGCAGGACGGCGGTTGAGAACCAGGGGACTCGCCGTGGTGCCCTAGGAAATGCGACTCCGCTAGCTTCCTCGGAGCTCTTCCCATCTCCATTCTCATGCCACCAGCTTCGGTACCACCACTCACCCCCCATCTCTCTCCCTGCTTAGATTTCATCCTAGACCGAGGCTTTTTTTTTTTTCTTTTGGCTAAGGGTACCAGTTGGATTAGTTTCTGCATAATGATCTTCTTTTTTTTTCTTTTATTCTATGCACTAATAGGCAGGGTTTGGATCACCTTCAGTCCTTCACATTTCTAAGCCAATATCATATCATGTTCTCTATTTTGATATCTAGATTGTTAAAATCAGCCTAACATGTGAAATTTTTAATAATGAGGTTAAAGAGTGCGCAGACAGGGTTTGAACTCAGGAGCTCTGCTCTGATGCCATGTTAAAATCACTGCTTGTCCCAAAAGCTTGAGCTAATAGGATGAGGTAGATTTATTTATATATTTTATATTTTCTTACATAAATTAGCTTCAGCTTCCATAATAATGAAGCGGATAAGTTGTCCGGCACCTAATTTTTCAGAAAACGTATTCTAGTAGTTTGTGGAAAGATAGGTTGCGAAATTGACTAAGGAAACCTCAGTTGCATTTGTTGAATGCGTGAGAAGATAATTCTGTACCCATTGATGAATCACTAGAATTTGGATGCACAGAATTTTCCTTATGTTTGTGCTCATACTTCAGTAGTTAGTATACAAGATCTGCTGATAGATGGAATTAAACAGTACCATTCATGTTTCAAGTGGCCTGCTGGTTGAATATGATGGATATCCATAGAATTAGGCTCATCAAGAAGCAGCAGCCAACAAAAATTTGATGCCAACGTTTTGTTACAGTTCCACAACTCCAGGCACCAAAATTAGAAATTTTCAATCACTGTTGTGAGGAGTTTTGCAATGCAAGATCTGCAGTCGTCTTCGAATATAATTGCTTGTAACTGTACAAGATACTATTTGTTGCTGAAGGATTTATGAATAAAACTTGTTCTCTTTAACAATTGAAAGCTTAAACATTTCTTTCACAATGACAAGTTCTCTGTCAAACATCTCTCTGAGTCAGTGAGAGAACAGTAGATACCATCAACTTGCTGTCAATTGGTTTTGTCAGATATGCATCCATCCCTACGTCCAAGCATTTGGCTTCATCTGATGACATTGCGTGTGCTGTCACTGCGATGATTGGGATATGCAAACCAGTTCCTGCCTCGAGATTTCTGATTGCTTTTGTTGCCTCATAGCCATCCAACTTGGGCATCTGCAATCCTCATGCACAAACCTGACTTTAAAATCTTCACTCCATTGCCAGCAGGAGATATTAATTAAAGTATCTATATGGACATCTCAGGGTGTGTTACACATCTTAAGTCTGATTGATCCTCTATAGTATGGAGATCATGGTTTTCTTATCCATTTTTAGGAGTACAAAAGGAAGATTGATTGGTTGGCATCACCAGAAGAGGAAATCAGATTATTGGATTTTTGTACTCTGTTTTTAGAAAACATCACCATGCAAACCTTTTTTGTTCTATCGATGGATCATAATTTTGATTCATGTGTATTATCTTTCTTGAGCATTTCAGGAAGAGCCATGTTAGAACTGAACATTACTTTTGTTATGGTCTGATATATTTCAATGACCTGTTCCTTAACAGCTTAAGTTTTTGGGATCTAGTGTAAGTTAACATGGTATCTGAGCCAAAAATATCCTTTTATCATCTTGACTCTTTCCTCTTTCATTCATTCCTGGTTGAGTTGTTCATTCTTGACTAGGTTGTGGCTTCACGCGCATGGTCCAGGTCGCACATGAGGTGGAAGGGGGGAGGCATTAAGGCCTGATATACATTATTGAGCCCTTCTTAACAGCTTAAGCTTTTGAGATTCTAGTGGTAGGTTAACATCTTTATTGTCAAGATAGGATAAGACATACCTTTTATGTCTCCAAACAAAAATATGAATACAAAATTGGCTGTCTTTCTTTTGAAAATATTATTGCGTGAGTTTGATCCTCTTTTTGCTAGCTCCGCTTGGTATCATGACTCCTAATGGCTATTTGAAAGTTTGCATGATAAATCTGTCCCCCCAGTACTGTTTGTCCTAGATGGGACTATATCTTCAAGAATGAAAATATAAAACTTCTACTAAAGAGTCATCACATCACGCAAACCAAGTTACAATATACAGAATGGTTTACAATCCCAATCATTTAACTTATGGATTAAATGAGTTAGTTAACATGATTAGGTCTGACCTTATTTGACTCTGATATGAGTTCACAAGCAATTTCAGTTTCTAGAGCACTCATTTTACACTACATAGGGAGGCTACAGAAAAGGGCTAAAACAAAAAGGAAACCTTCAATCAAGCATTCACATGTATAAATTTGAGAAAATAGAAAAAGGTAATAGAGAAACATAAATCAAGCATTTCCATATTATAAACTTGGAAAAAGAGAAAGGTAGTAGAGAGGAAGGTTCTGAATGTGTAACATAAAGCTTATCGTAAGAATGATACCTGACAATCCATTAGAACCAGATTGAATGATGGATATGTTTGCAATTCACTCAGTCCTGCAACACCACCTTTATGACTTGAATTTTGTCTTTTAATTTCTTCTGCACATAACATGCATTTTATAGCATCTACTGCCTGCATTCCATCTCCTGCAGTTGTAACTTTGGCTCCTTTTTTCTCCAGCATGGCTGTTGCAACTCTCTGTAGTATTTGGTTATCTTCTACAAGTAGTATATGTAAGCCTTCAAGAGGATTTTGATCTGTAACTATTGAAGCTACACAGTCCCCCTTATGCACACTATACTGCATATCCTGACTTTTAAGGAGCCTTGAACTTCTACAAGTAAGTTCAGTCAACCTTTCTGTGCTCAGTTGTTTTTTCCATTCCTTCTGCATGGGTATTACCTGATGATGCCACATTTGTTTTTGCCATCATTTTCTGTTTGGTTTCTGCTTTGTCATACAAAGTAGGCTTGGCATTCCATGGATATTCTTGCTCTATCATGCTTTCTCCTTCATCGTGCAGCTGATTCAACTTAAGAAAGGCATCTTTGTTGCCAACTGCTGAATGGGGTTTTATATCTTGTAATTTGTCATTTATTGAACTGATCATGCTCTTTTTGATGTCTTTATACTCATACCGACTTGAATAGTCCATGCTTTTATTTCCATGCTTGTCAATTTCGATGAAATCTTCTGACATATTTAGGGAGTTTTCCATTGCCAATGAAATGTTGGGGTTTTTTATAATTTTATCCAGGGAGACCCTTTGAGTAGACATTTTTCTTGAATTAGAATTAGGTTGATGAGATTCTGGCATTCTTTCTATTATTTCTTCTTCACTAGAAAATGTATTCATTTTTGAATTTTGTTTATCTAGATTGGATGCGTCAGAATCATCTGAACTGATAGCATCAAAATGAATGGAATCCAATTCATGGCTTTCATGCAAGTCTTCATCCATGGTTGAGTTTAACAGATTCCTACCATTTTGGTTTTTGAAGTTTACCTCATTTACAACAGCGTCCAAGATATGGATCATCTTTGTCTTGTATAATGGTTTGCTAATCATCAAAAAATGCCCTCTCCGTCGCAGCTCCACCTTGATGGCATTGGAGGTATTATGGCTTAACACCCATGCAAATTTTGCTTTTCCGCAGTATTGCTCTAAGAAAATCAGCTGCTGATTCCATATGTTTGTACTTTGGTCTAGCAGCGCTGTGTCCACTACAATGAGAATATCTGAACCTCCCATTTTGTGAAGATTGGTTTCCCTGTGAACGACTCTCATTCTGCTCATGTTTAATGATTCGCTTGTTGCACACTCCATATTTTCTTGGAAAACTTGCCGAAGGATTTGGGTTAGTCCATTCCATTCAGATGCTTCCCATGTGAAAACCCCCTTTCCCCTCAACCACTGGGTCATAACAAATCTGCTTTGTCTGCCATGTAATGCCAGCAAGACCTGCACAAGTTATTCACCAAATCTAGTTACCATGGAGACAACCTGGGAGATGTTGAATGTTGAAGTTCTGTAAATATTGTGGGGAATTTACCCCTGATGTTTACTGTCCTTAAACTTTTGGAGCACAAAGAATAGTGTTTCTTAAGAGTTTCTTGTGATTTTAGATATTACAATTCATTATTTTAAAATTCTGCACATTTCTCCATGCTAGAAAAAATCATAAAGTCCATGCAATCATCATTTGAAAATTTCTGCTTCTAGTGGAATTTTCGAAGTTCATGATTTTCTCCTCCCCATCGTCTTATAATTTTCCATTTTAGACTTTTATGATTTGGAAACCAAACACCTCCACAAAAGAAAAAACTCAACTTTCAAAATCAGAAAATTTTTAATCAAGAAAAAAGATATTAAAAATTTAAAACCTTCAAATGCAGCCTAAGATGTTTGTCATAAACACAACAAATTAGCAGATGGATTGTTGGATATGCACATCCATCATCTTACAAATCTCTCTGTTACTATGTATATCATATATGCTTCCCAAATTCACATCTTTTCATCCAAAATCCATCTGTTCTTCTCTACATCTTTATGTTTAGAATTGACACATTCTTTTCACTTTTTCCCATCTGAAACTTAGCCTAAAGATAACAAAAGGACTCAACTATTTTGCTATTATGTTGTTGATCAGTAACTTTTGCTTGTGACACCTATATTTGACCAGGCTTGATTGTTAGATTATGGATGCCATGTGGTCTTTTAATTGTGAGTACCACCCCAAGAAACTAAGTGATGGAAACGAAGGATTCAGCCAGAGTGAAAAGGCTGAACACCCCACAATCTACCATCACTTCTTTCTCCCATCTTTCTTCTTTTCCTTCCTAGTCTCTCTTAGGCTCCAGTGCCTTGTATTCTTTGTTGTATGCTTTCTCCTCTCTAGATATACTTTGATATTCAGAGTACAGTTTTTCAGCAGATTTATTGGATAGCAGGTATCCAGGTGTTTGGTTTGGTATTTGAGTGGTGCATATCATTGAAGTGCCTCATCTTGAAAATTGCAGTTATTGCTTCCTTGACAAGTATCCAAAATCAGGTCTTAAATCTGATCCTTTGTCTAGGCTAGAGCAACCGGGAACTTCTTGAGTCTCCTCATAAGTAGCTCTTGCATTGTATATTGAAGCCTATACATGCTTTCAATACTGTAAATATTCACATAAGTTATCCTATAATGTTATTTTTATTAATTGACCTATTAAAGCTCACTTAATTATGACCTGGAGGTCATAGGTTTGAAGCATGAAAACAGCCTCTTCACATGCAGGATAATGCTGCATGCATCTGACCCTCTCCAGATCCTGCAATGACAGGAGCCTTGCGCCACTTGACCGCTCTTTTTGTTTTTAGGGACATGTAGAATCGTCTTATTTGCTCTGTCATATCTATTTTCATTTTTCGTTTCTTATTTGTGATGTAACTAGCATATCTGAAATATTAGGTTATGTTTTTTGAATATTGTGATATTACCTGCTTTTCCTTCATCTAGCATTCTTCAAATCTTCAAACTCTCCCTGGATAGATATGCTAGTTCTTGAGCTGAGTCACTTATTTTTTTCCATGGCTTTTTAATATTTTCCTTCCTGTGGCATACTACATGGATTTTCATATTCTGCTTAGCCCAGATTATATTAATTCTTGGTCTTGTATTTCCATTGATAATCATACTTGCCTGCTACTAAGATGTTGTACCATGCTTGCTACAGAATTGAACAGCTGTAGATTCTATAGATGTTGATCCTACTTCGCACTCTGCTTAAAAGAAGCAATAATATCTCTTGTAACTGCAACCTTTGGATTTTTTTTGGCGACCAAACATACTCTCCTCACTTTCTTTCTCCTTTTCTCTAACAAGTTAGCCACATATAAGTCAAATGTATAAAAAAATGGACCATATTAGGTTTATTTGCATGTAATGTCATGCAGAAGCCAGCATAGTAACACATTTGATTTTTTTTTTCTTTTTATTGGAATGGATTCAACCATCTTTTATGCAGTTCTTATGTGATTACTACCCAGTAAGCAACAATCTTACCTTTCTTTTTTAAAAAAATGTTGGGATGTATTTGTGGCAAAAGGGTGGTTTCTGATGAGAAAAATCAGTATGCTAGGAAAATGAAGAAGAATTTAGGTAATTTAGGTATATTGATTAGGCTACTTACCTTTAAACTATACTTGCCAAATTCTGTCTGGAAGCTATTTACATTGCCATCTTCAGGCATTCCAAGGACCAAATATAACTGCATCAAGGTCCCCTGACCATCCTTCTTCGCAACCTTTATTTCTCCGCCCATCTTGTTTACCTAGGAACAATGATTGCATACAAACTTCAGCATCTTCCATGAGATGAAAAGTTGTTTCATGACAGAAGTAGAAACAGATAATGTCATATGCTAATTTTTTAATTTGCAAAGCATCTTTTATGCGACTATGGCATGGAAAACCAGTTATCCATTCTTAAAAGAATATGAGCAGTATTTCTTGAAGTAGTGGCAGGTATTCATCTTGATTACAGGTGATGAAAATATCTTTGTTCTAGACCTCTGTGATTTTATGATCTAAAAATTCAACAGATTCCAAGATTCTGTCAATGTATCTCAATGATTAAAATCTCCTTAAGTGATTGGCTATGTCAAATTACTAATAATGAATTCCCTCTCTGTTGTTGGTGAATGAAGTTCTAATGCAGAATATTTTTTTAAAGAAATTTTATGTTTATGCATTGATGGTTTTGAATGTCTCAAGCAAGGATTGGGGTGCCGGCCATGCACTCGCTGCCAGCCAACAGGTTCTGTATCAACAAGGAACCAACTCCAGGCAATTGCATAGCGTTGAACTCCTTGGAATGGAGCAGTATCATTAGATACCAATTGCACCTGTAGGTGCTGCTTTGTTTTGCTCGGCGTCGAGCCATAAGGTGTACATAACAGTAATTTTTTCAACTAGAATGCTTCTTTTAGTAGTGCTTGAATTGATCACCAAAAAAAATATAGTGCTTGACTTGGAATTTCATCAATATTTGTCTTATATATATATTAACATGTATACACATGTATAAGGCTAGATGACTGCAATAAAATAACAGTTTGATTTTTGATGCTTCAAATATGGCCAACCCAACTAGAAATAGTTTTTTCGAAGAAAAGCATGAAGCCCTATGCCAAGCTAAAATTGGTCGTGCCACAAGTTGTGTCGGCCTGTGTTTTGTATCAAGAATAACATGTGCTGTACCAGCTGGTGACTGGCATGGGTACTGGTGCTGGCTTTAAAACTTTGACTGCAAGCATTCAATACCACCTATGATCATTCTGTTTGAATATCATCCATTTTAAATGATTTTGACAGAAAAAATTGAGACATAGAATGCCAATCTTTAAAATGTAAAAAAAGAGTAATCAACTGTGACACGTTCACTAAAAAAAATCTTTTTCTAGCTAATCATTTATCGGGAAAAATTGAAAAACTCAACATGAAACCGCTTAGTATTGGTTGCTGTGGAACTGCTTTCCCTGTTATGTGACAAGTGTTTTTGGTAGTTTAAAGGTGAGATCTTGTTAACATATGGAATCAACTTTAAATCATGTTTCAGCTTGGATATTGGTGATGCTGCCTGCATTCACCTTTATCCAGGTTCATTGGCTAAAATAAATGAAACTTATGATGATGCTTTGAATTTCTTACTGAAATATCAAAATTTGATAGTGCTTTGTTTGGGTTTCAAGGAATCCTATAATTTGGAACCTTCATTCTTGCTTTTTTGCTTGACTCTGTAAAACTACTTTAGAATGTGCCAATAAAATTTTAATTCATTTTAGTCATGTCAGCGATGTTTAACTCACCAAGTTGCGCACGATACATAGGCCAAGACCGGTTCCTCCATGCCTGAAAATGATAAGAAACAACAAAAAAACATTCTCATATTAGAAATACACTATTTATTTAACCTATGATCCATGTCAAGATACGCCGTCTCAGTACCGGGCCCGTACTGGTGCTACCCCCCGTCACTGTGTCAGTACGCCCGATATGGGTTAAGGTTCAGCGTACCGAGTCTTAGTACGCCCCCCTATACCATGTACCGGTGCTGAACCGGTATGTTGCAGTATGCCCTGATTCATGTACTTATTGAAAACTGACTTTAGACACTATCAAAGATAAAGTATTTGCAACAAAGTACACAAATAGGATATAGGTTAACCTGCTTACGTTCGTGTAGTTGATGGATCAGCTTGCTCAAAGCTTTCAAATACTGATTCCCATTTGCTCGGATCAATTCCTGCAAAGCATTGGATTCCAAATTACTAGCTTCGTCTCACCAATCACCAGGAGATGGCCAACATGAGGAATAACTGCTTACCACAGCCTGTGTCTTCAACTTCAAACCACAGAGTAATTCTATCATTTTTCTGGTACTCCTTTTTCAAAATACTCTCATTTTGCTTTAATTTGTTTCTGGGTGCACATTGTGACATCTTTTGATCTTTGGAACCCTCAGGCTGCCTTGAACAATTTGAGCTTTCACACCATCCACGCAAAATAATGTGGCCCTCTGAAACCCATTCAAAAATGCTGTCTGTTAGCATCCTCTAAACCCAAATTGAACCCTGAAAGGAAAATCTGAAACGAATCTGAAACCAATCAGTATATAGGGTTTAGGATTGGGTTTAGGCATGATCTTTCTTGATCTGACCTAAAGCTGACCCATTTATGCTCCTGGAGGGGGGAGACATCTGCTGATAGAAACATCAGCAGAATTTTGGATTTTTAATTAAGTTGACTATTTTGTGATCTTCTGAGAATTTTTACCTGGAATGGTGTTCAGTTGCATAGATGCGGCATTAAAATGACAGTGTCGGGTTTAGATAAATTGCTCCACTATGTTGCTTCTTGTTTAGCTAGTTACTGTTCAAGTGTTGTGCTATTGATAAAGTAATGTTTTTCTTCAGGATGGATGGTATGATTTCTTGCAGCTTTACTAAATGTTCAAAATCCTACTTGTAACACATCACCTTTCTTTTGTTCTTTCAGGCTTGGTTGCAGAAAATCAGTAGCAAGTATCTCCTTCAAATTGTTCGTGAACAAAAAAGACATCACGATGATTTTGTGAAGTCATCAATCTTTACAAAAGAATCAAATAATCATTACAAAACTATTTGCTTCAACCAGCCAAGGAGCACTTCTGAAGCCTATATAATTTGTAAAACCAAGATCACTTTGTTTCTTCTTAGCTGTGTGGTTTGTTACTCTTCTGTGGGATATTTATCTTTTCTACTTGTCTAATTTACACAAGTATATCAGATCTCTAGTGTTTCTTGACTGATAGCTGCACTGTGGAGTCTACTTAAATAAGCTCTGATTCACTGATGGTGACTCACTTCATAATCTCACTACAAAAGCTTGTAAACAGCATCTCTGTTTAATATATATGTGCTGATATTTCCTATATAACTCACATAATGCTCGTTTGTTGCTTTGTCAATCTCCATATATTGACTTACCGGAGATTGCTTATCGCTTGTTGCTCTTATCTTCCTTTTATATTAATTTTCATACATAGGTCAATGGGGCTCAGATGTTGATGTTCTGTATTAGCAATTCATGACCAGTTTCTATGCTTATTCATAAAACTTTCTTCTTGAAAGAGTTGCTGTTGATTCTGGTGCTATAAGTCTTTAAAAAATATAGTGAAGCAAAATGCATTTATAAAAAGATAGCCACTATTCCTTACAGAGAACATGAAAACTTACAGAAGGTTTTATTCTAGGCAATCATGCGAAGTATGGTGACATATCTACTTATCTGAATTGGTTTAGCACAAAAAGAGTCCTTTGCAGTAATATTGCTCATTTAGCATAGAAAGAAAATAAAAACTGGTGAAATCCAAATTTTGTTGATACTGTTAGATGTTGATTTGAATTATCTTTGGAATCTTATCATGATTTGGGGGGGTTGGGAATTATTTGTCTTGTTTGTTCTTTATGGAGTTGTTCTCTTTTTCTTTTTCATCTTTATCAAGACTCTTTTTAGATGAGGTTGGAATAGTCAGTAATTAGCTTCTCTTTTTGGATAGAAGTTGGTAGAAGCTAGATGGAGTTAAAATTGAACATAATTATCTTGATAGAACATAGAAGTTGAATGTAGCCTCCCTTTGTAAACAGGGGCCCTTTTTTTGTTGGTGAGGGAGGGGGGGGGGGGAGAAGTTGCCATGCATGAAAAAAGTGAATGAACCTTGCCCTCCAATTTTGTTTCTGTTCCACTATTCCCATCTTTCATCTCTCTTGTTTTGCTAAAAATGCCAATAGATCTCTTTAAGACAACAAGGCGTGTTCATTTCTATCAAAATTCATGTATAATTTTTCTAATATAAAGAGTAAATGTGGGAATATGATTCATGGCTGATGTAAGATACTAACCTGATGTGAACTTTATGGAATTGCTGATAAGATTTGTAAATATTTGAACTATTCTTGCAGAGTCTCCTCGAACTACTTTTGGCATGTCATCTACAAAAAAGATTAGGCATGTGGCAGTGAATAATATGATAATGCAAATGGAGGCAATACCCCTGAAATATCAGAAGTTAATACATACACAACTAGTTATATTTTTTTTCCTTTTTATACACAGCCTTTCAACTCTTTCAGATGGATATTTTGGTCAAATAAATAAACTATAATATGCCACATTAGGTATCTATACTAAACCCCCTGTGAACTTTGAACCATCTTTTGTATCAAAACCAATCGTCTTGTTCTTTGAAGCAACGCCAAGTAATGCAGCTCCCACGGGCAGTCAATTTCATCATTAGTTTTAAAAAATCAGTTAATTGGGAGAGTAGTTTCTGTAGATTTTAGCTCTTATATAATAATGTTTGAAGTTAAGGTGTAAGAGAAGATCCTGATATCTTATATCACTTGGTCGGGATATTTCGGCAAACCTTTGACTGCAATTAGCTCAGCCTGTTAGACTAGTCCTAAAATTTAATTCAAAAATGAATGTCCCTGTACTGCCATTGATTCCCCTTTTTGAAAAAAATATAAATTATCCAATTTTTTGTAAAGCACATACCTATATCTCAAGGTTGGAAAGTTATTCTGGCACAACAACGGACCAGCAAGTACATGAGGCTGTTGAAAACCCATAGATTTGGTACTTTGAAAATGGACTAACTGCAATATCTAAACTTTTTATTGACTCGGATCAGGAATACTTTCTAAAGGATAGCATTCTCAACTTTCATACTATTTGTATCTAATAAGGATATTATTTTTAAAATTATGATGTTTATTTATTATCAAACTTTTATAAAATGTTTTCTGGAGCTCTAATTTAAAATTAGTAAGCATACCAGAGAGATCTAGTATAGTCTCCACATTATGGTCAATGCATTGCACTGAGAACATATCCACAAGTCCTTCAAGTTCTCGCCCCAAGTCAAACTCTGCTTCTTCAAGTACTAACTTTCCAGATTCAACCTGCAATGACATTATGGATTATTATTAAATGGCTTGCCTGACTCTGATTTCGTCTTAGATAATAAGTGAGGACATTAACGGAAAAATTTGTCAACGGTAAATATGCATGTTATAAAAGTCTTGTTGGTTGATTAAAAAGATGACTGGTAGTACTTCTTAACAAAAGGCTCGATGCATTGATCAATATTTGAAGCCAAATCATACTTATCTTGATATACTTTACGTACAATACAATATAGGGGCTTCTCTCAACAACTCCAGTATCAATTTATTGTGACATTCCTTTTTTATTAGTTCTTCTTCTTCTTCTTCTTTCTGAAAAATATGGTGGGTATGCTGCCATCTAGGTTCAAACCTGGAACCTCTCCCCAGCACATTCAGTGAGGAGAGAGGTGCCAACTGCCAGCCAGGGGACCCAAATCCTGTTGCCTGTGAATTTTTCTAACAGAACTTCTATATTGTACAGTTCTTAGCTTGGGTTAGTTAACATGTTGGTATATAAACTTTATAATTTCAATCCGATATATCTAATATTTCTGGAAAATGGCTAAAGCATGTGGATTTATTAATTTGAAAAGTTTAGATGTTGCTTGATCATGTTCTTACTTGTTATTGAAATCTCTAGCTCGCATATATTTCCTAAGTGTAAGTGTTTTTCAGATATCCACTTCCCCAAACCCACACCAGCACTCTTCCGTCCGCTCTTGATTCTGGCACCTAGAAGTAAACCTTGCAATGAAGTGGGTCTTCATAGTTAAGAGAAAACATAGGACATTATACGCACAAGTTCTGGTGCCATAATTGGAGGTTGAAGAAAAGTGTCAGAACACTGCAGAACTTTTTTTTTCGAAAGAGAGCATGAATTAAGCAGGAATCCTGAAGATGGAGCAATCAGATTCATGATTCATCAAAAGTGTTAAATTCCCATCAGGAAACTGTTTTATTTCAAGTTGTTTTTAGAAATCAAATGGATTCAACTAGAAACTTAACAGAGTTGTTACTCTTTCATTACTTGTTGATGTTTAGATGGTTGTCTTTCTTGATCTTCTTTAACCTGGATGTTTACTTGTGCATTTGGTAGGTAGCATGAGGATTTATTTTTATCCCTGTTTCTTTTTTCTCTAACTGATTTTACTACATTGAAAAATCATCTATTTTCTTGATGGTGAGATGGTTTAGACAAGTGACAGTTTCATTAAATTAATAGTATGTTTTAGGAACAGCTTTTTTGTTATAAGAGGGATAAATTACTTTGAAAATCATTTGTATCTTTTAAGTGCTTCCAGCTCTTGGCACTCTTGGATGACCTAATGGTAGTTCTTCAAGTGTAACATTGAAGAAGGTCCAAAAGGTGCATAACTCTAGGCCTTAATTAATTGACTTTTTTGTTTTGAGAATATTTATTTTTGTTTTTCTAAAAGTGGCTATGTAGTTGGGGTCCGAAAATAGAAACTCGGTTAGCTGGTATGCTAAGTTTTTTCTAGCTTGCAGCCCTCATGATGTATACATTGTTAACGACTAAGTCAAATCACCAGAACTAACTGTTTAAGAAGCTTATACTATTGTATAACACCAATCTGCTTTGCTGAGAAGGAAATTTGGTAAATGGCTAGTAATGAGATGGAATAGAAAAGGATAAAAGTGAAAGGAATATGGAGATGATTTGTATATAAGATAAACAAGTATGCTTATGGTTTTTAATCAAGAATTTCAGAAACACAAGTTCTGATCTGACAATACTACAATACCAAGTAATTGTTAGTAATGTGTGCATTCTGGAATGACAATAATAGAATGTACCAGAAAACAAAATGCAGCTTTAAAATAGAAAGCTAAAGGAATTTATGATAAATGCTACGGCTCTCTCTCTCTCTCTTTCTCTCTGTCTCTGAGAAACAATTCCATAAATTGAACTATTGCTACCTTACTGAGATCCAAGATGTTATTGAGAAGCCGAAGTAAAGCAGTTGAGCATTTGCGAATCTGTGTAAGTGTAGCAAATTGCTCATTTGTAAGACAGTTATCATATATAAGAATGTCCAACAACCCAATAACTGCAGCCATTGGTGTTCGCAGCTCATGACTGTAGAATAAAAGAACAAAACTGTTAAGTGGACAGCATAAAAGTGATGAATTCATAGAACAAGCTTTTATTTGTTTGAGCAACTAAGCTAGCAAAAACTTTTCAAGTGCACAAACAGATTATGCTTGATAATTTTTCAGTGTCATGATATCGCCGGCAGCAAAATTTGTTCTAATATGACTAAAACTAGTGCAAATGAGATCATGCCATCATCTTTTACTAGTTCAACTGAGATGGAAAGCAACTAAAAATGCTAGAAATGGTGAAAAGGTGCAAGAAGGAAACCATTCAAAAGGAAAGGCTTTGCCTCAGAATCTGACCCAACATATTAAAAGGGAACACACATAACTGAAAAATGAAAA
Source organism: Phoenix dactylifera (assembly GCF_009389715.1). Classification (NCBI taxonomy): domain Eukaryota; kingdom Viridiplantae; phylum Streptophyta; class Magnoliopsida; order Arecales; family Arecaceae; genus Phoenix; species Phoenix dactylifera. Next base: position 5,035,814 of record NC_052409.1, on the reverse strand, counting down.
AAGAAGTATCACGGAAAGTCTCTAGGTTCTTTCATGTATATGAGAGAGAGTGAGAGAGAGAGAGTTCAGTATTTTGAATGAGAAGTAACAAATCCAGCATCTGGTTATTTTCTTGGAGGACATAGGTTTGCAATTGGGTAAAATTCGACCAGAAATTCAAAGAATAGAGAAATGCATTCAGAAAAAAATACATGTTTACAAATTTAATAGATACTCTCATAAATGTGGATACAAAGTGTATAAAGATGAAAAAGAACCAAATTATTTCTTTTATACAGCATTTGTCCAAGATTGCAAAATAATTTCTGGTACAAGTCAATATGTTCTCCTTTTGTAAATCTGGAACATTCGACATGCATTCTTTGAAAAAAACAAGTGACTGGATTCAGGTCCATAACTCACTGACCAGGATTACTGCAATTCGGAGATTGTGGGATTGAAAATTGCATAACTATGGAATAAAGAATATTAAATCAATGATGGTGATTGTAAGAAGTGTCTGCTTGAGATTTATTGGATACTAAAACTTGGTAAAATAAATTTAAAAGTTACATGGCAAAGGCAGTTGTGCATAGTGCCATATTAAATTGTATGTTATGTAAAAATTTATTCTATATGCAACAAATTGTTTCAAACCTTTTAACAATAATAAGAAGATCATATATGATATCATCCTGCTAGATAATCATTAACTGTTTAATCACCTCATGTTTGCTAAAAACTGGCTTTTGTAGTTGCTTGATGCCTCTGCTCTCCTTCTTGCATCTAAATGACTTATTAGTTGTGCTTTCAGTTTCATTGCCTTTGAGACACCACTTGTCAGTATCAATATGCAAACACAGCCAATAGCAAGAATGCAAATAGATGCAGATATCAGTATAACCAATGTTGTAAATCCTATTTGGTCAACATCTCCCATTATGTATTTTCTTGGAATAATGATCACCCCCACCTGCAGAAAGTTCCAATTATCATAAAACTTTCACAGAAAACTGTGAGCATAAATACAAAAGAGACTGATGAAACTTATGGTACAATATGAACTCTATTGAAGGTAAGTTAATCAATTTCTTTCTTCTACAAATTTTAAAGTTTTCTTTGTCATTCTTATATGTAATCTATATTATACCACCAAAAACTGTAGTAGGAAAAGCCTATTTATTTATTTATTTATGGGATAGGAAAAGCCTATTTAAGTCATCTAATTCAACCATTTTCATGGAACTTTGGTCCTAAACCTATCTGAGTTCTACACATAAATTGGTGCCAGTAAATATACCTGTGGATGGGTATTGCTGATTCTGAATTGAATTAAACCTTTCATGTTTTCCCAGTCTCGGTCTTATCCAATCAAATGTATAGGAGTAACTTCTACATCCAAAACATTAAAAAATAATGTGTACTTATAAGTTGTATCAAAACTTAACTTACGACACCTATCAATAATTATTTATTAGGATTTTTTGCGAAGTACTTGCTCCCCATGTAATTGCATAGGGCTGCAAGAGCGTTTGGTTGGATAAGGTTTGGCAAAACCCAAGACTGATCCATGTCTGAATTGAATAAAAAAAATTGAATCTGAGCCTTGTCCAACTTCCATTTGTGTTGGGCTGGATCAGGTTTAAGATTTATTTTAATGATCCATGAGGTTTTCTTGGGTGAATGCAGATGACAGTAACCCAAACACAAACCGTTGAGCACATGTGTAGATTAGATTACTTGATATTACCCTGAATATATCATGTGAAGGAAAAAAGACCAATATGCAGGCAATCTCAATAACATATTCTGCATAAGATTAATTAAGAGCCACATTATTAAGTTGTTCTGAACAACGTGTTAATGATTAGTTACATAAACTTATAACTACAGAACAATATTACCTTAAATTTTTGGAGGGTTGGTACTATTGAGAAATGGCATATTTTTTCACCTTCAGGCTGTCGTGAGTTTCTAATGGGTCTTATATTTTCCAAATATTCAATCTATATTTGAAATGGTCAAACTTTTCAATCTGAGCCTAACCGGATATCTTAAGTTTGGATTGGCTTGGGTGATTTTCAGGTTGGCTCCAAATAAAAAGAAAGGGTCAATTCAATGCCCTTGCACCATCCATTTCCAAGCTAAAATTGCAAATTTAGGTGCAACTGGGCTTTCTCCTTCGCAGCAAGTCTCCAAAGCTGTTCAGAGATTTTTAATTTCAAAATAATGACTTTCTTTTTTTCCTTGAATTTGAGATTTGAGTTTTTTTCTTGGATATAGATGTTTTATTGTTAGAAATAGAAGGTTCATAAGAGAAAAAAATGGAAGATGGTCAGGCAAAAGAACATGAACTAGGAAAATTCTACTCAGAATAGAAAGTTCCAATTTTATTTAAGATCTTTTATGAAATTTTATAGAATGTGAAACACCTAATATTGTAAATCATTACTTTTTTAGGGAAAAATCATAGATTTTTAATTTCAAAATACATGAAAATTATGAAATATCATGGTCTTGTAGTTCATCCAAACAGACCCTCAGTTTTTGCCCTGTTTCTGTTTGACTCATTTTATCAGTCTGTATCTGGATATTTATCTTATACTGCCTATCTACATGCTTTTTGAAAATAAAATTTGAATCACTTGATATGTCTCTGCAAACAAGGAATCCTTGAAGAATATGAAGATATTCTAGTATAAGACTCCCCTCACTAACAATATAGTGGCAATATTAAGATTCTAATGAAATAAAATACTGATAAGTAGCATAAGTGTTGTTATCACAATTTGATAAGTCTCAGTTATTATTAATGTGGACAGTGATGATGATGAAGAATGGATAATAATCTCAAAGGAAGACCTTGTGTCATATCAGTGTATTGAAATCCTATTATACCAGATTTTGTAGAAAAGCCAAGATGCATATCTTAAAATTAACATACGTTGTGTCTTCTGCAGACTTGGAATTCTTACCAAAGGGAGCCTTTTTAAATTTAGGAAAAATGAATCTATGTAATATCGCTGATTTCCCAACAAGACATTCTCAGCGTGAACTTCATGATTGATTGGAAACTTATTTCCATTCGCTCTCTGTAACCACTCTGCTCCTGCTCTTGTAATATGATCTTCCAAATCAGTAGCCATCATAAGCTTCCGACCAGTTGTTGTATTCCTCAATAATGGAGCATCTGTAGATGTTGCAAGTACATAACCTTCCAAAGAAGTCAAATACATGTAACCACTGTGGTAGTCTACAAGTTCCTTCATCAGCTGACCGACGCTTTTAAGTGCTGTTGTGACACCAACAGCTGCCATTAAGCTTCCTCCAGTAGGATGCCTGACTGGTAATGCTGCTGAAAGCAGTGGTGAGTCTGTAAACTTGCTTACAGCTACATGCCAAGAAGCGGCACCATCTCGTACTTCTGGGAGACCTGCAATTGTAATCAGATCATCTGGGGGTATTTGCCTGCGGTCACCCTCTTTTTCACCAGTGACAGGATTGAGTCTTTCTCTATACCAAATGGCAGAGGCATTTCTGTCTCTAGATTTGTGAATACGGCCACCTTGAGCTTCTCCTTCACTTACAAGTTCAGAGTAGATGTAGAATGTATTGTTGCTCAGGTGGTCTCTGTGAAATGCCTGGACAAATCCATTTCTGTAACTTATGGTTATTGCATCAAGAGCTCTTCTGCTTGCAAATAGTGCCCATGTTACATCCTTCATCATTTGATATAGCTGTTAAGATCGAAGTTACCAATTAGTTTTAAGTGTTTTATATAGGAATGCAATTTTTGGACAAATGATAAAGCATGAATAATATATCCACCTCAACTTGTTCTTGGGCCGATGGCTTGTCATAATGACCGATGACATATTCAGAAAGCTTTACTTGGGCCATTGTTAGTTCTACAGTGGAATTCAGGATGTTCCACATTCTTAAAATAGGCCGCTGTAGAAGTTCGTAGCGAAGGCCATAAGCTAAGCTATTTATCGACTTTGTTGTATAAACCCTTGTAAAATGCCAGGTCAGCATGGTTAGCATTCCAATTAAAATGGCCAGCATGACCTGCAGTTTGAAGAAAGAAACGTAAATATGTAGTTATATATTACATGCATGTTGATTTCTATAGAAGCATATTTGTTTCGGTACAATATAAAATCATTTTGAGTGCCAATTATGTAAAAATTGTTGTTTCTCTTTCATGAATTATTTGTTTACAGTTTGTAACATACTGATAGCAATAACTGGGTCAATGTGCTGTATTGAGCAACTACCCTTCAATCAAGTTAGTAACATGACACCATCATGGAAGATTTCATGTCCTTATCGATATCCAAGTTTAAATTTTCTTCCAGAGAGAGCCTCAACTGGAGTCTGCATAGGCCTCAACATATTCATGATAGCTTAGTCATACATGCTCTTTTATTGAAAGAAACGACATAAGAAATAGATGTATTGGATGAATACATTGGTTCATTATTCAGGAAAAGAATACAATGGCCATTTGCACCTTAGCAGCAAATTACTTGATAACACCTTTTTTACATGATACTAGGCATTTTTTAAATTTAATTATATACAGATTATTTAGAAATCAGACAAGCCTCATATGGACCAGATCTGTCATGTTACTGAGAATTACTGAAATTCAAGACAGATTCAGTGCTAGAAAACAGATTGCATGAAGCAACTTCGGAGAGTATATTTACATGTATAGCAGGGAGGATCAATATATGTGGCCAATTGGGAAATTGAAAGACATGGACAATGAAGTGATGAGCCCTCAGTTTATATCGTAACTATCTTAAACCCGTTGTCTTATGCTTCCAAAATCATGGTTTCCTTCATATTGTTGAATGCATTCTACTGCATCTCAGAATCCCAAACTGCTGTTTGAATTTGTCTGCATGGATGAATTTATAATCACCAGGCTGGTTCGCAGGCATATGTGTCATGCAGCAGTTTTTATCAAGAATACTCATGCCTTTGCAGGAAAATAGAACTTACTTTCAGAATCATACTGATCTTCTTCATGATTCTTTTTACATGTATTTAGTCTCAGAGGCAAGATCCTAATTGTTTTCTTGCTTTCAGAAATCAAACCAAAGAGTCAGCCAAACCATTTACCATGATGGCCAGGCGTGCAACAAAGATGCTGTAGTAGGAGGAGAGACAGCCAGTAGTTTGGTAGCTCAATTCCTCTTCTTCTGCCGCCTCATGGGTAATTCTCCTCTGTGGAAGGGTGGATGTTCTGCTCTCTCTGCAGTTGATGAAGTTGTGGAGCTTCTTGAAGAGCATCTCCGATGGCCTCATCGCAGCTGAAGAAGTCTGATGTGCCCCTTCTGCCATGCTTCATCCACCTGAGAAAAAATATTCTGCATTACCAAGTATCCATTGTTGTAAAGCAATGCTCAGTGTGGCCCGGTTTTGACACTGTGATATGTCAACTCCCACTTAACAAGGATCCTGTAGCAAATTCCCAAAAGCAGTTTGCTCATATCTGATGCTCCTTCCATAATCTCTCGACTGTTCTTATACTTTAAAGGTTGGCCGGCTGGTGCACAGAATTTAGAATGAAAGAGATCGTTAAAATTACCCCGATGACCTTGACTAATCTTGGAAGTGACTACCTTCCCTTATCTGACTTAAAACTTACTGTGCCAAGGGTGATTTCCTCTGTTTGAAGGAGTTCTCTATTGGATGGTTGATTTGGGAGTTGTGTGTTGTTGGTTTAAGTTACCTGTAAATGTAGCTAGAGAGAGCCCAAAAAGAGGTAGCTGATAAAACTAGGCTTACAAACAGTAGTGCATCCAGACACACACTTCTGCTATCATTATCCTTTTGCCATTTTGATGCCTCCAGTCTGTAGGTGATCTCGACTCCAAGACCGGATGGATGCGCACGAGATGTGCGAAGAAACATTATTGGAAGCAAAAAGATCTCAAACTTGGAATGAGATCTAAAATGAAAGGATCTGATGATTTGCAAATGTGGAATATGATTCTCAAGCCATGTTTTTCCTGTTAGGCTGCCAATCACAGCTCTGACAGGAGATGGCTTTTTCAGTGAAAAGATCGGAACTCGGATCTAGAAAAGAGATCTTAGCTCGCATGGCCTTTATGTTAGGATAAAGCAAGTGCAAAGTTGTCATTTTATGAGCTACCCAAGTATATCATAATCCCACGATAAGATAAGATTAGGTTATGATGATGTCCCTTCCCTACTTGTAACTACTCGTGACTCTGGTCGGCTCTAAACCAACCCTCCCAGTAACTTCGGTGTTGTATTAAAAACTGTCTCTCGAGAACAATAAGGTTGGAAACTTTTTTTTTTTAAATCTTTTAGAAGAATAGAATGGTACCAATGAAGCGAGTGAATCAGAAATCCACTGCTTTGCCAATTTGCAAGTGCCTCGACCACCTGAGAAGCCAGTAAGTGGAGGCAGTGTCTTTGCCATTAGTAATGGAGCATTTTGGAACACCCATATGTCGAGCCATTCTTTCTTTTAAAGTGAGCGTATGAAGAACTTTTCTTCTGTTCGAACTTCCAATATGAAGACTCATTACGTGGGGATAAACCAATCTCAAAGAGGAGCATGAAATAATGGATCGAAAATTTTGTTTTTTAGTTACCATAACAAAAGCTATTTTGCTTTGCTCGATTGCAACGATTAGGTGCATAATTAAACTAACCCTTATTCTTTGAAGCAATTTGTATGCTTGGGGTGCCTAGATTTTTGACAAGAGACTTGTTCTTTTGTGCAGGCACCTGTGGATTGTCCTGCTGAAAACCATCTTGCTCGTTCAAATGGAATGTTTATGATCTTATGTGATAAATATTTACATAGTCATCATATAATATAATAGTGATGTAGCAAATTCGATGACAATCCAGTGATAGCACCTTCTCACATCCAAAAAATATAAAAAACCAGTGATTTAGAATCTCCTAGCGATGTGTGTGTGTGTGTGTGAGAGAGAGAGAGAGAGAGTTGTCATTCTCATAGGTCAGCATATTGCTGCCATCTGAAGGATTATTGAATTCAACAGCGGATCTCTGGTGGAACAACAGTTTATATTAGGCAGGAAGCAAAGGAGTAGCATCTGCCATTTTTTATGTCAGAAGTAACTCAAGGAACAGAAATATGGATTAAGATTTTTGACAGCTTCAACACACAATTATTATTATTAATTTGAAGTGCTCAGACAGGACAGCCTAATTATGACGTAGCATCTCACTATCCTGCTATTAATCTCAAACTCTACATTAAAAATAGATTTCTTTAAAATTAAAAATATATGCTGAATTATATTTTTATAAAAGAATTAATTAGATAAGAGATTGCAGCCATCTATAACCATGTTATCTCTTGTGTGTGTTAGGCGTGTCGAACTCTAGTATAATAAGATAAGGCCAGGAAGATGATTAAATAATTTGTATGCTTTCTCCTCCTAAACCATTCCAATGTGAATGCTTGATATACAACATTGATCCCTTTTCGAAGAATAAATATTTGATAACATGATATCATAGTATTGGAGCACGAGCCGTGAGCTCAAATCTCATTTACGCCAATTTTGCCCGTTTATTTTCTTAAATCTTGGCTCATTTCTTAACTCATTTTTATTTTGAGCCATTTTTTACTCGTTTTTATTTCGAGTCATTCATGACTCACTTATGTTCAACTCATTTTTTTTAACCATCAAGGATAAAGTTAACATTTTGATCCCTAACTAACCACCAACACATGTATGGAGCTAAAAATCTAGGTTTATGCCAATTCCAGAGAGCTTCTCGGGGAAGCGTAGCAGCATCTTTTTCATATATGAGTAAGAATATAATTGCATGAAGTCTTTAACAAAGATGAGGCAACCAAAAAGAGGGGGAAATAAGCATTCAGAATACCATAAATCACACCTTAAACAGACTGTGGTATCCCATTTATGAATGTAACTGGAGATCCAACTCCTGTGCCTTCCAAATTTCTCAGAATAAAAAAGAAAAGGTTCCCCATCAAAAGCTACTCCTATCAATAATTTTCCACCATTAACTCTCATTAGTTCCTCCCAGCAAAACAACTCATAGTTTCCCCTGATAGCAAGCACAGGCCAGTTATATCTCACTTAAACAAGAATTTAGTAGAAGACACAGCTAACCACAAATTAAAATAACAGCATGCCTGCTTATTTTGATGTGATTCTCCTGCTATTGTTTGCACTAAGCCCCATGGTTAGTCCTGACATGGCAGTTGTTCATCCTCCCAAAATATAGAGTACTATGAAAATATATGTTGACCGAAAGCATGCTAGATACATAATATAACAGAAGTGGAGGAGTTGAGTAATATATAACATGAGAGAAAAACAAAAATAAACACTTGAGGCCATCTATTTAGAACCAAAAAAAACTCAACAAAAATTTAGCTGCAGCATGCAAAGCTCCAGGAAAAGGAAAGAGAAGGAAGCCAAAATTGCAGCGCACACAGATGCTAATTTCTTTTAAGCTATTCTCGCTTCGACTTCAGTTCAGCAGCTGCTGCCTTTACAGCTGATTTTGCTGAGCTTGTGGGTTTAATGGAGCTCTTAGGGTCAAAAGCTCCATTAAATTTATACTATCAGATAGTGTGTAGATTTTTTTTTCTACAGCACAATTGCATGGCACATTCGATTAATAGCATATCAAAAATTTTGTTTTCCACACATCCTATATTCATTTCACATTCAGCAGCTAATTTAAAATCAATTTCTAGAGTCTCATTTGTTAACCCTACCCCATCATTAGTAAAACTGCATGTCCTCCAATCACAGATAGTGTACATTCATTAAATATCACAACATCATTATTCCACACTGCAATTTTCACAACAATCAGGTGACAGTTTTCAGCTGGGTGGAGTGGGCAGACTCTTTAGAAGAACACACTGGCATACAGGAAGCAATCTGAAAACGAGACTATGTACAGCCCACAAAACGCCTCATAGCAGTAATTAGGCAATTGGTTTTTCAGACAATATTTTTCAGACAGCAAGAAGATCGATTGCTGTCGAGGCTGTTGGATTGGAGAGCCTGTGGACCACCTCCCTCATGGTTGGGCGTGCCACGCTTTCCTCCTCCACGCACAGCATCGCCACCTTGAACAGATCGATGATTGAATCTAGAGGACATGGCGAGAGCCTGCGATCCACCACAGAAAGCACCGCTGCAGCATCAGACTTGTCTGTGACCTCTGATATTGTCTTCCGAACCCAGTGCACGATGTCGACGCCTTCCCCGAATGCAGCAGGGCTGACGGGTCGACGTCCAGTGATCAGCTCCAGGAGCACAACACCAAAGCTGTAGACATCACTTTTCTCATCCACTCGAAGAGTGTATGCATACTCTGTCATAGGCCAACTTCAGGATGTTAAAATTGATTTTATCCTTTAGACTTTTACAAGTGCAGTTAAGCATCTCCAGAGTTTACGCATAGAAAATTCTGTATCCATGCCCCATCTGCATCTGTTCTTTAGTGGGAAGCCATTCTGTAATCTCATATACAGCATCATGCGGGGAAAGATGACATGTATCAAAATAACAATGCAGAAGATTGACCCAGATCAAATGCTGGAATTTTTATGCATGCAAAGATGATAACAGTACCTTATCTTAGTTAGAGAAATCAAAATAAGAAAAGTTTTTAGTGTTTTATAGAAAATAAATATTTTGCAAAGATGTGGCATAGAATATGCTAGGACAGCACCCAACAGTGATAACTCAGCTGGTTGGTACCCCACTCCTCAGAGCTTGTCGCCCTCAAACCATATTGCTCATAAAAAGAAAGAAGATGTTAGGGCAGTAGAGTTGAAGATCCCTAGGCTTAGCATCCAATGCTTCTGTAGCCATTGCCCTAATCCTTTGCACCCCTAGTAGGCTAGTCCAAGGAGATCTCGAAGATCCGGGGGCATGTTGTGGTTTATACTTCAGAGCCTCAGAATAACGAGGATAACTTGAAAGAAAATTTTATCCAAAAAAAAAAAGAGAAGAAAAATTGTGTATCAACATCTTCCATGTACCATTAATGTAATTACGTCAATATAGCTTGTACAGGTTGCTTGTTTCAAGTGCAAAATGATAGGATGCAGCTTGAGTTGGACTCAACCCAACCCGCTTGCTAGATAGGGTTAGGTTGACATTCTGTTCTATGAATTTGGACTTGGCGTGGACTCAAAAATTCCAACATGGTGTCAAGCAGGGTTAGGTTAGGTTTGACTTTCAACCTAACCTAATTTAGCTGAATATGATCTGCTAAATAAATAAATAAATCTAAGTTTTATATCTTATATAGATTATTTATATATTTAATGATTATTTTTAATTTTGTTAAATTATGTGTAAGCGCAACATTGAAATTTATGAATGATAGGATCTCACTTTGACAAATATTAATCCAACAAAACATTGCAAATCTTTCCCATATCTTAAAATTTCTATTCAACCCACTTTGATCCAACTAACATGATGCAACTTAACTCAACTAACCTAACCCAACCCAAATTTAGTTTGGATTGGGGTTGAGCTATTTGAAGATAGGCTTGGGTCAAAGTCTGCCCTAAATTCCAGCCGAACGATCTGAAATGCAACCCTAAAAGATGAAAAATGGTTTAAACACCATAGAATTCTCGTACAAAAGAGCAACACGAGGTACGATAGAAATATATTGGCGCTAGTAAAAGAAGATCTCATAAAAAATATTTTTTTGGTCTATCAAAATTTGCCACATATATTTCTACCACTTGGGTTCCAGAAGATTAGATTAGCCACCAGCAATCACCATGCCCCCGACAAAGGCGAGGTATAAGAAATTATAGGCCATTAATTATTGAGCCTTCCATGCTGCAACCACCTTTTACCGTTGTGCCTAACGTTGACTAACGTTGACATCCTCCATACCAACGAACCGGTGTACAAGTTTGACGGAACGACGCAACCGTTGGTTCGAGTAAAGCAGCCGCATCAATCCCATCATAGACATCTACATCGGAAAACCCAACCGCTAGAAGCTCGCTTCTATATTAAATCCAAAAAATCGATATGACCCATGCGGATCCCACAGTCAAAAGGCCCATTTGTCTTCAAGCCTGTAGACTTCTGACTTGCGACTAAAGACAAAGCTACACGCCCAGACAACGACGGAAAGAGGAAGGCAGAAGGACTTGGGGTGAGGGTGCGTACCTGGCGCGATGTAGCCGTAGGACCCGGCAATAGAGGACATGCACTCGGACGCGCCAGGGTCCTGAAGAAACTTGGCGAGGCCGAAGTCGGCGACGTGCGCCTCAAAGTTGGAGTCGAGCAATATATTATTTGACTTCACGTCCCGGTGGATGATGAGCGGCGAGCAGTCGTGGTGGAGGTAGCACAGCCCTCTCGCCGCCTCCACCGCGATCCGGCAACGCGCCTCCCACCCCAGATGCGCCCCTTTGCCTCCATGCAGCATCTCTCCCAAGCTCCCATTCGGCATGTACACGTACAGCAGTAAATTGGTCTCCCTGTTCGACACGAACCCCAGCAGCCGGACGATATTTCGATGCCGGATTCGGCCTAAAGTTGTTATCTCCGCCGTGAATCCCCGGTCGTGCTCCCCGACGCCACGCCCAACCAGCCGCTTGATCGCCACCTCGGTGCCGCTCGCCATGCGCCCACGGTAAACGATCCCGGCGCTGCCTTTGCCGATGACGTTGTCCTCTTTCAAGCACTCCATGACGTCCTCAACCGTGAAGTTGAGCCGCTGGAACGCCGTCATCCTCCAGGCGCCGGACCGGCCTTTTCCTCCCCTCGCCTTCCACACCTTGAGCGTCGCCAGGCCCACCAGAATTATAACCCCCACCGGCACCACGACGCACGCAAAGAACCGCTTCCAATCCCATCCTCGGCCCCGCCCCGCCCCGGACCCACCCCGAGGATGGCCCCGGGACAAGCCGCACGGGATCGGCACGTGCAGCGGGCCACCGCAGAGATCCGGGTTGCCGATGAACGAGGTCTCGTTGAACACCAAGAACTGCCCCTGGACCGGAATCTCGCCCGAGAGGTTGTTGTAGGAGAGATCGAGGGTGGTCAGGCTCAGCATCCGCTGGATCTCCGACGGGATCTCGCCGGAGAGATGGTTTCGGGATAAGTTTAGTGTGTTGAGGTTCTGGAGCTCGGTGATCGCCGCCGGGATCTCGCCGGTCAGACCGTTGCGGCTGAGATCGACGGCCTCGAGCGTCCCGGTGCACCGGGCGAGATCCGGAGGGATTTCTCCGATCAAGTTGTTGCCGCTCAGGTTAAGCTTGGAGAGCTGCTTCAGATCGCCGATCTGGGGCGGGATCTCGCCGGCGATCCAGTTTGACTCCAGAGATAAGGTCTGGAGCCCGCGAAGGTTCCCGATCGCCGGCGGGATCGGGCCGGAGATCCAGTTGTTGGAGAGGATCAGCATGCCGAGCTTGTCCCCGGCCATCCTCGCCGGAAGCTCGCCAGAGAGGTAGTTGTCGCTGAGCTCGAGCATGTCGGCGGAGGGGAGGTCGAAGAGCCCGGCGGGGATCGCCCCGTTCAAGAAGTTCTTGGCGAGCCGGACGCGGACCAGCGACTTGCAATCGCCGAGTTTCTCCGGAATCGGTCCGAAGAACGCATTCTCCATCAAAACGAGCAGCTCGAGCCGCCCGCCGGCGCAGAGGTCGGGAGGGATCGTCCCTGTAAGGCGATTCGTGGCCACGTCCAGCTTCATGAGCCGGCCATTCCGGCCGAGCCCTTCTGGGAGTTCGAAGGTAAAGTTATTCTCCCAGACCTGGAGCACCTCAAGATTCGGGAGATCGGCAATGAAGGGCGGGATGCGGCCGCGGAGGTGGTTGCGGAAGATATTGAGGAGCTTGAGCTGCTTCAACCCCGCGAAGCTCTCCGGCAACTCTCCGGTGAGCTCGTTTATCGAGAGATCGAGAGACTGGAGCCGGTCGAGCCCGCCGAGCTCGGGTGGAATCGTGCCGGCGAGGCGATTCCACTGCAAGAAGAGCGAGTCAAGGAGCTTCAACCGTCCGAGGCTCGCCGGAATCGGGCCGGAGAGGTTGCAGTTAGCCATGTCGAGCCGGACCAGAGAGGTCAGCATCCCGAACTCCGGAGGAATGCCGCCCTCGTACATGCTGTAGTAGCCGATGTACATCTCCCGTAGATTCGTGAGACGACTCAAGCTCACCGGGACGCGGCCAGAGAGGGCGTCCCCGTTGAGGCCCAGGTACTCGAGGCTCTCGATACTACCGTAGGACTCCGGGATCTCTCCGGAGAAGAAGTTCCCACCGAGGTGGAGGTAGCGAAGGCCCGGGAGCTTGGCAAGGCAGCGTGGGAGCGGGCCGGAGAAGTTGTTGTTATAGGCGTCGAGGACCTCCAGTGCGGGGAACCCGCCGTCGACGTCCGGGAACAAGCCGGTGAAGTTATTGTTGGAGATGTTGAGAAGGCGGAGCGCGGGGAGGCCGACTATCTCCGCCGGGAGGCGGCCGGCGATGGAGTCGCAGGCGATGGTGAGGTTGACGAGCCGGTCGAGGCGGCCGACCTCCGGCGGCAGAGCGCGGTGGAATCGGACATTAGAGATGTTGAGGGCGACGACGCGGTCATCCGCGTCGCATGTGATGCCGGAGAAGGAGCAATGGGTCGAGGCGGAGGGGTCCCAATCGTGGAGGCCATTGCCGGCGGGGCCTATCAGCCCATGTTTGAGCTTCAGCAGAGCATCGAAGTCGCCATCACTGGAAGCGAAGAAGAGAGGGAGAGAAGAGAAGAGGACGAAGAGGAATGGAGTCAGGTACGGCTTCATCTCTATCCCTTGCTCTATTTTTGATGTTCTCGTGGTACCATCTTCCGGCGGGAGAGGGGAGGGCGAGCGGATAAAAGGCGACGGGATGGGGTGGTGTTGGAGAATAAGCATCAGGCGAGTGTTGGGTTCGTGGCCAGAGAATCAAGAGGGAAAGAGAAACACCAGAGTGGGTGCGAGTGGGGCGGAGTATAGAGAGGAAGAGGCTGCATGCCTGCATCTCATGATTCCTAACGTGACCGCGGCTGTCGTGCAACGTGACAGAACTGTCGCGGGGTGTCACGGATCTAACGGCCGTTACAGAGGATGGGGGAGGAGAACGGGAATCAACTGAAGTTTCCGCGAAGCGTTCTATCCCGTTACAACCATGGAAACCACCTGGAGCCCCCACGAACAAGAAGATAGGGGAGTCGGTTTTATTACGAGAGCCCACCACTATAAACTTATGGTGGCGGTAGATGGCAGATTTTTGACATCTTTATTATTTGAGTTGAGCTAAAAACGGCATAAAAAGGCATCCCTGTGTGAGGTATGCTTTAGATGCGGTCTGCATCCTTCTCTAAAAAATTTCAATTATGATGATCGAGTAGGTTCGAGGTCGGCATGCTATGACCGATGGACAATATTTGGTCCACAAAATCTAGAAGTTTGTGGAGAAAAGTAGCTCTTTCTAGGTCATCCATATTTATCGAGAGATGGGAGATAAATAGTGAGTGGCCTCCTTTGCCGCATATTATTCTAATAGATTTCTTTAGGTGAACCAAGCGGAGATCTCTGACTCTTTCCACTAGTTTTTTTTTTCTAACTTCATTGGTTGTACTCTTATACGGCTACTAATCAGTCATTATATTTGATTCAAAGTTTGTTATACTGAAGTAACATTTTCAAATTTTTATTTATTTAATAGAAATACTTTTCATATGATCTAAACCTCTTTCAAAAAAAAAAGAAAAATTTTGAATTTGAATATTATTTTATTAAAAACAGTAATATCAAAGAATGGTCAATACTTATATTATAATATTACAATATTTTTTAACTGAAAAAAAGAGTGTAGGAATCAGTTAAAATAATAAATAATCTGTTACAACAACTGTTATTTTTATTATTATTACATAATATAAGGGAGAGAGTAACGGCGAACCGCGACGGATCTCGTTACTGTTTAGCGTTTGGTCCGCGAGGGTCAGGTTAGTCGAGTGTCAGAAGGGTGGGTACTGGGTTGGTCTGACGGGTCGGGGGGGGGGGGGGGGCGGTTGGCGGCCTGAGCTGGCTAGCGGTTCGAGATGGCAGGCGGCGTCACGTGGGGGCCGCTGCCCGGCTCGCTCGGGCAGGGAGGGTCCTGGCTGACCGTGATCTCTTCCTCTTTCGCTGCCTTGGCCCGGGGGCAATTTTGAATACCGAAGTGGATATCGCCTTTCTATTGGGAGAGACGTGGGAAGGAAAGGACGGGCCCCACCGGCCCAGACCGAGACGGGTTCTCTCTTTCTTCCGTTTTACGTTACATGGCGTGTTATGTTTTGCAGGAACACCCACTATAATGCAGGATTTAAAATTAAGGCAAGATGGAAAAGTTAAGAAGGAAGGGGAGGTTTAAAGTTACGGCTAACATATTAACTTTAGCTCTCTCCGTTATGTTATTTACAATAACGCAGGAAAAAAATTATGGTGATTATAAAGTCATTTTAGTTTTGTAACTGTTCGTTATAACACAAATATTATTATTTTTAAGAATTTTTTTATGAATATTCTTCTAAAAATTCAAATTTGTATGAATATTTTTTAAAAATTTATATTTATTTCTGTACCTTCATTAATACTGTTTTTGTACAAATACTCCTAATATAACGATTTTTCTAATACTGTTAATAAAAACCATATTTATTTTAATTAAAAATAAAATAAAATTTTGAAATTACTTTTTTGTCCTCTATCATGATCGGCTTATCAATGTTTTTTTTGCACCTATATCTATTAAAAATATTTTAATCATTTTAATTTAAAATTGTTAATTTTTTAACAGTATTAGATGGTGCAAGTACATATACAAAAATAAGAATAAAAAAAAGATAGAATAGTAAAACAAGTATTTTACGAGGGTATACATGCAAATATCAATTTTGAGAGAATATTCATGCAAAATTAGATATTTAGAAGGGTATTCGTGCAAAAAAACTCTTATAGTAATACCAATTTTCCTCCAAAATAGATTATACAATTTGAAAAAATAATATTTTTATTATCTGAATAGTGAATTTAAAAATAATGCTGCTATGTTTCAGCTACAATCTATTATAATTTTATTTTAAAAGTTATTTTGTGAATATTAGAAAATTAAAATCATATATAGTAGAAGAAATAATAGTTATTATAATCATTATAATGGTTATGAAGCTTTTTTATGTGGATCTATTATAATGGAATTATTTTGTTATTAAGACCTTGACAGGATGACCTAAATGAGGGTAATGGAGTGTCAGCCGACAGGAGAGGGGATATTAGGGGGATAATTTGGAGGCAGAAGCCTTGAATCCCAATGGATGTTAGGAAAAGTATAGAGCACTAGCAAGAAGAATTTATTCTCCTTTGAGAACGGGAATCCATCTTTTAGGAACGGATGGATGCCGTTCTACCATTGTGGGAATCTGGATTGGGAGAATAAGTTTTTTTTTAAAAAAAAAATAGAAGGCTTTAGTGGGGAGTACACAGGCTTCTGGAAATCAAGCTTTTTGCATTTATTTAAACATTACTTTGCCTACAAAGAACAAAATTATTTGAGGTTTAATTGCTTAAAAAAAAAGGGAAAGCATAGTTGACGGTTGCAACCCTTGCACCGGGGAATTAAAAAATGGGCCTGAAACGGGTTGGGATAATGCTAAAACTTTTGCATAATTTATTGGAAAAAATTTAAGATCTTTGTCTAGTATAACTAAGGGCTTTCTAAAATACTGGGGAAAAATAAATATCATATGCAGTACATGATAAACTACTATTAGACGGTGATTTCACACGCCAAGTCAGTGGAAAAGATCTAGTTTAATTTTTACCTATTTTATAATTGACCCAAGCTCAACCTAGCTCATTAGTGAGTCAAGTTTGAGACATTAATTACAATATATTTCTAGGATTTAGCAAAAGCATTTGGTTGTAAGGTTTGTCAATTAATTTGAGCAGCTCAACCTTGGTTCAAAATGAGCTATAATTAGACTTGGTTCCAATGCAACTGACCCAAACTTGACCCTAGTTCAAATGCTCAGAATTAAACTCAATCCATGCCAAAAATAAACCTATCTTGATCAAATTTCGCAATAAAATGCATAGAATTAGTTTTAAGACTAAAATCACAACCCTATGCCCAAGTGTGCGCACGCATGCATGCACGTACATATATCTCTGTCTTAAACTAATCTTTGCCCGTAGATCTCTATATTATGTCTAAATGTATTTTTCTTGTCTTAATTTTAGCTATTATTTAATAAGTGAATATAAAAATTAAAATTATATAACAATATCTAATTTGGTGTGCAAATATAATCTAATTATTTTTTCTTCAATGATTATGATCAATTAAGCTGAAATTAAGCTAGACAAAGCACCAATTGGGATCATTTTGTAATAAAAAAACCTTTATTGAGCCAAATGATGGGCTGATCTCAAGCAGCCCATATTGTTCAACGGTGATAAACCGTATTGTTTTTGTAGGCACCGTAGCCGGTGGAGTCCTCATAGCCCTTATGACCTTTAACCGTGGGTCATGAGAAGCAGAGGCATCAAAAAGGATCAGAAAAAAATCCAATGTATCACGGTTGCGTAAACTCGCTCTGACCGAATCCTGTTAATCCAAAGATGATCGACAGCAAAGACAGCCTTTGGTATAACTTTTTCTTTTTAAAAAAAATAAAAATAAAAAATCTGTTTCTATTTTTTGTTTTTCAGATTTCTGAAAATAAAAATTATGTTTGGTATCACTATTTTTTTAAACAACTAGTTAATGAGTCAGCCGAAGGTGGCGGTAGAGGAGCAGGAGAGAGGAGGTGGGTCTGATGGAGGAGGCTAAGAATGAAGGCCATGATAGTATCGGCAACCTCCTCAATATGGCTAGTAACGATGTGTACTAGACGGAGGCCGATATCTGCGGCGAGGGCAGAGTCAATGGTTCAGTCGGTAGAGGCGATATAGAGTAGTCTTTAGTTTCTAAAATTTCATCAATATAAATGTAATATCCATTCTAATTCTATAAAAAATAAAAAAAATGAATATGAGAATATATTCCATTCTAATTCTGTCTCCAAATTTTTCTTCCAAAAATTTCCTTTCACCTATCTTACAGTATGTAACTAATTTCTATATGAGTAAATCTGACCATTTAAAAAGTCAAAAAATTGGAATTCTAGTTTTTGAAAAAGAAAAAGTATAAATTGGCAATCAACTCTTGTAAGAATGACAATACAAAATGTGGGAATCTCTTTATTTTCAACAAATTATAAAGTCCACGGTCAAATTTCATCCTAGGTTTATATAGCCATCATAAAATCATAATGTTTGTCTCAATATAATTATGGAGGACGTATTTTTCTATGTGAGAGGATTTGATGCCACTTATTTTTAGTGTGGATGATTTTTTGTCAAAGAATTCCATCCAATTCCTCCCTCGATTCAAGTAGTTGGGTTAAGTGCCCCGCTTCCCAACTAGTCTAACTATAATCTGTCATTTTTTAAAAAATATATGCATAGCTTTAATAAATTATTAATATTAAATCCGTGTTGCTTGTTTAATTATATTTTAATAATTTATATTTGCTATTCTCCTGTGCTGTAATCTGAATAGAATGTTAGATGTAATTGTCATGCTGTTTGTTTTATTCAAAAAATTTTACTATGATGATTCATTGTTCATAAAAAGAATGAAAATATTAATCATGTTACAGGTCTGTTATAACTATAATGGAATTAATAATAAATACAAAAAAAATTTAGTATGAGATGATTGGGAATAAAATTGAAAAGTAAATATAAAGAAAATTAATTTTCCATTCTTACTGGAAAAAAAAAAGAGGTGTGAGGTAACCTGGACCCTAATTTTAGTTCTCTCGATTCCATTTTTACTATTGTCACGTAGGACTAGGTTAACCCATCTTTGCAACCCACATATGCTACTATCATGTATTCATGTGGCTTGAGAAATTCATGATTTCTTTGGTTAGGGTATTCCAGATTACCTCAGAATCTAATAATTTTTATAAATTATTTATCTCAAAAATAATTATAAAGAAAAATAAATTTTATCATATTTGGTTGGTGAAAAATTACTCAAAAAAATATCATTAAAAAAATTACTATGCTTTATTACAGATAATCTTATATGAAAATGCTGTCAAATTTTCAATAATGCCCTTAAATAAATATTTTATGTAATAATATTTATTTCCATAGTCCATTTGTTGGTTATTTATAACCTACTTGCATAAATACTCTCAACATATATTAGAAAATATATTTCTTGTTACAATTAAATTTTAATATGTTTTGGTATATAAATAACTATACTAATTAAATCATTTATTATATTTATTGATAATTAATAAATATTTGCTAATTATTTATTCACAATTAAATATTTATTAAATAAATATATTAAACATATTATTATGTATAAATACTATTAATCAATATATAAATATATTATAAATATATTAATATAATATAATATTAATTATATATATAATATAATATTAATATAATTAATATTAATTATATAATATAAGTAAGGGTATTTCTATCAAGATATGATATTTTCGGATAACCACCGGTTAGTAATCCAACATGGGAAAACAAGTACGGCCTTCTTGGTGATATTTATTTTACCTTCTCTCTTAAAAAAACAAACATGAGATCCATCATTTATTTTACCATCATTTTCATCTATATTTTCTACCAAACATAATAATTTGATGTAGAATTTATTTTTTCATGTCAGATTACTTCTGACCAAATGCGCCCTAAATTTGGACTCAAGCTAAGCACCTCAAAAAGATTTATTGGGGACACAAGAACAAGGAGCCACAACAGAGACATAAACCATAGAGGCCCAAATCCAGAAACTAAATTGCACCGACAGGAGGCTTGGCTGACACCTTGGACCAGCTTGATCCACCGAGCAGTTCAAGTACAGTATTCTATGAGGTCACGGCGGCCCAAAAGGCCTATGATATAAAATTTTGGGCCCAAGAGGCCCAAAATGGTACAATATTCTCATATAACCCCGCTTTTTCGCATTCCGGCGACCCCTCCATCCACCTCCATTCCTTGAAAAGAACCCAGGCTCTGTTCCTCGCCTCCGGCCGGAAACCAAGCCCAGCCTTCATCGCCAAACTCTGCCACGGGTACCGCAGAGCAGGGCACCCAAACGTTGCAAGGAAACTGTTTGATTGAATTCCCGAGAAGAACGTTGTTTTGTGAGGATATTGGGTCTGGTAGGATGTCATTTGATTGTTTAGGGGATAAGAGCTTGGTATCATTTTGGACTGCAATAATCTCGGGTTATATCCGGAATGGGCAACCAATTGAAGGGCTGCAATTCCTCAGCAAAATGAGAAGAGAGGACAATTCAAACTCGATTCAGTTAACAGCAGTCACTTTGCTGATGGCTTGCAGCGAGCTAGCTAGTCTCGAGCTATCCCGGCAATTCCATACTTATGGTTTAAAATCAGGCTTGTTTCTATACAATTCAGTCCAGAATAGTCTGGTGGTGGAATAAGGAAAATAGCTTACCTACCGGGAGAAATATAAGAATCTGAGTAAGTTGGTCAATGAGAAAGCTGACCAACTTTTCCGGGCGAAAGGTAAAAGATCTAGAACAACTGTTCACATTTGCCGTCAAGCATTTGGCAATCAGTTGGTGACAGCTGCAATATTGGATGAAGAAGTTGACACAAAAGAAGATTATACATAGGCATTAATCTTGATTTCTTTCAAAAGTTCTTTATGTACTAAAGTAATACTTATACGAACTATGAAAAGTGGATAGAAATTTGGCACTTTTTCCTGTGGAAAACAAGGGAAACAACCTATGGGCATACAAATTTGTGATAGCAACTGCATATGCTGTCAAAGTCGTACGCACACCATAAGACCACCCAAAAAAATACAAAAATATGTACTCCTTTGATCATAAAATAAATCAACGTAACTTATATGTCGCCAAAGTCTTGCATGAAAAGGCGTACAAGGGAAACCGATTTGTAGAAATATATAGCTCTTATTCTAAATATTTTAGTATCCTTAATATATATATATATATATATATATATACATATATATATATATATATATATGTCACCATCCAAGCTGTCATGGTCTCATGGAGATCAGAATATCCTAAAATGAATGAGCACTCGGAGTCTCGGATATGTTACATACGTAAGTCCAAGTATTGGTCTTCCTCTCTTTTTTTTATTCTTTTTGTTTGCCTCTTAACTATAAAAACCCATGCTTAGGCCACCAAAGTTCAAACTTCCCCGGTCATAAATAATATATTCCTAGTAGAGGATAAGATAATTGGGGGGTCGAGAGGTGAGAGCATGGACCACCTCTTGATTCAGAATATAGGAATGATGATGAGAGATGAAAGGGCCTTTCATGCCAAGTATATATTCAGAGAAGATAATAAGGCGGCCGACTAGGTGGCTGCCTACGCGGCCCACCACTCGGGGTACATCCTTTGAACAGAAAAGGGAGAGCTGCTACTGGCACTCCGCGAGCTGTTGTATTTTGATTTTATTGGGTGTATTCGTACATGCACCGTATGAAGTACCCGCTTAAGCAAAAAAAAAAAAAAAAGAAAAAAAAAGAAAAAAAAAAGATAAGATAATTCATGTAAAGGAAGCTTATGCTAATGGGGAATTTATTCCACCCAAAACCACACCCTTTTCTCACACCTCGAAGCCCAAAGGACTCGCCTTGGAGTCAAACTATCCATTGTATCGAGACCATCCTTCACATCATGCTTAAAGCCTCTTTACCTTCAGCATATTCCTCCTGCTGATCCTGATCCGGTTTGGACCAATGCAAGATTGTGGGATGGGTGGAATCATTGTTCTGGATAACAGATATCTTCTCCATTACAATGGGTGATTGATATCAGGATATTCCAGCAAATGGGCAACTTATGGTTTTGAGTTTTTTTTTTTTGACTTCCATATATATGGAGTTCTTGAAGTAATTTTAAAAAGGGTTAAAACATTTACATATTCTAAACCTATGTGTAACACCCGAGTGATCGAAACATCGAGGTGGTGCTGAAAAATATGATTTACTATGATTTTAGGCACCAATATATTGATGTCCAGTGACTAAGAACAAACCACTTAAAAGATAGAAAACTTAGAATCATGTCCTTCCATTCTATTTGATAATTAATTTTCAAAGAGTTAGCAATTTTGTGTTTAGTTATTTTTTCAACATAATAAGGCATTTTTTGACTTGTTTCATGCATCAAAATAGAAGTAATTCCCCAACATAAAATGGAGATCAAAACTAGGAATGAGTGCAAAATGGTAGTTAATCTAAGTCATGATTTCCCTTCAAAATGATCATTGATACGAGGATAAAATAGCATGGTTTATTTATTATCAGTATTGGGTGGTCCAAGAGCTTTGATGATGGTGTATAATTTTTTTCATTATAACGTTCATGCTCATGTGAAATGTTAATTATAATCTAAATCAAATTAAAAATCATGACTTGAATAAGAGTAAACTTTGACTCAAACCCAGTTGATAAACTACCAAGAGTCCGGGACTTCGAGTGGGTTAGGTTAGGTTCAAGTTTAGATCTAGTAGATTCAACATGAATTGCAGAGCTGATCATGGGCTGAGCTTCAGGCCTAAACTCTATTACTTTTTAATCAGACTTCGGGCTAGGCCTATGTAAAATTTAACATTTTTTGTGCCCAAGCCTGACCCATGATTGGCTTTAGTGAATTAACTCCAAGATTTAGATCCCCAAAACCAATCCCATCAATTTGGGGGTCAAGTTCATATCAAGTTCTTTTCAAGTAAAATTTGGATTTGGCTTGAGACAAGGTAGCCGGATATTTTTAACTATTTTCTATCTCTTCCTTAGGCTAATCCAGCCAATTCAAGTCAGGCCTAATTTGAGGTGTCATTGAGTCAAGATTTATCAAACTTGGATTTTATCAAACATGGTTTGGAATCGATTTCGTAGCTTGAATTGCAAGATTAATCTTGATTTATTTATCATTATTTCAAGCTCAATTTAATTTCTTTTGATAGCAAAACAATGAAATTCAAGCTTAATTTCAAATCGAGCCAAACATGAGTCTACTTAATCGGCTCGATAATCCTAAATCAAGCTGAAATTAACTCGAGAATAAATCAAGGTTAGTTGAAAGATTATTCTTTATTTAAAGTTTTGATTCAAACTTTTGTTTGGATCTCAACTGATATCTAATTTGTCCAAATGATAAAAAAAGCATCAATTAAAACTTTAATCTAATGGCCTATTATATATGAAATATGTAATGTATATAATTCAAAATATATTATAGACTTATTGAGCCGAACTTGATTAAGCTGGGTCAATTTTTGACTTGATTTGGAATTAATTTTGAGCTTCTTTTGCTGGTTCAAGTTTAGTTTATTTAGCATGAAATCGAGCTTGATTTGAGCTTTTCTTGACCTAACCTTATGCGAAGCCGAGTTGTGCATCTCAGTTGACATCCCTAGGTCTAAATATTTGATATTCACATTTGAATGTGGTCCTTGTGTATACGTGCTCAAAAACTCATGATTGACGGGTGGGTTTCCATTTTGAGCATGGTTTTGTTCAAACTAGACGAGTACATGTTAGGCCACCATTCAACTAACCCATATTCATCCTTACAATCTACCCAACCACACTTTTATCCTAGACATCATCTCCAAGGTGAATAAAAGTGCAAACCATAGAGTTAACTTAGGTTGCGTAAACTTTCGATTGATGTCCAATGGGACTTCAAAGTATGTATGTGTGATGTGGATTAGCAACTAAATTGATACCATTTTGCTCTAACTGCTGTTTACGTTGTATCCAGTTTGTGCTTGAGGATGAGTCTTAGAGCTCGATTGGTTCGCGGGAAGCATTTTTTTTCTAGGAATATGATTCCTGAAAAACAGATTTCTGAGAAGAGGATGTCTAGAAAAGTATTTTTGGCATATTTGATTGACCATGAAAAAGTGACAGACTTCTAGAGTGTTTATGTTTGGTTGACCATCCACTTTCGTTGAAAAGTTATGTGTAATTCCTATTATACCCTTAATAAAAATTAGGTCTTTAATGCCTCTTTAATACTGAAGAGCTTTTTTAGAAAAAAAATAAAAATGGAGCGATTTCCGGCTTACGGAAAAGTAACTTTTTCATGTTTCTCATAGGAAAGACTTTTCAATGAAACATGGGAATCATATTTCCATGAAAATAACTTTTCCGTCTTTCTTCTTTGAAAACTCCAACCAAATAAGAGTCATCTCATTACTTTCCCATTGATCACACTTTTCCCTCTTCTTTTTCTGCGATTCAAACGAGCTCTTAATGTATTGATAAGATTGCTTTATTGTAATTTAAAATATAAAAATAGTCTTTCAACATGTAAACTAAGATTGCATGAATCCGAACATCTCCCGCTCCTGCAATAACCCTCTTCATACTTCATAATGATAGGAGTCCCGCGCATTAGGCCATTTTTTTTAAAAAACTCTTACAACTTTTCGAGTCCATGCAAAGCACAGTGGCATCAAGTTAGTTGCTACTTTGATGCCCTGCAATATATTTCTTTGAGATCGAACTAGCAAGCCCAAGATATTAATTTATTCAGATGAACAAAAAATAAATAAATAATTTTTCCTCTCCTATTCTTATGAGCATACATTAAAGTGGATGCCTTTCAAACCGTTTATAACAGGCCCAGACTGGTGCGACCCAGCGCTAGACCCCATGGCATCATTGGGTGCTCGTATGCAAGTACAGTCCGTTGGACTGAGACAGTTGGACGCGAACACCAACTGTCCACAGCGGTGTGATAAGCCCCCGGCGCACTTTAATGAGCCCACTGCACGGAAAGCGACGGTACGTAGCCCTCCATCTTCATCACTCGGGGGAGCCAGCTGATCGGGCCCCGCCGACACGAATTGACGGCTGACCAAATGCCGTACCCCACCCGCTCGCCTGGCCGCCGGTTCATCGATGCGACGCTCCCTCGCCCATCATTTTCCCGAATCCCGACGCCCCACAATCCCTCGACGTCCCAACGAATATAATATACTATTATTCTAATCCGCTGGCACATCGAAACAAAGCAAAATTACCCTCCCCAGAGACCACTTCCTACGGGGCCCAAATATCTCACCAAAGCACCCATGCCTTATGCAACATGATACCAATCCCTAACAATTTTGGTCTTAAATCTAGGTACAATACCTAATAAAAATATATACACATCGATGATGTATATTTAGATCAGGAGCGGTTCAATATATTTAGAAATCTAAGGCCGTTTTGCTTTTGAGGCATTTCTTACAGTGAGCGACGAACTCACGGTGGGATCTTTTTTCTTTCCATTTTGCCTTTGAGACCTTTCTTGTTGTAGGTCTTCTTTGGGCCGGAGCCTTAGGCGATCACCTAAGTTGCTTAAGAATTGGGCCGATCCTAATTTAGATCAAAAGGCATAACCATTTGCATTTTTTTTTTGCTAGACTAAATGTATCATACAATACAGATACAGATCAATCAAAAAAGTCGAAAAACAATAGCTTTTGGAGCGCAATGGATAACTTTCTCTCTCCACCACAAAATATCTCTGAAGTGGTTGGCCACATACGATGCAAGATGTCTCTAAGCAGCGGATGGTAGTTCTCCATATTGTTTGGGAATCATTTGCATCATTATATATGTTTACAAAAGCAGTATTTAAGCAGATTTATATGAGAAAGTTCACAGTGATATAACAAGGTTGGTGCATTTTGTAGGGTTTTTGGGTGCGAAAGACTGGTCTTCGTAACGCCAATTGGGCTCTAATTGGGGTTTTGAATCGCCCAAGGAAAAGAAGGCTAAAAGCGTGAGGGACCAAACAACACCGCTCGCTTTAGAGAGTACGGACCGCTATCCCGCCCGGACAGCGAGTTTCGCAGAAAAGAACCGGCTCGATTACGTGTAGTATTCTCATTTGTCGAAACGGCGCTTTGGTGTTGGCGACTGACATCGTCGTGAGGTGGGTCATTTTCTTTGAAAGCGCTGGTTGGAGTCAGTTCGCCCGCGTCGGAGCCCCCTGACCGGATGCAGCCGGTCAGAGACCGGACGAGCCGCGTCCGGTTCCGTGTCGCGAGGCTGTCACGCGGCCTCTCGCCGTGCTGCACGTGCCGCCCGGTGGGCCCCGGAGTTGGAATAAAGTTATTATTATTAAAATTAGTATAAGGCCGAATAGGAGGAACAATTGGTACAGAGGAGGGGAGAGAGGGGGGACGGAGGGGTCGCGCTCAGAGCCAGAGCGGGCGCTTCGAAAGCGAGGGTTCGAGGCGAGGGAGAGACGGCGAAGAAGGCGCGAGGGACAAGGGAGAGAGGAAGAGAGGGCGGTGGTCAAAGTCGGACTCCCTCCGTCAGCGGCGCTTAGGGTTACGGCTGCGCCGCGGTGGTAATCTTCTTCGGTAACGCTCCGCGCCTCTCTGTCCGAATTACTCTTTGATTTCTGCATCTTTTGCTGTGTTTGTTCTTCCGGTTTGGTTCGCGTGCTCTTCTTGTTTTCGCTCCGTGGAGAGGTCGGATTTTTTGTGACTTTTGCTGTACTCCGATGGTCATGGTTGGTTGATCGGTTTGTGTCATTGGCGCTGGGAGGAGGATGAGGCGTAGGGTTTGGAGTTTTGAGCGTTCTCCAGCGGATTTGTCTTTGTTCCTTTATTTGAGGGTTGTAATGCTCGATTTTTTGTGTTTTAATGGCTTCTCATCCTAGGTAGAGCTTTTATTTTATTTTTTAAAAATTGTTTTGTTATCTGTCATTTGCCTTCAAATGGGTTTTTTGGCGATCGGATGAAGTCTGTGTCTATGATTCAGAAGTCTTCTGCAGTTTTTTTATGGTTTCCAGTGATGCTGTTTGGGGTCTGCTTTGGTCTCGTTTTTGTGGTAGATGGATTTATCTTGAAATGTTGGGGTAATGGATTTTTAAATGTATGAATAGGTTAAATTTTGATATTCTTTTGCCTTTTTTTAAGGGTCTCCAGTGAGGCTGTTTGATGTCTACTTTGTTCATTGGTTTTGATTTTTGTGATAGATGGATTTATCTTCGAATGTTTTGAGTACTATTTTTTTTTTTTTTGAAATCCAGAAGCAGATCGAGTTTTGATGTCTGAGCATTTTTTTTAGGGTTTTCAGTCATGCTGTCTGATGTCTACTTTGTTTCATTGCTCTTGATTATGTGTTGGGCGGATTATCTGGAAATGTTGGAATCCTAGATCTTTTAAATCTAAGATTAGATTGAACTTTAAATATCTGTGGGCATTTTATCTTCCTTCGGTTGTTCCATTTATTGTCGATCATCGAACTTATTGTGACATGTGTCCTGAATTGCAAGTTCTGGCTCCAGAATCTTTCGTTATGAAATGTATGCATGTTGTCGGGGCAGTGTTCGATACTAAGTCATTGTCTGGGCAGTGTTCGATGCTAAGTCATCATGAAATTTGTCGGAATGCTAATTTGTGAAATTTGTCGTTTTCACTATGTCAACCAACTTTAGTTATATGTCAGTGCTGCATGAACTTTCTAAGAATGATTAGGAATTTACTCTGTATTTCAATCATTGATGTCTGGTTAAGTTCATGGTGGCTAAGCTGATCTTGATCATTTGATGGCATTATCGCTGGTATAATTATTGATCAAAGGTTGCTATTGTGGTTAGTTGGGAGCAAAGAGGCTATAATCCCTTATTTTCCAAGGCAAAAGCCATTATTGCTTGGCCATTAATAATGCCTGTAACGGTAGGTAGAGCTGATTAGCAATTGTTCAGCTTGGGTTGTGCTACAATCACTGTCATGTACATGTTGGATCGCTTACCTTTTTTTTTATTTGCACTGGTTTCTTTTTTTCTTCAATGAATGATAGTATACTGCATCATAATGTATCTTTTACTGTTTTTGGATATATTTTTCATAGTGCTGATGCTCATTATTGACTTAGGCTTGCTTATTGACTGTTGCTAAGTTCATTTTGTAGAAAATTTCAGTGCCGTTTTTCATTTTCATACTCTGCAATGCTCTTGTAATGATTGATTTAACTTGAGGATCATAGGTGCATAAATAATTTCAACAAGTTAACCAGCCTAACCTGTCACAAATCTCAAACTTCTCACCATATTGGAAATCTTGTGCAGAGTGCGGGCAGTCCCTTCCATGTGTTATTTGTCTTGCGTCTTTCACCTTCTCACCTGCTACTCTTGCTTTTGGTAGGAACTAGAATATCGGGCTAAAAAAGCTAGCCATTTTTTCAGACTAAAAAAATAGTACCAAAAATTTGTTAGCGAGTGTGATCATTTCGTAATCAGTGGTAGCAGATATTTGCTGGGCAGAGCTAAATTTGAATATGCCATGGTCCTTCTTAATAATGATGGTTACATTAAGGTAAAGCATAGAATTTCGTTTTCTTTGTTTTTATTTTTTTAAAAGAATACTGATAATGAAAGGATTTGTTCTGAAAAAGTCAACTTATTGTTGCCTGTTTAAGAAGATTGGATTTATGTCTTGATACATGATTTTATTGAAGCTTGCAGTGACAGTGGATGTAGCGCTAGGTCAGAGTGGAAACGTGATTTGAAGCAGTGATCCCAATGGGTAAAAGAAGGTTTTTTTAAAATATATCTGGTTATTGTCATTGTTGATATTATTACTGGGGACTGAATTTTAACTTAGGAAACTAGAAAAAAATAACATATCGATAAATTGATGTTTCTAGTGACGAAGTGATATGTAATTGCTGAATCTAAACTACAATCTGCAACCTAATATATTACACCTGAATTTAGAGGCACCGGAGAGTATCTAATTAACTAAATTAAATGATGTTGAAATGAGAAACTATTTTTTTGCTTTTCTACAAAGTAAAAAAAAAGAACCTTATGTGAAGTGCAGATTCTTGAATTCATGGATACAAGATAGGCGGGCTAGTAAGAATCACCACTGAAAACCAGATTAAATGGCAGAGAGCTAAAAAGGTAATAATGGGCTGCTAAAGAATTGCCCGTAGTGTTAACATCACTATATCTGCATTTGGCAAGCACTTTATAGTATGGGAAAATGAAAATTTGAGCTCGAAAGGTGCAATCACAAGCAGCTATTCGTAAAATTGTACTGTACAATATATTTTATGAACATACTAAATTGATGAAAGACGTTTTCCTACATGAGCAAGTTGTGGGAGAAAGAGCTAAGAAATGCTTTTGTTCAGGTTTTTTATGTTTTCCTTTTTTTGGTGAGGTTTTTTCCTTTTTCGTGTAGCTATAATTTATGTGAAATTGCATCGATAATTGAGAATGGTGTGCATGGCATATGATGAAATATTCTCATCCTTTTCCATCAAAGATGAATATTCTCAACAGTTCCATGTTGATGACAGGAGAATGGAGCTAATGTAAATTTCTGCCAATTTGACTGCGTGGCATCATAATTTCTTGCAAACTTTTGTAGGTTGCAAAAGAAACGCTGCAGTAAAATATCAGGTTTTTGCTCTATTATCCTTGCATCATGTTATTTTTTTAAATTATTACAAGAAAACAGATTTTTTTAGAGTTTTAAGATGAAGTAAATTTAAGAAGAAAAAAAGAAACAGTACATAGATGTGCTTTTATGTCTGCCATTTTTTGCTTTCACCTCCATATCACATTTTCCTCGTATCTTTTAATGTTCTAAACTCTGTAACATGTACACATGCACATCCGTCCATTGACTTGGAGTTGTTCAAGATATATTCTGTATTAAAAAGTAAAACTCTATTGTATTTTTATTTTTCTTATTTTCTAAGGGTGTCTTCATTCATTTGGTCTAGAATTGAATATCATCAATGCTCTAATTTTATCGGCTTGTGCCAAGTGCCAACTTGCTATTTTTGCATATCAGTTTTTGGCTAGCTGACCCACTGTTCCTTGCATGCTTTATTCACTTCACTGCTTATAGTTTGCCTTCTTCATAGGGCATCATGTTTAACAAGAAACTCTATCAGGCTATTCTTTTTGTATTTTTTATGGAAATAGATTTAATGGAGCCTGAAAAGGAGGATTCTTTTTTTTTGTGGTAAAACTCTGGCTGGTTTTCATAATACTTGTTCTTATAAAAATGCTAGTTCCCAAACCTGCAAAATGAGTTTTTGAGATAAAGAAATGACTTACCCTACAATCTCCTTTTCTTCCAAAAGTTGGATTTTGTTTAATAAACCTTGAAGACAATCAACAGTTATTATAGGTATCTTTATCATTAATGACTTCTTTGACAATATTTATGCTACCTGGACTCTCACATCACCTCAGAGAATTCAAGTTGCAAACGTATCCTCTAGTTACATACATGTCAGACTCTTAGATATTCTTCAAATTGTTTAGTTATTGCACCATAATAACATTGGAAATAGGCTTTATTGCTTTTAGAGCTTGGACAAGGAAATTTATGTCTCTTGTATTCTTTAGCTAATTTTGGAGCTTGAAGGAGGAAGATAGCCTAAACACCTTTACAAATAATATCTTCCGTTGTTTTCTACTATATATATTTTTTAAAACATGATATATCTAATTTGTTATTTTTTGCCGCATATCCTTGTGTCTTCTTTTTCTTTTTTAAGTCGGACTATCGGATACATGTTGGGATTCTCCATGTCCATGCAAAAAATTGTTAGCTGTGCAGTAGGT
Organism: Phoenix dactylifera; assembly: GCF_009389715.1. Lineage (NCBI taxonomy): Eukaryota > Viridiplantae > Streptophyta > Magnoliopsida > Arecales > Arecaceae > Phoenix > Phoenix dactylifera. Next base: position 5,005,093 of record NC_052409.1, on the reverse strand, counting down.
AGTGCTACTATAGTTGTTGCCTCGTAGATAAGTGGTGCCCATTTTGTTTTCCTTGCGAGATGCCAAAAATTGTAATGCACTGCTAGTACTTAAGTTGACAGCCATGCCTTTATTTTAGTACATATATTTGCTAACTATATGAGGATTTTCTTTTTTCCTTTTTTATAGAGCTTTAGCAAGTTATAGAATATTTATAGTGTACAAATTAACTTGACATGTTATCTAGACGCCAAGTCAAGGTACGTTGTCTCGATACTGGGCTCCATACTGCTGCCACCCTGTAATTGTGTCGGTATGCCCAGTACGGAGGCCGGTCCAGCGTACCTAATGTCGGTACGCCTCTGTAGGTACCAAACTGGTATGGTACGGAATGTTCCGTACCGTCAGGCTTGACAACTCATTTTTATAACCAATCTGTGTATTGCATCAATGTCCATGAGTTACGTCAATTACCTCATGCCACATGGCAGGAGGAAACCGCCCAGATCTTTCTTCATTTTCTTGCCATATAAAGACTCCTACCATTTTCTTTTCAGGCGCCTATTACTGCACATGAGAAGTCCCTTGAAGCCTACCTAATGCGGGCTTGACAACTCATTATACAACCAACCTGTGTATTGCACCAATTTCCGTAAGTTATATCAATCCCCTCATGCCACATGGCAGGAGGAACTTTGCTTCTGTGCAAAATGGGTGCCCCGATAATTTCTCCAAGACAAATCCTACTTTGACCATGTGAGCGAGAGGGACCTTGCTAGCTTGTGGCACGTGTGGGATCCATCCACTTCTAGATGCCTTTCTACTATTAAGGATGTCAGATCTGTCACAGTATCGATATTTTCCTCTATTCCTTTTCGAAATAAGACTCCTTGCCATGCTAGAAAGCTCTAAAGAAGTCACTAACTCGGGGAAACTGATCTTCTTTTCTTTTACTCCCACATTAGTAACTTTGTATCTTGAAGGACCTAATATACTATGAGGACAGTACTGTTTTTGTATGCCGATTTAATTGACTGTAATCAATCCAACAAAACTGCAAAAATGCATAAATATTTTTAGGACAGTCATGCTTACCTTGTCTTTGCTTAAGTAAAATCTTCTTCTGGCTCCTTAAAGTTATTCTCTCTCAGCTGTCTAAAAGGACAGGTACATGTGGCTCAAGAGTTTCATGGTTATTGATAATGAAATATGCATCCTTATCAGTGTTTTAAAAGGGGGCTACTATATGCGAGCAGTCAAGGGACTGCATAGCGTGTATGAGTTTGCTTGCCACATATGTGAGAGCACATGCAGTTAGTTTTAGAGATTTAAAACAAATAAAATACATTAAACACAATAAAAGCAACAACAATGAATAATATTTTGTAGGATAAATAATAGCGATATTAATACCAATAACTATAAAAGTTAGTGCTTATGACTTAGTACTTAATAGCTCATAGCAATCGTTATATTAACATATTAATTTATACCTGTATTAGGCTTGCTGAGGCCCAAGTCTAACCAAATCATCAATTTGAACCATCTCCATCTGCATAGGCCCACATAAGAGTGTGATGAATGTATGGTCCTAGAATGCTAAGTTGGCGATATATGTAGCTGCATAATGCTAGGTGGGCTGCATATGCAGCCACATAGTGCTAAGAGACCACCTTTTCAACCTCATATGCGGTATGATCACTTACAGTGACTGCATGCAGACAATATGATGCGGCTGCATATGCAGCCTCATGGTTCACATTTTAAAACGCCTTATATCTGCTTTCATGCATTTTCCTTACAAATATTACCATTTCAGGCTTTTATATTTATCTTGATAGAGCTTATTTGCTGATGCATGAGCAATAGTTATCTAATGAAAAACTAATGCAAACCCTAGGATTTGGATTTAAGGACTTGAGAACAAGGAAATTGGGGGGACTGGAGCTTCTATGGTTAGGATGAAGGATGATGTAGTTTAGTTTGCCGTGTTAGGTTGAATTTGGTTGTCTGCAATAAACAACTTAGTTGCTAATTAAATTATTTGGAAGAATATGGAAGAGGAAAAGTGCAAGATGAAGAGTAGTCCTATGTTAGCTCGGTGAAGATGTGGATGTCTTTGATGTGGACTGTGGAGAGCTATTAAAGCATTTGTTGTATAAACTTATAAGAAAGAATGGCTTATGGATATTGTTGGACAAAGATATGATGGATGAAAATAATGATATGGAAACAAGTTTGGGAGGGTATGACTGGACTGATGTAGCTATCTCTTGCAGCATATTGGTAACTAGTGATGTTCATGGAAAAACATCAATGTTGGGAGGCTATGAATGGACTAGCATAGATATCTCTTGTGGCATACTTCAAAGTAGTGATATTAGTGGTAATGCAGGGAGTAATACACGATACAAGATGTCAAATGGTGAATGTTAAGATGTGTTTCCATGATAAGAAGGAAATTTCAGTATTTAATGTTCAACAGTACTTAAGTTCAACCGGCAAACTTATGGTGTGGAATGGTTTTGTAGACCTGGGTCAGAAGGCATGTCTACAAGGCCACTGTTGTGGATATTGAATATTTTTAATTGTTTGCAGGATTTCTTCGCTCAACTACTTTTAAGATATAACCTCAGCTGGGCATGAAACCAAATACCTGATTGATTTGGAGACACCATAGTATGCAGAGAGATGACATGGTGAAAACAAAAGAAGGAAAACCTGCTCGAGAAGCAGAACCTGCTCAAGTGTGAGCTGATTTTATCGAGAATGCATAGAAATGTTAGTTACCATCGCAACTACACAGTTGATTGTGGAAATGGAAGTATGATGGAAATGTGATAAGGATATTGATCAATAGATTAAAAATAGAGCAATTGGAACAATTTTATCACATATTAATTACTATGAGACCACAGATGGAATTGATGATTATGAGATGTTATAATGCGATTATGATTGTGAACTGTGGTTGCCTTGGTGGATGCACCCTTCTGTCTAAGAAGTAGGGTTCCAGGTTCGAGTCTAGGATGGTACATTTCCTGATTTTTCTTTTTCTCATAGTATGATCATCATTATTGCCTTGGATCTATTATTTAAACAAGTGGACAGATGGAGTTTGAGTTGATGGTCAGCTGCAGTAGTGATATTATGGTGCTATATTAGTGCCCTTGTGGTCTTTTATTAAATGACAATAAGCTCTACAATACATTACGGAAATCAAGCATGCTAGATGAGTGAAAACAAGCATGGTAGATGAGTGTAGTAGAGACGAGAGTAGTGAGTTGGATGTGTGATTGATTTATGGATGATGAGTAGAGGAATGGGTACTGGAGGAATGATGGGAGTTGCACCAATTGAGGAATAAGCATTGGTTGATTGACTATTATTGTTTGGTTATGTTTCATGTGCAATGAAATGAGGATCTTAGGAAAGGGAGGTGAAGTTTGGGCTGAAGGGTCAAGAAAAAAGAGGGGAATATCTAAAATAACACTAATGGAAATATGAAAATATCTGAAAAAGCTTGTGGTGACAGCAGATGTAGGCCATAGTTGACATGGTTGAAACTTTTTTCCCATCAAAGTTGGCCCAGATAGTTGTGATATAGTTCGGCTGATGTAGTTAAGGAACTTATGAGGAAGAGTTAATATTTAGCATTCTTCTCTTTGAACACTATATTCTCTTAATATTCAATATGCTTCTTGAAATATTTGACATGTGAATGAAAATTATTTGATGCACATCAGAAACATTCATTTTTAACTATTATGTGATAAAGCCTAAGTGTTAGTGCATAAACATCAAAAGCTATTAATTATGAACCTTGTAATCACATTATTGTTATAGGACAAGAATGGGGAATAGATCATATCTTTTGCACGAAAGAAAGATTCACCTTCCTTCATGCGAATCTACCATCGGATTACCCACCTCACAGATCTCAAAGCTCTCTGAACTCCATCATTCACCCACCTGCACATATCTCAAATCGAGCAGTGGATGATCCAATGATGGATTTGCACGAAGGATGGTGATCCTTCTTTCGTGAAGGATGGTGAATCCTTCTTTCGTGCAGAAGATACAAACCGAGTCCACAAGAATGCCATAGATCTACTGTGTGTCTGTGTTGCTGAGTAAATTTGCTCCCTGGAGCTCCTTGTTGATACACTTTCTATTGATTTTTGAAAATTAAAATGGTTTATGACTTACCATCATGTTTTTTATGATTAATCAACTGATTAATCTATGTTCTATTTTGCAGAAAAGGAACCACATGAGCTTGACCACTAATTCTTATGCTCATTTCACAACTAGGAGATGGGAATATCAGCATGTCACAAGGGCTGCTTGATTGAATCTTCCAGATCCTCCTTTGTTTCTTCAACCAATATGACACTTGAAGATTTTTTTACTCTTACTGAGATGAAGGATGGGCTTTCAAATCTTGCTAGAGTTGAAGAGCTAATTTCTATGCTTCAAAAGCTAAAAGATCATATTACAAGTAATGCTGGCGATGCAGCAAGACAATGGTCAACTGTTGCGGGCACCTTAGTGGCCACAGGAAACAATGAATGTCTTGATCACTTTGTTCGGTTAAATGGGCTTTGTTTTCTAAATCAATGGCTTCAGGAAACTCAAAGGTGCAGTAATGATGTCCGTGACAGTGCTGTGGAAGAATTGATAATGAAATTGTTAGCATTGCTTGATAAGCTTCCAATTAACAGTGAAAAGTCAAATGCTTCTGGAGTTGGGATTACTGTTGAACAGCTCCTTGGTCACAATAACCTTAAAATCAAGGAGAGGGCAAAAATACTGTATGATAAGTGGAAAAATGCAGAAACTACTGAGGGAAGTTGCAGTGACCATGACAAAGGTGAAAAATGTCAAATTGAACAGCCCAAACCTTCAGATAGTGCACAGACTATTGAAGAGGGCATATCATCTGCATGTCCTGTCCTTGATATTTCTGCATGCAAAAGTGGAGCTGATGAAGGGAATTGTAAAGTAGAATCAGTGGGGAATGAATCTCATCACTCAAATGTTACCAGGTGTTCAGACATTTTGCAGAAACCTGATTCCATTAGCAGTGAGAAAACATGTATTCCAGATCAAACTCCACCAGCAACTTCTTCAGCTTCTGCTGATGCAAATGCAGCCTTGGGAGATGTGAATTCATCAGGTTCATCACTTATTTCAAACTCTTGTCAGGAAAACATATCTGCTACAGAAGAATCTTCTGTTTGCCCTGCAGCAGGATTGGCCTCCTCTGGCACATGCAGTTCACAATTTGTGAAGGGAGGAGATGATCAGCCCAATGTATCAGTGTACAAGGATGCTTCTGCTTCTGATGGTGTTAAAGAGATGGAGGTGAATATAATGGAAAGTAAACTTACTGAATCTACTCAGAAAGAGAGAACCAATGTTCTGCCATCTTCCGGTTTAACTGCTTCTGCATCTCAAGTGATTGCTGCAACAGAACGCACTCTATTGTGCAATTTAGATTCTAATAAGAATGAAGCTCGTCCATCAGAGATGTTGGAGCCTGCACCAAACACTCTAGGTGCTGACTGCAGGATGCCAAAGTGTTTGGGCAAGCCAGTTGCTCATGTCACAAAGGGCTTTCAAGATCTATCTGGTAAATCATGCGTAATTGGAAAGCTAGATGATCCTGAGAATTCTCGACAGAGGGAGGAAGATAATGAAAGTGACAGTGGCATTAAAGATCCTGGCAGCGAGGTTGATTTGAAGGCAACCAAAGGTATGGTGATTCCCTGTGATTCTTCGAATGTAAAGGACACTAAAGCAACCCGGATGACCAACCAAAAATCAGATTTGGGTCTTGAATATGAGGAGATTGATGCATTGGAAGTTGCAAGGCAAGTTGCTATAGAAGTGGAACGGGAGGTTGCTGACTATAGAGAACCTTTTAGCAGCTCTCCTGAGGTCAATTCTGGAGGGACGATGGGTGCCCATAGTCCTGATATTGAAGAAGGAAAGCAGGATGAATCAGTGATCGGCGAAGTTAATGGAAATAAATCACCAGCTCATGAAAAAGATAATTCTGGCAATGCTTCTTCTCCTAAGGAAGATGGTTCAGGAATCACAGAGAATACTAGCACTGATCCTGAGAAACCTGAGCAAGATTTACAATCCAGTAAGTTGAGTTTCTCTGCCCAAGAACCAGTTGGTAAGCCTGTTGGGGATAGATGCATCTTTGATCTGAATGCAAATATTTCTGCTGAGGAATCTGATTGTCTAACAAAGCCGATCCCTGTGGTGCCAGTCAATGTGTCTACACCTGTAGCTATTGCTCCTGCTTCTAAAGGGACTCCAGGATTGCCAGTTGCCCCTCTTCAATTTGGAGGTGAGCTGGGATGGAAGGGTTCTGCTGCCACTAGTGCTTTTCGACCAGCATCCCCTCGGAGAACTCCAGATGGCGAAAAGACACATTCAAGCCCTAAAGAGAAACCAAACTTCCTTGGGATTGATCTGAATGTGGCTGAAAGTGAGGATGATGTGGTTATTGGAATGTTATCTGTGAAAAAGTTACCTGCTTCCTCCGGCTTGCCTTCTGGGGATTCTTCTATGGAAGTCAGTTCAAGAAGAGCAGAGAGGCTGATCTTGGATCTTAACCGCCTTGGGGATGAGGATGCGTCGACCAATTTATCCTCTTCTTGGAAGATCCCTCCCCTGGTGGGAGATCAGAGCTTGTCTTCAGCATCCTCATCATCTTCAAGACAGCCTTCCATGAGAGACTTTGACTTGAATGATAACCCATCTTTCCTTGATGATGGTGGTTCACCGAACTTTTATAAACCATCTTCTGAGGCCCCTGGCACGTATGGAGGATCAAAACTAGATGAACATGTTGTTACGATCATGGGTGCAAGAGTGGCCGTTGAAAGGAAGGATTATGCCAACCAAGTTCAGCATGCCTTTCTTGGGGTTGGACTGAATATGGAATCTGGAGTGGCTACTAGATCAGTGCTGCCTTATGGTCACATGCCACCTCCTGCTTATGGGTATAATGGACTTGGGACAGGGCCTACCATGCCTTTTCCTCCTGCATACTATGGACCTGGGAGCTTTCCTTACATGGTGGATTCTAAGGGAGTTCCTCTAGCACATGTTATGGGCTCAGCAGGACTGAATGGTGCACCATCAGCAAGGCAGCCTTTCCTTGTGAGTGTAACTAATGCTCCTGCTAGTTCCAATGTGTATGGGGCTTTCCGACCTGGTTTGGATTTGAATTCTGGGATGGCGTCAATTGAGGGTGGGAGCAGGGATGGTGGGAGCTTTAAGCAGTTATTTTGGCAAGGGGAAAATGGTTTGATGGAAGAACAAACAAGGACTATGACACAGCCTTCTAGTTCAGGGACAAGACTGAAACGGAAGGAGCCAGACTCTGGGTGGGAGCCATCTCATTCTTATGGTTAGAAACAGGTGACATCATGGCAATAGTTGTTTTCTTTTCCTCTTAAATTTTATCTTCTGAGGCAGCTTGGTCATAGGTGTCTTCGCTGTTCCTTGAAGGTGGCGGGCCAATTCAACCATATGACAATGTTAGATAAAAGGAATAATTCTGGTTATAGATATTTGATGGAAATTGATTTCCAAAAAAAATGTAGGTTTAATTGTTTAAATGCCTGTTATTTGTTGCTGATTGATTATAGAGGCAATTTCAGCTGCTCGAAGCTGGATTCATGTATATCTCATAAATATTTTTATATAGTGAAGGAGTAGATGACTTTTTGGGAATTTGGTTGTCTGGTGGTGCATATGATAGTAAATTTTTTTGCCATTATGTATCCTGCTTGGTCGTTTGCTTTCATCCAATGGCTGAATCAGTTATTGTAATTATCTTCTTGCAAGAGAGCTCTCTGAAGTTGTTGAAGATTTGGATTAACGGATTGCTGATTTCGTTCGATTTTTATGCATATGTACTTGATTTTTTTGGTGGTTAGGCCAGATCAAGCTTTGGAGTGTTTGATGTACATATAAATGCCCATTATTTACTTCTTTGTGCCAAATAATTTCAAAAATAGCTTGCTGGTGTGGAATTAGGCACGTGCAATATGATTGCTCTGTATGGGCACTAGTGCCTCTCTTTTTTTTTTTTTTTGTTTTTTTGTACACCGGCTCATCACACCAAAGGCATATGAGTACAACTAGCCTTTTATCTGGGCGTTCTGGTTGTATCTTTCGTGCGAAAGAATGATTGATCTTTCATCCACCAACCATTGGATCATGCATACACAGATCTCAAAGCATTATAGCTTCTTTCTTCTATTGTCTGTGCAAATCTCGAAGCAGCTATTGTGCGATCCAACATCATGAAAGAAGATGAATCATTCTCTCCAAGTCTCTCTCTCTCTCTCTCTCTCTCTCTCTCTCTCTCTCTGTTTTTATTTTTTATATATTTATGCTGAGATCATAAATATGGCTGTAAAAATATGCTGAGAAAAACAATATTATTAGATTTTTTTTTTTTTTTTTTTGCAAGATATCACTAGAGATTTGAAACTAAGGACATAAAGAAAAGGTTAATACGGACTGGGCCCGACAGGTCTGCATTTTTTGATGACGAGCAAAACGGGCAAGCTTCAGGTTGCAACCGCAAATCAGAGGTGCCCCGGGGGGGGGGGGGGGGGGGGGGGTTCCACAGCCAATAGGCAGTTCATTTGTCGGACCATGAACGTGGTGCAGGACTTGAGTCAACCATGCCCTTCTATTTTTTTTCATGAAGGTTTAAAATAAAAGTCATCGTTTATAGCGGCTTACAATGATTTCGACTCTTTTTGTATTATTATACATAATAATAGAAAAGAATTATGATCATTAATGTTTTATTTAAGTAGTCCATCATGAGACGAATAAAAGCTATTATCTCACTTGTACCTTTGCACATTAACTCTCTCTCCATAAGAGATGGCATGGATTGAAGAAGTAGTATTTTTAATAACCAAAAAAATAAAGATAATATTTTATCAGGTCAATGATGATTGGGAAAGTAATATTGCTGTTTTTCATTATTACCCATTATTTTTCGTTGTAACATGATTATAATGGCCATTACAATATTGATAATTAAAAAACTTGAATACTGCACTCGAGTCAAATAATGGTCATTATAACAATTATAATGATTAATGATGGTAATGATAGTTTTAGTAGGAATTAGTTATAGTGGAATAACCATTAGATTTTTTTTGTCGGAGAATCTGCTCCAACCCTTGATCTTGTCAAGTCAATTTTGACAAATCCATCAAAAAAAATCTGGCACAGATTTCATAGGATGTGCAGTTTAGGATCATGCAACTGCGATTTAAAATAATTCTTTTGCGGCGCTATTGTTGTTCTCACTGAGCTACACACGTCTTGTGCAGGACTGATGTATGCCATCCAGACTCTTATAGCTACAGAAATACTATGAGAGGACGACTTAGATACTGTTAATAACTTCCATAATTTTTTCTCTAAATAAAAAGAAGTCACAGCCCATAGGCCATCATAAATCCTATCACATGCATCCAGAATATTAGTATATTTTTAGAGATATTCTTCTTAATTGCATATCTTTATTCACAATATATTGCCAAACCGCCCCCATATATTCCCAATACAAGACTTAATAAAAAGCATATGAGACAATACAAGACTTAATGGGATTTATTTCAGTAAATTTTCGGATTTAGTGGACCGGTTTTTTAAATCTTTACGGCAATCCGTCCGGGCGGAATATCTCAATCCGTTGCGGAATAAAAGCCTCCGTTACATTCGGCGACTCCGGCCTTTCCCGGACCCGGCATTTATTCCCGCCTCGTTTTCCTCTCCCGAGTCACCGTTCATGATGCATCAAGATTCGTGGATCAAACGCCCATCACGACTCGTCGTCCTCCAACGCTCAATACCTGTCCGACGTTAATCCGACGGCTGAAATCCCCAGCGATACGTGTCCGAACTAGGTTCGAGCGTTCTCTGCATCCGAAGATTCGAAACAACGTAAAACGGGGGGATCGAAGAGAGGCGGAGGCGAAGGCGAAGGCGAAGGCAAGGTGGAGTGGAACGAAAGCGGGAAGGCAGAGAGAGAGAGAGAGAGAGAGAGAGAGAGAATGGGGTGGATCGGGGACGGCGTGGAGTCCATCCGGTCTCTCGAGATCAGGCATGCCCTCACGCAAATCGTTACCCTCGGTTCGTCCATGAATCTCACGATCTCTTCTTCTTCTCTCTCACATTTTTTTTTAAAAAAATAATTGAGCTTTTATGCGCTCTCCGTGCGAAGAGTTTGATGAACTTTTTTTTTGGTGGCTTTCGGTTCGTCAGTCATGATTTGTTCTTAAAGAATCTCTTCCGGTATTCTCGTTTTTCTTAGGATGATTCCTTAAAACCCTTTTTAAATCTTCGGAAAAAAAATTGCTTCGAAAAAAGAAGAAAACTCTGAAAGCAATTAGTTATCTCTTATAGTTGAATGGCAATCTGATGGGAAAAAGATTGCTTGATTTGGTATCAGCGAATCATGAATTCTTTTTATACTTTGGGGCAGGGACGATTGGTACTATGGCGCTGATTATATGGAAGGTCTTGATATGTGTTACCGGGAGCGAATCGCCTGTGGTGGTTGTTCTATCTGAAAGCATGGAGCCGGGATTTAAGAGGGTGAGTAGTATCAAAAACTAGGAGACGGCTTATGTGGCCAACCACACTGGGACTGCATTATGGGACTCCACTTCAGATCTTCCTGCTCAATTTTTGAATATTTTATTTTCTGATTCCCATGGATATATTCATGCTCAATTGGTTTAATTTATATGATTTACCAAAAAAATGGCGACGGCTTGAAACATTTGATAGATTTGATTACATGTCCTATGACCAGAATTCGATTTTGTTATATTGTTTTCAGCTACGAAGCAGTGAAGTTTGATGGAGAATGGTATAGCTAAAATGTGTTAACTTGTTCTGATATAAATATGCGATGAGCTTGGTAATATGCTAGATACTTTTGTTTACTTCTTTGTACACCTTGTATGGGTTGTTCAGAAATGACTGCCCAATATTGGAGCAGCTGTTTGCAAGTTGCAACCCAGTACGATCACGAATTTATTAACTGGATTTGTTAAGATCATAACTCATAATTATCATAAAGTGGAGGTGTTTCTTTTTAGATCTCATGGAGTTGTCTAGAGAAATTGTTCTCTCTGACTTTATTTTTTATTATTCAAGGTTTGAGGTTCACATAGCAGTTATTTCAGTTTCTTTCTCTACTAGTCTTGGTACACCTTAACCTGACTATTCTGTATTTGACTTCCTTGCACTCTGTACGCCTTATGGTGTTTGAAAATATTATCCTTAAAATGTTGCCTTATGGTGGTTCTAAGACTTCGTCACTGGATACAATACCCAGAATACTCTTTGAAGGCATTTCCATATTCCCCACCTTGATGTAATCTGTTATAGATGTTTTCCTCCCAATGTTTATTCGTTTGTATAATAGAGTTTAGATGACAAGAAACTTCAGTGCTTGCGAATTCTCAAAGTTTAGTTTTACATTATCAAATATCTTAAGAAATCAAAATAAAGTCATTTGCTATGGTGAAAAAATAACTTATGATAGGCTTTTCACAAAGTAGTTTCGCTCTGTATTATTCATTGCCAACTACATTGCAACTGAAATTGGATACATATTCCTAAACTTCTTGGCAAAAATCCACTAAATCTTACATTGCCATACTATGTTGAGGCTGCAGATTGATAAAATTTTGGGTTAAAACCAACAGGTATATCATTAATGCACCAACTCTGGTATGTGCAATGGTGTTCGTGTAAATCTTGTGCTATAAGCTTATCAACCTCCAGACCTGTAAAAGGTTGCTTCTCAACAGTGCAAAATGAGTGCCAAATGTTTTCTATTAGAAGTGAAGTGCCAAAACTGCAACATGTTAGAGCAAGCTTACTTTATTAATGCGAACTCTTGAAAGTTTGGCAATGATTAATTTTTATAGATGTGCTGCAGATTACAGTTTGTATCTTTTTGAGTGTAAATACGTCATAGATCTGTTGCATCTTTATTATTAATAGAATAACTATTTGCTATTTACTATTGTTGCAGGGTGATATTCTATTCTTGCACATGAGTAAGGATCCTATTCGTTCTGGAGAGATAGTTGTGTTTCATGTTGATGTAAGTGTTGTTTTATTACTATTTATGGTGAAAGAACATGCATATTTTGTTAAGTCATTTACTAGCCTTTAACCTCTATAGAACTGCCTTCCGTGTATTGGAAGATGCTGTATTTGAAACTTAGTGAAGTTACTTATTCTCGTCCCACATTTGATGAGTTTATTTTTTTTCTCCATCTATTGTTGTATATCAATTACAGCTTGAGATTTCAAATCTGTTTCTTTTTCATGTTTCTGTAGTGATTTTGGCTATTACTTCATAATGGAGCTGAAAATTTCTTGGCTAATCTTTATTGTAACAAGATAAACAAGGCAATTGCCATCGGTCTCCTTCCCTCATCCTAGTTGATGTCCATTCATATCCAGGGGCATATCCTGCAGCATAGTGATTTTCCTGAAATCCAAATATAGGAGATATTACAGGCATTGAATTGTACACTTTTGTTTCATGTCCTTAATGAGAATGTTCGTGAAATGATGAGTTGATTAACTACTTTTCCTTTAGATACGCTTCTTGTGTCATTCAATCCTTTGTCACAACCTTCATTTAGAATTGCCAGTCTTTCCCTTCTTTTAACCCCTTTGCTTAGTTTAATCGCCACTCCTTTTCTGAAATATACTGAACATGACTACACCTTTCTGGCACTCCTCCACTAATTTGTAAAGCATAATTGAGAATCTGCATGGTCAATTATTGGGATTTCATTTTTAGTGTTATTTACGTCAATAATGTAATGAGGGAGTTAGGCTTTGCTGCGATTAAGCAAGCAATTCAGGCACACTGTAGCGTATATGCTTGCTTGTGTGTTGCATGAGCTTATGCATGTGTGCGTGCATATTTGAACCAGTTTGGCAGGATGATGTTAGGTGGATGGATGGTTATGATAAACGCTATCATCCTTCAGTAAATCATAGATTGATTTGTATATCCTACTCTCATGGAGGATAAACCTTGTCAGTCAAGGTTACAAAATAGTCAGTGCATTGATTTATAATAATGGATTTCCACTATTTAGTATTTGCAAATTACATCAGAGCTATGTGAATTATCCAAAACTGATATAGATGGACGTTGATTTATTTCAAAAAAGTTTGATGGTTTTGTTTTTTGTTGTCTGTTGACCTTTGTTTCGTATATCTGTGGTCACATGAGGAGCAAAACTGTAGTAGAATTAAAATTGAAGGCGGAAAGTATTGACCCTAGAAATTGATAAGAATCATCTACATTGTTTCAGAAGGCCTACTTGCAAACTGAGACACTTAATAAATGTGGCCTTGAGGTTCACAATAAATGACATATGAAGAGAAAAGTACAGTTCATAGAGGCTTATGCGGAATATGTGTCTTTCGCCTTTTTTAAATTTTCTCTAGGACACACACCCAACAGGCTTTAGATGTTCCCAGAGCATTTGAAGCGGAACAAAATAGTTCATGTTCATAGATCAATTGTCAAACTTTGACGTGGAAGGATTTGTAGCTCTACACATTTGGCTCATTTTTTTATTGGTGGTCTTGAAATAAAAGGGAAACTAGACCCTTTTTCTAGTTCCAAAATCTGTGCATACATGGAATCTGCGATGTCAGTGCCTCATTTACCAGAATTTAGTACGATATACAACAGAAATGCAAATTCATATCTGTGTTATTTATATGATCTTCTCTTATATTTCTGGACATTCTTTTAACAAAAGGAAATCATCAGAAAGCTTAATCCTTATGGTTTGCCTTGTTGATAATGAATGTTTTGCCTTATGTCTCCACCATTTGAAATGTTGAGCACTTGAGCTTGTGCCCCCTAACAGTCTATCATCTCCTCTCTGAAGCCGGTAGACAACTATGAAAAGGTAGCTATATAGTTTTAACAAGCAAGGGTTTCATAGATGGTAATCTATGTATTCTCGACCTTTTTCTAGACATTGTGTTTTCATCCATTGGTAGTCTAAAAAGTGATAACTGAGAATGGCTTTTTATCCCTTGACATCATCTTACACATGCTCCAGCTCTGCTCTATCAAGAGTTCAGAGAATCAAAATCGCGACAGACAAGTTCCTCCCAGAGTATGTCCCACCAACCTCTGCACATTTCATCTGTTCTATAATCTCCTTGGTAATCTGTTAAATTTTGAAGCAAGGCAAAAGAGGATTTAACTTTTTTTTTCCCCCTTGTAACTTGTGGAGTTATATGCAAGACCTGGTTAGAAGGTCCAAAGGTAATGCTTAGGGTTTAGGCATGTAGTTCTGAGATATTTTATTAAAGCAGCAATTGACTGTTAACTAAAGAGTATGTATTGCCTGGGGAATTTGTGTTCAATGATGTAAAAGAAGCAATGCACACAAATGGACAAAGAACGCCAAACCACAGCCCAACAAAATGGGCACGCACATGCACACACAGAGACCACCACTGCTGCCGAGCAACTCCCCACTATGCTTTGAGACCCAAAAAGAATAATACAACTTCATTGATCTCTTCATTCACCATGGTCCTTTGAAAAACATGTTACCGCAATATGTAATCTTCATTCCCTCCTAAGAAAATTACTTTAGCTTTAAGGTTATCCAAACAATTGCAAGAAATCATGGGCAACTCACGATTTCAATTTCGTTTTTAAAGCATTAACCTTTAACTAATATCAATTTTCTAGATGATCTTCCTGTCTATATCCATCACCCAGAGTGACAATCTTGGGATTGTCGACCAACATATTCTTAATTGGGCACGCATTTCACCCTACCTTCCACTCTATACTTTCGTCATTATTTTTTCTCCAACCCAACTTCCTAAATCTCTGCAACTGCTTTGAGAAACGGCCAGGCATATAAAGGGATATGGAAGTCCAAGACAAAATGAAATCTTTGAGGTGTATCCGACAAATGTATGTTTGTCAATGCATGTAGCATAATAAGACATTTTTTATTAATGGAAAGCTGGAAGGTTTGACAGAACTTTAATGAGGTATTTCAATGATATCTTTGCATCTTCTGGAGTTCTCCTTGATAAATCATGGTGGAATGCGTTTAAATTTGTTAATGAAGAACCAAGACAACGACCATTGAAAGAAATGCTTGTGCTGGAATGCTTTTTATTAAAATCTAGAATTGCTGTGCTGAATAATGTATGAGAGACATGCTGGAAGCTTTGAAATGGACAATAGATGTGAAACTTATTTTAAGACCTGTGGAAACGGGTGTTCTCTCCCCCCTCCTCTTTAGATCATAAATTATTAGATAAAAGGTCCGGTACATTTGTTTCATGACTGGTTCTGAAGTTTTTTGTTTGTACTAAAGTTACATTCACACTGCAAAATGCCAACTTGTTTCATATGGTAAGCAAGTCACACGGCATCGCTGACTTGCTTGTGCCTTACGGTCTGAAAACATTTATTCTAAGTCAATAATCTTTGCCATTCATCTTATTCTGCATATCTTGAAACACAGAATATGATTTGAGTAGGTTGAATAGTTCCCAACAATAGTTTTTCTGCCCAAAAAAAAAAAAAAAATCTTTTATCTTGTCATTGAGACCATTCATGGAGTGATCACTTGACACATAGTTATCAAGTTCCTGAAGCATTAATTTTTGTATACAGGCACTTGAGCATTGTAGATCATTGAGTAGTGTAGGACATCAATTTATATCATACCCTTTATATTGATTTACTACAAGCCTCACCCAAGTTTGTAGAGCAATCTGCATTTGACAAGTTAAGGCTGTATTTTTTGTGGATGCTTGTCTAGTCTTTGTAAATTCACTCATGTTGATCTAATAAATTCTAATATACAGGGACGTGAAATTCCAATTGTTCATCGTGTAATCAAGGTGAGCTACTAGGCTTCAATGTGGTGATGTATCATTGGAGATCTAATTTGTGATTAATGAGCTGTTTATGGTTGTAACATGCAACGGCAATATGTTGGACTTACAATATAACAAGTTAAAGGGTACATATTTTCTTGGGTACTCATCCCACCTGTATGGTACAGTTTTAATATTAAGTGAAATAATAAGGGGATACAAAATGAATAAACAGGGTTTTAAAACTTCCCACTCATCTAGTGAGAAATTGTTTTCTTAGCAAGGATTTCCCTGTCTAGTGTTGAATTTGCTTTTGACCCACATACTAGGCAAGTCATAAACAAGTAAAAGTCTTTCTGCACATACATAATGATCATGTGGCCTATCGTGGGCCTCCCCATATCCATCTTGAAATTTAGTAGGGCCAGTCCTTTGGACTCATCCATGCTTTACATAGATATTAGTCAGAGAAATTTGTCAATAAAGTTACACAGTTATTCACATGGGAGACCTAAAATAGAATAGGGTCTTGATAGATGCTCTAATTTTAAAAGAGGAACTGATATTATTTCATTGTGATTTTCAATCTTTGATCTTTTTCTTTGATTCTGTACATAGGTCCATGAGCGACAGGACACAGGAGAGGTTAATATTCTAACAAAAGGTACAAAATTCCAGATTTATCTGTTTCTAGCAGCTAATCATAGCCATGCTCAATGGATTAGCATTTGCAAGATGGAAAATGCTAATCCTATATTATATCCCTAGTTTTCATGAAAATGCTAATCCATGGTGTTTGGTTATGCTTAGCTGGAGATATCCTACATGATAGCTCAGTAAAAGTATTTCTTAGGTGTGCAAGTATATTAAAATTTTGAAAGTGATTTTACGTTGGTTAACATAATTGTCTACATTGTAGCAAAATAGAGATAAATGGAAAATACTTACTTTTCCTTAGAGAATTTTAAATGCAAAAAGTTGAAGATATTGAACTATAGATGTTATGTATGATGTAAGTTTCTCCTGCATACCCTTTACTACTGGTGCAGTTAGTTTCTCTAAAAACATTGGTGCACAGCTGTTGTTAATGTTTCCTGTTTAAAATGTAGGATGGTGAATACTTATTATTGATGTAACTTTCAGGTGATAATAATTTAATAGATGACAGACCTCTTTACGCTCAAGGTCAGCTCTGGCTTCAGCAGCATCACATCATGGGCCGAGCTGTAGGGTGAGGATGAGTGTTTTCAACCTTAAAATTGCATCTTTTATCAGGATGCCACTTTGATTTTAACCTGCAACCTCTCTTATCTGACCTTGATTTCCTGACCTTGACAGGTTTCTCCCATATGTTGGCTGGGTGACCATTATTATGACTGAAAAACCGATCCTCAAGGTATGTTATCTTGAGAATGGTAACACATAGTTACTGGAATAAAATAAATAACGATGCCAATTGTGAATTCCTTGCACTTGTAGATGCACTTGCAGATCAATATGCGATGCTTCTGTTTTTCTTTTTTATTCCTTTTCAGTAGATGATGCTTCTGTTTTTCGTGAGCAAGAATAATATCCAAACTTCTCTTAAACATTCGCAGGCTAAAATCTTTGAGGTAGCATGGCTTATATTTTCACTACTACCCTCTATCACTCTCAATTTCCACCATGTTATTCCCGTATCAGTCCTCCTAGTAAGATGCATTTTTGTCTACCCCATGCTTACTGTACTGCACATTCAACATCCTCATCACAGCCACATATCTTATTCGAAAGTTATGATGCGATGGTGTTTGTATGTGACATGGAAGCATCATAGCTGTGAGTTAAGGACTTAAGCACATAGAAACCTGACTAGGTGTTCATCGTTTAGTGTAACAATCTGATGCCTTCAGCTGTACTTGCTTTGGATAGTTTCTTTTACTAGGCCATTTCTAGGATACCAGACAGTATCAGATTGGCTGGATATGGACATCGAGATGAGGATTCCAATACCCCTATATCTAGATACAGATAATACGGACCTTAGAAGCAGGGGACTTCCATTTAGGGTGCGCATCTGCGTTGGATGCTCCTCGGAAGCTTATCCTGAGCCTGTGTAAAATTTTATTATTAAAAAAATTATATTAATGCTGCCTCTGGGGTGTTCCCGCACCCACTTCTTGTAGGTAAGGTATGGACACAGTTTTCAGCATATCATATTGAAGGTTCTTTTTTAATCTTTTTAATGCTTGGTGGTTCTAAATTAGTTATATGACTAGTTTCATATTGTCCATCTGAAAGACGTCTCGGTAGCGTTTCTTTTTCCCTGTCTTCGTTATGCATTACTTATTTATTTGTTTGAGATGATTGTAAATATTTTTCTTTACTTGCTGGAAGCAATCAGGCATCCTACAAACACATGTTCTGTATCCTGACATATATTAAAAAAGTTTTAATAGTATTGATACCCAGCCCATTTCTATTAAATTTAGAGCGTATATAGCTACCCCGGTATCTGCACACCTGGCTGATTTTCCCCCTACCTCAGCATTGTGTTTCTAATAAATAAAAAGGTGTAGATAAGAACTACTTTTGCTGATTAAACGCATATCATAAACGCAGTTATTTGCTGATGTTATGTTTTTGCTATTTGTCTTTCATACAGTACTTGCTCATCGGTGCTCTGGGATTGCTCTTTATAACCTCCAAGGAGTAGAGATTCTGCGACATTGTAGTAAATTTTTGAAAGAAAAAGAAGGAAAAATGACCCACATATACTGTAAGAGTGGCGTTGCCAGTTCTTTAATGAAAAATAAGTAGCGAGACAATTCAAGTTTTTTATAGCTGTATGTGATGTCGTGCCCTATTTGCTTCCTTAGTCTGTCCTGATCGTCTCAGATCTCTTATGAGTTGTGAGAAAAAAAAATCCTAATGTTTTAACTGTGTGGATGGAGTCTTTTTCCGTCGAAACACTCGAGGGCCCGACATAACCCTGATCCTAAGATACTCTGACAAGATCATTTTGGCATGCTTATTCATGGCCGGTCGGGTGGTTGCACGTATCACTGAACTCATTGTGTTGCAGCTTCAAGAAAGTCGCCATCAAACAAGATGACTGCATCAGTGATACCAACGATAGGAATCAGATCCTCTGATTCTTTTGTATGATATTCAACTGAGAACTGGGATATATGAAAACATTCTTTATAAAAGGTTGAATTTTTGATAAATAACATGCATTCATTCACCACAAAATCTTGAATGGATGTTTAAAACAAGGGCAGCAAACGATTCTGCTAGCTGCAGGTAATAAGCTAGAAAGCGTAGAGCGGGTAAAAGCAAACCCCCCCTCTTTTTCCTGATCCTGGAGGCAGTCTTGTTCCAACCCCTTGCAACTAATTCATCACAACTTTGCTAGAATCAGTTGCTATCGATCCGCTGTGAGACAATTGATAACTTGGAAATGTAAGAAACAAGTCGAAAGAACATGACTTAACCACAGGAAGAGAGAGGGGGCGGGGGATTTATCAAAAAAATTACCATAAGAATTAGATCATCCCATAAGATTAGGTTCTTGTTAAATTCTCATCATGGAGAACAAGCAGACTGCTTACTAAGAGAAAGCAGGCTGCAAGCATTTTAGAAGATAGAGAGTTTTCAGCCAGGTGGTATGCCCTATATAAAAGTGGGGTGGTGGGATACCGGGAATGTTACATGCCACCGACTTAAAATCCACATGGAGCCAAACTGAGTTGAACCCCTCGAATTCTCATCCACCAACTTTGACATGCACAATCTTAATTTACCACCATGGGAGTCAGTTCTTCCTGGGTTTGGCAATCAAATCCTATTGCATTGAGGGCAAGCATTTTAGAAGATAAAGAGTTTTCTCAGTACATTAGAATTGAAACCGATACTAGGAGAAGGGCTACGCCAATTGTGCAATCCATTGCCTCCAGAGTTCCATCTGTAAATTAGAAGTTGCAAATGTTACCCACGTATCATCAGCAATTTTTAAACATGACTCAATTAGTGTAATATTTTTCTGAAGGATTCATAGAGAACCTTAAAAGACTTGTTATTGGCTCACCTAATACAAGTGAAACATCAGATGGCACTTTAGATGGTTGATAACGCCTCAGGAGAAAGAATGTACATGCACCCCGCATATGCTTTTTTATGATTACTGCATGGTTTGACATCATAAGAACTTTCCATCTGTGTAAGTGCACACATATGTATACCAAAACCTAATGGAGAAATTTTGAAGGAAAAAAGTAAAATGGACAAGGTGTTATTTCTCAATCATGCCAAGAGTGCCAATCTGTTCTTTAGCTCGTGTGAATATTCGTTTATAAGTTGATTCCATGGGATAATTAACCCATTCCAGGTGGACCAAGAACATCCAAATCAACAAAACAGGTTCAACTCGAAAGGCACCAAAAATTGGAGGCACAAACTCAGCAAGATGTATGCATTTATATATGTCAATTTAGACCGGGATTGAAGTATCACTTGAAATCGTGTATCCTTTTTGCTGAGCTGAGTGTGTTGGATAGTAGCATGGCTATGGTCATTGGACCAACTCCACCAGGAACTGGTGTAATAGCAGAAGCTACCTTACAGGCCTCTTCATAACAGACATCACCAACCAGTCGATAACCACGAGGGCTTTGAGCATCCTGAAACAAACAAAGATTTTAGTCCACGTAGTACAGTATTTTCTTTGTGCGACTGAGATATTCAAAGACATTGAGAGCAATGGATTTAACATTTCTCTAAAATAATTAATGTAGATATTAACAATCAACCACGTTGCGAAGGATGGAAATGTTAAGAGAAACAAAGATTGACGTAATTTTTGTTCAATTTTACCAAGCATCTAAAAAAGCAAAAGCTTAATGAGAGGGTGTCCAGACTAATTAAGGTTAGCCTTGGGGCACAAGCTTCAAGCAATTTCTTTCTATGAAAGCAATACCTGGCATGCAAAGTAAAGTGTTTCATGTGAACATTGTTAGAAACCCAACATTTTCATGTTGGTAGAAATCATTGCAATATTCAATTGGTCAGAGATCTTGAATCAAATATATCAATAAGTTACCTGATCCAATACCATAATGCGATAGTGTCTGCATGACCATTTAGTTCTCTACAAACTATATTTAAGTTGACGACAACTAAACAATAGAAAAAAAAAACAAATAATTCTCTTATTTGGTTTTGGAAATAATTGAAATCAGATACATACGCTCACATAAATTGCATAAAAGATAGTGAATGGCAGGCACCACAAGCCACACTAGCAACAAGTATGCTCCAACTATAACCTCACTTATAAGTCTTTAGGTGTTTTTTGAGAATCATGCCTCAAGGCATTGGGCAGGCTTAGGCTCAAATAAGCCTCTGTAAACAATGGTTTCACTTAATCTAATCCTTTAAAATTGGGCACATATGCGCAATGCCTTTGAGATAAATTTGAGATAAAGCAGAACAGCCAATCAGTTGATTTATTACACATTTTTCAGACACCAAGGTAGTGTGTTCCTTTTTAATGCTGGGACACCAAGTGAGCTCCCCAGCCAAGGGAGATTACAGAGCCATCCTATTTTGGCTATCAAACGATGGAAGACTAAGGGATCAAAGTCTCAGAAATTACTTTTAGAGAGTATTTCATGAAACTAATTATAAAATTTCACGAGTTTTCATTACATCTGCAGAATTTGACCGGAAACATTGAGGGCCTGTTTCATGCAAAGAAAGAAATTACTGCAGTCCTTAAAAAAATGCAGGAATAAAGTGATGCTGCAAAAGATTATCTCCAGAATTCACTATTATTTGCTGTTTGGTTGGTTAATAATTTTTTTTTAATGAAAAATCTAGAGGAGTCGTAACTACTTATCTGAGATTAGCTTTTTTGAACTAACTATTTGAATTGCGCTGTTATGAACTAGGTGTTAACAATTGGTCATAATACTTAAGCCGGTAAATATTAGCTGTGAGTACTTCAGAATATATAGGTGGGGACAACCTCCCCTACCTAAACACATTATTTCCTGTTGTTTATCGTAGATTCTTCACCTTCCATCAATCGAAAAATATGTTGAACTTATCAACTTAAAATCTTTAGGTCTTTGAGAATTAGCTATACCAAATTTTATAGATAAGTTCAAGTAGTGCTCGTGTATCAATTAGAAACTTCAGCAAATCTTCATTAATTGGAAGATACAAACAGAATAAAACATCAAACAAAAGTATAGTTGATAGTTTGATACTTGATAACTTAGTCAAGGACTTAATATGCTAACCTTCTAATGATGAGCTCCTCCAAACCTGTAATTTACTATTATATAAATCCTAGATGTTATTTAATATACCATGTGTACATATATTGCAACAAGCAGCATCAGAAACAGGCACGGTGGCCATTAAATGACCATTAATGGCTGTCATGGTTTCAGCCGAAAATTATAATCAATAGAAAGTTGGGCTTAAAAAAATCAGTAGATGGCTGAAATCTGTATGGTTGAGAAGGGTATCTGAAAGAAATACCATCCAACAGCACAATCTGCTATTCCATACTCAAAAGAAAGGTACATTCCTCTAGTGATGTCAATGATGTCCATGGACTTCTTTCCAGAGCTTGCCCTCCTTGTGAGGGAACACGATCTTCCCAAAAAAAAAAAAAAATCTTTTTCCATAAACTGATGGGCGCTCTTCAGTCCCAACATGAACCCTATGATGAAATATCATACACCATAAGAATGATGTCTGAAAGAAGAAAACTAGAACCACAAATATTCTTAAAAAGCATTTATCTCAAGCGAGTAAATCATATGAGAATTAAAAAAAAGGCTTCAAAATGAGAACCGCATCAATAGATACACAGAGAGACAAAGAGAAAGGGTTAGAAAGATAAGAGTGGAGGGTATTGAAGGAGAGAAAGACAATAGAAACAAGCCTAAAGTAGCAATAGCTGGACCAGCAGAGACCAGGGCAGAACACATGCATATTCATGGCATGGTGGAGGAGGGTGAGCCTCATTTGATAAAGAGGGGGTCAAGCCTCTCTTAGAAAGAGAGCCACAGCCATGAGTATGGCTTCTCAGTTCAGATACAAAAATAGGGGGAAAAACAAGTCTCTGACTAGAAAAGCACTTTTTATATTTATTTATTTGATGTGGGAAATAGTTCCTGAACAGCCTTTAATAAATTTTCGCTATGTAGTTTTTTTGATTCCATAGGAGAAGTCTGATCCCTATAAAGTGTCATGATCTTTTAGCATATGCAAACAAGTAACGAAGTGTTGAAAAAGAGACAACTAACTGTGAAAATATAGCTAAAGCTGCTATACCTACCTTTTTGTCATTCCACTGGAAGTTAATAACTTTGAATTTTGTAGATTAGCAAGAACTATAGAGTTGTGATTAAGCTCGCAGATATGAGTACACAATGTCAGAAAAAATTTCACAATCAATCCAGCTATCATATTTCAGCTTGCAAGATCAGTAACAATCAAAAACAATTAGGACAGATCATTCCTATATATTTATTTTAAACAGGAATTATTAGTTAAAGATTTAAGGGAGAGATCCTCTCACATCAACTGGATTGATCCCAACGTCTATCACAACTGCACCAGGCTTTATCCAGCTACCCCTCACCAAATTAGCTACTCCAGCAGCTGAAATGATGATATCTGCCTGTCTTGTGATTTCCACAGGGTTCTTAGTGTATGAGTGCACCATGCTAATGGTTGCATTTGCTTTCTGTAAAAGTTTTAAAAGCCCATAATTAAACAAAGAAAGGGAGAAAACATAAAACTATAGAGGCCTCCTCAATAAACAGCAAAAGAAATAATATTAAATTAGATTGAAAAATGCTATATGAGAAGAACAATAAGATAAAGTGTAATACTTGCAACAATAATGCAGCAGGCATTCCAACAATATTGCTCCGCCCAATCACAACCGCTCTCTTCCCTTTGATCTCTACACCATACCTGTGCAACAACTCCATGCACCCTTTAGGGGTACAGGGAACAAACAAAGGATCTCTACCTTGCATAGAAAGACGGCCAATATTCAATGGATGGAAACCATCCACATCTTTCTCTAAACCAATGGCATTCAAAATTTTCTCCTCATTCATATGCTGCCACATAGCAAACAAACATTTGCATAAGCCACAATGATGAAAAACACAGAACATACCATTAAGAACAACTTGAAGAACAAACAAAGAATCATGGAATGATTGTGGGAACATGCTGCATACTAACTCATGATCAGTAATTTTTTTTGCATGAGCAAAAGGGACAAACTTTTTGTAGATACTAAAACAATATGAAGATACGACATAAGTGCAACAATTTTAGCGAAAAATGTGCATGATAATGGTCATAGCTCTTTAAAATATTTTCATTCACTGGCCAAGAAATAACAATTATAGTCACACGAAGGCATAATGTAAAAAACCTATCTTAAATAGGTTCAGATTCACATGTGGGGTGTGGTTGTGTTACTAATCGTCAGATGTTTTCAATATATAAGAATCTTTTTACTTACAGACATGTTCAGGTGTCACAAAAAATATCCATGTTTAGGCATCAGATGAGGGTACTTCTGAATAAATTGAAGGTACCAAGTAACATCGCTGAAAGCTAATTCCTCCACATGAAGATTATCCCTAACAATATGATGATGACAGGGTTATATAAGAAAACTAACATAGTGTGTCACCGTGCTATATTTTTAAATAAATATGTACAATATTTGTTAAAATATTCAATGATAATGATAAGTCATAACATCTTTCTGTATATAACGCAAAAGCCCGAACATGCTGCTGGACTCTGATTTCGTCACGCCTAAGATTAATTTTATAATTATCTAAAAGCTTCCATGGTTCCCTCATATGACTGAATGCTCAATGTAAAGCCAAAACCATTTTCAACATATTTTAGCAATCAACTTGCAGGCCCACATCATGCTCTGCTGGCTTCTTGTAGAAATTTAGCATCATATTCTCTTTCACATACATTACGCATGCCAAACACTATTTGTTTAATGCAACATGGTACCAATCTTATTCTTTAGTATTTATTGAGGAGTCATACAAGAATTAATCATCAAATAAACAAATAAATATATATATATATGGATATATTGCAAGAACTGATTTTTCACTAATTTAAGCATCAGAAAAAGAAACCTACACGAGGCAGAGGCAACTGAACCAGGATGCCATGAACTGATGGATCATCATTAAAGCAAGCAATGTGCTTAAGCACTTCTTCTTCAGTGCTGTCTTCAGGCAAATTAGCTTCATAAGACTTGATACCCACAGCTTCACAAGCCTTCTTCTTATTGCGAACATATGTTTGAGAGTCCTTCCGAGAACCTACCAGAATGACTGCCAATCCTGGAACAATCCCAATCCCATCCTTCATCCTCACTATTTCTCCAGCAATTTCGTCTTTTATCTGCTTTGCAACTGCCTTGCCATCAATAACCTTAGCAGAAGTTTCAGTAGTTACAGCCACTGTATACAAAAATTAACAAAAATAAGCTAGTAAAAAATATTCTAATAACAGTGCATCTAACATAAGACAACAACCATAACTGAAGGATGCAACTTTGAAAAGTCGTCTCCTAGAATGCATAACATATGCAGTTTTTTTTGATATCATAATAATACACAAGGCAAATAATAGCTTTTCCATTTACTTTCTTTTATAAGAAAAACCATATTGAATAAGGCCTACAATCATAAAAATAAAGTTTTCTCTATAAGGTTAACTCTTGCATGAGTACTGTACACACCACCACCACTCCATTCCCTACTCAGATCTCCGATCCTATGGTTGTCAGGTATAGGTGAAATACATACGCGGTAGCTAAGTGTTAGTTGGGATCGGGCAATTCTCGAAATTTCATGTCAGCATCTGTTGCTGCCACTTTTCAAGGATTGCTAGTTGCGAGGCATCCCGTTCCATCGAGAAATCGGGACACCCCTGTCCCAAAAAATTTAAAACCCTGATCACAATACAACTAATAATTAAAATTTTCATCAGCCAAGGATTAGAATTTGCGAGAAAAGGGTGCCACGGCACATAATTTTGCCCGAAAAGAAATTAAGATTCTTTTCTGCTTGCATGCGTCAGATGTCCTGTTGAAACTGCATTAGACCAAGTGTTTCTCACTTTCCCCTCTTAAACAGATTTAAACAGTTATAGTACTTACTCTGACAACTAAAATAACAAACAGTAATAAATACAATTTTTGGTTGGACAGATTTTATTATACGACTTCGGTATAAATACGTCCAGGAGAGTCAGAGGATAAGAAAAAAAAAATTTCTTAGTATTGATCTACAATTCAACAAATCAATCAAAAATAGGCTTAGCAATCTCATGAAAAAGGATGTATTTTCAACAAAATTCACCAGAATTCATTTCTCAAATCTCCGTGCAACCAGCAACTTGGGGAGCAAAGAGAAGGAAAAGGAAAAATCCATTGGGGCCGACGACAAAGGTGGCAGCTTGATCACCATTCCAGCTGCAGGCTTATAGTCTATTCAACATCTAAACTGAATTAAAGTGGAATCCGAGGGCATAAACCGTATTACCTGATGCGGAGGCCGATAAGCTCCAATGAGGAGAGGCAGTGGATCGAATCGCACTCAGGCTCAAGGGCCTCCACGCGAACGAAACCGAGCGCTGGAATTGGGACGTCCGACTTTGGACGCTCCTCTGGAATGGAAGAAGCCGAGCCGGCGCCGGCAAAGAGCAGTCCGAGAGCACCGACGATGCCATATTCCTGCGCCCGAAGACAGAAGAGACGAAAGGAAAGGAAGACTCCGGGGTTAGGGTTTTGATCGAGACGGGAAGGGAGAAGAGATGGGAGGCTCTGCTAGGGTTTCCGAGGGGGGAGAGAACGGCGGCGGAGACGCGCGCCAATTTGAGCTTTTTGTTCCCGTTTCCCAGGCTGCCGCCCGCTGCTCTGATTAGTTTCAATATATATGAAGACGACGGAATCCATGACTCTACCTGCATTCGGACTGAGACGACTTAATCGCAGCCGTTTGATTAGATCCGGGCGTGGTAAGAAAGGAGCTTACACGTGCCGCAATTCCACAAACTGTTCAAAGTTCAACCGCTGAGATACAGGAACCGGAAAGAACATTACGAACCGGCGGACGGTTACACATAACTCGGCGGTTCGCATCGAACCGGATGGGCCGGAGAGAGGAGGAGGAGGCGCGGCGGCTTTTCTTGAGAGGCGGTCCGGCTCTCGCGGCGGCGGTGGGGAGAGGCCGGGAGAAAGATGAGGAGAAGGCGTGACCCTCGCTATCTCTCCCCGCGGTTAGATTAAAACAGGATGGGAGGTATTGGTATGCCGTGCTACCTCTCGTCGCTGTTCGAGAGGAGGTGATGGGGTGGGGGTTGCAGCGCCGGTGGTATGGAGGGAGGGGGAAGAGCGGCGGCGGAGGAGAGGAGCATTGGTTGTGGTAAAGGACGAGGAAGAATGGGCGGCGACTGGGGCGTGGGAGAAGGGAGGGATGGGAGGGTGGCAGCTGGGATTGGGAGTGGGGCTTGGGGTCGGATAAAGGTAGAGGAATCCCGGCGGCCATTGCTGTGGGCGGATGCTGGAGAGCAAAGCTATCATTCACAGTTTTAGGCTTTTATCGCTTGTTTTTAATTTTTTATAAATAAAATTGTAAAAATCGAGATAAAAAATTTGACTAATATTTTTATTTTTTTATTTTTTAAAAAAAATATTTGTCATTTTTTCTATAAAAAATGAAAATAACAAATTTTTACTTTCAAGACTTTTAAAAATAAAAACCTATATTTTAACTATCATCGCCAACATCATTTTCACCATCGTTATTATTATCTCTTATACCGCTGCCATTACTATTGTCATGATCATTGCCATTATTATTATTATTATCGCTTCTATTTTCGCTACTATCATAATTACTATCATACTGTCATCATTATTATCGCTACCATCTCCGCTACGATTTGTCCTCATTAATATCATCTCCGCCACCATTACATTTGTCTCCACCATACCATCACCCCCTTTGCTACACCATTGCCAGATTTGCAGTTTACCATTGTCTCATCCACCGTGACATCCAAATTTATTTTTGAAAAAAATTAATTACATTCAAACATATTTATTTTAAAAAGAATAAAAAAAATATATTTTTTGAAAAATAGAAATATAAAGGTGATGCTAAGACAACGCCTAACTTTTTTTTTTTAATGACCTTTTTTTTTTTTTTACTTGAGACAATCCACGTGTAAGAATAACAAATGAGGCTTCGAACATATTAGTTGATGAGAGAGGTGGCGGACTCGGACTTTGATTGGAGGAGCTCAGACACAGAATCAAGTGAACTTTAGCATGTTCTTACAAACACAAGTTACAACTAGTGCTCACATAATCACCAGCAAAATAATTCTTAGCTTTGCTTGTTACCCTTTGTTCTCTTAACAACAATCACATCCTCTTACTTCACATAAATTCAGATGTGGCGTGGTACAGCTTATAAAGTCCGAACTGAACTTGATGTAACACCCATGGTATACACCCCTCGCAACTGCAGATATTACAAGGCTACAGTCATCAGTGATTAACATAGAAGGGAAGAAAAAAATAGAAAAAACTATTGCTTAATGCTAAAAATTCATGGGAATAGGGGAAATGTGATCGAAAAATACAACCAGGGAATAATGCATCACAAAACACTGATAAGACAAAAAGAAAAAAAAAATGTAATGCCAACTACTTAGCAGGGAAAACCTTCCATTATGTGATTCAGATGTAGCATCATTTTTTTTTTGGGTACAAATTCGGATGTAGCATCTTTTCATTGGTACAAGATCATACAGGTTAAGCGAACACCAGGCCTCAAGCAGCCTGTCAAACTCATATACTATCACAGAATCAGCTCTACATTGTTACAAAATGACAGCTGCTGATTGCTCAGCTTTCCTCATCCCATTGGCTTCTGGGTATCTCCCCACAGTCAACAATGATAACCTTCTTCCTTGGTTTCCCACTGTACGTCCCTGCTCCCCCCTCAATTGCGTAGACCGTGTCCATACCATGAATTACTTTACCAAAGGCAACATGCTCTCCATCCAACCTAGTTCACGAATGTAGCAGATGTATCAAATTACTTGGCAATCCTAGCTCTTACATGGTTTGAGTTCCGCATTTTACCAGCTTGCTTTAATAGTGGTTATAAAGAACTGGGATCCATTCGAATCTGGCCCAGAGTTCGCCATCGAGACAATACCTGAAAATAGGATTAAAGTAGGATTGAAGTAGGATTACTTATTCATGTAACCGAGGAATTTAAAATCAAAATTGCCAAAGATAAATTTGAGTGCAATATACATATAACATACTGGGCTATACCAGCATTACAACAACACAAATAGCATTAAGAATTTTGTAGAATTTGTGCAAACAAATTGAAGGCCACAGCAACCATCCTTAAGAAGAATACAGACAAAATTTAAATGGCTGAGCTTTATGCTTTTGGTAATGGTCATATTCCACGGATCAACTAAACACAGCCTACATAGCATGTCCAGATGACCTCAAACAACTTTTTGTTATTTACTGCTTCTAACTTCTAACCTCTCAATCAAAAATAGAGTAAGTTGCATATGCCCATGGTATCTCAAACAACTTTGGACTATTGCTCCTAGCTCCTAATTTCCTCTACCAAATTCTTACTCCCCCAATCTTTGCCAAAAATCAACTTTTAGGGGCTTCTGCTTGTGGTTTCAACATTTAGTCCCTTTTTGCAATCCCATTACTTTTATCGAGTTCTTATCATCTTTTCTTCTATCAGTGTAGTTGAATTGTCATGGTATCATACTCAATGATGTACCACATATCATTTAATCTGGTTTGCAACTAGCATATCAAGAATTGAACTATCCATCTAAAAATTTACTGGGCAGACAGAATGAGAAATGGCAAACTACTTTCTTTGGTTAGCAGTATTGGCTTCTTTGAATTCTGTTACTTGATCTTTGTCTTCCATATTCAAATCACCTTGATATTATTTGGGCTGCAAATTCTCTTCATTTAGCGTAATATTTAAAACCCTCTCTTGTATGTAAATAAAAATGTCAAAATTCATGGTACTCTCATATGTAACTTGCATTCTGACACCTTTTAAAGGGTTTGACAATATTTCTATCAAAAAATATCCTAAATGTTTAATAACAACTAAGAGTTTAAACCAATCATCAACAAGATTTGCCATTCATGAACTGGAAACAAGCAAGTTTATGAAGTTAGAATGAAACACATTTACCACTGATTAAGTGATGTCTCATCATTGGCTATAAAGAGGGAAGTGAAACAATTCCTAAATGAAACACCAACAATCGAGACTTGTTTTGGTTTTACAAAAATGATAGTATTAAATTCAAACAGAACAATTTGAAGCAAAGTGAAGAACTTAAAGAAATATTACTGACAGAAAAAGTTGAAAAATGAATGTGTTTTTATAATTCAAGATGATACTAATATTCAAAGATGGATAAATAATGTATTTGCCCTTTCAAATGAACTCGGTGATGCAAATAATGTAATACTGTTATTTCTAACTTTATGCAACTATGTGCAGATAGGGACATCATGTAATGCAACCCTATGTCATGCCCATGCCCTGACATGTAATAATTTCATGTGATAATGGTTTGAAGATTACATTATTAACATCAAATAACGCTAATCTATAATGAAATCATGCCAATGTACTATTGTTTAGTAATTAATGCAAGCATACTGCAAATTATGCTTGCCTTACGGAAAAATACTAGAGAATGATGCAACAGAAAACAAAGAAAATCCTTAAAAACCATTAAAAAATCCAATATCTTCCTCTTCTTCTTCATCGGGGCATGAAGCCAAATATGTACATTTACAAGACATACCCAAGAACATGACATCACACAAGGATCAGGTGGGCAGGGGGTTTGATTGCACTCGTTTGCTATTAGGACTCCGTCCATAATTTGCCTTCAAACAATTAACAGCATTAATTCGGATATGCAAGAGAAGCCACCCTCAAACCTCACCAAAACTTTTCAGAAGACTAACATCAGAAGTCACATGGTAGTATTTATTATCTTGTTATTCACCACAATGAGGCCTTTGTTTCTGAAACTACACACATATAGGTTGAGTTGTAATATGTAACGGATGGAAATAAGGAGTTTGCACACCATATTAAATTTAAAGACAATGGTTGCAAAATGGAAATCTAAACCATTGGATATGACCTACCAGGTCTAAAAGGTCTCTAAAAAACCTTATATTTCAGAGGTTTTCAGAGATCCCTTGCCAATTCATCTCCCCAAATCAAAACACTGTGTCATGCCATTGGAAGTTTTTATTTGGGATTACTTGATGAAAAGACAAGAGGTCTCCAAAGCACGTGTTTTTTTGTTTATTTACAGGCATTCTAGACCTCGCATATCATATTCAATGGTTTAAATTTCCATTCTGCAATCCCCATCTTTGAAATTGATACTGTGTGCAAACTTCTTCATTATAAACACAACCTCTGCCCCACCTCCATAAAAGCATGTATAACATATCCATATATAATACAGCATAGCCTTTGAGAAACAAAGGCCTCGCTGTTATGAATAACAAGATAAATTTTATTGTTTCTATATATGTATAGTGTATGTGTATAAGCAAACCCTACTACAGCACTTTAAACAACATATAAGCCATCTCACATCATCAGAATGTCCACAGAGAAACATCCAGGCCCTCTACCAAAATCTCTCTTCATCACAGTCACTTGTGTCTTCACCTGTTTACCTCTGCCCCCAACAAAACCCGAAAAAAAAAGACCCTCCAGGAAGCCTTTTCTTGCATCTTTGATGTACCAGCTTTGTTTCTTAACGAATCGGTGATAGCTTTCCCATCTTTTACATCAAGAGAATAGGTAATGAGATGAATGAGATACAAGGTTTGAAGTGCAGTATATGCCCCTGTACCTAGTCATCATTTGCAGATACTATTGTGCAGTACATACCAGTACATACCATTGTTAGATTAATTTTTTCAAACCTTGACGTTCAACTCAACTCGACTCAACTAAGCCTTAATCTCACTAGTTGGGGTCGGTTGTCAATCCATTTCCTCCATTTTGGTCTACTTAGGGCCACACTTTTTGAAAGATGTAACAAAATCAAGTCTTTTCTTCCTTACAACTTCATCCCATAAGATTTTCGGTCTACCTCCACCCCACTTTCCTTCTACATATGTTAAATCACTCCTTCATAACGGTACATCCCTCAACCTACATAGTACATGCCCGAATCATTTAAGACGTCCTTCTCTCAATTTGTCCTCAATTGATGGTACCTCCACATTTTTACGAATGGCTTCATTTTTCATTCTATCTTTTCTTGTATTACCACACATCCATCTCAACATTCTTATTTCAGCCACACTTATCTTGTGTATTTTTTTCCAAACCTTGATGTGACAAGATATAGCAACTTTTGCAATCAAAACTCATGGCGCTACAAACTATGGACAATAATCAAATAAAACTTAATACCATATGATTGCATTCTAGAAGAGGTAACCAATTATAGTATGACTTACACTAATGCATATATTTTACCTCCATAAATGAAAAGGAAGTAGATATATAAGAAAAATTAAGAAAAATATTTTTCATGAATTAGCAAATTATAAGCTGAACTAGAAGTACAACCAAAAGCATTCCAAGCCCAAGAATGAATAAGAAACATGAATGTAATATCTCAACCTGCATGTGAATGCTTTATGGTGAAGTTCTCATCAGGAAAGGTGCCACCATATATAGATTCACTACCCTTGCCATCCCCATGAATGATATCACCACCTTGAATCACAAAACCAGATATTATGCGGTGAAATGGTGTTCCCTTGTAGTGAAGATTCCTTCCCCTGGCTCCCTTGCCCTTTTCACCTGCAAACAGAAAATGGCATCATATAGATCTGTGGTAAGTGTTAGTTTGATGCGAATACTCAAAATTCTTCTGCAGTTAAAGTGTAAACGTTTCGAGATAATCGAGAACATTTAACAATTCAGAAACGCAAACATAGAAAAGCAAATGATAAGTAAAAGTACCTGTGCAAAGGGCCCTGAAATTTTCTGTGTGACAAAAAATATTAGATATCATGTCAGAAGCAAGTTTTTTAAAAAAATCATAGAGTTACAGATGAAAATATGTAAATAACTATCAAGAAGCAATGATTGGATGAAATAAATAGGTTGATCATCTGCTTAAGACAGAATAAGGACCCAAATACAAGCTAAGGACCACTACTAAAAAAGAGGGGGAAAAAGAAAAGAAATATAACCAAACTACAGCAGTGATGGCAGCAACAAGATATGGTTAATAAACAAGACAGATAAACTTTAAAAAATATTAATGTCCAAAATGAAATGCATTTCTCTTTATAAATGGAGTGGTAAAGAAATACTTACTCCTGGGAGAGAAGATGCCAACAACAGCACCAATACTAACACCAACAAACTTCCAAAGCGAGAGTTCAAAATGCTACAGTGATTAGTCAATTACAATCAAACATAATTTTTTGTACAGGGGCCTTTATTTCAAAAGCAATAAAATCATCATTTCTTTTTTAACCTCATAACCATAACCACCTAAGAGTATTTGAGACTGGCTTTCTGAATTCAGGTTCTTCAAATCCTTTTTTACAACTTAAATTCTCACATCAAGGCTTTCATCTTCTACTTAGACAGTTCGATGAAGATATCTGAGACCATCTCCTTAACGCAGTCACAAGTTCAGCAGTGGGGAATAATTCGGCAAGGTTGAAAATTTCGGAATTCAGAAAAAATTGGGTAAAAACTGAAAAGATCGGGTACAAATTTGTGAAATCAAATTAATAAGTAAAAATATAATTATTTTAGATATATAAACTTAGATAAAGAAAATCAATAAAAATTAAAAATTACAACTTTCAAGTATTTCATAATCATTTTTCATCAAATGCATCCCAAGAGATATATCGAATATATTGAGGCAGAAAAAAAGGAGGAAGCCAGAAAGTTCATTTAGGAAACGAGAGTAATGAGCATTAAGTTCCCCTAATTAATTGTTTTAGAAGATTAGAGCATGGGGCCTGAAGATCCTTTAATCCTTTTAATATTCCCATGTTCATCATGTCTCACCAGTCCCAAGACTGAAGATCCAGCCCCTTATGCTCTTATTTCCTTTCTTTTTCTTAAAAAATGTTATGGAAACTCCTTCTGTTTCAATTTCTACCCTGATTTTTTTAAAATTTCCATTTCCCTAGTACAGCATGTCTTTTCTACCCATGCGCAAGATGGTGACCAAAGTCTGACCTAATCGTTATCTTGCGATTTATTTGCAAGATTCATGAATTATACGAATTACTCGCAAACCATTCATGAAGAAGTGAATAATCTGAAGAATAATTCAGATGAGCTTCATATCACAACTAGTTCATGAATATTTGAAAAATTCACCAAATATTGTGATCATGCTCCACAATGAGCTTCCTCAAATATAGCTATACATCCTTATATCATCAAATCAAGTTCTCCATCAACTTATCCTCGCCAATGCAAACCCATAAACCCCTAAAATATCCACTCCTCAATCTGTCTTAGTTTTACCACTCACTGAACTATGTGTTCTTGTCTTAGCACATTCATCTTTATTGCTAGGTTCTTCCATATACCCCAAACATTCTGATTTACACAAATTCACCATTAAGGTGCCAAGGCATGTAAGATCCCTTGGTCACATAACAAGTCTCTACTCCATCCACCGAGCTCTATCTCTATCAGAGATGTTTTCATCTATTTCTCCATCAGTGTACAAATAGCTATAAAACTAATCACATTTTGACAGGACATCATTTTCATGTCTACTTCCATCAAAGTTGTACACAAAGTCTATGTTTGTTCTGTAGATTTTATGTTCCTATCCTCTAAACGTTTCTTCCATTATTCCATTTGAGCATTAACACGTATCAATCTTTTATATACTAGAGTAAGTTCATATATAACTGTTGCAAAGAGACATGTACTTGGTTAATCCTTGCTGCGAGCCTGCCAATGTAGTATGCTTGTCCCCTGTTACTACTTATGATGCTTGTCGCTATCTCAATATCACTTTATCATTTCTTTATGGCTTTCTTGCTATCCAATTACCTCTAGTGTATATTTTCTCCTATTCTTTCTCCAAATACATAGACATCGTGTGTAGTTTTTTTCCTCTTTTTCTTTATATCTACTTGTAGCTTCTTTTGCTCAACTTTTTGGCATTTTTAAAAAAAAAGGTGAAAATACTCTAGCATGGTTGTTATTTTCTTTTCTTTTCTTATTTTATCACCCTTTCTCATAGCTTCATAATGTGGCTCGTGAGTTGAATTTGAAAATATGTAGCACTCAGTGCAATTTCTTCTAATGCATAGTCTCGAAAGTATAGAATCAACCCATCAACTTTGTCGACACAATGCGATGATCACCATTGACCAACTATATTCACTAGTTGCAACAATCCAAGTTCTTGATGGGATAGCCGACTAACATACATACAAATATATGGTTACAAATAATGTATTCTCTTTCATCAGACAGTTAAAATATCAAAGACTGATAGAAAAGGGAAACTAACTATGACGATTAGGCATCTACATATATTAAAGACTAGATAACAGCAAATACACATTTAAAATCATAACCCGTCAAACTTACAAATATTAAAAATACCCAGAGCTCTATAGTAGAAAATAAAGTATAGCCAAATAGGCCATGGGAAAAGTAAGGCATCTTTTAGGAGAAAGAAGTTGACCACCCTAACCTAATGCCAATATAGTGATCTACACCATAATTGGATCCAATTAAGTATCAGATCTAAATGTTTCTGAAAACCTTCTTGCTATATCTATTTAGGATCCAGTCCTACTCTCATAATTATCACCAGCACTGAATTCAAACCAATGACCCAACTCTATTCAGCTTATAACCCTAGAGAAAGTATTAACAGATAGAGGTGCACCTCTGACAACAGAGAGAGCATATAGTGGTAATTAGTACACGTATGGAAGGAACCAACCAAAAGGTGATCCCGTAATATCTAGAAATGATGATTAAGTTCCACTAGTCTTGAAACAGGAATCCACTTCAGCAATTGTTGACAACCCTTCCATCAATACAGCAAACATCATACAATACATTTTAAATGAAATCATAAAAGGATCTGGAAGACAATGCCAGCATGCGTTTGATATGAGGAGCTATGTAAACCTTAGTATAAAGCCCAGTCAGACTAAAGCATACCAACAGTTTTTGGCACCACTTTTCCATATAATCCAATGACAATTCTA
Source organism: Phoenix dactylifera (assembly GCF_009389715.1). Classification (NCBI taxonomy): domain Eukaryota; kingdom Viridiplantae; phylum Streptophyta; class Magnoliopsida; order Arecales; family Arecaceae; genus Phoenix; species Phoenix dactylifera. The sequence goes on along the minus strand of NC_052409.1, from coordinate 4,968,726 downwards.
CCTGCAAAAAAAATCAAAAAAAAAAAAAAGATGAAGGAACATAGCAATGCTACACCTTTTCTAATATCATCTATCAAAACATGTAAATTGTTCATGATGTGATACAGAAATATAGTTTTTCAACCGAATTTTCAGAAAATCATGATAGATTCGGCAATACTAGACTTCATGGCTTTCAACAAAATTCTACAACTACCGTTCTTCACAAAAAAGGAGCCCACCATGACACAAATTACTTGTATATCAGCAGCTAATTTTTCACAAAAGTTAACATGAAAAAAGTTCATCTTTTAATTCTCAAATTTTTTTATAATTTTCCTCACAAAAACAACCAATCATTGTGTGTCTAAATTTTGTTAGCTGAAAAACTCTAGCATCTGTACTGTGCACAACAGCTTATGGAATTTAACAACAAGTAGTGAAAATAAGATGATTTCACTAAATAATGTAGTGCTTCTTGGTATGACGTATGGCAAGATGATAGTATATCCTAAATACCTACTAATGGTATGATGCATCGATTTACCGCATCCTGAATTCACTGATTTTGATGATTTTGAAAATAAAGATACAGTTTGTAATTTTTTCCATCTGACTAGCACTTGAAAGATTTCAAAAGAATGGAGTGTGTTAATTTGAGGGTTATCCATTTCATAAGCCAAAAATATCATGCACAGATGCTATAATCATCAACCCCCCAAGAGGTCTAGATGCTTAAGAATTTTTGACACAATATTGTCCATTTAACTACCATAGCTTGATCAACTAACAGACATAACATAACGTGCACATTTACATACATATATACACATACATCATACATACGTAGATATGTATAATAGCTACATGCAAGTTTTACTAAACTGGCTGTAGACAATACTATGTCCTCCAAAATGCTGTCTCAATTGACGCATGAATGCATGCAAAAATAGAGAAGAAACCCCATTTCTTTCTGAACCTCTAGTTGGAAACCAATTTTCAACAATACCAACATCTGAAGATTAATTGAAGTCACAAACATTTTGATCATTCATTCTTTCTTTCTTTCTTTCTTTTTGTACAGGACTCTTTTTTATTTTTTGTATTTCTTATGAATATTTATTTTTTCTTGATAAGTCATATTTTTTTTTCTTTAATGTGTACATTGAACATTCCATCTAGTCTCAACAACATAGATTGTGATTTTAGTGTGGGAGCATGCACGGGTGGATGCATGTAAGTGTGTGTGTGCATACATACAGCGATATGAATTAAAATACATCGAGAACTGAATATAAGAACAAGGTGCGTTAGCACGTTGAACCAAGACAGCCATTTTATGAACATTTAAAAACTGATATAAGCCAGAAAAAAATTCGACTTACGAGCACCAAACTGTTAATATAAATTTAGATCCAACACTCTCTAGCGGATTTACCTGTATGCTGACCATCAATGTCAACCTCAAAGTAAATTCTATGAGTTATATCAGGCTCTTTTTGCACTCTAAATTCCTCCTGTAAATAAAAACAAACATTTTCTATAAGATAAGACGAGAAATTGTCCTTTCTTTGTCAGGTAAATAGGTGAAAACACTGAAAAAAGATTAAAGACGTAACAGATTAATGGTTTGACCTGGTGTCATGATTTTGGTGAAAGTTGCTAGGATCAAGGTAAAAGAGGCGATACTAAAGAATTAACAAAAAGCAAGCCAGAGAAACCAGATATTGCACAGCAATCATTTGTTTACCAACAAATTCTCTGGAAGAATCATTTGTTTACCAAAAAGCAACAGCTGTAGGTTTCAAAAAACTCCATAAGAAACCAAAACAGTAATCATTGCAAAAAAAATTCCCCCACCAAGCAAAAACAAGCAATACTGCGAATCTCGAGCATTTATAGCATATGCAACAAAAACTGCATCATTTAACATTACCCAAGCTCAAATCAGCAAACAAAGACCCACGTCAAGGAACTCAATTCAAGTCTCAACCTAAACAAGATGATTCTTGTAGAAAATTACAAGATAAATCACATTTATATGGAAACCCCTGAGACATTAATAATTCTCCGCAACTGATGACCCAACTAACAATATCGACATCAAAAAGCTCTCTTGGATAATCAAAACCCACATCAAAAAGCTATCTTTTTTCTCTCGGACCAAATCGAAACCCCACTAAGCTGACAATTTCTCCCTCCTCGGGGAATCATCAACAAATTAAAGAAATGAATCGGTTATAAATGGGATCTGGAAATCAGGAAGAGATCAGAGATTGGGAAATTGAGAACGGAGAGCGAAAGGATCGGGAAAATGGGTTGGAAAAGGAGACCTGGACCGGTCTGTGGGAGATGGAGAAGGCGAGAAAGACGACGGCGAGGACGAAGAATGCGATGAGGGCTTTCCGAAGCATCGCGACCTTCTCCTATTAATGTCGGCAGCTCCGCCTTCTCCTTTCCACTCTCCCTCACTTTTCCCCCTTCCTTCCTCCCTCCCTCTCTCTCGCCACCATCACACCAGCGATCAGCTCCGGTTGTCTCTCGTTTTCGAGCCTCAGGTGTGATCAAATTCCGGAATAGATCGCGTGAGATTAGCGAGAAAGAGGAAATTTAAAGAATCCAAAATATAAATTTAGATTGGTACATGGTCCTAGGATCCATTATGGGCCCGGCCCAGAATTAGTCTCAATCCAACCTCTTCCTAGCCATTGAACATCTTGGTGCAGGTTACATATATTAAAACCTAGAATCTATTCATACTCGACATGAGGTATGGTATGGATCTTCTATCTCATAGGCTAAGCCCTGCTCTAATTGGACTCGGGTACTATTATGCCTCAAATATGTTATTTGGGTCGATTACATGATGCGGCCATATGAACCCTAGAGCGATGCCCGATACATCATGCAAGGCCCGCCGGCCCAGAATTGGTCTCAATCCAACCTCTTCCTAGCCATTGAACATCTTGGTGCAGGTTACGTATATTAAAATCTAGAATCTACTCATACTCGACATAAGGTATGGTATGGATCCTCTATCTCATAGGCTTAGCCCTGCTCTAATTGGACTCGGGTACTATTACGCCTCAAATATGTTATTTGGGTCGATCACATGATGCGGCCATATGAACCCTAGAGCCATGCCCGATACATCATGCAAGGCCCGCCGGCCCAAAATTGGCCTCAATCCAACCTCTTCCTAGCCATTGAACATCTTGGTGCAGGTTACATATATTAAAATCTAGAATCTATTCATACTCGACATAAGGTATGGTATGGATCCTCTATCTCATAGGCTTAGCCCTGCTCTAATTGGACTCGGGTACTATTACGCCTCAAATATGTTATTTAGGTCGATCATATGATGCGGCCATATGAACCCTAGAGCGATGCCCTATACATCATGCAAGGCCTGCCTTTTTATTCATACACAAATCAATTCAAACTCAAGCAATGGCAGTAGCAGATAATCTAATATATTTATTTAAGAGAGATAGTTCGCCGTCATTGGTAACAAAGTCGGTACAAATTAAATTTATTCAAGAAAAAATTAATCAAGAGTCTTCTAAACTCTAAACTCCACACTGTTTGGTCCCATGTCCCGTCTATTCTGCTGCATCTGTAAAAAGAAATTGAAAAGTGTAATGAGTTTGTGGCCTAGTAAGTTTCCAAAATCTCTAGTGGGATCAAGAATAGAATAAAATTTTCAAAATATTAACAATTTAACAATGTTAAGATGCATTTATCAAAATAAATTTCTTTTTCAGAATATGCCATGCATAACTGTAAATCAAAAAAACTCTCTTAGTTTTTAATGACTATAGCCACGATCAACCCCATGATAAGGCCTGAAAGAGACTAGCCCCTAAATCATAAAATGTGATCCACCAGCATGTGCCAGTGATCAGCCCGAAAGGGAAAAGTAGCTTTGAATCACATGGTCATGTTTAACCACATGACAGAATAAAGAGACTACTCCTGAAACAAAACATACGATCTATCGGCATATGTTAGCGATCAGCCCCGACTAGCTAGGCCCGAAAGGACTAACTCTACCAGCGATTAACCTTGATTGGCTATGCTCGAAAGAAACTAGTTCTGACGTGTAGCCAACGATCATCACATTGGCTAGACCCAAATCATAGTCAAACTAGAAAGTTTTTCAAATGTCCATAACAACCAATTTCTCGTAAACATACTTTTTTTCAGCAACATAATCAAGATTTTCACATCTTATTTCCAAAGATAAGAAAATTGTTTCTTTTTAGAAATTCATGCAAAACTAAAACACAAGTAATCATCTTGTTCCAAACATTATGCAGCTTCAAAGTAGGGATATCATCATATTTCAAATTTTGCAATTATGCAGATAATTCATATTTTCATAGTCATGCCAAAACAAAGATTTATATTTGATCCATTATTTTTGAATTACCCTTTTCATGCATAATATTCATAATCATGCATATTTTCCAAAATTTTCAATTTTCAAATATTTAAATATTTTTTATTTAAAACTAGTAAATATGAATTCCAAATAAATGCATTGCATGCATTAGAAAATTCAAAAGAGATAAAGAAAACTTACTGTCCGGATTCAAAAATTGTTCTAATCACTGCTTCCAACACGTGGCTCGATCTCTAAGCCCGATGCTCCTCTGGAGTTGAAGGCTCTAGCCAAAATAATTTACCATTAGCCTTAAGAAAGAAACTTGGTCTAGGTTTATTCAGACGTTGGGTTTATTCAATTCGAATCGACGATTAGGGAACGGTCTAAGCCCGATCAGATTATGAACCCAATCTAAAGAGGTGGAAATAAAGAAATGGGTCTAAGCCTGAATACGGGCCCGATCCGAACGGTCTAAATCAATCATCAAGGCAAAGGTTTAGGTCTACCAAATCTAGAAGGGTGAGGTCACAACCGGATTTTTTTTAAAATAACAAATAAAGAAAAATTGGGAAGAAAATAGGAGGAATTAGAAGAAAGGAAGAAGAAGAATAAGTAGAGAAAGAGGGAAGAGGGAAGAGGAGATAAGAGAGAAAGGGATCAAGGATGGGTGTCGGCGATCTGACGGTTAAACATGGTGGAGCCAGCAGTTGAGGTGATCTCGGCGGCAGTGGCAACAATGGGAGGGAATGGTCGTGCACGACCAAAAATAGAGGGAGAAGAGAGGCAGTGCCCCTAGCTGCCTTGGTGGCAACTTTCTCGGCCAAGAAAGAAACGAGAGGAGAAGGGCTCACCGGCGAGCGGTGGTGGCGACGATCCATGGCCAATGCAGGCGAATTCCGGCAAGAAAAGGACCAGCGACACTCGGAACATGGTAAAACATAGCATACAGAAATTTAAAAAGAGAGAAGAGGGTTTGGGGGTGGCGGAGCTCGACTGTGGCGACACAGTGGCCCCCAGAGATAAGGAAGAAGAAAGGGAGCTCAATGATGGATCAACCAGAGAGAAGAGGAGGGATTTATAAAGGGTTTTGGGAGGGATAAGCTCAACGGTCATTGCTCCTATTTATGGATCCCAATGGTAGTTGAGCGCAACCCCCAACAGCCGGCGGCCGTTCGCACCGGCCCCGCGGAAGTCTTACCAGCCACGGCTCCGCATAGTTCTCCACAAGATGAGTGATCGGGCAGGGATCGTGATCCCTTGTTTCGACCTTCTTCCTTTTTTCGTGAATTTAAACTGAAGTCGGCTGGGCTTGCCGACTTCCATTGGAGACGGGCCCAATTTGGGCCAGTTCTCACAAATACACCGTTGAGGAATAATAGGGGCTCGTTTGGTTCGCGGGAAGCATTTTTCCTCCTAGGAATATGATTTCTGGAAAATAAATTCCTAGGAAGAGGATGCCTAGGAAAGTACTTTTGGCATGTTTGGTTGATCATGGGAAAGTGACAAATTTCTAAAGTGCTTATGTTTGGTTGGCCATCCACTTTCCTTAGAAAAGTTCTGTATAATTCCTATTATGCCCTTAATAAAAATTAGGTTTTTAATGTCTTTTTAATGCTTCTTTAATGCTAAAGGGACTTTTTGGAAAAAAGTAAAAATGAAGTAATTCCTGCCTCATGGGAAAGTAACTTTCCCATGTTTCTCATGGGAAAGACTTTCCCATGAAATGTGGGAATCATATTCCCATGGGAATTCAACTTTCCCTTCTCTCTCCTTTGAAAACTCCAACCAAACAAGAGGCATCTCATTACTTTTCCGTTGACCACACTTTCCCCCCTTCTTTTCCCGCGAACCAAACGAGCCCTAGTTGTACATCAGATAGTTAAAAAACTCTTATAGTACTTGCATACTTTTAATTTTATTCATCTAAATATCTAAATTTTTTAGATAAAATCTTAACACATTCCAGATAAATAAATAAATTATCTTTACTATATAAAAGTTCCCGAAAGTATGCTTCCACCTTTTTTTTGTTATTTTTTCCCATCTCGAAAGTATGTTCCCACTTTTTTTTAATCTATATACAGATTAGAAAATAAAATTAAAACCCTAATTTTAGACAAATAACAAAATTATCTGAATAAAATTATAGTATTAAAGAAAATAAAGAATTTTTTTTTAAAAAAAAAGAATCCAGTTGCAAGAAAGGGTCATACGAAAAAAACTTAAACAAGAAATAAAAATACCATCTATAAATAAATAAAAATAATATAATAAATATGTCCTTTTCTGATGCCTATTTCCTTTTTCAAATGTAAGTTGCCATTTTTGCTTTGCAATTGTCTTAGCTGAACAGGTGTACTGTATTTGGTCTTGATAATTAATTGAATAGTCTTGCACACATAAGCGATGGAGTCGCATCAAGCAAGCAAACTTGATACATGATACTGGCAAATGCTGTCATTTCATGCTTTCAGAAAACTTGGTTTCTCCTTCAGTTTGGATCAGGTAAGCTAACCATTGACCTAAAAGCATTGGTAAAATTTGTAGTATTTGCACTTAGCTTCTCAGCAATCTCCTTGCCCAAGCTTCCCATGGACGCAGAAATTTTAGCCAAATTAATTAATTCCTTTTTTTCAAGTACAAAAATAGATTAATTGTTTGAGGTTACAAGTCTATTTCTAGACTGCATTTGAAATCGGAATCAGAGTTAGAATCGGAATAAAACTTGAAATGATCATCACATTTCATTTGGTGACTAGAATCATAATGGAATTTGAATACCAGAAAGTAGTAGAAATTGGATTTTGGAGGATTAGAGTATTCTATTCTTCTTTGAAATTAGAATAGGGATGGAACTCCTGTCGAAATGGAGTCACTAGTTCATGTTCCTATTTCCACGGTCAAACTTCTCCCAACCAAACTCTTCCGATCTATCTGTTTGACGAATGTTTGATGATTGTGAGCTCTGATTCTCAGTTATTACTAGCAATTATCATTGTAGAACTGTAGAAATGAACTTAGAGCTCTAACTCCTCCATCTCCTGACTCGAAAGAGTCCAATCTCTTATGCATTCTACTTTGCATTTTATTGCTAAACTTGATGATGGGCTACCAACATGCAGTTGAAGTCTGTTCTCCAGAAGATTTACCATGGGATCAGACAACTTTGGCTGCTGATCATTGAACTTATGGATATTCCTGTGTTTGGAGGAAACTATATACGATCTATATATCACGTGGTCAAGTAATAGCATAAACTACAAAGTTGCAGGCAAGTCAAATTTGGCATCGGAAGAACAATGACAGGCTTCAGGATATAGCATGCAGTGTTTTTATCAATTACTCGGTCAGGGTTATTCAGGAACAAAGTGCTTATCAATAAGCAGAATTGTGATGGTTGGTGCAAGAAATTTGCCGACGTATCTTGAAGGCATTTGCGCCAGCCATTACTTTTTCCAGATGAAACAGCTTGTGGGCCTTCGGAAATAGGACTCTCTTACGTCGAAGAGGAAGAAAAGAAGCCCTCCTCGAACAAGAAGAAATGGAAGCAGCCTTTGGCAGGCTTATATTTTGTAATTCTTATTTGTTTAGTGGCGCTGCAGCACCAGATTCTTACAAAAAAAAAAAAAAAAATCTTATATATCTCAATTGATTTGAAGCTTTCAAATTGCTTGTCTGTGGTAGAGATGTATATAAAAGAAATCTACAATTCAGTGTTTTTCCTTTATAAAAGAACAATAACAGATTGATCTGAATTTTTCAAGAGGCCGATGACTGTAGATTAGCTTTTATTACGCTAGATTTACTCTACACCCTGTTTTTGCTATCCATTTCAAAGAATCATTTTAGTCGATAGAATCCAAACCTTGGTGACCTGATGGAGAATTTAGGTTATGGTGAGCTAAGTAGGAGATGGACATCTTGTCCAATGCGGCATGATGGGTGCTGCAACTTGGGTTAAGTTGTGAAAAACCGTGCAGACATGTGTTTAGTTTCACATCGGTTATTTATTATGTAGATATTAGGTATTTATATAGAATTAAGAAATTCAAATAATATCTTTTGGCCAGTTTTTTCGGATGAAATACTCAGTTGTTGCATAAGTACTTTTTATGCCCTCTCTTTTCTTTCTCTGATTGTACTTCTTTCTTTTATTGTAATCTTCCTTTTTCACCTCTAATCTTCCGTTTTCCTTAAAAAAAAAACTTGGGGAAGAGTTGGTGATTCAAATCTAGACATGTTCATTGATTTCCATAAGATTTGATATCCATTTTGCACTATATGCTTATCGACACTACTGTTTGTCAAAACATCGTACAGGGCATGGCAACTGGACGACTATAAGTTACTCCCTAGCCTCTCGAATCAACCATGTGATGAGAACAATCATTGATCATCGTCACGAAGACAGTCGGCCTACTTGCAGACCAAACAATCAAAGCTTGAATTGCATTTCCAAAAACATCACATGCTCCTCATGCTGTATACAAAAGATCCCTTAATTCATGAAAGAACCAATACAAAGAAAACATACTTAAATCATAAGCATAATGTAATTGGGCCAACTATGTTGCAAACTCTGATACATGCACGTCCGCATGGGTTATCCTCATCAGCCTAGACTGTACATTAGCCCTTACCTTCAAATTAAACCAAAGCTCGCCCTGTTGAGTCAAGTTAAGCTAGATCTCCGAACCCATTACAAGTAGAAATTCAAGCTAAACTGCAAATGCCATAGATTAGTGCAAATTTTCTTACATGACTAAGGACCTAACCTAACTAAACTAGGACAAACACAAAGCAATACTTGGTCTGATAACACACAGAAAGATTTTGCATTCAATCAAACTTCCAATTTGGTTCAACCCACAGCACTGACTAGAAACCAATACCTAACCATTGGTTTTGAAAATGGGCAGCAGCAAGAGCGAGATAGGTTTGAAGAAGGGAGGGATAAGATAAGGAGAAGAGAATAAAATAGAAGATAAGAACAAGGGAGAAAAAGGACAGGGGGAAGCAGAGGGAATGCACTTATCACGATCTCGATGCCACGCCTACGGCCATGAGTCCCGTCCGTACCTATCAAAGCTGTCCCTTCCCGATTGTCTGCCCGTGAAGCGACCACTGAATGGAACTCAAATGGTCTGGAGGCCAGACGCGGACCCAGGAAAGGAGAGGAGGAAGCGCGCGAAAGATGAGACAGTGGTGGGGGCCCATTAATTTTGGAACGGCCGCCGGTGGTCCCGGAAAGAGACGTGCGGGTACTGAGTTTGACACGGCGTCCCCCCTCACCCTCAAGTGCACCCCACAAATGGACCGAGTTGAAACCCTGGGTGTGTACACCGATGTGACGGTGTATGCGACACGGAAATTTATGTCCTCGGTCCAAACCTCCGTTCACTAGCACGTAGTCCGACCCAAGTGGTAGGTCCTCAATCTGAGCGAGAGGGTCAGAAAGCAAGTGGATGATGTATTATATTATTCGCTCTAAAGGAATTTACATCCTCCATAACCCTTGGCAATGATGTGCTTATTTTCTTCGAAGTTTTTGAGACCTATCACATGTTACTGTGTAGGAAAATCATAGGCTCCAACAGCCCTGCAAGTATAATACTGGTTATATTGCGTGGGGTCCGTAGACTATGAAATATTTCAGAGCAGTGACCCACTTACCACCAAAGTTATGTTGTGGTTTAGCTGAGGCCAGATATTTGCCGATGAAAATTATTTTCTCCATTTCATGCATCATATGGCTGTGCATGCTCCAATCATATTCGCTTGTTTTTGTGGGCTTCATTTATCAAACATGCATATTGGTGCATCGCTGCAAGAACAAGTGGACGTGATTGGTGGCATGCACGGCCACATAGTGCATGCCGTGCAGAAATTAACTTTTGGTGTTGACAGGATTAGATTTTTTGCTGCTATGCTTGAAATCCATCTTGTCCACAAAAATTAAGGCTGATGTATCCGGCCGATAATCATATATGGATCTAGAGGCAGTCGCCCAAATGAGAATGAATGACTGTCATTTGACAACGAGTTCAACATGCTTCGCCCAATAAAGCCACCAGGTAAGAAGTAAGTGAAGGATACACTTGACTCTATACTTTGTTGATATCATAAACTACGGCTGCTAGATGATTTATTTATTAGTTTTAGAAATAGACATCATATCTTCATATAAGTCTTAGTGACTTGTTTGACACTAAAGCTATGCATTAGTTGATATGAGCTCTTGCTTGATAACACTTAAAGGTGATCTAACCAATTTTGAGAATAAAAAATATTTTGTGAGAATGATGTGATTTAGTAAACTGGCACGCAAAACATATTGAGCACATAAAAGACAAACCTGGCTTACTAATACTGGTGGTTTAAACTAATATTGTACAAACAGCTAATCAAATAATTAAAATTAATATATGAAATCTTCAGAAGATCTTTTCGATGTATATGGCACCTAAAGACATGACTACTATCGATGAGAGCTTCTGCTTAATAACAGCTGCAATTGATCATTTAACATTAAAAGAGAGTAGTCAGAATGAAGCACTTATATAATTGGATACCATAAAGTGCATCAAGCGCACAGATGACCAATTGATTTCTTAATATTGGTGATTAGGCATTAAAAATAATTGTTGGAGCCAGGTATCTTAATGTTTTAATTCAAGTTAGGGGTCGAGACCATTGCGCATTGCATGTCGTAGAAGTATTGTGACTCCATCCTTTATTAAGTCTCGTTTTAGCTTGTGCTTTTCAATCTTTCCATCCTTGGAAAGAGAGCAAGGAGTTGAACTTTCCAATTTGATCCATTAAAGATTAAAATTGGCATAGATTGTGGGACTATGAAGACAGTTTCATGAAGAAGATACAACTTTTCTTTTTTTGTTTTTTGTTTGTATTTCAAGCATGGAAGAAGTAAGTGGAAATTAGAACGCCGAAGGCACGAAGTCTGTGCTTGTCCCCAGAGTTTGTGTTGCAATTGTAAAGATCTATCGAAAATATGAATATAAATCTTATTGCATATTTGGCATCGAAACCATGATATATATTGGCCAAAGTGAGAGCCAAGGACTAATGCTAATTGCTTTTGGATTGGAAAAGAACTTTGCAAGAATGATGTATTTATTATAAAGGTTTTTTGCATGGACACTCTTCTAATATCGAATTTTGCATGAATATCCTTCCAAATTGATATTTGCATGTATATCCTCGTAAAACTCTGTATTGTACAATACCTGTAATATAACGGTTTTCTAACAGTGTTAAAAAAATCATATTTATATTAATTAAAAATAAAATAAAATTTTAAAATTATACCATTGTCTTGTCTTGTTTCTACCCATTAAGGTATTTTAGTTATTTTAATTTAAAACTGTTAATTTTTTAACGTCGTTAGATAGCATGGGTACATATGTAAAAACAAAAAAAAAAAAAAAAGGTAGAATGACCAAACAAGTGTTTACGAGGGAATACATGCAAATATCAATTTAGAAAGATATTCATGCAAAATTCGATATTTAGAAGGAAATATAAAAAAAAAAAAATCTATTATAAATAATTGGCTTCTGGAGCATACGGAAACTGACAAATTTGACGTTCTAGTTTTTGGTGGTTGATTCTTAGATTACTTGGAGATCCGCATTTCCATAGATGGAGAAGGATACACTTGACTTATAAAAAAATCCCATTAAAGGCCTTGTCTTGTCTTGAACGGATACTTCTTGACGCAGTTGCTTTTATATGCGCTCTCTTGGTTGACAAGAGAAAGATTTTTTCAAGCTTACGTAGAGATTCTCTATCTAAGATAGATTGAGTAATTTTAATAGAAATTTTCAAGTGTAAAGATTTGGTAAGACTTCAAAAGTTACATAAAGACAGCCCGAGGATCTTTCAAGATCCCATAAAGAGCAGTGAACTTATCCTAGCTAGCAACGACCTAATTCAGATAACTGCTGTAGTCACCTTTATCCTGTTATACTGCCTGCTATTTACAGTGAATAATAGCTGTTATTGGTAATTTCATTGTTCATCAAATTAAAACAATAATGTTTGAGATTCAACTCCCCATGTTAAGTTAGAAAATTATAATTAACAATGATAGAATCAAGTATGTTATCGAGCTTTATTATTTTGTATATCTGCCGTTATGATGTTGACCATTTCATTTATGAAGATATCATCAAGGAATCGAACTTACAACAACAACAAAAAAAAAAAAAAAAAAAACTGTTATTCCTATCTAGCAGTAAATGAATGTTTTAGAAGGGCCTATTATTGTATATTTGGCCTTTTAAAATTTTTGATAACTAGAATTGGTTTACTTGGTTATATCCCATTCGTCGCACTTTCTTTTGCTTGCACTTTGGTTCTTGGATTAAAGTCTTAAATGATGCATCCCCATAAATTTGGCTAATTTACTTGGGGTTTGTTCCTCCCCATATAAGAGGGTAAAATACATCAAATATGTAATTGAATCAATGGTAAAATACATGAAGTTAGTACAGTATCCTCTTTTTTTTAAAGTTAAGGAGGATTAGCACCTCCTACCAGGTAATTTATTAAAAATTAGATAGAAAGTATAAAAATAAAAACAGGTAAAAAGAAGAACAGAAAACTGAAACAGTAGGCATAGGACTGCTCCACCATTAATGAATTGATATAGAGATCTCACAAAGAAGGATGATCAGCAGTTATATCCAAATTGTTTATCTGAACAATTTGTGGCTAATTGATTGGATAAAGATTCTCAAGAGCATCGTGGCCCTATCTTGGCAGAGGCAGAGCTACACTGGTAACTCGATTTTATGTCCAAACATCACATGCCAGCAATGTAGTCACCATCATGGATACACAAGATATTTTGTCTGGAGAGATAGATAGGATTACGTTTTGTCCAATCAGGACCATAGCTTTATTGTGAGGATGTTAATGGCCTCTGATTGAATAGCAGAGCAGTTTCTTTAATTCTATGGATGAAACTGCTAAAATCCGAATCTATAAAAAAAATTAGAATTACAAAAAACTATTTTTTCTTTTTAGGCAAGTCAGTTGTCTATTCTGTGACTACATCCGTCGTACCAACGACGTCAGTGATCACACCATGTTGGGGACAGCTTGAATGGTGCCAATAGCAATTCTTTCTCGACACATGAATATATAAAGAGGGAAACAAATTCATGAGAAGAATACCATTCAGCCACCCATCTTCCATAAAATAAATATCTTGCCATTACCGAGCCCCAAAGAAACACAATTCCAAAAAAGCACCAAGTTTTTGTTGATGTCCTTCCAAAGTGGTGAAAGACCAGCTGGAGACTTCCCTACTCTACACCCCAGTATCCTTATTGAGTAGAAGTCAGCTTAAACAATCTTTTGATACTCCATGATTTGAATCTGAACAATATGCATTGCTTGTTGATTTTGAATTTTGTTGGCCGCATCCATTGTACATCCCATTAAACTTGTATATTAATATTTGTCATCAGAATTTTAGTGCATCAGAATTTTTCATGTTGGAGAGCCTCATTAATACATCCATTAAACTGTATATTTAACATTTGTCAGCATGAGATTGTGTTGAAAATAACACAGACAAGCACTGATCTCAAACAATTCAGGAAGCTTTAATCACTTTACCTATGGAACAGAGCAGGTCCTTGGAATCTGCCGCATGGTAGGCAAATCTAAATAGCAGAACATTTTTTCCTCTAAAACCATCCATCTCTGTGAATATATTTGACGACAACTGGACGCTAACACCTATCACACTCGCCATGCTCTAACTTTCAATCTTACGGCCACATTGTGGATAGAGTAAATTTAGAGGTTATTAATATTTTTACATATCACATAAGAACTTGTATTAGCAAATAATATTTTTCTCTAGTATGATTCTATATCAATCTATATTATTATTTTTTGCATGGAGTCGTATACGAATATATATAATCCTTGAATATATGATTCTCTCTATTTTTTATATTTTTTTTTCTTTTGCAAATATTTTAACAATTGCCCCGATTCATAATTTGTCGCATAACCAGGTATCTGCAAGTGGTAGATCATGTATGCAGGGAGAATTTTCAAAAGAGAGACTTGCAAGTGGATTGTTCAACTTGTATCCACGACGGACTCGTGCAGACGAATATTTAGTCTCACATCGATTACTCGCTGAATAGATCTTGGAGTAATTATATATAGGGAACCAAAAAATCCAAAATAATACTTTCGATAATCTTTTCGAAAATAATTTTAAATATGATAAATAATATTAGAGCGGACTTGATTATGAGCCTATGTGCATTAAGGAACACCGCAGAATGAAATATTTTAGTTGATCTTGAGTTTATTGGTGCTTGTGATTGGATTTGAATGAATTTGGATCTAGAATGACTCACTATACGTATGTTTAGTTCGTATTTTTTGATAGATATTGTACATTTATTATAAATCAAAAAAAATCTAAATAATATTTTTTGATTAATTGTTTTTTAGATAAAGATTCTGTATTGCCACGTATTCTTCCTTGTGAGAACGCCATGTGTGCAACTTCAGTACATGCATGCAAGGTCAAGTGATGACGTCCACTGAAACCACATCAGCATTCATATCTCTATCCTCTTAACCCTCGGACATTACTGAGGCGGGTCCACGTGTCCTTTGCTGGGGTACGATTAAGATGTGACGATTACTGGCCCAAGTGGCCAACTACTACGCTTTTTTTTTTTTTTTTTTTTTGAGGTGTAAAAGGAGGAGGAAAGGCTCCTCCCCCAAATATAATGATCGCGATGGGACAAACCACTGGCCAACTCAGCCAACACCAAAAAAATGTAAACCGGAGGGGGCTTAAACGCAGGCGGCAATTCCTGCTCCCCAGAGTAAATTTTTTTTTGACAAAGTTAGAGAGTAATTAATGGTATTCTCTTAAAACTACTGGAAACTTTTCTGAGACATTCATAATTTTTTCTTTAGCAGAATGAACTCGTCCACAGGAAACTATATTCAATGGATCAAGAATTCTATGATTTATTATTGAATGTCAGAATTTTTTCTTCTTCTTCTTTTCTGGTATGCTTTCATGACTTGTTCAAAATCTGTGGACCACCTAATGGTTGCAATCTGTCCTTGGCGACAGCAGGTTTTGTAATATTGGTTATTATTTTAATTTTTTATTCTTATCCTTGCCTCATTACAAATATATAATTTTATTAATAAACTTCTATTTTATAATTTATTTTATTTTATTTATTTTTTGACCTTTTAATAAAATTTTTATTTTAAGTTTTGCGCCTTGTCAGAAGTTTTCAATGAATTTACTGAGGTATCCGGAACCATTGCCTTGGAAACCATAAGGCTGGTTGATATAGGAATAAGAAAGGGGATATCTCCTCTAAATGGGAGCATATCATATCAAACACCTGGAAATCATCATGGGGTAAAGTTATTCGATTAATGGAGAGAATTGGTGTTGGACCCAGGATACAACTATTTGACCTCCAAAGATCAATGCTTCTATTCTATGAAATGGGATAAGAAAATACTCCCACTCAGTTTACCATTTTATCCCAAGTTACTTTCATACACCATTCTTCTTTTATACTTAGACATTTCCCACAAAGAGAAGGGCAATTTCATCGAAAATAAGCTTATCTCTCCAACTAAATGGATCTAGCCATCTTTTAGTTTTGGGGATGGAGGAGAGCCATAATCCTAAAATTATGAACTAAGAAGTTGACATTAGTTTCTCAATGAAACTTTGCTATATGACCAATGTCATTGGAAAATAATTTGAGACACCTGCTATTGTATATGAAAAGTTCCTCCCTCCATATTACAATTCGAACGTTTAGGATTAAGCTCCACCTCAGGGTCCAGATGCTTAGATATGCATGGTTTTAGTTGCATAGTAATATGGCTTGGCAACTCAGTACAAACCATCATTTTTGTATCTTATGTTGCATTAAATTCTGCCTAATCTCACAAGGTAGAAGGAGTTTTCTTTGTGCAGGAAACAGATGCCCCTAAAATAAATGCTTTCTCTATGTTCTTTATTTACCCCTGATCAATGTATATTAATCTTGATCCTCCATCAAGGGTCTCCATCAAACTATTTAATTCTTTCTTTTTTGTGAAAAACTTTCCTTCTCATTCCACCAACTCAACTTGCAGGAATACATTTGTCTTTCAGAATCTTTTCTCACTTTTATATTCGGGGCATCACCATGTCCCTATCCTCCCATAAAGCAAAAACCTACCATTTTTTTTTCTTGGTAAACAAACATAACCAACTTATTAGCTTTTTTTTTTTTTTTTTTTTTGGTAACCGACGGCTCACACACAATGAGTATGAGTACAACCCAAAGAGTCAGACAGCAAAATACAATGCAAGGGAGATAAAACAGATACATAATTCTCCCAATAAAGTCTCCGGAGTGATGAACTGCATATGATGCCACCCAATCCCGCTGTACAGCCGGCCTTTCTGAATACATGGGTTACCTAGAAGGCGTCGCATTCATCAAGTAGTCGACAAATACCATGCATAGAGTAAGCCCCATCCTATGGATTACTTCCTAGAGCTTGCTTGATTTCCATGCAGCATCATGATACAGATACTAATGGCAAGTAGAGAGAGTGAGAGATGTTTAAGCTTCCAATAATAGCAACATAGTTACTACTAAAATAGATCAACAAACACTATCAAAAACAGAAAATCTTAAACAAGCCACTCAGGTTTATGACATTGCCCTCCTTAGCACATTCATTCCCCCAGCTTATTGTCTTCACCATTAAGCGCTCCTTGCTTCTCTTTTATAAAGGCAACTGGGAGCCGCAACGGTTTGCGTGCCGGTGCAGGCTGTGCCGCCCACGCAAACGGTCCCTTGTCTTGGCCGCCAGTATTACTTCTATTGCTACTCCCTTTCTCTCTCTCGAACCTCGTATACGGCTTGGCTACTCGCCATAACCTACGCTTATTAGTTGTTAGGAAGCACAAAAGTCGACGACGAAATCTTTGACGCCTCCCTCTCCTTCTCAGTAATAGCTCTAAGTATTCCTCATTCCTGACCAATTTCATTTTTTTCACTACCATTCTTTTCCTAATTTGAAGATCTGGAGAGCGTTTGGGCCGCCAGATCTTGTTTCTTTCTCCCACCTCCTTTCTTGAATACAAGAGTATTTTAATGTCGCCGTAAAATGTATACTATATGTCACCATCCATGTTTCCTTTAATTTATCACCAATTTGGCGACGAAATCTGAGGTCCCGAGCGCTATAAGTATCCCCCGCCAGCCATCCCTCTTTTACTCGCACCTCTTTCTCCTCTCAAATCCAAGAAGACCTTCTAGACTCGAGTTGGGGAATCGGAGAAAGAGAGGGAGAAGGAGATGGAGGTTTGGGCGAGGACGGGGAGTGGGTTGGGGAGATGGCTCGGATTCGTGACGGCGGTGTGGGTGCAGTGCATCTCCGGGAACAACTACACTTTCTCCAATTACTCCGACGCGCTGAAATCTTTGATGGGGCTCACTCAGCTGGAGCTCAACAATCTCTCGGTGGGCGAAGGACGTCGGCAAGGCCTTCGGCCTCCTCGCCGGACTCGCCTCCGACCGCCTCCCCACCCCACTCATCCTCCTCATCGGTTCCCTCGAAGGCCTCCTCGGCTACGGCGCCCAATGGCTCGTCGTCCGCCAGTCCATCCCCCCTCTCCCCTACTGGCAGGTCGGGAATTACAATTCCTCTTGTTTTACTTCTCTGAGGTATTTTACCGAACGGTTGGCGTGGTAATTTTTTTTCTTTCTTTGCGTTAGATGTGCGTGTTCCTGTGCATGGGCGGTAACAGTACCACGTGGATGAACACCGCGGTTCTGGTCACCTGCATGAGAAATTTCCGGCGGAACAGAGGGCCGGTGTCGGGGATTCTGAAGGGCTACGTGGGTCTGAGCACCGCCATCTTCACCGACCTCTGCTCCGCCCTCTTCGCCGACGACCCGGCCGCCTTCCTCCTCATGCTCGCCGTCGTCCCCGTCGCCGTCTGCTCCGCCGCCATGCTCTTCCTCCGCGAATCCCCCGCCCGCGCCGGGGATGACGAGACCGAAGCGAAGTACTTCGGGGCGATCAACGCGATCGCGGTGGTGATCGCGGTCTACCTCCTCGCCTTCGACCTCACCGGCGACCACGGAGCCACCGTGTCCCGCGCCTTCGTGGCCGTGCTCCTCGTCCTCCTCGCCGCCCCCAGCGGCGGTCCCGATCTACGCGGCCTTCCAGGCCAGATCCAAGAATCCGGACATGGAGGAGGGTCAGACCAAAGAACCACTCCTGATCGAGGAGGCGAAAGCAGAGCCGGCGCCGTCGGCCGGCCGCCCCAGAGGCGGCGGAGGCGAAGGGAAAGAGCGGACCGGCGATCGGGGAGGATCACACGATACTTGAGGCGGCGAAGACGGGTGGATTTCTGGATACTCTTTATCTCGTTCTTGTGCGGGGTGGGGACGGGATTAGCGGTGATGAATAACATGGGGCAGATGGGGCTCGCGATGGGGTACACGGATGTCTCAATATTCGTGTCGATGACCAGCATCTGGGGCTTCTTCGGCCGGATCGGATCCGGGTCCATCTCCGAGTACTTCCTCAAGTACGTCCCCTCACTTAACGTATCCATTTCTTTTCATAATTAGTAGATTAGACTGGAATCATAATTAAGTATCAATACTTAACTTCCAAAGGTAAGTAAAACTAATTTATTTTGAGCGTGGTGAACGGAAGGAAGGGCGCCGGAATCTTTTTATTTTATAATGCTTACTGAAAAGTAACGGACCGTGTGCTGATGTCATGATCCAACCGTTTACTGTTTTTGGATGGAACGGAAGACAGTGGACAAGTGGATTGTCGCCGAGCTCTGTCGTATTAAAAAATAGTACTTTTTATTATTTATATTAGTTAATTTGATTGATAGGTATCCATTTTTGGTAGGTTTTTTTAATCTAGTAAGAGAAATATTTTTTATTTATCAATCATTTCTTAATGTCTGGTGGTATCCTTCTCTTCTTTGCGGCAACAAAAAATAAATAAATTTCTCCGTATGCTCAAATTACATTAAAGCGAAACTAAAACTAGCGTGCTAGTGGAGGACTAGTGCGACAAAGTATTCCTGAACAATCAGAAGGCATGTGATAGCTCCATTTTTATTAATAGGATGTATAGGCTGTCAGTACTTTAGGAATTGTTTGGTTTCTGTAGGAAGGCAGGGAGAAAAAAATATGATCATTAGGAAAATAAAAAATATTTTATATCTAATTAAAATTTTCAAAAAAGATAAAAAAGTGGTTTTTTTTCTTATGTCTTATGAAAAAAAATGATATGAAAAAATTTATTTTCTATCGGCTGGAAGTTGGAATATTTTTTAAAAAATATTTAAATTTTTAAATAAAATAAAATAAATTTTGTATTAAGTATATAATATATTATATATATATATATATATATATTTGAAAAATAGCTTGTTGCCCAGATAGACAACCCAAGAGGGGGGGTGAATTGGGTTTTAAAATAATTTGGGTATTTAAAACGATGTGGATAAGTAATTAAAACTAGTGTAAGTTATTTAATTAATTACTATGTGCTGTGAGTGATATGAAAGGAAGAAGAATAGAGACACGCAATCACAAACACCAAGTTTTATAGTGGTTCGGAGCTAACCCTTGCTCCTACGTCCACTCCCCAAGTCTCACTTGGGAATTCACTATAACCCCCCTTGGATTACAGCCGGTTGTTTTCCAAGCTCACAACCAAACTTGTTGTTTTACGAGCTCACAACGAACTCGGTCGGTTTTCCCAGGCTCACCGACTAGAACCACCCCGATTGTTTTCTCGGGATCACAATCGAACCCTTACACACGTTGGTTTTACACTCGGCTCACCAGCCAACCTCAATCCCCTTGATTCAATCCTCCGATTGAACCAAGCAAATACAATGTGTAAATAAAAAGAAGAAACAGAAAAATACAGCTTCTCAAAAGCAGATAATAGACAATAAGAACAATAAATGAAGTTAAGAAGCCTCAAACGCTTTTAGGTTGGAAAAGAGGAATGGCTTCTTAAACTTCTGGTCTCCTCTTGAGTGAGTAGTCGACTTGAATGCAGGAGGAGAAGGCTTTAATTGCTGGGAAGATGTAGGTGGATGCAGTAAATGCAGATCTTCCTCTTTTTCGTTGAAGAACACGTTGCAGAGCTTGAATGCTTGATTAGTTGGAGTGGAATGGTTCTTCTCTTCCTTGCTACAGTCTTCTGTGGCTATTTAAACCAACCCCCACGGAAACTAGCCGTTAGAGAGCTTTTTCTGCCCGTTCTGCACACTCTGCGCAGCCTGACAATGTGTCCGTTGGTGGGTTAGAGTCGACTCGCGCGATCAGGAGTCGACTCGGCTGTAGCGGGAGTCGACTCAAGCTTTTCCGGAGTCGACTCGGCAACTGTTCCAGATTTGAATTTAAAGTTGCCTTCACGACTGGGAGTCGACTCGTCTTGACCTGGAGTCGACTCACCAACTTCTGGAGCTGACTTGGCAATTTCGGAGTCGGCTCATCCACTGAAGTCCGTGGATCCAATTTTGAATTTGATCCACTCGAGTCGACTCGACTGTCCTGGGAGTCGACTCGAATCTCAGAGCCCGAACTCCCGATTCTCTGTCTTTTGGCTCGTCCAGTCTTGGAGTCGACTCGAACTTCCTCGGAGTCGACTCGGCTCTCAGTTTCCGAAACTTGGTCTTCTGCCTTTTTGATGTGAAGCTGTCTTGGAGTCGACTCGAGCTGTCTGGGAGTCGACTCGAATCTCAGAGGCAGTAACTTGGTCTTCTGTCTGTTGATGGTCGCGGAGTCTTGGAGTCGACTCGCATATTGCGGGAGTCGACTCGAATCTCAGAGTCCGAAAATTGCTCTCTGACTTTTTCTTGTGTTCCTCTGAGAGTCGACTCTCACCTTCTTTGGAGTCGACTTGCCATCCATCGGAGTCGACTCGCGTTTCACTGGAGTCGACTCGAATCTCAGACCCGAAAACTGCTCTCTGACTTTTTCTTTGTGTTCCTCTTGGAGTCGACTCTTACTATCCTGGAGTCGACTCGGTGAACATTGGAGTCGACTCGCGCACTTTGGGAGTCGACTCGTTGACAGGTTCTGAGTTGAAGCTTTCTGTTCTTCTGTCTGTTCTCAGTCGGAGTCGACTCGTACAGATCTGGAGTCGACTTGAGCCCGTGCCAGTGAACTTGATACGCTTGGAGTCGACTCGTGATACTCTGGAGTCGACTCGAGTCTCAAACTTTGGTTCAAGCTGTCTTCTTAACTTATCCAAAAATTATGAACCAAGTCTTGAGACACTTAGACAAGATTTTCACTGAAACACTTAATTGAATTCATTAGTAAACAAGAAATATACTCAATTGCTTTGATCTCATCAAAATCAAATAGGGTTTTAATCAATCACTCCACAATCTCCCCCTTTTTGATGATGACAAAACACTGAGTATATGTAAAGTGAATTGCACAATAAACAATGAAATAAAATCCATAAATGAATTCAAATGTCTGGTAATTCAATTTATCCAAGCTTGAAAGGAGTGAAACAATAAATTTCGGAGTTAAAGCTCCCCCTTTCATTTGGAATTATATAAGCCTTCATATTATACAATCAATTGTTTGGCTTATATGTCATTAATGATTTTGCTTGATTAAAATTCAGATTCTCCCCCTCAAGATATGCATTCTACTTTGTTTTGATTCTTTGAATTTCCTTTTTAATGCTTTGAAGTTTTTGAACTGAAATTTTGGTTTTTAGAGGGAAAATCTGTCAATTTGTTCTTGAGTAGGATTCAGCTAATCTCCGAATATCCCTTGAATAGATTCTGGAGATTACTCCATTAGGAGCCCCAAAAGAGAGATAATGAGCCTCGGGGTACCGAATCCACTTAGAACAAATTTGTGTGTTTTAAGAGTTTATCTTTTTATTGATTTCCATTGATTCCTTTTACATATTTTATGCATATTTCCTTTTACATATTTTATGCATATTTTTCTTCCTTTTACATATTTCTCCCCCTTTTTGTCATCATATCAAAAAGAAGGTAAACAGAACACACAATCAAACATAGATCAAAAGGCACATTATTGAAGAAAAATGCGGCTACTCATTGTATTAATTTGTATGTAAGTACATTTCAGAATACAATAAGTAACGTAAAGCAATACATGTCAAAGCAAAATACAAAAAGTAGCTACGGTCTCCTCGAGGATGTAGGTCCTCCTCTCGAGGATGTATCTTCTCCTCTCGAGGATGTGACTCCTCCTCTCGAGGATGTGGCTCCTCCTCTCGAGGATGTATCTCCTCGAGGCATGCGCTCCACGAGTGATTGGACCGCATTGGTCACGTTCTCTAGCTGGCGAATGATGGCCTGGATGGCCCTGCTCTGTGTCGTATCCAGCTCGAGTACTGACTTCTGCAGTCCGTCCAGCTTGTCGATGAGCACATTCGACAAGCGCTCGGCCCCTGCGGTGGTGGTGGATATGTCACGGCCGATGTCATTCCGCATCTGTCGAGTGGTGCCCGTGACCTCACTCATGCTGTGGAACTGGGCCTGTATCAAGGTCCTCATGTTGTATATCTCTTGCCGCACCTCAGCCGTCATGTCTGTCACGGCTGTCAGGGAAGGGACCAATGCGGAAGATGTGGGCGCAGGAGAGGGAGTAGGCACCGCACCCCAGAGCTCCTGGAGCAGATCTCGGACTATCTCCTGCCGCAGCTCCCGGAGCTGCTCAGACGAGATCCGGACCTCCATAGGCTGAGTGGGTGGAGCTGAGGAGGAGGGTCCGGCGGAGGTGGTAGGAGCAGGAGTGGATGGAAGATCTGGATGGTCTGGAAGGTCTGGGTAGTCTGAATCGGGCTCAGGACTGGGGGAAGGTCTGGTGGTCTGTGAGGTGAGGGACGACTTCCTAACCCAGATCCCTTCTCTCTTCCGAAACCCCATCCTGTGTAGGGTCCCTGCACGCATGCGATCAGTCCATCGCAATGCGCGAAAGGGCTCCCCCTCAGGAATGGGAATCTCGTACTCCCTAAACAGAAGGGTGAATATCATGCCGTATGGGAGGGTGAGCCTAGGTCTATCTAGGGGCTCACACATATACCTATAGATGAGTTTGGGGAAGTTGATCGGGGTGTCCTGAAGAATATAAAACATAAGAGCTAGGTCTCTCTCATTTACAAAATCAAATCTCCCTGTCTTAGGGAAGATGGACCTAGACAGTATACTCAAAAGGATTCTCACCTCAATCGGAAGTGAGCTAGCAGAAACCTCGTCTAGAGGTGACTGGGGTGGATGCCCTAGAACGGCCGTAAGGGCCTCAACCCTGTCCTCAGGGTGTGTGGGAGCCACCCCTACTAATGGAAGGTGGAGGATGTGGGCAATAAGATCCTCCGTAACAAACAGAGGGACACCGGCTACTGTGCCCTCGATACCCCCATCTCCCCGATGGACGGTACCATAGAACTCTCTAACAAGGCCAGGGTAAGTGGGGAGATCTAAAGTGAGGAAGTACTCTAATCCCTGTGCCCTAAGCCTATCACCTATGGTGAACCCTTCCCGGGAGAGATAGTCGAAATCGACATATCTCCCGGTGGTGACGGCCTTCCCGGCCAATGGCCTCGCGGGAACCGCCCTAGGCGGGGAACGAGCCGGAGGTGGTTGCCTCGCGGGATCGTGCCGCGCCTTGGAGCGCCGCTCGGGACCGGCCTCGGGTCGGGACCTCTTCCGGACAACGGTCTTACGCGGCATTATGACCTAGACGGAATGAAAAACCTAAAGGACGGAGAAAGGTCGACGGAGGAGGCTTGGGACCGACCGAGGGCGACCTAGGAAGGGATGAAAAACCTAAGAACCGGTGAAAGATCGACGGAAAAGGGGTTGGAGACGATCGGGGACGACCTAGGAGTCGGCTCTAGGGCTTTTGAACAGTGGCGGCTTGAGAGAAAAGTGTTTTCGAAACGACAAATCTAGGGTTAAAAAGTCGGATCCCGACTGCGAGTCGACTCCACTGAGTCGCGAGTTGACTCGACCTCGAGTCGACTCCAGAATATGCGCGAGTCGACTCTCCTTATGCGCCTGTAGACTTCGAGTCGACTCCCGACTATATGCGAGTCGACTCTCCCTCTGCTGCCATCTTTGCGAGTCGACTCCCGCAAATGCGCGAGTCGACTCCCCCTTAGGAGCCGACTCTGAAACTTACTTGAGTCGTCTCTAACCTTGGCACGCACCTAAAAATCATGCTATAATCGTGCCAAATGAGGAAAAAATACTAAAGTATGATCTGATTTGATGATTATTGAAAAGAAACTCTATTTTAACCACAATCTAGTCATCAAAATCAATGAATCTAGTGGAAACCACCACTAGGATGGATCAATCACTCCTAATCCCCTCCTAAGCACACTAAACCTCTCTTCACTTAGGGGTTTTGTAAAAATGTCTGCTAATTGATTATCAGTACAAACAAATTGGAGTGTCACATCACCATTCAATACATGATCTCTTATGAAGTGATGTCTTATCTCAATGTGTTTAGTTCTTGAATGTTGAATTGGATTTTTAGTTAGATTAATGGCACTTGTATTATCACAATTAATGGGAATTTTATCTTGTTTAATGCCATAATCTTCTAATTGTTGTTTAATCCACAAGATTTGAGCACAACAACTCCCGGCTGCAACATATTTAGCTTCAGCAGTAGATAATGCAACCGAGTTTTGTTTCTTGCTAAACCATGAGATAAGATTTTCTCCTAGAAATTGACACGACCCACTGGTACTTTTTCTATCAAGCTTACATCCAGCGAAGTCTGAATCTGTGTATCCTATTAAGTTTAGGCTAGATTCTTTAGAGTACCATAGCCCTATGTTCTTAGTTCCTATTAAGTATTTAAAAATTCTCTTAACTGCAGCTAGATGTGATTCTTTAGGATTAGCCTGATATCTAGCACACATGCAAACACTAAACATAATATCAGGTCTACTTGCAGTAAGATACAATAAGGATCCTATCATACCTTTATAAAGTTTTTGATCTACAGATTTACCTGATTCATCTTGATCTAATTTGCATGATGAGCTCATGGGGGTGCTGATTGACTTGTTTCCCTCCATATCAAACTTCTTGAGCATCTCCTTGATATACTTGGCTTGATTGATGAAGATGCCTCCTTCAGACTGTTTGATTTGAAGCCCGAGGAAGTAGTTCAGCTCTCCCATCATACTCATCTCAAACTCACTCTGCATCAAATCGGCAAATTCTTCGCAGAGGCGATTGTTAGTAGCACCGAAAATGATATCATCAACATAAATCTGTACTAATAACATATCTTTGTTTTGCTTTTTCAGAAATAGGGTTGTATCTACATTTTTCCTAGAGAATTCATGTTCTAATAGGAATTTGCTAAGTCTCTCATACCATGCTCTAGGTGCTTGTTTTAAACCATAAAGTGCTTTGTTCAGTTTATATACATGATTAGGGTATTGATGATTTTCAAAACCAGGAGGTTGTTCTACATATACCTCCTCATTAATATACCCATTTAAAAATGCACTTTTTACATCCATTTGAAAAAGTTTGAAGTCCTTAGAGCATGCATATGCTAATAATAGTCTAATAGCCTCAAGTCTAGCTACAGGAGCAAAGGTTTCATCAAAATCTATACCTTCTTCTTGATTATAACCCTTTGCTACTAGTCTAGCCTTATTCCTTATAACAATTCCATTTTCATCAAGTTTATTTTTATAAATCCATTTCGTGCCTATAATAGGATATTCAGAAGGTCTCTCTATTAGATTCCATACCTTGTTTCTAGTAAATTGGTTTAATTCTTCTTGCATTGCATTTATCCAATTTACATCATTTTCGGCCTCTTCTATGTGTTTGGGCTCAAAGTGCGAGACAAAAGCTAGATGGTTATTTAAATTTCTAAGGGATGCTCTAGTCCTAACCGGTTGAGATGGATCATCTAGAATTAGTTCCTTAGGATGCCCGTGAGCATACCTCCAAGCTTTAGTTAGCCCATGATCCACAATAGCCTCTTGGCTTGATGATGCTCCTTCACTCAACTTTTGATTATCATCTTGTAATGCCATCTCATCTATCTTTTTTTCAAGAATTTCAACATCATCATCAAAATTAACTTTCTTACTAGAGGAGATGTCACTAGAGTCATCAAATACAACATGTATAGATTCTTCTATAACTAAGGTTCTTTTATTAAAGACTCTATAGGCTTTACTAGTTGTAGAGTAACCTAAGAATATTCTTTCATCCGATTTAGAGTCAAATTTACCTAGATTATCTTTCCCATTATTATGAACAAAACACCTACATCCAAAAACATGAAAGTAATTAACTTTTGGTTTTCTGTTTTTCCAAAGTTCATAAGGTGTTTTCTTTATGATGGGTCTTAATAAAACTCTATTTAATATATGGCAAGAAGTATTAATGGCTTCTCCCCAAAAGTACTTAGGGAGGTTACTTTCACATAACATAGTTCTAGCCATTTCCTCTAGAGTCCTATTTTTCCTTTCCACAACTCCATTTTGTTGTGGTGTCCTAGGTGCAGAAAAATTATGGGTTATCCCCTTTTTACTACAAAATTCCTCAAATGACTGATTTTCGAATTCAGTTCCATGGTCACTTCTAATGGCTATGACTGAAGACTCTCTAGCATTTGTTACTTCCTTATGGAACTTCTTAAAAACAGAAAATGCTTGATCCTTATGTGCTAGGAACATGACCCATGTGTACCTAGAGTAATCATCTACAATAACTAGACCATATTTATTTCCACCTAGGCTTGTTGTTCTAGTTGGTCCGAATAGGTCCATGTGTAATAATTCTAGAGGCCTAGAGGTAGAGACACATTTTATGGATTTAAATGAGTTCCTAGATTGTTTGCCAAATTGACATGCTTCACATATTTTGTTCTTTTCAAATTTTAATTTTGGCAAACCTATCACGGAATCTCTTTTAACTAGTTTAGTTATTGTGTCCATGCTTGCATGACCTAACTTACGGTGCCATAACCAACTGGCATCATTATCTTTAGTTTCATTAACAACTAAACATTGGTTATATTTTGCAAGATCTTCTAGGTCAACAACATATACATTTCCACGTCTAATCCCTTTAAAAACTAAACTATTGTCATTAGGGTTTGTTATAATGCATAGTGATGGTTTAAACATAACATCATATCCTTTATCACATAATTGACTAATGCTTAACAAGTTATGCTTAAGACCATCAACATATCTAACATTATCTATAAAAGTTGAAGGGGTGATTTGAACTTTACCAATACCAATGATGTGACCTTGGTTGTTGTCTCCAAAAGTCACAGCACCTCCCTTCTTAGCTTCAAGGGTGAAAAATTGATCCTTATCACCCGTCATGTGCCTTGAGCAGCCACTATCCAAATACCAGCAGTTTTTGTTGACCTTGGCTGCAAGACACTCCTACACAAGCAAATCATGTTAACTTAGGTACCCAAGTTTTCTTGGGTCCTTCATGGTTAGTCAAGTTGGTTCCTTTTGGAACCCATACCCTTTTAATTTTCCTTCTTGATTTACCTTTCCTAAAATTACACACATTTGCTTTATGACCTATAGTTCCACAACAAAAGCAGGTTATTTTCTTAGTTTTAGTTTCTCCAGCTTTAACAAAGAAGTTACTAAGAAGTTTTTGTTTATTTCTTGGTTTATATCCTAAACCCGCTTTATTAAATACTGCTCGTTGACTATTGAGTATCATATTTAACTTTTCAGAACTATATGTAAATTTTTCAACTAAGGGTTTATATTTGTTAAGTTCTTTAGTTAGTGTTTGATTTTCTGTTTTTAGATCATTTAGTTTGTTTGTTAGATCCTTGTTTAAGATTTGTTTATGGTTTTTAAATTCTGAAAATTCCTTAGTTAGTTTTTCATTATCTTTAGTTAAGGTATTAGTCTTTTGAGTTAAAAGCTGGTTGCTTGTCTTAAGTTCTATATTTTCTTTGGTGATTAAATCCTTATCCTTAACTAATTTATCGTATTTATGTAGGTATGATTGATTAGTTATTTTTAGTTCTTTATTCTTAAGATTTATTGCCTTATATTCTATCATTAATTCATTAAAAGCATCATAAAGTTCATCAAATGTAAAATCAAGCTGTGTTTCGGAAGTTACCTCATTTTCATTGGCCATGAAGCAGAAATTGGCCTTCTCTTCTTGTTCTTCATCCGATGATGAAGATGATGTGTCGGAGTCCGATAGGGTGGTGACAAGGGCTTTCTTCTTCTTGTACTTGCTGCCCTTCTTTAGTAAGGGACACCCAGCTCTGATGTGTCCCGGCTTTTTGCACTCATAGCACCCAATCCCCTCATTTTCCCTTTCCTTACCTTTGTCCTTGCGGTAGGAATTTGAGGGGCCTCTCCTTTGATGATAAGCCTTCTTGTGGTTGATGAATTTTTTGAACTTGCGCACAAGAAGTGCCTCACCATCATCTTCCTCATGTTCTTCTCCTTCACTGCTGCTACTGCAAGATAATTCCTTGTTAGATGAAGTAGATTTCAGAGCTATTACCTTTTTCTTGTGGGAGGACTCTTCCTCGTTGTGTTGCTTCATGGTTAGCTCGTGCGTCATTAAGGATCCAAGAAGCTCCTCGAGTGGTAATTTGTTCAAGTCCTTGGCTTCTTGGATTGCCGTCACTTTAGCTTCCCACGACCTTGGTAGACACCGAAGGATTTTCCTGACAAGCTCACTGTTAGTATAGTTCTTGCCAAGGCTTTTTAGGCCATTGACAATGTCAGTAAACCTAGTGAACATGCTAGTGATTGTCTCATTAAAATCCATTTTAAATAGTTCATACTTATGAACCAATATATTAATTTTGGATTCTTTAACTTGATTTGTGCCCTCATGGGTCACTTCAAGTCTATCCCAGATCTCTTTTGCAGAGTTGCAAGTAGAGACCCTATTGAATTCATTTCTGTCTAAGGCACAGTAAAACACATTCATAGCTTTAGAATTTAGTTGTGCCTTTCTCATGTCATGTTCATCCCAATCCTTTTCTAATTTGGGTACCGTGATACCCTCTACATATGTGGATGGGATGTATGGGCCATTTACTACAATGGTCCACATCTCATAGTCTTGGGCTTGGATGAATATTCTCATCCTAGCCTTCCAGTATGAGTAGTCGGATCCATTAAAGAAAGGGGGTCTTTGGGTGGACTGACCCTCAATGTGGGAAGATCCAAATGGGGTTGTCATTTTGATCTTTTAACTCTTGGGTGGAAGAGTTTAGGCTCTGATACCACTTGTTGCCCAGATAGACAACCCAAGAGGGGGGGGTGAATTGGGTTTTAAAATAATTTGGGTATTTAAAACGATGTGGATAAGTAATTAAAACTAGTGTAAGTTATTTAATTAATTACTATGTGCTGTGAGTGATATGAAAGGAAGAAGAATAGAGACACGCAATCACAAACACCAAGTTTTATAGTGGTTCGGAGCTAACCCTTGCTCCTACGTCCACTCCCCAAGTCTCACTTGGGAATTCACTATAACCCCCCTTGGATTACAGCCGGTTGTTTTCCAAGCTCACAACCAAACTTGTTGTTTTACGAGCTCACAACGAACTCGGTCGGTTTTCCCAGGCTCACCGACTAGAACCACCCCGATTGTTTTCTCGGGATCACAATCGAACCCTTACACACGTTGGTTTTACACTCGGCTCACCAACCAACCTCAATCCCCCGATTGAACCAAGTAAATACAATGTGTAAATAAAAAGAAGAAACAGAAAAATACAGCTTCTCAAAAGCAGATAATAGACAATAAGAACAATAAATGAAGTTAAGAAGCCTCAAACGCTTTTAGGTTGGAGAAGAGGAATGGCTTCTTAAACTTCTGGTCTCCTCTTGAGTGAGTAGTCGACTTGAATGCAGGAGGAGAAGGCTTTAATTGCTGGGAAGATGTAGGTGGATGCAGTAAATGCAGATCTTCCTCTTTTTCGTTGAAGAACACGTTGCAGAGCTTGAATGCTTGATTAGTTAGAGTGGAATGGTTCTTCTCTTCCTTGCTACAGTCTTCTGTGGCTATTTAAACCAACCCCCACGGAAACTAGCCGTTAGAGAGCTTTTTCTGCCCGTTCTGCACACTCTGCGCAGCCTGACAATGTGTCCGTTGGTGGGTTAGAGTCGACTCGCGCGATCAGGAGTCGACTCGGCTGTAGCGGGAGTCGACTCAAGCTTTTCCGGAGTCGACTCGGCAACTGTTCCAGATTTGAATTTAAAGTTGCCTTCACGACTGGGAGTCGACTCGTCTTGACCTGGAGTCGACTCGCCAACTTCTGGAGCTGACTTGGCAATTTCGGAGTCGGCTCATCCACTGAAGTCCGTGGATCCAATTTTGAATTTGATCCACTCGAGTCGACTCGACTGTCCTGGGAGTCGACTCGAGTCGACTCGACTGTCCTGGGAGTCGACTCGAATCTCAGAGCCCGAACTCCCGATTCTCTGTCTTTTGGCTCGTCCAGTCTTGGAGTCGACTCGAACTTCCTCGGAGTCGACTCGACTCTCAGTTTCCGAAACTTGGTCTTCTGCCTTTTTGATGTGAAGCTGTCTTGGAGTCGACTCGAGCTGTCTGGGAGTCGACTCGAATCTCAGAGGCAGTAACTTGGTCTTCTGTCTGTTGATGGTCGCGGAGTCTTGGAGTCGACTCGCATATTGCGGGAGTCGACTCGAATCTCAGAGTCCGAAAATTGCTCTCTGACTTTTTCTTGTGTTCCTCTGAGAGTCGACTCTCACCTTCTTTGGAGTCGACTTGCCATCCATCGGAGTCGACTCGCGTTTCACTGGAGTCGACTCGAATCTCAGACCCGAAAACTGCTCTCTGACTTTTTCTTTGTGTTTCTCTTGGAGTCGACTCTTACTATCCTGGAGTCGACTCGGTGAACATTGGAGTCGACTCGCGCACTTTGGGAGTCGACTCGTTGACAGGTTCTGAGTTGAAGCTTTCTGTTCTTCTGTCTGTTCTCAGTCGGAGTCGACTCGTACAGATCTGGAGTCGACTCGAGCCCGTGCCAGTGAACTTGATACGCTTGGAGTCGACTCGTGATACTCTGGAGTCGACTCGAGTCTCAGACTTTGGTTCAAGCTGTCTTCTTAACTTATCCAAAAATTATGAACCAAGTCTTGAGACACTTAGACAAGATTTTCACTGAAACACTTAATGGAATTCATTAGTAAACAAGAAATATACTCAATTGCTTTGATCTCATCAAAATCAAATAGGGTTTTAATCAATCACTCCACATAGCTACTGTATGGAAAATCAAATACACAAAATTTATTTTTTGAGATATTAATTTTTTTTAAAAAGATATTTTAGGGAAAGAATTTTTTTTATCATAAACTATATGAGTCCTTGGTTAAAGCAAGGAGGAAAAAAGCGAGTTTGTATACAAATGCTTTGATATCATGTTAAAATTATTATTTGTTTCAAAAGCTTAAACTAATATAATGAGATAGGTTTATTTATATACTTAGAAATTGTGAGGGTGCGATGGTGAGACCCGGACTGGATTCACTCCATGGTCCGGTTAGCAGTGGTGTGATGAAACAGGGCAGGGAATATTTGTAGGTGGATTTCGCCATGGAACGCTTCCCGCTTTCCACTTAAAGATTTTTCATATTTTGCAGGAGAACTGGAACACCAAGACCTGTATGGAACGCAGCCTCGCAGATTCTAATGGCAATTGGGTACGTGGTCATGGCTTTGGCCTTGCCGGGATCCCTCTACGTCGGCTCCATCGTGGTCGGATTGTGCTACGGCGTCCGCGTCGCCGTCACGGTCCCTACGGCCTCTGAGCTCTTTGGCCTCAAGCACTATGGCCTCATGTACAACATTCTCATATTAAACCTTCCCCTTGGTTCCTTCCTCTTCTCCGGCCTCCTCGCCGGGCTCCTCTACGACTCCCAGGCAACGGAGACGGCCGGGGGTGGCAACACCTGCGTCGGGGCCCACTGTTACAGGCTCGTGTTTGTGATCATGGCCTTTGCGTGCCTCATTGGCTTTGGATTGGATGTGCTGCTGGCGTTCAGAACAAGGAAGCTGTACTCAAAGATTCATCACCATAAGAAATCGAGGAAGACAGCAACAGGGCGACAGACCATTGAGAGCTGAGTTAGGCTCCGTAAGTAGTAGTTCTCCATTTATTTTGTTCCCTCGTTGGTTGGGTATGTTGATTCTTAGACTACGAGATGATTTATGATAGCTGCAGCCTTCATTTTTTGGAGAAGAGTGTGAATAACATCCATTCTTTGAAGGAAAGAGGCTAATGATGCTTTTGGCAAGAATGAGAGCCATTCAGGCTTTCTGGATTACTTTAATTAGTAGGCAAAAAGAACACTGTGGAATGTTTGTTTACGGAGTAGAACATGGAAATTCTGAAGTTTTAAAAGCAATGTCTTCTTCTCTTTTTTTTCTGGAAGTATGTGTTTCTCTTTCTAAACAACATTTTTTTTTTGAGTCAGGGATCATTGCTGCGCTCCATTGGCAGTAATTGAAGACGGTGGTTTGGATGAAAATATTTAAGTAAAAGATACTGTACTGATAAACTGATGAATGCAAATATAAAAAATCACTCGTTAGTTTGAATTTGATGAGTCGCTAGTTATATTCTCTTTGATGACGGCTCTAAGAACCTTAAATCAAACGTGGATTTAAAAATATCCACCTAAAGCATTGGATCTAAAACAGTGAATGTTGGACTTGCAGGTTGCCTTGGTTTTTATTTCATGCCATACACTAGTATCAAATCAAGTAATCTAATAGTGAGGATGCAATTTAAAGTAGTCAGCATTCTTTCTAGCCCAACAACATGGGCGTATCTATGCCTGAGATCCAATGGCAGAACAGACAAACATTCCACTGCACTGTGACTTCTCCCATGCTGTCTGGTGCTTTCTTGGGTGGGTATGTAAGAGAGAAAATTAGGAACGAAGGAGGAGATGAAATCTCTATATTATTAATTAATTATTTACAATAATATATACATTACAATTCATAAACTAATTATATATCTAATAAGAAAATATCGATCAGATCCGGATTAATATAGTTAATATCATGTTAAAACCGAATACCATTGTTGCTAGAGCTCCCTATCTGACTATCTCCCACAACTGCAATTAAACAATGAGCAAATGCTTCCAGCTACACTTGCTTATTTCATTATTTTCTTCAATAGTTGATATGCTTGCTATCATGTACTCTGTTCTCCAGCTCGAATGGCTTGCGCAGAACGCATAGCACCCGGCTGTTAGAACAATTAACGCCTGCTGGTCTGACAAATGTCTTGGGAAAAGTTGGAGGCATCTAAAAAAAAAGAAAAAGCCATCAATTTCGCCAGTTCAATTTCTCAATTCTAGAAATAAAACAAAGTTTTTTTTTTCCCCTCTACCGGGTTCTGTAAAGAGAATTTGAGGACTTGAGCTATCAGCAGCCTCTCACGTTCCATAACAACTCCTGATCATGGAAGGACAGAAATCCATGGACATCCAAACCTTGATTTCCAGAAAAGGGTATAGATGCAGGAGAAAATTCAGGTGTCGGCGTACAGTCATGGATTTTTCTACAAAAAAATAAAATAAGGAAGCGAGTGCCATGAAAGTTTTCAAAGAAATCCTGAAACAGGTACGGCTTCAAATAAGGAAGCGAGTGCCATGAAAGTTTTCAAAGAAATCCTGAAACAGGTACGGCTTCCTCAATGGAGATTCTTGCTACTAAGATTCAGGGAGTTTCTCCTTAGCAGCTCCTTCGCATAATAGGAGAAATAGCATGGAAACCTCACGAGGCATCCAAGCAGGCCCAATATGTACCCATGAACCAAAAACACTTTAAACAAATTTAGTAAAATATCTCAAGATCTATGCACATCTCAGCATGACTTTGTTGGAGTTAGGTATGATACTATTTTGTTATCCTTCATCTGTTATAGTCTGACCTAGCCTAAACACCCTACGTTGGCAGATGCATCATATTTGCCAGGTTTATTCTTTGAAGTTTATTTCAGAGTTTTTTCCTGAAAGATGAAAAGATTCCAAAACATTGAGCAACAGTTTGTTAACAATTCTGAAGTTGTGAAATAGTTTATATATGCCAGGTGTATTCTCTAAAACAGAATCCAAAACATTGAACGATAATTTCTTAGCATTCTAAGTTCAATTCATGACTCTTATTTCAAGGTGGTCACTTGTCACATCATCGCTACATGTTTGTTGAAGAATGATAAAAAGAAGGTAACCAAGTAGCCTTCTATTTTATAGTTATTTTGAGTTTAAGAGTACTTCTATGAATAAGTTTGCATGATAAATAAACCCTAGAAAATTCATTAGAAATGGTTTTTCACTAAATATTTTCATTAGCTCCGTGATTCATGTCCTGTACTCTCATTCTCTAAACAATAACAGCCTACATAAATTAGCACTGCAATCACTAAGTCCCGTACAACGGTCAGAACATGTAACATTTTTAGTATTTCACAAATTTTCATATAATTTTGCTTACATATATCTAAATTTTCTTGCAAAATTGCGAGCTAGCATTATGCTATAATGTACCATTGTAACTGCTAAGTTTGCAACAAAAGAACAACTAGAAATAGGGATCTCTGAATTTTTCATTTTGAACTTAATCA
This sequence comes from Phoenix dactylifera, assembly GCF_009389715.1. Lineage (NCBI taxonomy): Eukaryota > Viridiplantae > Streptophyta > Magnoliopsida > Arecales > Arecaceae > Phoenix > Phoenix dactylifera. Next base: position 4,933,599 of record NC_052409.1, on the reverse strand, counting down.
TGATTCAATCTCCTTTCTTTTCTGGTTATCACAACAATATTTTAATAGCTTTCGACCATCAAGACTGCCCAAACAGATCCTGGACCCAGCGGTATACAACCGTTGCCAACAGAAGCCAAGATGAACCAATCTTGCTTGTGTTGCCCACATATAGGGCATCCTCACATCCAACAGGTATACAAAGAAATATCATCTTTAAACAACACAGCGCATCACTTTATCAAGACGACATTTAGTACCAGGCAGGAATAATCAGGAACATATTACTAATAAAAGAACAGCCCCAAGCATACACTTGCAATAAATACCTTAAGAACAATAACCATGTACACATATACAGTCATACACACCATGCAAGCTTTAAGGTGAGACAAACCATGAGACTGAGGAATAACAAAATAAGACAGGATCAGCCTACAGCCACCACTTCAGAGCAAATAGTCACGATTAGAGCCATGCGGATCCTCAGATATAGGGTTAGCCCAGCTCATAAGTAGAAACTAGCGAATGTCACTCTGGTTGGAGAGAGCATGTTGAAAAGGAATGTCTTTGTCAGCCCTGTAATAAAGGCAGACCAAGTCATGGAAGATACTAGGATAGAAGAAACAGAAGCAACAAGACTCATGAAAGAAAAATAAACTTGGAAGGGAGGCAAAAAAGAAGCATAAAGCACATGATTGTGTCCAATAAAAGCAATTTGGTATTGCAGATTGAACATGGGCTTTACACCATAGTGCAGAGTTCATAAAACACCAGAGTCAAGAATCCAGAATAAAATACTATGACAGGAAAAAGAAAAAACTTGAATGGGTAAATAATTTGGAAAGAACATTTTCTTGTTTTTTTATAGTGAATTATAAAAATAATAAAAAAAGGTTTTGAAATGGCATGCATCAATGAAATTGTATCCCAGATATAATATGAAGTAGTACACATTTTGTATTTAACCTTTTTTGACAGCGACGTTCTAAAGGAAACTTCCTTGAGATGTAGACTGGTATAAGTTTTAAAAATTGCACGTGTAGAGCTACCAAATTGAAAATTTGAATCTTTGATGAGATAAATCAACCTTCTTTTGTTGAAACAGTACTTACATGCATACTTATGTGTATAATGTATATTGTTTTAACCGAGAAAAAAGGTCATGCTATTATTCAAGAAGAAATTTAATTGAAAATTGATAAACTATACCTACACCATGTTGTCTCTACATACCTGAAAACAACCATATGTTTACCACATCCGTAATAGAATTTTAGCAATTTGTAAAACTAAAGCTGATTTTGCAGCCAGTTTTAGCTTATTTTTCTAATATATAAACTAATATTAAAAAAAATGTAAAAGTTTGAACATTGATATATGGACCTAGGAAAACCTGACCTAGTGCAAGCAAAATTCTGCAACAAAAACCTAACTAAATTTGTTCAACTTGCAGCAGCAGGTATAGCGACTGGACAATGTAATCCCAAGGTCTACTTATAGCTGTGGAGGTTGTAGGTTGATGTAATAAAAGAAAGAAAAATATGGGTTAACATTGTTCAGAATTCAGATTATATCATGCAAGGTTGAGGGAACATTTCTACAGCTACAGAAGGAACAATGGGAATCAATATAACTTTTGGGAAGATCCAAGTAGGCTCTATTGGAAGAGTAAATGTATCTAGGTCTCTTTGATCAAGTTATAATGACATCTGCAGCGATCTTGGCTTTAAGGAAAAGCATATGAAGAAAGAAGAACAGATCAAGAAACCAGAGTATGTAAAACCTTCATCCATGGACAGCTCTAATTATTCTTAAACATACAAACACTAATCTCCACATAATAGATGGGAGCCACCAGAAAATAAGTGAAAAATGTGACCTTGTATAGGTGACAGAGTTGTTGCACCAACATGAACTTATATAAAATTCTGTCCTTTGAATGGTGGAACCCACTAGAAGCAAATCAGAGAGAATAGCAGCCAACTGTCTACAGAATAAGCCAAGAAAATAGACTAAAGAATCTGCGTACAGAGGCCAGTTAGCTCCTATCCGGACCTCTTAAGCATATATAATCAGCAGAATATCTCATCCTTTATGTTTGCTAATATTGCAACCAATATATATACATTTCAACTTGCACAAGTCCATGCTTGCTTCAAATGAACATGGACATAACAATCATAGTCATGCATTGATCACAGTCATGCATTGATCATAGTCATGCATTGATCATAGTCATTCCTTCAATGCTAGGCTGGGTTATAGGTTCACTTTGTTTTGATGATAGCTTATCAGAATGGCATCAACCCCCAAAATTTTGAATCAATCAGTATTAATGACAGAATACTTGGTCTTTTCCAACATAATTTCTGCAAAGAAAGTTATCATGTAACAGGAGGCCAATGACTGAACATATTATTGCCTTACAAACATTTGGTCAAGCTTTTAGGCATGTGTAGGTCGGATAACATTCCAGAAACATCTCTCTACCTCAATGAAATGCCTTGATTCAATTATATGTCTGAATAGATCTACTTCTTTTGTAATAATCTATCCAAGATGACCAAAATTATCATGTTGTGCCAATAACATATACCATGGTACCCTCTATTTTGAATTAGCAAAAAGTTTCTAAAGGTGACCTAAGACTTCTATCCATAGACCTTGGTCAAGAGAAATGATGGATAAGGCAATCGTAGAATTCCACCTATCAACACCTATGTTATAGAGTGAAATAGCATAATAAATATACCAATAAAATATATAATCAATAGAGATCAAAATATACTAGACCACAAGAAGCTTGATTGAGAATTACTCACTAAAATGTCATCCTAAATTCGAGTTACACAAGGTATGAGGGCCATTAACAACCAACAAAAAGGCCTCAAGGACACTGTCCAACTCAAGCATTCCCTCGACAGTTTGTCAAGTCCCCCAAGTCTTCACTGATCAAATGCCTTTTACACAATACGACATAGTGATAGACGAAAGGTATGAGGTGTCAAACATTCATTTTAAGCTCCAAGAAGATCAAAGAGAAAATCCATCCAAAGGATGTCTGCTTGAGAAGTTATGAAGATAGCCTTCAACTACAGATGCATGGATGCTTTAGTAGAAAATAGACTACATAACCAGCAAACAGTCATTAATTAAAATATGAACTCTGTTTTTTTCTCATATTTTAAATAATTTGCTTCATAATCTACCCAGCTCTGTATCCACATTCCACACAGTTTACAAATTTCATATGACTGATCAATACATTAGCTTGCTAATTAGTTTGATAGTGACTGCACAACTATGCACTCCACCACATGTACAACAAGATAATGGCGAGATGGATAGAGAACTACAGCAGGCTTATCCTGGTGCTCTACAATAAACAATGACTTAGCAATTTACCATATACATATTTAACATACACAAATTTTGATTTGTGCTGGATAATTTTTCTTAAAAATAGAGTGAAATATCACATCTATTCTAAAGAAACATCGCTTAGTGTTTTCTCAAGACACCATTGCATAATTAGAAGACTAGTTGATATTGAAAGACCAGCTATCTCATGGACATACCTTGCTTCAAAGGTTTTGGACCGCCACTTACACTGTCACCTTGAGTGCAAGAAGAATCTTCTGATAAGCTGCAGGGAATTGCAGTAATCAAGTAACAATCGAGTGCAGCCAAATAAAGTTTGGGGAAGATTGGAGAATTCTTCAATATTTGTCACCCAAACTTACAGATCTTAAATTGTAACAATTACCTTTCAGTCAGCGAATTCGGTTGGTAGAACGAAAGCGAGCTTGAATCAGGTGTCCCTTTTCCAGATACCACTGCTATGGGAGAATCATTGCCATCATTATGCTTGGCTTCATCCTAGAAAGTTTCGTGGAAACATTGTATGTTATTTCATGTTTGCTCTTCTACATAAAGAATCACATAAAAATGCAATTATTTCCTGCCCTCCAAGCATGGACTTACTCCAGGTTTTTCTCCCCTCCATCCAGGCATGCTTTCAGAAAGAAGGTTGATGTATTGTTCCATAGCCACCTCTGGCTCCATACTCCCCAGTCTTTGCCAAGCAGACCTGGCACAACATTGGTGACATCATTACTCAGACAATAGCAGCTCTGAACCCTGCTATTAAAACGACCAAATTAACTACATCCTAAATTCTATGTAATCACGAGTCATTATCCTTCCATTTTGTCAATGTAAACCTCCAAAGAATGTTTTGTCCTATAGTCTCTCACTTTTCTAGCTGAGGAAGTTTAATGTTCTTGTCAACCTCAAATTAGAGGCAATGTGTCTGGCAAATAAGATTGAAATCTTAACACTTACACTATGAAGGATAGCTTTATTCAGGCTGGTAGATTTAAGATTGCCAGATTATTTTATAAAAGGCGTGATCAGAGTAAAAAAAACTTCACAAGAATTGCATTTTAAAGTAGAATAAGAAAATGCAAGTTAGCAGAGTAAAATAAGAAAATGCCATGAGGATCGCCATGAGGATCATCTTGTAGCAAACTGGAATAGCATATCACCTACGCTATTCTTAGTAATCGAAGCAAGGAAATCACAGAATTTTACAAACAGTCACTCCCTTTTGTCTTGAGAAACTAACTTTACAAACGTTTGCAACATGTCCTTCAATCCGGCATCTCTTCTCAACATTGCCTTTTTCCTTTGGGTAACCAAGAAAGAGATCACACTTCGTGCAAATACAAGCATACCCACCAGCATAAGCCAGATGGAACAAATCAGCCAGAAAATTACTAGTCCAAAATCACTGCACATAGATAGTGGCTCTCAGATTAGAGAACCAGTCTGCTGGAGCATTGCCCTCTAAATACAAATGACAGACTCTAAAGACATACAAATTGGAAGACATATCCGCAGGCCCAAAAGGTTAGGTACAATATTCGCTGAACTTTATATCTCTTTCTTGTCCCTAATCCTGGTTTTCCATTGTTTGAACACTTCCAACTTCACTGGTTCTTTGTTTTGATGCTTTTCACATTCTAATGCTCTCATAAATCAATTTTATCAGTTTTAGCAAGTAAACAGTTCTTTGATTAGATCTCCAGAAGCACATTCCACTCAGCATCTAATAATAACTGTCTGATGTCCAGCTTTGCAAAATAAATTTATACCTCTGTTTTTTTTGAGACGAAAAATAAATCTACACCTCTTCTGTTCCGAATGTTCAAATTGACATCTTCCTACCCTACTATAAGTCACCAAAACAGATAGCTCAAAAGCTTCAAACGATGACCACAACTAATCATAGCAGGCCAATTTCCCATGCAATTAACCACGCTAAGCATAACGCGCAAAAAATACTAAGGAACTTATCAATCGAAACGACCCAAATTACAAAGAAAGAGATCAGCAATACCATTTGGAGCGAGCAGCGACCTTCAAAGCCATCGGCTGCAGCTCGTAACACGGCCCCTCGGTCGCAACCTTCTGAAGCCCATACAACTGCATCTGTGTATCAGTACTAAGCCTCGACACCGCTTCCTTACCATCCTTACCATCAACATAAGCCACTGCCGCGCCAAAAAGCTTCTCCAGCTCACTCTTCTCGATCCCCTCCCATTCGTCCTCCCCATAAAGCAACGTTTCCCCCTTCTCCTCAATTCCCCGCTTCTCTTCTTCCTTCACCATTTTTCCCTCGTCCAATCCCGCAAGTTTCTCCAAATTAACTTCATCCTTAGAAAATCCCTCTTCTTCTTTGACTAACACGGCACCAGTCTTTCCGATCTCCTCTTTAACTGTAGTTTCTTCCATTGTATTCTCCTCTTGATCAAACTCACCAGTTCTCACCTCCTCGGCCTTCTCCAAGATATCCTCCGACGATCGCTCTCTTTCCAATATCTCCCCTTCTTCTTCCACCTCGCCAGCCTCCATTCCCTCCGATCCAAGATCCGCTTCACCTCCGCAACCAACATCGACCTTTTCTATACCCAAACCACCACCCTCCCTCAATCTTTCCCGCCTCTCCTCGACGAAAACCTCTCCTCCGCCCGCGATCGCCGCCGGATGGAGCCCGATATCCTCCGGAAGCGCCGCCGCGTCCGCCGGAGCGTCGCTGCCGAGATCGCCCCTCAGGCCGCCGTGGGCGGCGAGTTTGCCGATCAAGAGGACGAGGAGAATGGAGACCACCGCCGTCAAGAGGAACTCCTCGTAGAACTCCATCCCCCTCCCCTTTATCTCTCTCCTCGTCGTAGCTTGCACTTCAAGGAAAAAGAGAAGAGAAAGAAGGCTTGAGACAGAGACAGAGAATGAGACGGTGGCGCTTCAATTCAATGATGATGGTGGGATCAAAGAGAGCGCCAAACAGCATATTCGGTTAGCCAGGCTCGGCTCCGGATGTTCCCTCAAGCAACGCGCGTCGACCAAGTATCTCCTCGTTGCAGCTTCGCGCGTTGCGACGCACACGTGGCCAAACGGCGTCGCTTGTTATTTTCCCCGGATGTTTCGTCTCCTTGAATCCACGTCCGACACGTAGCGTGCTGCGCACTCCCGCGGGTAAGCTGACGCCCGACCGAAGTCGTCGCTTCGCCGGCGCTGGCAGTATACGTCCAGTGTATAACGGGAGCAGTTTAGCGGTGCAATCTTTGCACAAGGAAATTCATCAGAACCGTTGAATGAGTCCATGATCAAAGGGGCTGTCTCATAAGTTACGAGATTACGCATTGGCTGCGAGGCATCTTAAACGGACACCGTCCAAAGGAGAGGTGCGTGCGCTGTTACATCGGATTGCTTCGGTGCATCGATCCGACGGCAACGAATTCGGATACGGCGGGGAACTGCCGGTGGACTTCTGAAATTTAAAATCCAACTTATACAAATGCTTCGGCGCAGAAACCGGAAGAAAGCACCATTTCCCGTGTCACGCGGGCATGGTACTACTTCGCCGACCGATGTCTCGGGCACCAATCGCCTTCTGCCATATGGCGAAGAACACTCCGTGGGCTTACCCTTCCCCTAAGTATAGTTTCCGGCTGACGTGACAGCTGAAGCTAACCGGACGAGAAATTATATCTCACACAGCGTGCAACACATGGTGATGTACGCCGCGGCTCATTCCTACATTATATACAGCATATGATGTATATAATATAGGATATAATTTTTTATGGACGGCTAGGATGTGTTCTTTATGACGTACCTTGGATGGTAAGGTGGGATAAAAGATTCTAGAGCAACGAAGAAGGGAAGAAAATTTTTAGATATGGTGCAAGGTATCATCGTGGGGTTCTCTCGTCGCAATCTTGAACATAGGGCTCGTTTGGTTCGCGGAAAGTATTTTCCCTCCTAGGAATATAATTCCTGAGAATCAGATTCCTAGGAAGAGGATACCTAGGAAAGTACTTTTGGCATGTTTGGTTAACCATGGGAAAGTGACAAATTTCCAAAGTGCTTATGTTTGGTTGATCATCCACTTTCCTATGAAAGTTATGTATAATTCCTATTATGCCCTTAATAAAAAATAGGTTTTTAATGCATCTTTAATGCTTCTTTAATGCTGAAGGGTCTTTTTGGAAAAAAATAAAAAAGAAGTGATTCCCACCTCATGGAAAAGTAATTTTCCCATGTTTCTCATGGGAAAGACTTTCCCATGAAATATGGGAATCATATTCCCATGAGAATACAACTTTATCTCTCTCCTTTGAAAACTCCAACCAAACAAGAGGCATTTTATTACTTTTCCGTTGACCACACTTTTTCCCCTCCTTTTCCTGCGAACCAAACGAGCCCATAGAGGCATCATAAATTCGGAGGAATTTCAGGAAAGATCCGGCCCACCTTCTCTCCGCATGCTCGCCTTCTGTACGAGCAGCCTTACCTTATTTTAACTACCGGTAGTGGGGAGGATTGATGGAAGGGTGGGGTGGCGTCTACCGAACATAAATTCTAGCTCATTGGTAACCTCACATGAAGTTACCGTCTGCCCTACTTAATTAGTTGTTTAGCAAGTCCTAACCTCACATGGTTGGATAAAAGAAAACATTTATAAATGACTTCTCATTCTTTATCCTCGAATCTAAAGCAAAGTAAACGACTTCAGCTTCGATCGAAAAGTCGTCAATCATAAAGAATAATCGGACGTGCATGTACTGCACTTTGCCCACACGAACTGACCTCCATACCGCGACTATACCATCTGCCATTGTCTGGCGTTTTTGCACATCATGTCACGTCACGTCGAAGGGCTTGAGATACATAATACGCTATCTTTTTCATATAGTCCTCATTCTGCTGAAATCTTTTTCTTTAATAGTGTTGCCTCGTTGTTCTGACTTAAATATCGAAGGATCTCCGCCAGAAATTCTCCGGTAAGTAGACTTCTTATAAGCCATCTAGTGGAGAAGTCCAGCACCTAACACTTTAAACAGCCTGCTTAGCCGTCTCTAATTAGCTAGAGGGTCGTCCGAACTGCGCTCCTACTTCGGTCTGAATATGACAGCTACAGGTGGTAACAATTTTTAATGATTATAATAGCACTGTCATGCAATCACTGTGTGATGAAATGTCATGGAGAAATAGAGAACATTATAAATTATTCCAAACTTTGTAAACATCAATATTTCTTGAAAGCAACCAGGGGTTGCATCCCTCATTATTTTAACCTCGAACGTTCTAATCTGGTTATCTGAATTGTCACTCGATGTGATGAATAAATTAAAGCTACCTTCCTGCTTTATTCCAGCAAGCAACCGTTTTGGTATCAGGACAAAGTGGAACAAAGCAAGAGAGCTTTTGAGATCTAAAAAAAAAATGCCCAATTACTTCATAATAGAGGAACGATTTCTGGTGGGCTGAATTATTTCATTTTAGAGGACTAGTTGACCCCATTTGTCCTTGCCGTAATGCAGACATCCAATTCAACCGACCATCTTCCATTTGATGGTGTCTGGTCAAGGACTTGGAGATTTTGGACATATCTACTCTTCAATCGATTAACTTTGGGCTGCGGCTAAGAATTTATTTATTCGACACCCTTTTACAAATAACAAATTTCATGTTCAGCATACACTTGTATATGTTTTCTCAAAACTGGAGGGCTACGAACAAAGCAATGCTCAACTCCTCTCCACGTAAGATCCTCCAAACAAAAAGCAATTGCATTTTGACTCAATCAACATTCCCACAACGTTTCAGCTTGGTCTGGGAATAAGATTCTCAGCCTCCTCTTGGAAATATCCTTTATGCTAAAAGATTGTTTAGGTAATCCAACCGAATTTGACCGAATTTTTTATTAGATTCTTGGCTTGAGCAATCCACTTAAGTATGGCTCATGTCAACCCAAAATCCTCCCGCCTGGATATTATAGAAAGAAAAAAAAATCTTAGGAACTGTTGGGCCATTATTACGGAATTGGGCTAAAAATTCTGTAGAATTTTTAGATTAGATTGCCCATTTAAGCATAATTTTATATTAATCAAATATCACCCAACTTAAATTCTGCTGGTTTTTTCTTTCTATAGCCCAAAAATTATAATTTGGGTTTGATTTAGATAGGCTTTTAGAAAATACAAACTAGATGGGCTAACAAACCCAATTTTTACACAAATTTCGGACCAACCATATAGGAATACGCAAATAGGCTCTTAATGCCTTTTTTTTTTTTCATGCTTTTGACAAACATTAACTTGAAACACAATGAAATTTATCATAATATATCAAAATATCTATCAGTCAGAAATTTATCATAATAAATCAATGAAACAGCAACATAGTATCTACTGGTATATAATAGTCAATATAAACAGTCAACAATTCTTTCAAGTAGTTCTTTGAACTGGATTGCCAAGTCCTACACAGTCTTCACTATTCAATTGTTGCCCGTCCCCATGCCCGGTTGACCCAAACCAGGTCCTCATGGTCTCGTGGATTCTGAGGACTCTAGAACCTTATTTTATGCCCCACATTCAGCCCCCATCCCATTTGGGTTGTACGTGTGCGACCTTCATTGAGCTCGTGTGACGCAGCGCGAGCAAGTACGTCAGTGGTCACAAATAATGGTCCCATTATCAGGGCTATGATAAAGCAGAATGGCCCCAAGGCCCGAAACCACGTCATGGACCACGAGACCACCAGTCGTTTAACGCCACGTATCGCTGGTGAGAAACACGTGGGCCAGAGCTTCATCACGTGACGCTCGTGAATCCATCATTACCGTCCATGCTTCTTAAGTCCGTCTAATGTGCGGTCCAGATCCCATGGTCTCCTCAAAACAAGGAAACTTGTCTCCACCAGGAACCATCACCACATCTCCACGTCATAGCCGGACACCTCGCCACTAGAATCTCGCCACGTGGAAATATTAAATTTCTGACCGTCTGATCGTCCACGCTGGCATGATGGATTTAATCTTCACGGCGCAAGTCGGGTCGAACTTGGAAGAGCACGTCAGAACAGCGTGCGTTTTATATCCCTCGCAGTCCCCAACCAGGGAAAGTGGACTTCCGGTTTGATCGCCATGAGGAAGTGGGCGCTGCCTTCCGCTCTCCTGCTTCTCCTCCTCCTCTCCTCCTTCCCCGATCAAGGTAGGCGCACGATCTAGGGTTTTCTGTTTGGATTTATGGATCGCATCTACTGCTGTTGCTACTCTCTAGCTCCAGATTCTTTTATCGTGGAGGTTTTATTGATCTCCGCAAGGTTTTTCTATAGATTTTTAGGGTTTTGGAAATGGTTTTGATTTGACTTGTTGCGGATGTTGTAGGTCGTAAATTACATGCAAATGCCGAGGACAGTGGCGATGCAGACGAGCTCGCGGATCCGCCGAAGGTGGAGGAGAAGCTCGGAGCCGTTCCCGGCGGGCTGTCCACCGATTCAGATGTCGCCAAGAGGTAGTCGATCTGATTCGCTTTCTTTTCTCTTTTGTTGCTCTGTTTGATTTGTTTGGACTCCAAAGATGCTATCTTTTCTCGTTTGTTGTTGACTTTTAGAGAGGCGGAGTCGATCTCTAGGAAAACTCTACGGAGTAATGCAGAGAAATTCGATTTCCAAGCAGAGGTTTCTCGGCTGATGGATATAATTATCAACTCCCTCTACAGCAACAAGGACATCTTCTTGAGAGAACTCATCTCCAATGCCTCTGACGTGAGTAGATTTCGCCAAATTTTTGCCCTTCTATGGTCAAACTTGTGAATTTATTTTATTTTATTTTTTTTCCTATAGGCATTGGATAAGATCAGGTTCCTTTCTCTCACCAATAAGGAGATCTTAGGGGAAGGCGACAACACGAAGCTTGAGATCCTTGTGAGTGGCGTTATGAAAAAGTTAGTATGTTCTAAATGATTTTCGGTTGGTTAAACATATGATGATGTGGGATGCAGATTAAGTTGGACAAGGAAAAGAAGATCCTCTCCATCCGTGACCGAGGTATTGGTATGACGAAAGAAGATCTGATCAAGAACTTAGGGACCATTGCGAAGTCGGGAACTTCAGGTATCATTACTGTTATTATTTACCTTTTAAGTCCCTGTGATAGCTGTAATGCTAGTAAGTGCACACTGTTCTAATTGTTATACTGTTGTCTAGCTTTCGTGGAGAAAATGCAGACAGGGGGTGATTTAAATCTCATTGGGCAGTTTGGTGTTGGGTTCTACTCAGTGTATTTGGTTGCTGATTATGTTGAAGTCATTAGCAAGCACAACGATGACAAACAGTAAGGACATATAGCCGTTTATTTTATATGTAATCTGCCATGTAGATGCAGATTTTCTCTTTCAATGCTGTAAATTGTCCTGGTCAAATGATAAATGATATATTGGTGTTGCTTTGTGGTCTTTCAGATATGTGTGGGAGTCTAAGGCTGATGGGTCGTTTGCAATTTCCGAGGATTCATGGAATGAACCCCTTGGACGTGGAACAGAAATAAGGCTCCATCTCAGAGATGAAGCCAAGGAGTACTTGGAAGAAGACAAGCTGAAGGTGGGTAGATTCTGGGACTTCCACTATGTGTTTTTCCTGCAACTGATTAAACTTTATATTGGAAGCATGTAATGTTAACTTTCCATAATCATATTTCTTTTTTTTTCCAGAAGAGAGGATGCTATTTTAGTTATTCATTTAATCTATCTAAGCATCACAGTCCACCTGATCATGTCCTGCTGTTCCCAAACATAATATTATTTATATCTGCTAGGTCTTCTCATTTGTTGTTGTTAGAAATAATTCCAATTTTTGGGTCTATAGGATTTATATTAATTAAACCAGCAAATAATAAAAAAATAAGCAAGCAAATATGTAAATGAAGAAGAGGATAGAGAAATCATGGAGGCATGTTTATGCATGTTGTTTCCATAGTTTGAGCCCCTTATGGTGCACAGGTTCTTGCGCTTGTCTATTCACGACTTGTAAACATTTCTGCCTCTGCTGAATCTTACATGTATGAACATAGACCGAAAAAGCTTTGAACTGGCAGCCTCTTGTAACTCATAAAAGAAGTGATAAAAAGGAGGGTCTTTGGGTTTCTGTCCGAGATAGAACCATAATGGAGTAGAGAAGAAAAAACTATGATCATATGATGTGATAAGTCATGGAGGACTAGGAGTTTCTAACAAATTGAGAGTGAACCAGTGTGTCCCAGCAGAACGTCTGTAAGATCCAAAGGCTTATTTCGAACCCAGGTTCTAGAAAATATAAATAAAGGATAAAAACATAGAATAGATAACAGGGCTTCCACATGCAAAGCTGTGATGGGAAATCATCAAAATTACAGCCGAGGTCCCCAACATTCACCAAGTAGAAACTTCTGAAACACTTAAGGAAAATCCAATGGTCACTGCAGTTGTGAAAAATATTTGAATGAAAACAAATTTTAAAGGATTTCAAATTCTAACAATTGTGGCCCAAGCCCTGGTGTCTCATCATTGCACTGCCATTATTTTTGGAATGTGATATTTGCACAATTTTGTTGTCTGGAAACTTTTTTGCATATCTGTGATGCTGTTTTCGATGCTTTTGTCTTGTGTGTTTTGTAGATGTGGAGGGCAAGTACCAGTTGGGAATTATAGAACTGTGTAGCAACACTGATTTTTTTTGAAAAAGCTGTTTTGAGTTTTTTTTAACGTTCTTATTATCTGAATTGATTTTTATACTAGTTCATGTGGGGCCATACTATATATTTCAGTCACTCTTACCTATGTGATATTGTTGTAGTTGATTCTGATGATGTCACAAAGAGTAAAAGGAGAACTATGTTAAGCCCATGTGCAGAAGATATGCCAATAAATGATTCTGAAGTTGCATGTATTACATTATTGCACTTATTCAATTGGTTTTTTAATGATGTAATAACCAGTGTATCAAATTCTCTCTTTGAACACCTTGCGAGGATGTCATTTTTCACTTTTCTTATAAAACTTTGTAATTTTGAAGTTTGATTCATGAGTTACAGTTTGCATCTTAAAAAAAACACCAGTTTCCTTAATATAAAAAAATATATATTAGAAATTTTTTAGTGAAAGTTTTACTTATTCAAATATATCCACATGCATGGATGCCATGTGAACCTATTTTTGTCTTATTGTTATGACATGATTATCTATATAAAGCACAAGAAATGAAAAGTCAGTATTTTGTTTTATTAAGAATTCATACTGCATTATATTTGATAGCTTCACTTTATTTGGTATAGGGCTTAGTAAGTAAGTTGTAAATTGTATAAAAAAATGAACTGTTGATTTTCTCTCCATATCTGTTGAAAATATCTCGTCTTGCTTCTCTGTCTAACTTGTTCTATTACAAGTTATGTAATTTTCTGCTGAATATTTCTGCACTTTTCGCATGATTTTTTTCTGAATTAATTACAGATCCTAATTCTGTGAGTATGATCATAAAACAAGCTGCATTGTGGTTTAGGCAGTAGTTTGTGTAGGCCTTTGCCATATCTGATAAATGAGTTTAACCATGGCATAGAAAGGGTTTGTGCACTAACCTATAGTACTTCATTTAGTTTAAATCAAAAACATGCTTTTTCTGTGGTCTGCCACTTTACATTTTCTTTTTCTTCTTTACTAGATATTTATTTTTTTTCTCACTCTTCAGCAAAAAATCTAAGTTCATATTTCTGCATCTGAAACGTGCTTCTGAGCTTATAGGTGGTTACCCATTTGCCAAATTTGAATTTTGAGTTTGGGTCTAAATAATCTGCGAAGTTTGGGATTTTGTCTGAAATTCAATCTTCCATCAGAATCATTTCGATGCTTTTAAGGATTAAATGATGGAAGCAAAATGGAGCTATATAGGGCTGCAAGTTGGTCAGGTGGGATAATGTTTGCGCTAATCAAGTCTGACATATGTTGGATCTGGTTGAAAATTCGAATTCAAGCCAAACTCATTTCCATTTGGGTTGGGCAAGATTTGGTTTGAGATTTGTCATTTCGTGACCTTTGGTTTCCTTGTTTGTATTGGGTCCAAAACATTTAACATGGACCATAAGAAACATACTCAGATTGGGTTATTTCACTGTACCCTAGACATACCACAGAAGTGAGAAACAAGTATGACAACATATGGGCTTATTTAACAACGCACTCCACACAAGATCAATTAACGACTGTATGTGATGTTGTTTTTGACAACATAAATGATGATTGACGACATTAAGCATTCTTCTTAGCAGAACATTAGTTTCGTAAGTTTGAGGACTGGAGTGGGTGTGGAAAAAACATATTATATGTTTCAGGTCAGTCCTGATAAGATCCCCTGTGATTCATATCCAAAATATATATGAAACTGGTCACAATTTTGATCCAAGTCTGCTCCTAGCGACTTTTATTTGGGTCCTGGTTGCACCTGTTGTGCATGAAACTGGGCCAGTCCCGTCAGCAACCATCCAAGTTAAATGTCTTATGTGTCTTGTAATTACTTTTAGTTATAACTTTTCTTGATCCTTACCCAGTAAGGTATTAAGTTTTCATTATAATTTTTTAGATTGTGAATAAATTTCAGAATATTTATCTCTGGTAATGCATGAAAGCAAAGTGCTTTGATGTTGAACACAATGGTGGCTGAGACATGCCTTAGAACACAAATTTGAAACCTTGTTCTTAGTGATTGTATGTCTCACTTGGTTTGATGTCCTAATGAATTATGAAATTTACTTAAAAACTTGTTAGTCATTTATATGCAAGCAACTTATATCTTTTTAAAATTCAGCATGAATTTCATAACCATCCATTGAGCAGCCAATGTCGGCTGAGCATATAATCCTTTTCAACCTACTTGACTTTAGGACTTGCTTTTGAAGTTACTTACTAATGCGATCTAATCTGTACTTTTGACTTTAAGATTTGTATTAGAGGTATCATCTTGGTGTTCTTGTAGCTGATATTTTAGGTGTTCACTTTTTCAATCTTTCAAATGAAATATCTGATTATTCAAACTAATAATTAACTTCAACCATATATTTTTTATTGTTGTCTAGATTTGAGGTATCACTGATTACTTTAGGCTATGGGAGAAGAACCTTGTAGCCCTCCTATCTTCTTTGCTCAACATATTATAGTTTGATTTTTTTTTTTTACAATAATTTTGTCCCAGAAACAAAAGCAACTTCTCACGTAGTAAGTATTGCACTTATATTGCCCGGTAACTTGCAACTAGATGACCAACTAGCATAATAGGCTTGAATTTTAATGCATAACCTTATGCCATAGCAGAAAAAGCAGGAAAAAAATGTTGCCCATGAAATATTTTTTTTTGATTTTTGAGTTATAGTGCTATTAGAATTCTATAGACTTACAATTATAGCTCTCTTATTGCAGGAGTTGGTGAAGAAGTATTCTGGATTCATCAACTTCCCCATATATCTCTGGGCAAGCAAAGAGGTGGATGTGGAAGTCCCATCTGATGAGGAGGAATCTGGTGATGAGGAGGAAACATGTATGGCCTTGTGATATTTTCCTCTCTTTGAAGATTCTTTAGATTGAATTTAGTCATGATGCCATATTTGGTTTACAAACATGTTCCCTGAGTGCATGTGTTTCTATTTCTTATGACAGCGGAAAGCAGTTCTGAAGATGAAACAGAAGAGGAAGGTGCTGAGAAAAAGCCCAAGACAAAGACAGTGAAGGAAACAACTTATGATTGGGAGGTGTTGAATGATATGAAGGCTATTTGGCTTCGCAACCCCAAGGAGGTTACTGATGAGGAGTATTCAAAATTCTACCACTCTTTAGTGAAGGTAAAACATTAATGTATTCTAGCTTGAGAGTCGTGATTGTATCAGCCTTTGTTTAAGTCGCCTTGCTTTCAATCATCTTTCTTCAGTGATGTTACTGCTAAGGTAGCTTTTTCCTTTTGGGTTTTGGCTACTTGTTTTTCTAATGGAGTTACTCTTCCTGTTATTCCAGGATTACAATGATGAGAAGCCTTTAGCTTGGAGTCACTTTACTGCTGAAGGTGATGTAGAGTTCAAAGCACTGTTGTTTGTGCCTCCTAAGGCTCCTCAGGATCTATATGAAAGTTACTACAACACCCAAAAGTCCAACTTGAAGTTGTATGTTAGAAGGGTTTTCATCTCAGATGAATTCGATGACCTTCTTCCCAAGTACCTTAGCTTTTTGAGGGTAAGCAGAGTGCACTCTCATAAATATTTGTCATGTGGTCTGTTCTCATCAGGATGAGCTGTCTGGTAGGTCCTTTGTCTCCGTTCAAATGCCTAACTCTTTTCTTTTGTGCAGGGTCTTGTTGACTCGGACACATTACCACTTAATGTCTCTCGAGAAATGCTTCAACAGCACAGCAGTCTGAAGACAATCAAGAAGAAATTAATCCGCAAGGCTCTTGATATGATTCGACGAATTGCAGATGAGGATCCTGATGAGTTCAGCAACAAAGATAAGACAGGTATGATTGTTGACCATTGTTTCACAATTGAATTAATTTCTTTTTTTTTGTTTTGTATGGCCTCTTTTTTTGGGGGGGAGGGGGACACTCGTCATGTTAATTGTTGAATAATCTTAAATTCTTATTAAAAATCAGAAACAGAGAAAGCAAGCGAGAATGATGAGAAAAAGGGGCAATATGCCAGATTCTGGAACGAGTTTGGAAAATCCATTAAGCTTGGCATCATTGAGGATGCCCATAACAGAAATCGCCTTGCTAAGCTCCTCAGATTTGAGAGGTTTGTCCTTCATTAGTACTAACTTTTTGCCCTTACTGCATTTTTTTATTTTTTTTTATTTTTTTTTGGATGCTGTAGTTGGAAATTTTGAAAAATAACAAAATTCTTATGCTTTCTGTATTTCATTTCAGTACCAAGTCTGAAGGCAAGCTTGCATCACTGGATCAGTACATTGCCAGAATGAAGCCAGGACAGAAGGACATTTTCTACATTACAGGAACTAGCAAGGAACAATTGGAGAAATCTCCATTCCTTGAGAGGCTTACGAAAAAGGACTATGAGGTAAGACATGATCTCATCTTATCTCTTTTTTACTCTTGAGGGAAATCTCATATTATGTCAGTTTACATTAATCTGTACTACAATCGAGGATGATGAATGAATGTTCTATACAGAACATATACTTAATTTCTTATATCTTTTTTTGATTTTAAAATTTTAAAGCGTGTAGCTGGTTTCAAATTCTCCAACTGTGTTTTGTTGTTAGAGCATCATTTATTTTTAACAAACAATTTTCGGTTACTAGGATAATTCAAGATCCATATTGTTTCCACTAATTGTCTGTTTCAGAAACATAGTTATTGCTTTTACCATGCATCTGTCCGCAGATAATCTCTGATAAAACCCTGAAGTCATTAAAGCACATACTTAAGCATATTCTTTTCCGATGCTCTGGCATACATGATGTGTCAATTGTGTTAATAAAATATTTTTAGTTACTTTTTTCTCAACTCTGATAAATTTGTGATTGCAGGTTATATTCTTCACTGATCCTGTTGATGAATACTTGATGCAATACCTGATGGACTATGAAGACAAAAAATTCCAGAATGTGTCAAAGGAGGGTCTCAAGCTTGGAAAGGACTCAAAGCTGAAAGAGCTGAAGGAGTCCTTCAAGGAGCTGACTGATTGGTGGAAGAATGCTCTTTCCAGTGAGAATGTTGACTCAGTAAAGATAAGCAACCGTTTGGACAACACCCCTTGTGTGGTGGTTACGTCAAAATATGGGTGGAGCGCGAACATGGAGAAGATCATGCAGTCCCAGACTCTTTCTGATGCCAGCAAGCAAGCATACATGCGTGGCAAGAGGGTTCTTGAGATTAACCCAAGGCATCCTATTATCAAAGAACTCCGTGAGAGAGTTGCTCAGGATCCTGAGGTACTAAATTTGATGCAATTGGATTTTTCGCCTTCTAGTTCTCTTCACATGACCTATTTTATTGTACTTTTTTTCAAAACAAACTGTTTCAGTGTTAATGAATAAGTTTCCAATACTCTTGCACTGGACCTGTTTCTATTTCTTCACTTTTTCCTGATATATATGAAAATCTCTTTATTCTCCCAGCTGAAATTCCACCATTTTCCTATGGATTTTACTTTGAACTCAAGGGAAGTTCTTTACACAATCTACAGGATGAAAGCATGAAGCAGACAGCAAGGCTCATATACCAAACAGCCCTCATGGAGAGTGGTTTTAACCTCAATGATCCAAAGGAATTTGCGTCGAGCATTTACAAGTCAGTGCATAAGAGCCTGGACATCAGTCCTGGTGCTATTGTTGAAGAGGAGGATGACACAGAGGAACCAGAGGCTGAAGAGAAGGAAGCAACTATCGAGGGAGCTGAAACCGATGCTGCTAAAGAGGAGGCGAAGGAATCTTCGGTCAAAGATGAATTGTAGACTTGCAGTTCATGTCACGGGATTTTGATAACCAACTGATACGAGAGCCATCCAGAAAGAGGACAGGCTTCTTAGGCCCGATTTCTATGCGGTAAGGCATGGTCGATGAGATTTTGAGATGTATGAAGTTAATTTGATCCACAACTGGTACTGTTAGATAAACTTTATGCCTATCCACAGCTATCAGTTAGCGTGTTCTTGCTTTATTATGGATCTACTCTGTTACTTGCATCTCTTATCCGTGTCTCTCTTGTTTGCGTAACCATCAGTTTTCAACCCTTGCAATGAATACATCGTTTCTGATTGAAGCTAATAGATGAAGCTAATAGTTTGCCATTCTTTTATTTCTTCAAATTATTAGGAGGCCATCTAACTTAAACAGGAATATGCCGTGGATTGAAATTTTCTTCTATATTGTTATATTTATTGTACTTCCAGGACCGATGCCGCCAAGAAGTTTCAAGATCGACTGGTAATCAGGGAATAGACTGTCTATTATTAGAGCTTTTGTCACACCTTGTGTCTCAGTTCTGTTATCCATTCCACCAAATACTGTTCTGGAGCAAAAGAAGTCGCAACCTTCAGTGCATTTGCCGATATGCTTCTTATCTAATGCATATAAAGTATAAATAAGATCATATCATCCAGTTTACAAGTGTAATAATGACATGCTCTCTCAGTACAAAGCCACTGCGTGTCTCAATCTTTGATCGTGAAAGCAAGATCTATTATGCGTAGACCTCCAGTTTCCAACATTGCCATGCTTTGAGGTTGATCGTCTCCTCTATCCCATCTTGAATGATTATATTATTTCTGACATTGTTCACCAGTACTACAATGATATGTGGTTACCGGCCAAGCAAGTTTCATTTACTATTCTTTATCGTTCTGTTTATAACTTTATTCCTTAATCAGTCAGTGCACCTTGAACTTTTTGACGCAGCCAAAGATTCCTCTTCTCAGATATATCCAAGGGTAGTAAACTAATGGCAAAGAACGTTGAATAGAATGTTGTACCCAAAGTATGACGGTAGATTCTATGAAGTACATAGATTAAGCTGTTTGGAAATGTTAATTGGTTCCTTCTTGTTTTCCAATAATATGCTTGAAGCATCCGATGCGAAAGTAAGTTAAGCTGAATGGAAATGAATCTTAATGAAATCAGTTGGGCCTTTTAGAAAAAGGGGATGGAAATGTAGAGATTTGTTTGTAGCTTTGTTGTTTTCTTATGATATGTTTCAAGTTTCAAGCATTCATTATTTTTTTTGTTATCTGTACATCGCTTGGCGAAGGAGGAATCAAGCTCATTGGGAATATTTGAGATTATATGAATTGACTAACTCGTGTTCTTCCATAGATCTTCATTACTTGTGTCCAAGTCCACTTTCAGCACTGAATTAAGATTTAGTTTATGCATACATTCATTTTTAGTTGATAGCCAATTGAGGACGTTAATAGGATAGGTTATCTCATGTTGGTCCTTATCCAATAATAAAAACTTCCTGAATATTATTGAAGCATATTGTCTACATGAAGATCCAATACAGTCTGAAAAATTTAAAATGCAATTGAAATGTTAATATAACGAACAAGTCTCACAGATGATCAGAAGAAATAAGGTTTACCACCTAAGTAGTCATGGATAGGAGAGAAAGGCACATGCCTAGGTGGCTGCTCCTTTCTAGAGAGAAAGTGAGCTAATTCCTGTTTCTACATGCTCCCAGGATTTCTTGTTTGTTTACCATTTCTTTGTCATTTGTATCAGATAGTTGGTAGGGCTGGACAAGACTTCTATCCGCTTATAAAGTTCTATGCAATTTTATTAGTGCTGTGATGAGATTTTTTTTTAATAAAATTCCTTTTAGAATCCTTCCATCATAATTAGCAGCCAAGAAATCCTCTTAGAGGTTTTAATGGATAAAGAACATGAATGTGAGCTTTTTATGGTAGTGATGCCACTTTAAAATGAAGCACCCATAATATGGAGTTCAGTCTATCTTGTATTATAGCCCTCCATAGTTCAGATTTCTTTGGCTAAAGAAGGCCTCTAGAAAAGAATAAAGAGTCATGCCAAAGCCTTGTGGGGCTACTGGCTCCTTCAATTACTCTATGAAATGAATCTTTTCCTTTATTTACAGGTAGTTGGTTCTTCAGCCAAAAGCTTGTTCTAACAGGTATGATCCACTTTGAATCGCTCATGAGACCGTAAACCTTCTTTTCAGAGATTACCTCTATATAAACTAAGAAATGTTGGGACCAACTAGTATAGTGCTTACTCATACTTGAAGCATATGAAGGATGTGTGTGGGGATAGAAAGGGAAGGGCAAGGAGAGGCTAAAAAGGGACCAAGTGGTCTCTAGGGCACTGGGGCAGTGCTCCATGGAAGATAATACTTCCTTTAAAAGCCAATGTTAGCCAACTTGAATAATTGAAATTGTTACTCCATAATCCACTGCTTAGTAGATGACAAATTTTGATTTGTAGTCATCATGAACTTGGTAGTAGAATAGTGATCAATGAAGACAGATGTAGCATTCATCACAAAAGGACTATTATAATCGACCATATTATTTGCGATATACTTCTGAAAGTATCGAGACCGGTGTTTATAATCCTAAAAGGGCTTCAAAGTAATATATGATAGTCCTGAAACTTCCTCTACATACTTTCGCTCAAATAGTGATTCCTTAGCTTTTAGTTTGAATTATTCTATAGGAACCACTAAAATCTATTCAATATAGTAACCTTAATGAAATTGCAGGAATCGAGCCTACTACTTCTGTAAAGTGAAAGCCAAGCCAAATATATTGTATGGCTTAATGATTTTTCTGTTTTTGAAGGTTTTCTTCTTAATCATCCATTTAGTGCGAAAAAGCGTCTTAAAGCTTAAAGCAAGGATGGGGATATTTAATTAGAACAAAATCTTAAAGCTTGGATTTGATAATTTTAATGATATTTTAATTGATAGGAGCAACTTGATGACAACACAATGCAATATCAAGATCATAAGAGGATATTATAAATAGAAATCCAAACTTTTTTTTTTCTTGACATTAAGATCCAATGTGGTATATAATCTGCTTATCAATTACATTAAGTTGTATGACATTGATTGATTTGACGCCGGATATGCTACAGGAACGATTGCGATATATATATTCTTATCACGGAGATTGTCAGTTGCAGAATGCCAACTTGAATCTTTTATCAACTTCATTGAGAAGGACAAAAAAAATTATCAACTTGGAAATTTGATGGACAGAGTATTGATATCACTTATGCATTGATTCTGCACTTCTTATGTTCCAGATAGCTCAAAATTCTTGTCTCAATTAGCTAAATAAACGGTGCATACCACTCTATTGGAAGCAATTTGTTGCAACTATATGGTCGATGGGTGTCCCATCTTTTACATCAAAAAAAAAAAAAAACGACATTGTATTCTTCCAACCAGCATCCAGTGAGCAAACCATTTGAGAGCTATACCTTTCTATTTTGTCTTGGAGTTGTGGAATAAAAACTCATGCTACTTGCACTTTTTGGCTGTATAGTTAATGACTTTGAGGCAAAAAAAAAAAATGAGGACTTTGAGGCACTATGGATTCCCAGCTACTCCATTTAAAAAGCATAAAATGGCTGAAAAGAGATGGTAAGAGAGGAAGGAGTTAAGAGGTTCTTGATCTTGAAATTAATCTCTGCGTTCCACCTTTTTTTTTTTTTTCTGCAGAAGAAATTGATCTCCAAGGACAGCAGAATCCATCTAAAGTTCGCATCGGTCATTTGAAAAATCCATCTATAATAAACATTTACAGGTTTTCTCATAGATGGTAGTTGGAAGCTTGTTATATCCTATAAAATAATTCCTTTCATTAGGATTGGAAAACATTCGCACCAAGATATGGTACGGTATGGAGTTTTTTTTTGACATACTGAGTGTTGGTTCGCTATTCGTACCAAGTACCGGTACCGAACTGATATGATACGCCATGTACCGTCTAATCTAGGCTGGTACGGCGTACCATGATTCACACCCTTTACGTATCGGAGCCATATATAATACTGCCTACATGCTATTACTAGCAGGTTTGGTTGTATGTAATTAGACTGTTCATAGCTCTAGTTAATTGTTGCTCCAATCAACTCTTATTCAGTTCTTCAGTTCAGTCTTATACAAATCGTTCTTTGTTGGGTTCCAACTAATGGCCAAATCGGTTGTCTGAAATATTTTGAGACATTTTTTCAAGCTACACCTGAGTGTAATTTGAATTGTTATAAAAGTTAAAAGCACCGCTCCATTGGTCAGTCATCCATATTGTGATAGGTTATCAGTTCTATGCAAGAAGGGTGTAGAGAATTTGAACTCCATCGCCTGCTCCCAAGAGCATTGGAGCGACATGGTGACCCCATCAGAGAATTACAAGCGACATCTGCTTAAGTGCTGTCTAAAGCTATACCCAACCTCAGGAAATTGACAAAGGACTAACTCATGACCTAATTTGCATGAAAGCATAAAATTTTAACTTATTTTTCTGAAAATAAGATAGGTGCCACCACCTTGATTCTCACTTTGATCTCTCCCAAGTCGAAAGGGCTAAACCCCTCAATTAGAAATTCAGAAAAGTATCTACAGGAATCAGCCTTGGCCGGCATTAAAGTCGATGGTTCTAAAAGTATGTAGGCACCACAAGAATCCTCAACCGATGTTAAACTATTATTCTTCAGCATCTCCCTTCACATGTAGAGACCAAAAAGTAGAACCCAAAATGAGAGGTGATATGTGGATTAGTAAGTAGCAGCATGGAGGTTTCGATAGGCAAGAAGGAATGGTGGATTCTGATACCATGTAAATATTCTCTCTAAAAACTCGGGCATTTAGATGGATGTGTCTAAGAGTATATAAGCACCACAAAAGTTTTTAACGTTTCCAATATGAAACTATTATTCCTTAACAAGATCTATTATCTTTTCTAATTGGTATAGCTTATCTTGAAGCTTGGTAGAGAACCTTCAGCAAAGAAAATATCTAAGGTGGTATCATACAGTCTTTCCTTGATCCAACTGAATAGGGTCATTGAACTTTCTATCCACTCAAATCGAATTTGCTCGAACCTAATTGACAGCATATAACATTTGATGAATATGGTTGGGTTGCCACCACCTGGATTTGAACCCGTGCCTCCTAATTGACAATATGTGATACTCCAAGAAGCAGTTTGTGAAGATTCGTGCGGGCATATGTTTAGTTCCACATAGATTATTCATTAGGTAGATCTTGGGTATCTATACAGAATTAAGAAACCCAAATAATAACTTCCAGCTAGCTATTTTGGGTGAGGTCCTAAATTGTTACATAGTTAATTTAGTGTCTGCCTGGCTGTTCTTGCTGCTGGAATCGTTCCTTCATTTTGTCCTAAATTAGAAATACACCTATGATACTATTTTATTGGTGATCCAAATATCCGTTGATTAGCATGTCTCAAATCTAGTTCATAACACAAAATGGTTTGACGTTCCTGGGTGCAAGTTGGCATGGTTGTTGCCCATGGGCACCTCCAATGGGTTCACCACTCACAAAGCAAAAGATACTTACAATGAAACATATAAGTAAACCAAATCAAATGATCGTCACCATAACAAAAATCATTCATAACACATACCGCACCACATCGATCCACGAAATCAAATCTAACAGCCCTAAACCATACCATAGTGTTAAATTACAAGTATATATGACAGGTGCCAATTGAATTGCATCAACCAACCTAATCAAAATGAGCCATTGTCTATACCCCCAAGAAAATATACTGTTCTGCATTAGAGGAAAAGGAATAGGAGGAGACAAGTAATGGTTCCAGTGATCAGCGAGGATTGCAGTACTATTGGGACCCTCCCTGAGTGAGCCTCTCCAGTGGCCAGTTCTGCGAGCCAAGAGCCGTCTTGCAGCACTTCTCCTGGTGTCTTCGGTGAAGTACTTCTTGTCGATTTCTGACTGTTAAAATTATTAACCCGTAGTTCATCAGCTTAGTACAATGGATCTATTTGATTCCTAACCAGATCAATAGCATTTTTTTCTTGAAAAAAAATGGAATCCAACTTTCCCAAATATACCCGTCTTTTTAATTCTAAAACACTTTATACTCAACCAAGCCCGTCCCACTAGCGTCCAAAACTGTGCATCCCCACCATGCATGGTGGGGGAAAGAACAAAGTGAAAGAAGCAAGAGGAAGAAGAACAAAGCCTCTTTTTCTCTCCTGCTCTCTTTCCTGTTCTCACCCCTTCAATAGGAACAAAGTGATAAAGAAAGATAAATAAAAGATAAAACAATGAATAAATTTATTTTTTTAAAAAAGCAACGATGTAGGAGTTTTTCAGAGTAAGTTTTCAGAGAATAAGGAGACAGCAACTATCGCTACTTTCCATTAAAAAAAAGAAAAGAAAGAAAGAAAATTAATCAATAAATGGAACGTATATATCTTATAAGTATTGTACTTTAAATGACGACATACTGAAAGGTAAAGAACCCATACTTACTATTTGATAGATAAGATTTAAATAAGACTAGAGAAAAAGAAGAGAATCCTAAATGAAAATGGTCAAATTTGAGTTTGATCATCCCATTCTTAACCCAAAAAAAAAAAAAATCAGAAAAAAAAGCTTTTGTTGTAATAATTATATTACGTACCTGGGACTGGATCCGGGGCAGAAGGCAATGGAGTAGTCGCCGGCGGTGCAGGTGAAGGTGCTGGTGGCGTCGTCGTACGCGTAGCTGTACGACCGGGGACACGCGGACTTGAACACCTCCGAGTACACGGACGGGCGGCACGTGGCGGGGCTGGCGAACTCCCCGCTGCAGCAGAACTCCGGCTTCCCGAACGCCTCGCACGCGCTCCGGCACGCCGCCCCTCGCCGTCGCCGACCCTCAGCTCCTCCGGGCACCGCCGGTTGAGGTCCTCCGCGCAGCCGGTGGCGGCGCACCCGCCGCCGGCAATTACCACCACCGGCAGGTTGTACCCGTCCACCAG
The DNA here is from genome assembly GCF_009389715.1 of Phoenix dactylifera. Taxonomy (NCBI): domain Eukaryota; kingdom Viridiplantae; phylum Streptophyta; class Magnoliopsida; order Arecales; family Arecaceae; genus Phoenix; species Phoenix dactylifera. The sequence continues at coordinate 4,907,761 of NC_052409.1, read as the reverse complement.
GCTCACGTCGTAGAAGTCCTTCCCTTCGGCGCCGCCGAGGGTGAACTCCGCCAGCGTCGCCGGGGGGGCGGCGCCGGCGCCGTTGCACTCCACCTGGCCGGACCCGCAGTCGCCCGTGGCGCAGGAGCCGCGGCCGGCGCTGTCGAAATTGCAGCCGGTGCGGGCCCAGAAGCGGCCGGACCAACCGGCGGGGGCCATGAGGACACGGGAGTCGCCGGCGGCGAGGGCAAAGCCGGTGGAATCCAACTTGGGGCTGCCGGAATTGGAGAGCACCCCAGGCCACACCGTGTCGCCACAGTTGTTCACGAATGTGAACTTGGTGCAATCTATCATCCCTGCAAGTAAATGTACATATACATACATGAATACATACATACATATATAGATATTGAACCCGAGTCGTTACTAAATTTCAGGTTGTAATTGAAACGAAATAGAATGCAATGATAGAATGGAGGAAATAAGGTAAATTACATATGAAGAAGAGGGGAAGAAGGCTGAGGGATAGAATGGAGTTTGAGGGAGATAAGAATGGACTCATTTGGGGTTTATAAGTGGTTTCTTTATCTAACTAGAGGTTGGAGGAGAGTCGTGGGAAATGGAGCAATGGTGGTTAATTAAAATGGTGGCAGGGGACTCTTGGAGAGGAGAGAAGGTGGGGAGGAAGAGCAGTAGCTTAGAGTGGTGATAGATGGCAGTGAGGAACAATGGTGGTTAAATTGATGGTGGCCGCCACCTATATATATAACATTGGAGGAGGAAGGGGTTATCTTCTTTGGCTCCATATGGAGTTAGTTCCTCCATATCTATTTATTTTTTTTTGCATGGTAACATGACAAGTATGACCTCAGAGTTTATTTTGATTGTGAATTTAAAATTGAGTTGCACTGAAAGGTCAAAGAGCATAGATCGCGCACCGCAGAATGCTGTGTATTTTAGATGACCGCCTCATGAGATAGATGGCTATCAAATAAAATGGTTCATAAATGTGTATTTGTGTATATTATTTGATATCCATTCATCTTCTAATGGCTGTCATCTAAAAATGTACAGCACTCTGTGGTACAGTTTGTACACCGAAGAAAATTATGGTTGAAGGTCAAACTCAAGAGCGGTGAAAAAAGAGAGACCAAATGATTTTGGCCGGGAGGGAAGTCATGCAAAATGTAATTTGTAGGTATTAAGATCTTTTTGTACATCTAGGTTTTTTTTCGCCACTAAGATCATGATTGGCAGACACGTGGGCAATGCCGTCTAAGTGAAGTTCATACTATATTCCAAATCTATGGTCTTGCTTACCTTTCAAACACTTAACTACTTCTAGCCAAGGCTGATGTCAAGCTCATAACTTACTTGTTTCTATCCCTTGGAAGAGGGAAAAAGATGAGCTCGCAAGGGACAAGGTCGTATCTTTCGTGTGGAAGAAGGATTCATCTTCCATCGTATGAATCTATTATTGGATCATGAATGTTCACTTCGAGATCTATGTAGCTATATAAACAAAGAAGTTTGGAGTGTTTTGTGATGTATAAGAAGTGCAATTCAACGGTCGAAAGAAGATTAACTATTCGTCCATGCAAAAAATACGACCCACTAATCACCCTGGACCATCTAGAACATAGCATTGCTTACAAATTAATATAAGCATAAACCAAAGTGTAGTAATATGGTTTTATTGAGCAGATGAAGGCTATTGCAATATCAGCTCGATTGTCGTATTAGTTTTTGTAGAGCTTTTTTTTTTTTTTTTTTTTTTTTTTGCTAATGCGGGTGGATCAGACCTGACGAGACCGGATACACCCAATAAAGTCAGAAAATAAAATACCTCGGAGTGCCAAAGGCAACTCCCCATCGCCACTCCATAAGGTGCCTCCGGAGTGAGAAGCTACATACGCAGCTACCCAATCCGCAGCACCATTACCTTCACGGTAAATATGCTTGGCCCGAAAGGCCCATCCATCCCTCGCCATAACCCAAATGTCACGGAGCAAGGGATGGTCACACCCGCCACGCCTTGGACCCCCCTGGATCCAACTGACAATGGTGGCTGAGTCACCCTCCAGGATAATGGACCTAGCCCGTAAGACACACCGGGCATGGCGAAGGCCTGCCCAGGCTGCTGTCAGCTCCGTGCTGGGAACTGAAGTGTCAAATAACTGACTGCCACCGGCAGCCACAACCCTGGCACACGGGTTCCGGATAACAAAACCCGCGCCTCCCCGCGTGCCACCATCCAAAACAGACCCATCAAAGTTGACCTTGAGGAAACTCGGGGGTGGGGGCTCCCAGGTGAAAAACACCGTACGAGAGGCTGTCGAAGCAGAGTGGGAACCCCAGGTGTCCCGAGCTATCAAGGTCCCTCCAACAGGGATAGTGTAACACAGCTCCGCCGCCTGAGCGCGGGCACTCTCGACAACAAATCGCGGCGACATACGTCGTTCGCTGAAGGTACGAGCATTCCTGGCCAACCAGATCTGGTAGGCAATACAGGTAGCTCGGACAGCCTCCTGACGCAGCACTAAGGACTCCGATCCCTGACGCATGGCCTGTAAGAACAGGTCCCTACATCGCCATACCACCGGTGGAACCCCTGCCAACCGCCAAGTGCCCCTAGCCCATGTGCACCGAAACAGGGCATGGTCCACCGTCTCGGCCACACCACAAGCCCCACACACCAATGGGATCCTCACTCCTCGACCTGCGAGTACAGCTCTCGTAGGAAGACGGTCCCAGGCCACCTTCCAGAGGAACAACGCGACCCTCGGGTGAAGCCCCAATCGCCAGATCCAGGCAAAATCCGGGCCAGGCTCATAATCCTGCCGCAGGATATGGGAGAGATCGCCCATCCTGACCCTGGATCTGGTTGAGGAACCCCACACACGTACATCTGGTCCGCCACTCTGTGGTAACGGTAGTGAGCGAACCCGCTCCGCCAAAGATTGCCCGAACAAACGGGCCAACTGAGTCTCATCCCAACCAGCCACCCCGGGGGTCATGAGATCACAAACCTGTAGACCCTCCCCAGCCTCGACACTAACCATAGTCGGCCAAAGCCGCAGCGGGAGGCCGTCGACCCATGGGTCACCAGCTACATCGATGCTACGTCCGTCGCCTATCAGCCATCGGGTGTGACTCGACACCAATGGCAAGTACGTCGCTATCTCACGCCATAGAAAGGAGCATCTCCGCCCTCCTCGGGCCCAGCCCTCCGGGCTTGCCCCCCATAGCGGATAGTCATAATCCGGCTCCAGAGCCCCTGCGGCTCCAGGATGAGACGGGAAGCATGCTGGGCAAGAAGTAGCTCTCGTCTCTCCAGGAGAGATACCACCCCTAGACCACCTTCCCTGAGGGGAAGGCAGATGCGCTCCCATGCCACCATGTGCACGCCACGACCCCCTCCATGTGAGCCCCATAAGAAGCCCCGAAGAAGTCGCTCAATCTTCAATAAAACAGACCTTGGCACCACCATATTTGCCATAAGATAGATGGGCATGGAGCCCAGTACAGCTCGAATCAGCATGACTCTGCCCATCATAGACAGGGACGCTACCCTCCAGCCCTCTAGTCTGCTCTGAACCCGCTGCACCATCCCGGTGCACTCAGAAACTCGCAGTCTCCTGCCCGAGATCGGAACACCCAGATAGGTCCAGGTCCCATCCTGCTCAGGCATCTCCAGAATCCTCCGAATCCCCCGTCGAACCCTGAGTGATGTGCTAGGGCTAAAGGAGATGGAGGATTTCTGGCCATTCACTCTCTGACCGGATACCGTGCAATAGGCACCCAAAACCCTCCTGATAGCCTGAGCATCAGCTACGCGAGCCCGGGTCAGGAGGAGACAGTCATCGGCAAATAGTAAGTGTGATATCGGCTGGGCCCCCGGAGCTGGGACATAGGCCTCCAACTCACCGGCAGCACACGCAGCCCGTAATGCCCGAGACAAGACATCAGAGCAAATAATAAATAGATACGGAGATAACGGGCATCCCTGCCGAAGCCCCATAGTAGAACTGAAGAAAGGAGATGGGGAGCCATTGACCAAGATAGAGAACCTCGGTCCCCGGACACACCCCAGAACCCACCCAATCCAAGTCTCATGGAACCCCAAGCTCTCCAAAGCTAGCCTAAGAAAACTCCACCTGATTCTATCATAAGCTCGTTCCATATCTAGCTTGACGGCCATCAAACTCCGCCGCTGCGAGGCCCGTCGAAGATCCCACATCATCTCCTGGGCCACCATAACGTTGTCGGAGATACTCCGACCCCTCACAAAAGCACCCTGCTCCTGACAGATAATGCCGGAGAGGAAGGGCTTCATACGATCCATCAGTATTCTTGCCACAACTTTGTATAAAGTATTACACAAGCTGATCGGCCTAAAATGACTCGGCTCGGCCGCGTCCTGACGCTTTGGTATAAGCGTGACAAATGTGGCTTTCCAATCGTCGGGCATACCTGCCTGATTGAAAAAACACAAGACCGCTTCCACCACTGCAGTCCGAACGATACCCCAGTATCTCCGGAAAAAGAAAGGTGGGAAACCATCTGGACCAGGGGCCCTATCCGCACCCAGTGCCCAGATAGCCTCACGCACCTCCCCCTCCGTCACTGGACGAACCAACATAGCGTTCTCAGTCGTATTGATTTGGGAAGCAGCCCTCGGGAGCTGACCGGCAGGATCGGACTCACAATCCTCCGTCCAACGAGAGCGAAAAAAATCAAGCAGGATATGGGTGATGGCCGAATCGCCTTCAACCCGGTGACCCTGCTCATCCCGCAAGGATCGAATCATGTTCCTTTGCCTCCTGATCTTCGTAGAGCGGTGAAAGAAACTAGTGTTTCGATCACCCTCTCTGACCCATTGAATTCTGAATTTTTGCCTCCAGAAGATCTCATGTTGCCGCAAGATCGAGTGGTGAGTGGCGAGGAGACCCCGAAGGCTGACCATATCGGCCTCGGGGAGCGTACCCATCTGGTCTTCTCTACTTTGGTGGTCGGCAATCGCAGCCTCCACCTCCTCCAACCTCCTGAAGATATCCCCCACTACCTCACGGTTCCAACGCCGTAACCGACGCTTAGTCAATTCCAATTTACGTGAAACCCTCTGCATGGGGTTACCACGAACCGGCAGACTCCAAGCTCCTCGGACAATGTCTCAGGATTGAGGGAGAGACAACCAAACCTTCTCAAAGCGGAAGGGGCACTGGTGAGAAGAACCAGATACAGTCGAAATCAACAAAGGACAGTGGTCCGAAGCAATCCGGGGTAGATAACTAACCCTGTAGGACGGAAATCTGGTAAGCCAGTCAGAGGAAGCAATAGCCCTATCGAGCCGCTCCCACACCCTGGCTTGGCCAGATTGGTTATTACACCAAGTAAATTGCGGGCCAGAGAATCCTAGATCCACTAGGCCGTTTCGCGAGAGAAAGTCTTGAAACTCCCTCCTATCCACAGTGTCAGAAAAAGCCCTACCTCCACGTTTCTCACTCCCCTCCAAGATACAATTAAAATCACCCACTATCGCCGTTGGAAGACCCTGAGCGATTAAGTGGGTGAGCTCATCCCACAGGACCCTCCTGGTCTGATGGTCAGTGCTAGCATACACACCACTCAGGACCCACGGTGCGGCGTTAGGTGCCGAAATAATCATCAGGACCTGTTGGGAGCAGTTATGGAACACATCGACTGTAGCCCCACCCCGCTTCCACAGAGCCACAATACCCCCGGACAGCCCCTGGGACTCAACTACATATGACTCCCAGTCGACCTCAAACCGGCGTACTACACGATCCAGTCCACTACCGGATAGTCGTGTTTCATAGAGAAGGCAGATCTCTGGACTATGGATCTGAACCAACCGCCTAAAGGAAGACATGAAGGCCGGCTTAGCCGCCCCTCTACAATTCCACGCAAGAATCCTCATGGGGAAAAATCCGAGAGGTCGGCCACAGGTGCATCCACCCTCTGGGCCGCAGGGTCCATCATCAACTCATGATCAGGGTCGTCTTGCAGACCCTCATCGACGCTAGCCCCGGACACGACTCGTAAGACTGTAGAGCTTGTTAGAACATATTATTCTATGCAAGTAATGCTTTTGTTCTAGTTTCCATTTTACGACCTGTTCAATTGCAGATAAATAAGCAGCTCCTGAATTTTGGTGCAATTTTCTCACATATTTGCGTACAAGTCTATAAACTCAGTAGCATTTCTCTAGGCAAAGATGAGTTGGGAGTTCGTATTGACCCAATGGACAAGTGTATAGGCAAAGATGCCCATTTGCATTATATGCTACACGCATGCTCTTGCTCCTAATAATCATCAGGACTACTGCACTGCTTGTTTTGACTCTGAATTATATGCATGCATGCATGCACACATACATACATACATACATACATACATACATACATACATACATATATATATATATATATATATATATATATATATATATATATATTGTTTTTTTGTTTTTTGTTTTCCTTCTTTCATTTAGGTAGCTTGGTAAGAAATCTTTTATAAAGTCTAGAGGGACGTACAAAGAGGAGTAATGAGCAAATAAAATCTTTCCCGCACTGCACAAAAATTCCAAAAGAAAAAAAGAAAAAAAAGAGAGAGAAGAAGAAAATAGTAACACGGCCAATTGGCCATGCTAGCTTTCTGAAAGTAAGTTCATTCAAATGGGAGAGCATCGAGAATGAGAGCCACGTGGGACTAAATCATTGGTAGTCTGTGCACGTGGCACTATTTTAAGGATCCGCTCTCAAATTGTCCGACCGGGTAAAGGACGGTCGTCACGAACAGAAGCAAGGGCATGGTGGGCAAGAGGGCGAGGGACCGTTGATTCCTTTCAAACGGGAAAGCTAATTAACATTCTACTTGGAGTTAAAAGAAGAGAGACCACAAGCTCTCCGTTCTTCTTCCTAGAGTTGGATTGTTCTGAGATTTTTATTTCCAGAAAAGTTGTCAATTATTTGGCTCGATATGAACCATATTATCTAGTAAACTTACCAAGTTTGAGCCGTGCCTAGATCATTTAATTTTTGCTGGATTAAGTTTGAAGTCTAAATTTTATATACTGGGAGATATTTCGATATCCATACTCTTCTCCCAGGTATTGTGGATCTGAATAAATTGTCTTAGATGGATTTTTCCACCAAAACTCTCTCGGAAAAAAAACTTCAGCTAGTTGCCTAATACATGCTTCATATCATTTTAAATATTATTTAAATATATTATTATTAAATAGTAATATAGTTTATACTAATAAAACTATTTTATTAAAATAATGTAACGGTAGAAATTAGTCGGAGTGAGCTTGGTTAAGCACAACTATATCAAAAAAATAATAATAATAATCAATTAAAATTTAGTTTATTTTTATCTTGTAGTAGACTATCCTAAAACATATAAAAGATTACGATTCACAATCTTTTTTTATACAATATGTTGACCCATATTTGCTATCACTTTTTTTTTATTTCTTTAAAGTTCTGAAAGAAAACAAGAATTTTAATTTTTAAGAATTGATTTTTAAATAACAAAATTTTAAGATCAATATCTAAAAAAATGGTTATTAAATTTAAAATTAAATTTTGGTTGATGGCATCTCCAACGCTTTCAAATATCTTGGCCGGAATAAAAGCGGTTGCGGCGAAAACCTTTCACGTCACCTTCACGTTAAGAAAATGACGAGGGTGACGTAGGTGAGACGTGGAGGCGCAACTCAATCGTCACGTGACCGAGATACGAAGGCGGGACCCGGTCTGACGTTATAGTGGGACCCGCGTGCGGCTGACCTTCTAAAAATCGCATCAGGTCGCCTGCGCCCCATTACGATTACAACCTCACGTACTGCAAGGCATTGGATTCTCCCATCCATATCAAACCCCCCCCATTGAATTGTTTTGTGAGGTGTGGTTCCACCATCAGCCTATCACCTTTTAATTAACCCTATCACCTTTCAATTAATTAAAACAAATATGCTGCATGACCAAATACATGTTAGGATTTGTTAACAACTAGGCAACTTTAATCAACAAATATGCCTATGTATGTGCAAGTCGTTTACATGCAATTGAATTCTCACCTTTCCACACGTCGCATGGATAGGATCATATCCATACACCAAGATTGAGTTTTGAGTATGACTCACACAGCATGTAGGCAGGTAAAAGCTGACAAGTTGTTAACAAGACATGACACCTTTCTTGGTGCATGGATATGATTCAACCTATGCATATGGAAAAGTGTGAATTCAATTACATAGAGGTGATTTTATGTATTCGATTTTATATAGAGATATGTGTGCATGCAGCGTATGTATGTATGTGTGTTTAAATATATATAAAGCACGCATGGCTGCGTGCTTTGTGGCAGTCAAGTGGGTGTTTTTTTATAGTGCGTATTTCATGGCAGTCAAGTGCACACAAGTCAAGCATAAATGACTTCAAAGTTATCTTCAAGCTTAAGTTAGAGAACATGACTTGATAATATCAACTTGACTTCATGGACTAAGTGGGGTAAGCATTGGATCAAACAGACTACAAAATTTATTCTCATGTTGTTCACAATCGAAGGAAAGTTTAGTTCCATAAACAAGTTATTATGTCAGTATTTAGCTCGCTACTAATATGATTATTGAATGGTGAAACTTCTTGGACTTTTCTCATGACTAGGGTTGAGATCCTCAGAAATGCCAAATATATATTTGAATGATAATTTATTCTTCACTTGTTTTATAGGTTGATTTATTCCAAAGTCAAACTTGTACTATATCTAATTGGTTGATTTTTGTTGGTTCACTATTACGTGATACTTAGCAACATACTTGATTCAAGAAAATTGTATTTCAACTAACAGAACTACAAAACTAAATCTCTAGCTTATGGCTGAAATGTGACGTCCAAATGCGAGAGCAGCAACCATGTACTATGGCTACTGCTATATTAAATGTTCTTATGAGCTGACTATTTTAGAATCATTAGGATGGTTGACGCATACCAAGGGCATTAATAAATCACTCGAAGATAGCCTCATATCCAATTGGCTTCCAGTTTTAATTTTCATTGCCCAACGGTGGAACAAAGAATGTATGGAGAAACTCAAGAATAATTAATTGACAGTAGCTTGACACTGTTTTCTACTTATCTAATCACTCAAATAGTCAATGTAGTTACTCTATATCCCACTTCATCAGTCTCCGAAGCAGATTAAAGGGTATACTGCATTCCATTTTGAATCTTATGATACTTTCTACGTAAGCAATTGATCAATGAAGCAATCTGTAGGTGTCGTGGAAAGCTGAATGGATTGGATAAGGGATGAAGCTTTTCTGTCTCTCGATCGCCATTCCTTTCCTTTCTTCTTTCCAAAAGCTTCCTCTCATTCCCCATTTCGTTGTATTACTGACTCGGAAAGCCCATGCAGAGAGTACAAATTAAAGCAAAAAGATAGATGTTTTACCCTCCTGGCTCCCTTATCACCTTTCTACTTTATGAACGATAGAAGAAGTGATAGGCCAATAAAAAGATGAATCAACAACCCTAATCTCTTTCTTTGCTGCTTACCGAATGTATGAGCGCGGACGGACGATAAAATCCTGTCAAGACACAAAAAATTTAGCTTGACCTCAAAACATTTGGTGGTCTGTTTGCATAGAAAATTACAACTTCATATCTAGGACAAAAAGCTAGCAGTTATCAAGATATAAAGTGTGCTGCTAGTGTTGCCTCCTATCAACTCGCTATTTTTCTGACAGTGGTGCAAGTGGTGTGAATGGCTTTAGTTTTGACTATATTATCTTAATCGAACTTTCTTGGCTGATGATCCTAATTTATGCAAATCGCTTCATCACCTGTTGTCATGGTCTATGGGCGATATTAATACATGATCCATCCCCTTCACAAATTTCTTTACTTCTAATTGAAGTAAAACTGCCATAAGGCTGAGTCTGGCTCCTTTTTGGGAGACAATGCAGGACTAGAAGAAGCAACCTATTGCACCAGCCCAATTGTTGCACTGCTCATATAAGGGCACACGAAAAGGCTGCGAAGGAGTGGCCATGCAAACTTCTGAAGTCTAAGCATACAAATAGTAGATAAAAATGTGGGAAATGTGTAAATTTGTGATGGCATCATTACCCCAGGCCATACTCAGAATCAGATCTAAGTCTGACTATTAAATTGCCCAAAACAAGCCCAAATCTAATCTATTTTTGTTGCTTAATTGACCTGCCATTGCTTAATTTAATGACTATTTATCTGTATTCTTGCATCTCTTGTATAAATAATAAACTCAGTTTCCACCTTGTCCAAATAATCTGTAATTGTGAGAGAGCTATTATTAAACCATCAAAGAGTATATGATAAAATTCTAATCGGTGCAGGTCATGTCAATAATGCATGTCAACAGACCTAACAACTTGTATTCTTTAATGTTCCGAATAGCACATTTAAATTTCCACCTCTCTTTTAGTAAATTGTCAAAAAATCCTAATAGTGCTTTTACTTGCCGTAGCTAATCTGTGCTTTTCTAATCAGAAGCAAAGAACTAGAATCAGCCATCGATCCTATTCAAGCTTAATAATGTTTTGCATGCCCCCACAATGACCCATAATTTGTTGCCAATCAATCAAATTGCTGAAGACGATCTAAGCCTGCTTCTAATCAAGCATGGGCCAACATATTTTGCGAGTATCACAGGCAATTACAGTAGAATCATAAATCACTGAGTATTATCATCATATGATTCAGGAAGTCCCTAGGTTCACTTACCACAAAAAGAAGCATCAGAAACTTCAAATAAGATTGCAATGATCATTGTTAACTTGTAATGTCCGTCCGGCTTCCGATGCTGGGATCATCAACCATGGCCAAACATATTCACTAAGTCCTGCAGGCCATTACAATAGAATCATTAATCGGCGTGTATCATCATCATACTAATCAAGAAGACCTAGGTTCGCTGGAAGGCGCATCGGAAACTTCAAGTGTTAAACTTGTAATGTGCGTCAAGCATCTCATGCTTGGACCATCAACTAAATACCACCAGAGAAGGATGTTCTGATCCACATCTTGAACAACGATTGCTTCTCGCACTCGCATGGACTTACCATGCACAAGAAGAAATAAGGATCTTAATGACCAAACACTGTAGCTTTTCTTTTGCAGATACAAAAGCAGCCCTAAAAGGGGAGGCCAGTAATTTGGAGTCATGAAAACTTAATCTCTCACCCTATTTTAAATAAGAATTTGTAGAGGGAAAAAATGCATGGTATCACAGAAGAATAAATGGAAAAAGGATAGCTTCCCCACCCTTAACAGTAGGAGCAGGAATTAACTGCCATGGGCAAATGACATGGCCTTTATCAAGGACCACACATGATATCACGGCTCAAGATATTTACAAACACCAAATTACAAGCCCAGTTCAACTTCTAGGATCATACAAGTTTGCTCTTGACTGCAGTTACACAGAAAATCAAGAGGCATGGGCGGGCAGTGAGAGAACGAGAAGAAAACTTGGGCAGCCGAAGATTATCCGTTGGTGAACATCAGAGGAGAAATAAGTTCAGTAAGTAGAAAGGATTGCAAATGCTATTGAAATTGGAATCCCACGAATTCCAGGATATCAAAAATCATCATCCGCATAAATTTTAGTATCTGATATCTCAGACTCTCAATAACCGTATGCATGAAATTATGTGGATGATACAGCAAGCATCTAATATGTAATCCTGAATTCAGCTTCATGAGGCCAGAGACTGAAACCTTCATATGAGGCTAATGTAGTACCAAACACCCCTCATGAACCGTGCACTCCTCTTTAACACCGGGGAAGAGAGCTCAAGTATGGCAGTAGCACACACCACATTCATGATGCATATGTTTTCAGCCAGGAATCAACCTGAACTCTTTCAACATAGTCTAATCTCACAAGACCTACTAGGATAATTACAATCATTCATACTTTCTATCGCATGCAATGCACATCTCAAACAATAATTTATATAACCCCAGAAAAATGACCACAAGATCTGATCCATTTAAAAATCAAAAGACAGCCTGATGACCAGACAGTTGTTTCTGCATTTCAAAACTTTTTGTTCATACACTTCTACTAGTCACTCAGGGCTGGAGAAGCCAAGACCGGAATACTTGCTTATACCATTAAATCTGGATGATCAAACTCTCTCTATAATAGCTAAATCACATTTTCTTTAAACATAATAAGCTCAACACCAGATTAGGTACCAAAGCAGTTCATGACTGTTCATCCTTTTCATCTTCTAGGCAGGCAGTGAGAACACGTTACCTGCCAAACAGAACAAGCTGAAAAAAGTCCCATCAACAGGACCACTTACCCACTCTATCTAGTCATGCAATCTAGCAGGCGACAGAACTGGGATAGCCTCAGAACTTCAAACAGGACAAATAACATATGATATCTAAAAAGTTGGTTGAACACGTAGAATATACTAGTAAATCACAGACTCTATTCCAGTTTTCAGTTCAAACATAACTCCATAAGGATATTTGGAACAAGAAATTCAGCAGCTCTTTGTTAAATTACGAAGTTCTTCTCTCTAAACAAAATCAGAGAGTTGTTTTAAATCCTAAAATGCCTTTCCAAAACACATCGAGAATATTCAGATTTAAAACTTGATTCAACCTTGAAATAGGCTACAAAAGGTACCAGTAGTTCTTAAGAAAATAATCAAGTGCAGATCATGATGTTAAAAACAGTAAGCTCGTTGGGCAAGATGTTTACATTTGGAATCAAATTGGTAAAAAGATATCTGATAAAAGATTTCATACATGAGCATTATAGATTTCTTTTCTTCTGAGAAACTACATACCTGCCAAATAGTTACAAATAGATAAACCATCAAATTTATAACAACTAGTACTTCTAATAGGTAAAGATGGCTATGAGCATCAGTTTCTATCAGCTTGAGACTATACCAAGTATCACAAACATAGACAAATGATCATAAATGAGCCTATCCTAATCATAATCTCTTACCCTAAAATCATGTCATCTTAAGAAAATCCAAACCAGCTCTCCTTGTCACTTTAGGTTTAGGTCTTGTTTGAATCTGACCCAAATCTAACCTGTTTGGACCACTACCTTAGAAGCTTTATAGGCATGGAATGGAAGTACAGCATGCCAAGGAAAGTATTATTTTTGTTGGTCAACCATCAAGGATTGAAGTATGATGTAATCCAACAACGAACCAAAACATCAACCAGCGTGAAAGATTTTTTCTTGAAAGAAAAATGTTATCTTTCTCAGAAGAAATGGGAAAAAAATATTGGAACCTCCCAGCCCAATGGGTTAAAGAGGTAACAAGAAATTGCCTGTACAAATAAAGCTATTCTCCAAAGTCTCCATATGGGAAATGATCAAGTCAAAGATATTGGAATGAAAAACACTGACAGAATGTTGAATTACAAATCTGCCAAAATAGGAAGACTTTGCATCAGTCAGTTACATTTGGAGAAGCAACAGTTAGGAGTAAGTTAATTACTTGGTTAGTAGAACAAAAACCCAAAAAAGTGATGAGAAAGGATGAATATAAATCTACCAAAATGAGAGAACCATCCCTACAGTTCCGTAGGATAATTTTTCTTTTATGTTAGGTTTAACATATTTCCACCAAATTGAAAGATGGCAACACTTGTTTACCCTCTGTTTGGTATGAAGGATGAATTGGAGGAAGGATGGATAGAGGAGGAATGGATTAGGGAGAGGATGGATGGTCTCCCGTGTGTTCGGTTAAACATGGAAGGATATATGGGAATAGTTTCCTCCTTTGTATGGTATAAGAGGAATGAAAGAGAGGATGGATGATATTTGTATAGCATTTTTACTAAACTATCTTTTAATAAAAATGTATTATTATTATCAGTTTGTAACACCTATTTATACTAAAAAAACTAAGGCAATATATAAACCTATAATCTTTATAATTTATAATTATATATAAAATTACATAAATATAAATTAATTATTGATGAATTAATTTATGTATATATATTAATTATATATATAACTAATTAATTTATACTTTAGTTTAAATAGTTAATTAATTTTATATAAATAGTTAACCAACAAATAGTGAAGAGGGGTGCTGGCTGGAGTAGAGAAAAGGTGGGGTGTCGGTCTCCCATCTCGAAAAAGAGTGAAGATGGGTTAGAATTTGTCAAAAAATTAATAAAGGATAATTCTGCCAATATAGAAATCCACCTCTCATATGCTCCATCCATCCTTCTTTGCCCTCCTAATTTGAAAAGATGCAAATTGGTGGGCCAGACGGATAGGCAATCCCTCCTTTTCATCCATCCATCCAAAGATTTTTTTTTGAACCAAATGATGGATGGTCCCCATCCATCCTTCCAACCCTATCCATCCTCCCTCTCATGACCTGAACCACACACAGGATTAATTCTTCTTTACATCAGTATGGTGCCTTAATTACAAGGAGAGAGTGGTCTTATAAATATAAGCTAACATCTAGAAAACCCATTTTGGACCGAGCCACTAAGAAATGCTATGCTCTCCATGCAAAAAAGTCATAGATTGGCCATTTCAGGTACAGCTGAAAGTCCAACATTTCACCAAGGCATGCTAGCTGCTTGCCCTTTCACAATCATCCATGGAGCAGACATAAATTACTCTAGTGGCTATTCCTACCAAGATAATATCTTTCCAATGCCTCCCTATCCCCCTTCTCTTCCCAGCCTTCTTCTTCAGCAAAAGTCTTTCATGAAATGCTCAAAAATCTATTGTTATGTGCAAATATACCCTTTCTCATAGAAGCCAATCACTTATCATCTTTGCAATCTCAAGCTATATCACTTAGCCTCTTGAGTAACCAAGTCCATCACCTTTTCCCCTCCAAAAATCATCACATCATTAGCTCGCACAAACCCACTAGTGAAACAACACACCAGGGCCATCACACTCAGAATCATACAGCTGTACTTCAATAGAGAATGCTGTTGCACAAGGATCATATTATATGAAAATGTACTTCAATAGTATCTCTGATGTTTTTCTATCAGCAGAATCCCATTGCCAATAATAAGTGTTACAATACCGTAAGGTGAAGCATGCGGATCAAGAAGGATATTAAGCAAGACTTGCAAAAATTGGCCTTCTACACATTCCCTTTTCATTCTACTTTTAATGTTCCGACAAGTTCCTCTACAAAAATGGCGCATACTAGCATACAAGACCGTCGTCTCGATACCGGACTTCATACCGGTGCCACACCAGTACAGTATCGGTACGGTACGTAATTTTTTTTGGCATACCAAGTGTCAGTATGCCACCTGTACCAAATATCGATACCGAACTGGTACGGTATGCCCCGTACCGTCCGACTTGGGCCGGTATGGTGCATGTTGCTAGAATGAGATATTATTTAAAAACAAGACTGCTACCAACCAGTCCTAACATTCTTAAGCATGATTCTCCCACATCCTACTTTACAGCACTCAAGTTCCCAGCACCTTTGCAACTGGTGACCCAAAATAACATCATGCCCCAACTTTCCTAGATTGAAAATGATAGCTCTGCATGAAAAGGCGGCAGAACACAGACACAAGGCAAAGGCATCACCTCCAGCATATTCCATGGAATCAACTAACTACTTGACAATAATTTCCATTAAAAATATCCTAATACTTGCAAAAGGCATACACATATGTCCAAAATTCACACCGGATGAAATTGAACATAAGAAAAAAGACAGCAACAGACAAATTTTTAGTAGGCCAATAAATCAAGAAGAACTAAAGCATCAAACCAAATGGAACCAAACAATTAAACAGAAGGCATATGTATATCGAAAAAGGGGCTGTAAGAGAGACACATTCAAAGAGTGTATAGTTCTCCCCAAACCCCAACACAAGACCCCAACAAAAACTACAATCTATTGGAAAACCGAAACAGACCACAAATAACAAAGACCATTTCCAGAATCCATTTTGAGGGAAAAAAAAGAAAGGATAAAACCCCTCATTAACAATCCAAAAAACTGAGCTAAAAAAAATATAAAAGATCCAAAAAGAGAAGGAAGGATTGGAGACGGTAGATCTCACTTCGCGCTAGGGCATTCCCTAGCGAAGTGACCCATTTCGCCGCAGGTGTAGCATGATCCACCGCCGCCGCCGCTATAGCAATCCCTAGCCAAGTGACCAGTTTCACCGCATTTAAAGCAAGCGGCACCACCTCCGCCGCCGACTCTATAGCAATCCCTAGCCAGGTGACCAGTCTCACCGCAGCTGTAGCAGGCGGCACCACCTCCGCCGCCGCCGCCGCCGCCGCCGCCTTTATAGCAATCCCTAGCCAGATGACCAGTCTCACCGCAGTTATAGCAGGCGCCACCACCTCCGCCGCCGCCGTAACCCCCTCCTCTCACTCCGCCGCTCCTGCCTGCGCCACCGTCAAACTCGTACCCCCCTCCATAACCACGGCCGCCTCCGCCTCCAAATCCATCCCTTCGGCCGCCGCCCTGGACGCTGGATCCATCAGGGCCGGTGACATCGACTGCCTTGGTGCGGCCGTCTTCGCCCTCGGCGATGGCGAACTCCACGGCCTCGCCCTCCGCGAGGCTCCGGTAGCCCTCCGCCTTGATCGACGACTGGTGAACGAAGAGGTCCTCGCCCCCGTCGTCCGGCGTGATAAAGCCGAACCCCTTCGCCCCGTTGAACCACTTCACCGTCCCTTTCAATCGACCGCTCCCGTTGGCCATCAGAAAGGAGGAGGAGGAGTAGAACGGAGATCCGAAAAACCCCAAACCCTGGACAGAAGAGGAAACCCCAGCTCGCCTATCCTTCTTTCGGCTTACCATATAAAAAAAGTGGGCGCGGGGCGATCCTTTGGTATATCGGACGGCTGTGATTAACGAGTATGGAACGAGGACCGCCCCACGGATTAGGTTTTCTGTGGGCCGGTCTTCCGGGCCTGTGGGCCAGGGGTGATCTTGTTGACGCCTGCGACCTGTGGACTTGGGAGATGCCCCCTGGAAAAAATGATAGCCAATGGAACGATACCGAGAAGGAATGCTTGGAGGAGACCCATGGAAAAGTCGTTGAAGAAACGCTGGGAGTACACTACGAGAGATGCCAGCCCAGCTGTCAGTGGGGTGTTTCTGTGGGCTCTTTTTTTCTTTGGGGGCGATTTAAGGCCCATTTCCAAAAGCATTTTTAAGATGAAAGAAGGATATTTAGTAAAAATTTTGAAAAATTATTTTAACTTTTTCAAAAAGCTAAAAGTAGTTTTTTGGAAGAAGCTCCAAAAAAGCACTTTTAGGCATAGTCGAAAAGCTGTTTTTTTACCAATACTCATGATAAAATATAACAATTACAAAAAATATCTCTTTAATAATTATTTTACCAATTTTATCATCTAGCTAAAAAATTTATTATATTATAAGAAATTAATTTACGCTAATAATTATAATATTTTATATCTTTATTATTGTATTATATATAAATATAATATTATATTGCATTATATTATAATACATTAATATGTTATGTTAAATAATTTAATATTATATTAAATTATTATGCTATAGTATACAATATTATATTATTATTATACTATATCATATATTTATGTATAAATACATATTATATTTTATTATGCTCTGTTGTATAATACTATGAAATATCTTTTATAGTTATTTTGTCATACCGAAAGTACTTTCAAAAGCTCCGCTTGAGAAAGTTCTACTTCCAAAAGCTCTGCTGCCAATAGCTCTTCCAAACAGGGTCTTAATCATATTTGGCACCATGGTGTGGATTATTACATGATTCATTGTTGTCTAATTCTAGATACCTTCCATCAATAATCTTCTGCAAGGAAATGACTTAGAAAAGTGATTTCCTTTTTCTTCTGTTCTGATTATTTGGAGGACATCTGATTCTGATCTCCCTGGCTTCCTATGGTTCAATTACCTTGGTGGGAAGCATTTCTTTTGTAGAATGTTTCCCGGAATTGCACTCCGGCATAGCAAAGGTGGCAGACGTAGCAAAAACAATGCTACCCTCAACTTCAAGACATGCAACAGTGCACAACCTTGTGGTGTATTGGCAACAATTACAACCTCCCAACTGATGCATAAACACACTACAAGGCACAACTTCAATACAAGCTTCACTTCACAATTTCTTCACATCTTAAGAGCAATTACAACATCCTTTTTATCAAACCAATTTGTGGATCAAGATCCCTGTGACTCCCCTACCAATGGAAGCAGCAGTGGCAAACCAATCATTTTGTTGTAAGAAAGGATGCTTTTAGCACCTTTCAGTATGCACTGATGTTTGGTTAGGTTGCTATCAACACATCCACAACCCCCCAATTTGATCAAAATCCCCCACTTTAGGATTTATTGCACATCCTATCCATGAGAAACAACACTACTACTACATCACTTCTCCCATCAACCAGCACCAACATGCATGTGTCTCACAAAAAAATCTAGTTAGCATTAACAGTCATGCAGGAATCCACTATTTAAAACAGTATGCATTTAACTAGCAAGTGCGAACATCAGCACTAATTAGAACAATTTCATCTTGTTCCCCATCAAAACGCACTCACCTATACCGAAGAAGAAAGTGTCACTAGATTTTCATGTCAAACTCATTACCAAATGGCTCTCCATTTGACTTCTGCCCCACTTTGAACTCTTGAGTGGCATCAACTTTTTCATTTTTCCATTGGATCAAGTGCATCTTGATGATGGTAAGGACTTAAAAATAGCTAAGCTAAGACAGATGTATCTTATCTTGTTCTTTTTTCACATTGTTTTTCATTCTTCCTTCTTAACAATTTCATCTTCTTCACCATCAAAGCCCTCTCAGCTTTGTATAAGAAGAAAAGCATCACAAGATTTTCACGTCAAACTCATTACCAAATGGCACTCACTTCCACATCTGTCCCACTTTGAACTCTGAGCGGCATCAACCTTTTCATTTTTCCAACAGATCAAGAACACTTTGATGAGGGTAAGGACTTAAACATAGCTAAGCAAAGACAGATATGTCTTCTTTTGTCTCTTCTTCTTGGGTCTAGGCTTGGCCCTTACCAATTTATACTTGTTCTTTAATAAACACATGATATATTGATATTAATCAGTAACCAAAAACATGATAAATCTTTAGGAGCAACTTCGATCTAGGCTTGAACCCTACCAATTTATGCATGTCCTGAAAGCAGGATGAATGTTTAGAAAATGTGTTCATGTCATTCGAAGCACAATACAAATGTTTTCTTCTGCAAGTTGGCATTGAGTGCCAGATCAACGATAAGACTAAGCGTTTGGCATGGATACTTCACATCTTTCCTTCTCAAATCATCACAATTTATGTTGAAATACTCATAACTAACTTACAGATAATTCACACAGACTCTGACCTTGTCAAATATAAAGATCTTGGAAGATGGTAACATGACTTTCACACTACCAGTCAAAACGAAATTATAGCAACCATCACTGCTGATACAATGCTAAAAGTTCAGTACCCCAGTCCTAATGCTGGACTGATACATGCTTTTTATTTTCAGAAAGCGTGTGTTCAGATTCTGTGTGATAATTAATTATCAACGCTGCCGTATGCAATGTATTCATCAATCTGACACATATTCATAGCTAGCAACCAGAACTAACTGAAAGTATGATGGTCCAGTGTGTCCCAAAATCTCCGCGGTACCTATCAGTAGTGACAGATTAGTCCTCGAGACTTTGGACCAATGACTGGATCTTGCATGAGTGCATTACAAGCATCCAAACATACATAATTGCCGCAATGCTGGGTGCCACAAGCTGCAAAAGAATGGAGGGTTGAATCATTGGTGCACGCCCCATAACATTGCAATCTGGCCTTTTGCTTCACCAGATTCTGGTTGCCATTGTAAGTGTCCCATATATATTGCTCATCGGTCTTGTAAAGATGTCGATTCAAGCTTTGGCATTGGTTGTGACTATCGACATCTCGCAGGCCTCAGGGAATCTAATGCTGAACAAATGGGTTGCATGCTGTGTGTGTGCTGCGGTTTATGTGGTCGAACTAGCATCCACATGGAAGGCAACAGTGGTCTGTCCCAGAAGTGCAGGCAAGCATATGCTGTGTTTTGTTGTTGCCTCAGTAACTTAAAAACAACAGTGTCATGGAAGGCAAGTACTTGGAGTCAACAATAGGTGCCCTGCTTGCTGGTGTACCGCCATATCATTCTCTCCTAGAAACTAAAGGCTCGGTATAAATTTTTAGCTACTACATGGCTGAAGCTGATGGCCACTGAAGGACTAATTTAATTCCATTGACTTGCTCTCAGTCATGGCCTTCAAATGCATCTTCTGTAGGCCCTGAGAACTATAGCTTTGTAATGCATCTTTAGCGCAGCCTGTTAGTAGAAATATATCGCAGTTGCAGAATGTGATACAGGTTTTCTCAATTCTTCTTGTTTGATAGGTATCCACTGTCATCAGGAAGATAAGTTGAACTCTCTTTTATAGGATTCTGAATCTTAGAATCCGAAGAGAGATGTAAGCAGAAAATTTGGACTACAAATTGTTGGCTAGTTGCTATGTCTTATCGATTACCCATGTTTAAATTAATGTGTACCACTTGAACACGGCATGAAAGTGCAGATTAAGAAAAATACAAAATAGAGAAACCGGTCCACCCTCTGTATTTACTTACATGCTTATTTGGCTGTCTATCCTTGAGTAAAGAGATCATTGTTATAAAAATCGAACAAGCAAATGAGATGATGCTCTTGCCATTTAGATCCCAGCAGAAACTTGATCTTGCCATCGTAGAAAAATTCCTCAGAACTCAAAAATTTGATAGTTATTGGGAGTAACCATACTGGTATAAGATTGAATCCTACATGAGCACAATGATGAAACCTCAAGTTAAACCATGAAGACTTGAGCTATATAGGCTGTAGATGACTTAAATGAAAAACATACCTACAATACAAGTTGAAGGGACAGAATAAGCATAGATCACAGATTAGTTGAATCGATATACTAAGAGCATGTATTAGTTGGCCACTGAAAAAATGGAAATATATAGTTGTTTGTGCGCTAAAGTCTATCTAGTTATCCTTGCAAGGTAATCAAGCGCATCTATGATGTGGGAAATCAAGCAGCATCACAAAGCAGTAGTTTAGTACTGCCTCCATAGGCATAGAACAGCTGATACTGAGAAATGCTTCACACTCACTTCTGAAAAAAATTCTGAAACAAGAGGGAGGGGCAACAGATACATGGAAGTGGAACGGTTTTATCTGCTGATCCAGTGACCACCTAAAGCTAACTCGGGAATTATTATAAGCAATTGAGTATTAAGCACAACATTGTATAATGTTCCTATTGTTGTCGACCTTTAATTAACATTCTGTAGCACACCTCTCTTTAGCTTCCTCTGTCCAATATCCATTTAAAAGGTTTCCTTGAGGAGTATTTTAATCCCCAAAACACTGCAAATTTCAACAACCATTTGCATGCTGCTTACCTTTATCATCATGTGGTTCTCATGTGCAAGCTGCAAAATGCCCCCTATACCAGAAGAATGAACTGAACTGACCAACACTGCAAGCATTCCAAATAGCAACTGATTGAAGAAGAGAAGAGAAGAGAAAGGAGCGTCCATTGTTCAATATCAGGCTAGAGGGAAGCAGAAATTGCTGACCTCTATATATATATCTTCACCATGAAAAAACAATTGAAATTTCAATCTTTCCAGCCTACAAAACACTCCTGAGAAAGAAACAAGCATCAGCAGCATCCTCCTACCAAAACCCCAAGCATAACCACACCAAACCAAAACAAACAACCACTAAGATGATCATATAAGATTCAGGGATCAATCTTCAGTAAACTTAATAATTTGAACTTGTATACAGTCCTGGATCCTCTAGATTGGAAAGCAGAACTGGGTCTTACCTCTTCGTTTCCCTTCTTCCCCAATGGAAGTGTCCTGCAATGAATCAATGGTAACCTCTGGAACTTCTGGACTGGTAAAGCTCCAACCTAGTCTTGGCCTCATGCAACAAATTCTCCACCGTCCGGTCCTGCACCATGTATGCCTGTTTGTATGACCACTCGAGCACAGTAAGGACCTCGGCTTGGGCCAACGCCTCGCTATCGGGCACATGAGTGGCAATGTAGCACAGCAGGATTAATGCTGGAATCTGAGCCTGCTCGCCAAAGTAGACGAGCTGGACAAGGTGCTTCGCGCCGCCAGCATCGATGATGGCCTTCGAGTGATCGACATGGAGGTAATTCTCAGTGCATGCAAATTTAGTCAGGGCCACCGTCGCCTCTTTCACGTCCATCCCTTCCCTCTCATCGAGCAACCGCACCAATGGCCCTATGATCCGGGTCTCCGTCGCCCGGAACGTCCTCGACAAGCAGCCCAACGCCACGATACACGGCACGAGGAGGTCATCATACTCGGCCTTCTCGACAATTCTCAAGAGCTGGTCGACGACAGCCCGAGCTGCCGGAGAGGTGGGCTTGAATGCAGACCTCCTGAGGTCGGGATCCTGCTCGGCAACCCTGCAGATTTCCATCAGAGCCATGGCTGAATTGTAGCGGACCTCATCAGCGCCCTTCTCTAAAAGCACGGCGAAGCAGAGGAGAGCCTTGGACTCGGTGATACTCTTGCAAATAGCCGAATTGCCCTTGGCGAGGTGCCACAGGGCCTTGGCTGCCATTGCCTTCATGTAGGCCTTGGTGGCCGGGTCCTCGAACTCCCTCCCCTTGATGCTGGTGCCGTTCAGCGAGGCGTTCTGCTGGTGCTTCGGGCCCCCGGCCGTCCCGGTGGCGTTGGACTGGGTCTTGCTCGAGTTGGTGGCCATGGTGGACTGTATCACCTTGTGCATCTGGTTCTTGCTGTTCTGGCTCTGGTTCCCGCAGGGGTGCTGCATCTGGCTCTGCTCCGGGCCATCTACCGGCATGGAGTTATGATCCACTGCTGCGTGGTTGGCCATGACGACGGAGTGGATGGACATGCCCTTGGAGGGGATGGCGTACTTGGAGTGCTCCTGGACGGTCTCGAAGGCGAGGTGGCTCACGAGGAGGCGGATGACATTGTGCTGGGCGAAGACGTCCTGGCACTTCGGGTGGTTGGCGGCGAGCTCCGCCACGGCCCACGCCACCATCGCCTGGACTTTCATGGCTCCTTCCTTGAGGACCTTGGCGAAGACCGAGCAGACGCCGGCGAGCACCATCTGCTCGACGCTCTCCGGGTCGCGGGCGAGCAGGCCGATGGCGAGCGCGGCGTTCTCCTGGGCCTCCACCCGGCCCTCCTTAACCAGACGGAGCAAAGGCCCCACGCCGTCTTCTTCGATGATGAGCTTGCCGTAGCGGTCGTTGTCGCGGGCGAGGGAGACGAGGGAGGCGGCGGCGTCGGCGCGGGCGTCGAGGGAGCCGGTGATCATGGTGGCGATCTGGTCCCAGATGAGGAAGAGGATGGGCTCGTTCTGGGCGATGGGGGGGAGGCCGAGGTGGCCGAAGTCGTCGTCGGCCGCGGCCGTGGAGACGCGGATGAGCCAGGAGACGTCGCCGACGGAGTTGTCGAGCTGGATGCACATCTTGCGGAAGGCCCCAGGCGGGATAATCGTAAACACCCGCTTCATCAACCCGCGCGCCCGGCACTTGGACACGAGCGACAGCGCCTTCTCGAGGACTTGCTCGGTGTCGTCCATGATGCGACGGGCGGGCCGCTCGTACAGCTCGGCGCGGGCGGCCTGCCGGAGGAGCGCCGCGAGCCGCTCCGTCTTGGCCTTGACCTCCATGCACTCCTGCTTGAACAAGTGCGTCTCGTCGGCCCACTTCGTCACCTGGTCCGCCAGCTGAATCGGCTTCGTCAGGATCTGCTTCACCCCATCCCCCATCATCTTTCCAACTCCTCCCCCTCCTCCTCCTCCTCCTCCTCGTCCTCTCCACCTCAACTATCAAAAAATTCGATCCATATCATCAAATTCATTCATCTATGCGGCATACAATCAAACCACACCAAGATGTTCGATGATATGCTAGAGACGATGATGCTAAAATATTTGCTGGAAAGGAAGAGGAGAATGTATTGAAAACCGGAATGGATTATCTCCTTCTTCTTCTTTTTTCTTCTCCTGCCTTCCTCTTCTCTGCTTCAGAAGAAGATATGGGATGGGATTTTGCTTTGCTTCTGCCCCCTGGAGTTACGGAGGGGGAAGACAGGGGGGTTGGGCTGAAGTGGACGAGAGGAGAGACCGACGGCGCTTTCCACGGTCAAACGCGTTTTATTCTCCCACCACCACCTCCTCCCTCCCTTGTTACAGCCTTTAATGTGTAATTATAATACGTTACGGAAGTTATAACTCTAGTAACTGGAATTCCCCCGAGGGTTCTTTTCTGTGTTATAATTGAAAGGATAATTATAATTATAATTACGACACCGGGCCCAGGCATTGCCCAGCGGTGACGTAACACCTCCACATTGTGTACGCGTGTACTGTTGGTCCAAAGGTGCCGTGCCATGTGGCCTTCTCCCTGCTGGACCATGAAATTGATGAAAAGGTACTTATGGTGGTGGGCCCTGTGATGTGATGGTTGATCGGACGGTTGTTAGGGTCGGAGCTCACGCTTGCCACGGGATGGAAAGGAGCGTTCGAATGAGTTATGACAGAGGCCGTAAGAGGAGTAGAAGCCGGTCCCGGGCAATGATGGGCCGGGCCGGGGGGGGGAGTTGGCCGTCACGCTTTCATGCTCTTCATCGTTTTCCACGGTGGCTGCTCCGATCGTGTCATCGTTTTCCACGGTGGCTGCTCCGATCGTTACAATTGCTGCAGCGGAGAACCGTGTTGATGAAGATCGTCGGAGATCTTGACTTCTCTGCATTCCAATCAAAAAAATTAGATGGCAAGCTTTCCAGCGTGTGAAGCGGGGGTGAGCGGGGATGGGCGGGCTGATGCTTTGAGATCCGTGTTTCGGTGGAGGATCTTTGGGGCATTTTGTCAAACAGTGCTGGTTGGGTGGAATGGCCGAGGCTGGGGGAGGAGTGCCGGCGCCGGCGGAGGCGGAGGAGGTTGGGGAGCAGAACAGAACTCTCCCCAGGAACGCGGCGAGGCGGCCTTCATGGGCGGAGGTGGCGAGAGGCGCGCCGAGGCAGCCGGCGTGGATCAGCCATCGGACTTCCGGCCGTGACCTGGAAGAGTTGCAGAAGAGGTATACGGAGGTGGTCGATATAGCGGAGGAGGAACTGGAAGAGGTTCGGTCGGAGTGGAGAAGCTCTACAGTCCTTGTGAGGAGTTTGGGGAGGACCGTTCCGGCGGATTGGGTGGCGAAGGAAATCCGGCGAGTCGGGAAGCTGAACTATGATGTCGAGTCCTTCCCTCTGGCGGACGGCGTCGTGGCTATAAGATTTGCCAACGAAGAGGACCGGGAGGCGGCAATGAGGTCGGGTCCATGGACAGTCGCGGGACAGCTCCTCGCGATGGAGCGGTGGCGTCCGAATTTCTCCATGGGGGCTGGCGGTGTAGGGCGGGTGGTCGTGTGGCTCCGTCTCCCCGGCCTACCGCTGGACTTCTGGAAGAAGGAAACCATCTTTAAGGTGGCGGCGAGGGCTGGCAATCCTCTGGGGTTGGACGGCTTCACGGAGGAACGACGGAGGTATGGATTCGCGAGGGTGAAGGTCGAACTGAGTGTCTCCGCGCCCCTCATGCCGGGGACTTGGGTGTTGGGGAGATCGGCGGGAGGAGCCTCGAAGTTCTGGCAGGGTTTCGTCTATGAAAACCTGCCAGCCCCGTGCTCTAAGTGCGGGCGGGTCGGTCATGGGTCGGCGTTTTGTGAATTCGGATCTTCGGTGGCGGAGGATATGAAGCCGGCGGAGGCTGAAACGGGCTCTGAAAAGGCAAGCACGGGGGATGCTGCGACGGAGGACCCCAGGCAAGCTGTGAGAGGGGGAGACCGGCCCCGGGATGAAGGTGCATTTGGCCCTTGGCTTGTGACCAACCGGATAGGGCAGACCCCGTCGGCGTCCAGGAAGAAGGAGAAATCGGGTCCTGGAGCTAGGAAGGGGAAGATGCCATCGTCGCCCAGCCATGGTCCGAGCAGGACGGAGGAAGGGTCGGCATCTACACTCTCTCCGATTGATCTGGAAGGGTGGCAGAAGCCGACCAAGGTGGCTCGCCGAAGGACGCCGGAGAAGGATGTATCGGAGGTGGGAGCGTGTCTGCAGGTGGGTGAATCGAGTAAACTCGGGACGGACGCCGAGTCGGGAGCCGAGGTGACTCAGGGTCTGGACCGGGCGATGCCGAGTCTGGGCCGGATAGAGCTGCGGCCCAAATCCAGTGGGGGCCTTCGACCGAGCGGACCGGGTTCGAGTCCGCTGAAACGGTTCAGGAGCCCGCCCAGGTTTGATCCAGTTGCGGACCGTGCCGTGGGGGTTTCTCCGTCTCCAGCTGGGGGGAAGGAGCTAGCTCGGGCGAAGGCGCGGCGGCCGGCGGCTGGTTTTCGTTGGAGGAGCTGGAGCTCACCTCCGCCTTTAGCACCGGTGCGAGGCCGTCCTCCTACGGTGAAGGAGCATCCCACGGGGGCTGAAGCCGATCAGCGGTGTGAGCTAACCGTGACCTCGGGATGCCGTTTGCTCCGGTCGCTCTCGGTGGGGGTGGGCCTGCCGGAGCAAGGTTGTGTGCAGTCGTCGGAGTTACAACCGGGAGGGACACAGGCGGGGCAGGCTAGTGGTGAGGACGGCATCGGTGGTGCTTATGAACAGGGAGATGGGTTGGCTGCGACGCTGAATGTCAGGGAGTCGATGGTGCTACAGGCGTGCCAAATGGCACAGGGGAGCAGTGAAGTTGATTGTACCTCTGTGATAGGGAAGAATGTTGTTAATGGGACTGGGGAGGGTTTCTCCAGCTGTGGAGGGATGCAGGTTGAGCATGGCACGGCACAAATCAGTAATGATGGTCAGCACCTCCAAGTTTTGCATCAATTAATGGCCTCGGCAAAGGGGGTGCGTCCTAATTCTCTTGGAGGTGCAGAATGCATGGAAGTGGATGCAGGGGATAGGAACAGCTCCGGAGGTGCGGGCTGTGCCGGACTGAAGGGTGATTTATGAAGATCTTGTTGTGGAATTGTCGAGGCGCGGGGAAACCATCATTTGCCCCGGCGTTTCGCAGGTTGGTGCAACAACACAATCCGGATGTTTGCATTCTTCTTGAGACCCGGCTTTGTGGTGGTAGTGTACAGAAGGCTAGAAGGGCGATTCCGAGATCGTGGGGGTTCTATGCTGTGGACTCTCAAGGTTTGTCGGGTGGTATAATAGTAGTGTGGGGTTTGGGGTGTTGTACTTTGGATTGTTTCAATGTTAGCAATCAAGAGGTGATCATGGTGATTTCGGAGGGTGATAGGAGACCTTGGGTTCTTTCAGCTGTCTATGCCAGCACTGACTATAGAGTTAGGAGGGCCCTGTGGGAAGAGGCATCTCAGTTGATTAGTCATGGTCATCCTATGTTGATAGCTGGTGACTTCAACTGCATTGTGGACTCTCAGGAGAAGATGGGGGGGAATCCATTTTCCCTCCATAGGAAGATCAAAGAATTTCAGGACTTTATCTCAACCAATGGTCTAATTGACTTGGGCTTCTCGGGACCAAGGTTCACATGGTGCAATAATCAGCAGGGGCGGGCCCGTGTTTGGGAGAGATTAGACAGAGCTTGTGCCACAGCTGGGTGGATTCAGTGCTTTCCAGATTATCATGTCAGACATTTGCCGAGGATAGCTTCGGACCATTGTCCATTGTTGGTGAGTACCGAGGCACACATCCCTGTTTGTTCCCCTTTCAGGTTTGAAAAGATTTGGCTCAGCTACCCTAGGTCTTGGGAGATGGTGAGGGAGGCGTGGAGATCCCCGGTTAGGGGTGATGCCATGTACCGGGTGTCCCGTAGGCTAGAGTTGACCAGGAGGAGGCTGAAAAGGTGGAATCGGGAAGAAGTGGGGAACATCTTCAGGAGGACTGAGGAGGAGGAGGAGGCCATTTCCCTTCTACAGACCCGGGAGGCACAGAGGGGGGGGCTATCAGAGGAGGAGGTGGGGGATCTGAGATCTCACTTGGCTTTACATGATTCTCTTCTTCGACAGCAGGAGACACTATGGAGACAGAAGTCCAGGGTACAGTGGATTTTAGAGGGGGATCGGAACACAAAATTTTTTCATCAGGCTACGTTGATCAGGAGAAATCAGAACAGGATTAGATCAATCAGGAGTGAGGATGGCCAGATGACAGATGACCCGGCTATGATCCGGAGGACTGTGGAGTGCTTTTTCAGAGCGAGGTGGACAGAGCAGTCAGGTGAGGGGGGCCGGGGGGAGATGGTGATGCCGGCGACGAGGGTGTCGGAGGAGGAGACTGTAGCTTTGATCAGGCCGGTTTCGGTGGAGGAGATCCGGGAGGCGATCTGGTCCCTTGACGGGGATAAGGCGCCAGGGCCGGATGGATTTCCACTATTGTTCTTTCGGAGGTACTGGCTGATAGTGGGGCAGGATGTGACGGCGGCCATACAGCAGTTCTTCACTACAGCAGCGATGTCAGCGGACTGGCAGCGGACTTTTATTACCCTTATTCCGAAGCGGCGGGATGCTTCGGAGCCGGGGCACTTTCGACCGATTAGCCTGTGCACCACTTTGTACAAGGCTACGGCGAAGATCCTCGCCACTAGGATGCGGGGCATTCTACCGAGGCTGATTAGTCCGGAGCAGGGAGCTTTTATAGGAGGTCGGAGCATATCCGACAATATTATGATTGCTCAGGAGTTCATGTTCGACTTGGAGAGGGCCCCGATGAGGAGAAGCTTGATGGGAGTCAAGCTTGATATGGAGCGGGCCTACGACAGGATGCGATGGGAGTTTGTTCATCAGTCGCTGCAGGGGTTTGGTTTTCCTGAGCTGTGGATTCGGTGGATCATGGGTTGTGTTAGGTCTCCATCCTTTGCCATTCTGGTGAACGGTACGCCTTCACGTTATTTTGTGTCTGTGGGAGGGCTACGACAGGGATGTCCCTTATCTCCTTTATTGTTCATTGTCTGCACGGATGCACTATCCAGAGCGCTGCATCAGGCGGTGTTTACTCAGGAGCTGGGGGCATACAGGCCTGCAGTGGAGGGTCCTTCGATCTCCCACTTACTTTTTGCGGATGATTGTCTGTTGCTGGCTCGTGCGACACGCCGGGATGCTCAGGCTTTGGGTAGGTTCTTACAGGACTACTGTGCCATGTCTGGTCAACGGGTTAATTTTTCAAAATCCGGAGTTTGTTTTAGCCCGTCTACCAGGCAGGAGGTGAGACACTCTATCAGCGAGATATTGGGGGTGGGTGAGCAGGGTGGTGTGATGAGGTACTTGGGGGTCCCGCTCTCAGGCCGGCGATTGCGCGGGAGTGATTGTTCTTTCCTGGAGGCTACGATCAGGCAGAGGATGGAGGGCTGGCAGATGCACTCACTGTCCATGATGGGGAGGGTCACTTTGGCTCGGTCGGTACTCTCTTCGATTCCTATTTATTTGCTTTCCCATGCTTTTATTCCAGTGTCAGTCTTGAGGTCTATTGAGCAGCTAGTCAGGAATTTCATCTGGGGGAGGCAAGGCGGTAGGGGTGGTATTCACTTGTTGGCTTGGGAGGTGGTATGCCAGCCTACTAGATACGGAGGCTTGGGGATGCAGTCACTATTGGTACGGAGGGAGGCTTTAGTGGCTCGTCATGCCGCTAGGTATGTCATGGAGCCGGACAGTATGTGGTCCTCTCTGATGAGGGCCAAGTATGGGGGTTTGGTTGCTGGTGTGAGAGCTGGTCGTCGCCATTCTCTGGTGTGGCGGGAGATGTGTGCCAGAGCAGGGAGGGTTCTAGCGGAGATTAGATGGGCTATTGGTGACGGTCGTTCCATCGATGTCTTGGAGGATTGTTGGTTGACCGATGTGCCGATCAGCCGTATGCCGACCTTGGTGGACTCGGTGAGACTTGTGGGCCGGAGGGTCAGTGACTTGTTGGATCCAGGTGAGGGCAGATGGAGGGAGGGGCTGGTGCGTGAGGTGTTTGGGGCGCAGCTGGCTGAGATGATTTTAGGTCTTCCGGTGCCGTTCCAGGGGGAGTCTGACAGGTTGGTATGGGTGCCGTCGGGCCGATCACAGGTGCGAGCGAGAGATCTATATGCCCTTTTTAGTAGGGTGTCGGCTAGACGGATGGAGGGAGGCTGGATTTGGAGGATGCAGATTCATCCACGGGTGGCGCTCTTCATCTGGAAGGTGGCTTGGGGCTGCCTTCCTACCAGGAGTGTGCTAGTCAGGCGGGGCATGAGGGTCCCTCAGGTGTGTGAGGTGTGCCCGAATACCGAGGAGACCATTCTGCATGTGCTTCTGCAGTGTCCTAGGGCTAGAGAGATTTGGAGGTCGTCTACTGTGCCTATTCCCCACTCCGTTGGGACGACACAGGATTTCATTCAGTTATTGCGGGCCACGGTTCGGAGCCCTAGGCTGGTGGAGGAGGGCATCATTAGGGCATACCTGGCCTACCATATTTGGTTGGACCGGAATGCTCGTTTGTTCGAGGGTAGGAGGCTCTCGGCGAGGATGGTGGTAGAGAGAGCTGTGCTTCAGGCTGGGGAGGTTTTCTCTTGTTCTGGCGAGCATTCACTTGGGATGACTAGGGACATCTGGGGTACCCGCAGTGCTGTTTTAGCGCCCAGGTTTGCCATTGTGGCTTGGGTACCCCCACCCCTTGGTTATCTTAAAGTGAATTTTGATGATAGTGTTGCGACGGACAGGAGGTCGGGAGGGGCTGGATTTGTTATCCGGGACCATTTTGGGAGGTTGGTGGCAGCAGGAGGCAGGGGCACGACGGGGCTCACGGTTGTTGGGGCAGAGCTGTGGGCAGCTTGGGCGGGCATTTCCTATGCTAGACGGGTGCTCGGGGCTGGCCGAGTGTACCTTGAGGGGGACTCTTCCATTGTCATAGATTGGATCCGGGGTGCTGATAGGTATGGAGATGGACATCCGCTTATTCGGGAGACTCGCAGATTGGCGATGGAGATGGACGAGTTTCAGGCTATGCACATTTTCCGGGAGGCGAACAGGGCTGCTGACTGGGTCGCCTCCCATGTCGCACGTCATTCCGGGGAGCTCCACTGGACATCCATAGTGGAGCTACCGCCACATTTGTATCTTTTACTTTCTTCTGATTTGGCAGGATGTACTCACGTTAGAGTTATATGAATTGCCGTTTTAACCAAAAAAAAAAAAAAAAAAAAATTAGATGGATCACTGTGCGCCTTTGTAATTATAATATTTCCACTATGCTCGATCGATGGTAATTACAATATCGAGCACCCGTGAGCCAATATTGGAAATGGGCTTCGAACTACGCTCCAACTTGAAACAACTAAAAAAAAAAAAATCCATCCATGGGAGCATATTCAGTGGAATACTCTTAAATACCTAAGTAAGACGCAACTCTCAAGGAATAGGAGGAAGTTTGAGAAGGACAAAGAGACGGTAAGAATTTACTTGCCATATATAGTTGAGGGCCGAAGACCATCATCGAGCAGATTGGAATTATACACTGGTTGATATGGCAACAAACCACGTATCTTGCTCAAAAATCTCGTTCGCATTTCTTGATTGCAAGATTTGCTCAAGTATCACGCTTGTTAGGAAAATAACGGCCGAGTTGTTGTCGGCTGTGGGGAGAGTTTATATTTTAAATGACTGTCTACATATTTTTTAGATCAGCTATATGGCAAGCTTTGAATGGTCAGCATACGGCTAGGTGGCAAATTTTCATTAATTAGTTCGTCTTATCAGCAGAGATAGAATCCAAGATATATCAACAGTAATAATAAATATGTTGTTATATATGTTATACATGAAATAAGCATAGTTTCACATGAGGGTTTGGTATGTAGCCCTTTTAGAGATCGCATTCTACCCCATGCAGGCTGTTTTCCTCAATGCTTGTAACTTATGGTCATGGTTATGGCTTTTGTGGAGTTGCCCAACTTTTTCTCTTATGGATTACGATGAAGCAGTTTAATATAGGTCAATGGTTAGTCCGAAGACTCATTCGTTTTCCTGTTCGGGTCACCAGATAGTGGTTCAATCGTTGATCAACCATGAATCGACCCATTGACTCATGACTCATTAAATAATATAATAAAAAAGGTTTTTTTTTTTTGTACGTAGTCTTCTAAATATTAAAATTTACATGAATATTCTTCTAAAATTAATATTTATATGTATATTTTTTTAAAATTTTTTTTGGCATGTATACCCTTTATTTTCTTTTTTTCTTACATATGTGCTAAACCATCTAACGCCATCAAAAATTAGCATTTTAAAATTAAAAATAACTGAACTACTCTTAATGAGTAGATATGCAAAAAAATATTTATAAGGGTATATATACAAATAAGACTTTATAAGGATATTCATACAATTTCACATATTTAAGAGGGTTTATATGCAAAAAATTATAATTTTATTCTTTTCTATTTTAACCTATTTTATCACTCGAATTTATCTAGTGCTTGATTCTTAATGTTTTCCATAAAAATATTGCTTAAAAAAATTGATTCGACAATTAAGATAAGAAAAAGAGATATTAATTTTTAGTAAGACCTGTTAATCTGTTACCCGCTTTAGAAATAATAAGATATATTCATAATTTTAATTAATTTTTAATTTAAATAAATATAATTTTGGCTAATCATATTAGCTGAATCGTTATGTCAAAAGTATTCATACAAAAATAATATTTTATGAGGGCATACATATAAATATCATTTTGGAGGGTATTTATGCAAATTTCAATATTTAGAAAGGTATTTATATAAAAATTTAAGAATTTTTTATATGTATACCCTCCTTAATATATGAAATTATATGAATACGCTCTAAAATTATTATTTGCATGTATACCCTTATAAAAATTTCTTTTTACCTATTTACTCATTAAGGATATTTTTGTCATTTTAATTTTATACCACTAACTTTTCAACAGCGTTAGATGGCATGGGTATATTATATATGCAAAAAAAAAAGAGATGGGTATACATACAAAACAAGTGTTTGATGAAGGTGTACATACAATATCAATTTTGAGAGGGTATTCACGTAAATTCTAATATTTAGAAAGGTATGTATGCAAAACAACCCTAAAATAAATATAAATTTAATATATAGTAAAATTTTAAAAAAATTCTGAAAGTATGAATTACTAAAAAAAATTATAACAACAATAACCTTATAGCTAGTATAACATGTATTCCATAAAAATGATACAAGTTTTTTAATTTATTTTTATAAAAAAAATAAGCAAAAAGATATGCGTTATTATCTTTTATCAAACATATCGTGTGACCAATTCGGGATGACCCATGGGAATTTTAGACAAGTCGATACTGAGTCAACCGGGTCATCGGTTTTAGGTTTTGAGTTCTACGGGTTTGGGATTGACTGGACTCGTGCAAGGTCTCGAGTCATCAGTCAAGGTCTTCAAAAAAATTTCTAACATTAATTGTTCATCTAATTAATTGTACATCGTTTTTGATAGTTGAATTTCAAGTCTCTTTGTGCTCTGATATTGGCGTGTGTTCCTTTGCCAAGACAAAGATGGGAGCAAAAGGACTAATTCCATGGGAAGCATGTTTGTGCACATTATTTATTTATTTATTTTTTTTTTGGCCAAGTGACAAAGGAAGATTGGTTGTTTCTAACAATGAGATATATTTGACAATTAAATTGTCATATCAATATTAGTAGGTCTAAGAAATTTATTTCATGTGTATTTAACAAACAATGCAGGGCATTTTTTAAGCAAATAAACTCCCCTTGATTGAATGGGCTCGAAAAACTTCAAGAACCTTAAGAGTCACTGATATCCTATGATGGTTCATTCAAACAAGCACCATATGGATAAAACTAGGTCATGAAATTTGAAGCTCCAAGGAAACTTATCGACACATTATGGGCGATTATCGTCATATTTGCTTATGTAGGGTAATTGGTGGAAGTGAGGGGCAAGTGAATTGATTAAATCTAGATTCAACGTGAAGCATGATTCAACTTAACCCAGAATCATATAATATAATTTGGATTCACGCATAGACTTGATATCATATTAACCATTTATTGCTTCCACAAAGTTGGACCTTGGTCGAGAAAACCTAATTTGTTTAACAATAATGAAAATTAAAAAAAAAAATGGGCCAAAGCAAGAAGAGCAGACAGTTGGCCAATGTGATTTGAAATGTTTGGTAGGGCTCTTGGAGATCTAATTTGTCCTGTTGAGCAAATCGGCTCGAATCCGATGATTCGGATTTTAAACATTGGCATTTTGTCCCTTCCATTAAGTACTTCGTCAGCTTACTTGATAGGTCCAAGTTCTGCCAATCAATTGATGCAATTGCATCCCTCCCATATTCCTAAATTGTATCTCCATGGAAATTGAAGAAATTACATTCAGAAGGAAAGCCATATGTAAAGATTTTGTATGGCTTCAATCAATAATGGCATTTTTCTAGAAAGGCAGATGTTGGCAGAGCCAAAAAATCACACCTCTCTTATTCAAACTAGAAAAAAAAAAATACCAAGATAGAAGTAGAGATTTATAATCACATCTTCATCAGATACAATTACATTACACTGCCAAGATCCTCCATAATGAACAACAACATAAAAAGATGAGGTGGCAATTGTCTGGTTACACCCAAGATAAAGCAAGAATCTACCCTAATATCCAAAAATTTATTAACATTGGCCATTTTGTTGTCAATTTTAGAATCACGATTTATGAGGACGAGGGTGATAGTTGTTAAAAAGTAGTGCAAAGAGAAGAGTTGATGCACGACCTTATTGAATTTCCTATAGGACATGCATTCCCAAAGGAGTCGCATGTTTTTCTTGCACCGCACTTTGATGCCTCTCGACGAGTGTCTGAATATCTTAAAAGCTGCATTTGATCTTTTTGCTGATCGAAGAGGATACGTGCAGTGAGACGAGTAGGCTTAAACACCACATAATCAAATGTGCAGCATCGACATACTTTTGCATGCTCATGCTTACAAATATTTCGTTTTATGTACCATCATGACTTAGAGAGAATGCTATTAGCGAATAAGCTATCTTATTAATTGAAATGAGTCACTGTTCCCGTTTCAGTACCGATAACATTCTATTATATTACGGTACACTCAATACAAAATGTCTTGTTGTGGTTCAAATTCGGCCTGAGGTTGGCCACGCCGGAATAGCTACCGGTTGGGAAAGAGTGAGGATGCCGCTTTCTACGCGCCGGCAGACCTACACAAAGTCTCACCGGTGGAATTCTGGTGAGAGCCCTCCGATGATAAAGTTAGAGTGGATCTTAGGTGGTCCAGCCAAAAAATCCTTCAGCATTACCTGATGAGGCTATTTATAGTCCCCGTGGAGGTGCTCAGGTAGCGGAGGTATGATCCGTTCCTCATTATAAGAGGGAATGGCGAAGGTCAGGTGGCGTGTGGCCATAGCTTGCTTCAAGCACAAGTCTGATTCGACATATCGAATATTTGTACGTTCTTCATACTAGAGCTGATCACAGGCCTTCTGGCCTGCCCAGCCCGGCCCGAAATTTTTCGGGCTTGGGCATTAAAAAAAGGCCCATGGGTCATGCCTGGGCAGGAAAAGCGGCCCGACCAAAAAAATCGGGCTAGGCCTAGTCGGGCCATTGTGGCCCATTTCTACATTCCAAACAAAGAAAAAAATCGGGCCTGTCGGGCCGGGTTAGACGGGTCTAGGATCAGATTTATAAAGTCGGGTCGGGCTTGGACAAAAATTTAAGTCCAACAGTCAGGCTGGGCCGGGCCTAGGCATAGCCATCGAGCCTAATTTCTCCTGTAGAGCCCGGCTCGAGCCCGACCTGGCCTGAATTTTGATCAGCTCTACTCATACCATGTATCGGTATGGCAAATTTTGGTCTTAAATATATTTAACCTCCCAATAATACTGGTAAAGACAGGATTTGAACCGAAACTTTTGAAAAACTTTAGTAGCTTGCAAGGATGACACCATATTAAGATCCTATCTAAAAATCTAAAGCATTTAAATAGATGAGCCCAAAAGTATATAAATACTACATAAATTTTTAACTTATCCTATGTCATACTATTATGCCTCCACAAATTTGCACCCTTAATCATGTGAAGCATATCTTCTACTAGAAACCATCTGGTTAAGATCATGTGTTAAACGAATGGGTGTGCGTGTGTGAAAGAGAGAGAGAGAGAGAGAGAGATGGAGGGCGGTTAGTTTTGGTAGGGTGTGGGCTCCAGGATTTCAGATAAGATCGCTTGAGAGGATCACAAGGACGCTGGGCCATGACGCATCCAATACGAACGCGGGGTAGCGTTGTCTCATTCGGGCAGTACCACACGACTCTTGCACCGATATCAATTTAGTTCAGCACATAAGCTTTATGGAAGTTGAAGAAGTATTTTGACGGTTTGTAAGCTTGGTTGCCTAGGATGATTAGTGGGTACCATCTTGAATTGTGACCCCTCTTGCAAGTCTTTTTTAGGAAAAAAAATGATTATTTTAACTTCAACGAAAATAGTTTCTCTAATTTAATTTGTATTAGTGCTACACATGTTTGATGCATTTGTAGCCAAAAGTATATATATATAAAAAAGACATGTTTGATGCATGTGAGAAGCAATATATATAATGTGTGCATTGCTTTGTTTCAACTAGTTAATATAACTTTCTATTTGTTATTTTTTTTTATTTTAAAACCTTTTCTGTCTCTCTACACTTGCACTGACCCCAGGTGATCTCTATTTTTCATTCTATAATAATATAACATCAAGCAATACTAAGTTAAATTTTTGTATCGCAGACTGAATTACCTCCTTTTCTGCTTACCATTCTAGAGATTTTATGTAAACGGATCACATGTCATTGCTTAACCCCTTCAGTAATCTTTTGTTTTTTGATTTTGTTGGACTCATTCACACCCATTATGTGTGGGCCGCCGCTATAACAAAATATTCATGTATTTTATTTAGATAGTCATTCATTTCTTCAACCCAATCAAAATTACACCACAAACAACGATTCCATAAATTACATGAATATTTACATTTATTTGGTATATGCATATTTACATTTTTTTGATATATGAATATTTACATATTAAAAGCCAAAAAAATGAACAAAATAAGGAGTAATGCTGCCCAATGACTGAGTAAGATGAAACTGAGAAGAACTAAATGGTGTCGCATTAAATCTGTGCAAAGATGGCCGAGGCTACTAAAAATACAGTTGCCTTTTCCCACCAACATATGGTAAGCTGGAGATCTCATCCGACGGCTCCAGCGGTCCCATATTCCTTCACGTACCTCCGCTTAATAATATATAAACAAACAAGACCGGTCCGCCCATCGGACCGATTCGCTCCCCGTTCCGGCCGGCCGAACTCGATCCGGACCTCGACCCGCCGCACTTTTTCTACCAACACTGGTCCGTCTCCCACGTCCGGCGAGCGAAGCCGGAGAAAGAGGTCGCCGCCGATGGGCTCGAGGCGGACGAGGAGAACGGCCGCGGGCCGCGCGGCGACCACTGCTGCCGGCCGATAGCCGTCGCCGCCGCCAACCTGCGGTCGTAGTCGGCGCGCTTCTCCGGATCGGAGAGGGTGGCGTAGGCGGCGTGGATCCGCTTGAACTCGTCGGCCGACGCCCCCTTCCGGTCGGCCCCCACCACGTCCGGGTGGCACGCCCGCGCCAGCCGCCGGTACGCCGCCTTGATGTCCCCGCCGGTGGCCCTAGCGGTGAGACCGAGCACGTCGTACAGCGTCCCCGTGTCGGCCGCCATCGCCGGGGCGTGCAACGCAGCGCAGCGCGGGGACGATCGGAGCTTGGAAATCGGGGAGAAGAAGGGAGTCGGGATCCGAGCGCCAAGGAATTGGGAACAAGCGAGAGAGGGCGGGGTAATCATGAGAGCATAAGCGAAAGAAGGTCTGAAGAGTGCCTGGAATTCGGAATCGGGATGGCCTATTTAAGCGAGAAGAAAGGTGAAAGGGGGTGAACCTTAGGGGCAGTTCAAAAGCAGGGGAGATGGGAGAGCTTATCCGAGGACAGTCTATCCAGGATGCGGCTGACACAGCTAAGAGCTGGATTGGCTGTACCGCTATGTTAACCCACCCGTGCTCTAGGTAGAGCCAGGCTGGGTTCTACGAGGACGGAATATCGAGAATAGGCGTGGGGCCGCTCGGCTATGTGGAAATGGATAAACTCGATAGGGTGGCAATGTCAATTTGGATTGGGATTAAAACAGGGTGGGCCCTGCAAATGCGTGAGTTGAGGGTCTGCGTGCATTATGGTACGATGTGATTACTATGAAAGTCGGAGAAGATTATGAGGAGGTGGAGCCCTGCCGGAGAGTGAGAGTGCCATTTCATAGATGGATGCATGCAATTGGATAGCCACAATCCATCCATCTGATGTGCTTTTTATTACATCCACGCAACCATTAATGAATGGTGACAATGAATGGAGAAGAAGTTGGGTGGATGGAATAAGCATTCTTGCTCAAGGATGTTGTTTTGATGGACTAGTTGATAGAGGTGGTAATTTACTCCACCTCATGAGGTATCTGGCTCGATCCATGCCAATGGAGCATCATTTTAAGGATACTAATTAACCAAAATTGATTTGTTGATAGTAATTTAGAAAATAAAAAAAAATGATGTTCGATGTATTTTAAGGATGATATAAAAAAATCATGATTTTTTGCTTTAATGTATTACTATGTTTACTGTTATAATAATTTTAGGAATCGCATAATAACCTGCATCGCTGATAATATTTTTTTTATTAGCGTAATTCCGTATCAACTTATATTATCTTTATTTATTAGCATAATTTTATTAGGCTTATTTTAGAAATCACATAACAACTTGTATATTAGATAATTTTGTAAAAGAAACCAATTTCTTTCTTATTCAAGTTGCCAAAGAAAAAAGAAACACATTCTTGGTTTGCTGATTTAACATTATTTTGTTTATTTTGCAAATTTGGTATTAAAAATCTTGGCAAATATGCCTTTGAGTTCTTGCCATGTTGGTTGCCTGCCCCTTCTACATTAGCTCTGAGTCTTAAAACGTGCATGATTCATTGAGAACTCTATTGAAGAGATGTTTAGATATGGAGGGGCCTTTCTGCCTTTCGGGCCATTGAAGATGGAGAGTTGCCCTCAGCACTCCGAGATATTTTATTTTTTGATTTTATTGGATGCATCCGTATTCGTCTGGTATGATCCACCCACCTAAGTAAAATTAAGAAAAAAATAGAGATGTTTAGATTGCCCTTCTCC
The DNA here is from genome assembly GCF_009389715.1 of Phoenix dactylifera. NCBI lineage: Eukaryota > Viridiplantae > Streptophyta > Magnoliopsida > Arecales > Arecaceae > Phoenix > Phoenix dactylifera. The sequence goes on along the minus strand of NC_052409.1, from coordinate 4,868,364 downwards.
TCTTCTCTTTATTGAGACCTCCTTAGGACTTCTGGTTTGGAGAAGGTCTATTTTTCCAACCCAAGGACCTAGTGTGGATCTTTAGAAACTCTAATCCTACCTATAGACATGATTCCTAGCGTGCCTTTCTAGTTTAATCCAAACCCAATTTAGACGTGATCCAAATGATGGATCTTGGTTCACAGTTCAGACCCACACCCTTCCATGTCTAACCTGAAGTGAAATGGATCCATCTATCATTTTTTAAGTAGAATTCAACTTCGAGATAAGTTGTCTTATTGAAAGTTACCTTTTTTGAAATTTGATCGCGAAATTAGCTCAATTTTTTTCAAAATTACATTAAATTTCAAGCAATACGCTTGCGTTAAAAAAAAAAAGGTTTGTCCCGGTAAAACTACAGTAAAATATATTTTGTATATCATATAATTCAAGTTAATATCATGTTGAAATTTCGATCAATGGATGATTCGAAATTTTCTGGGTTTTTTTTTAATCTCTTTTTTTCCTTCTCTTTTCCACGAGACAGTATAGACATGTCAGAATGTCCCAGCTATATGTATGTTAATACCATATATTTGGCTATGGATGGCATCATAATGTTGCTAGATTACTATTTGATTGCACTCTACTCATTTCCTCTACCATTTGGACCAAACAAAATGTTTCTACTTGGATGAGGAGTGACATGATTTTGGATGCCAAAGGTTATAGCTCATTTTTTTCCATAGTAATCTTCCAGGACAAATCTTAGATGGGACGGGGGTTAGAAACCTGCACGCTTTAAGTATGAGATGAGGCCACTTATCTTTATTATTTAAGGACCTGCTCGGCGTCTTTGTTTTTTTTTTTTTTTTTTTATTTCTCTATAAATTAGTAAAATCCCATATATACAAGGATTGATTTAAAAAATGGCGTTCATATCAAAATTTCTCTATTTTTTATTTTTAACTTTAGTTATTATTATTATTATTATTATTATTATTATTATTATTATTATTATTTGGCACAACAGCGACTCACACATAATGAATGTGGGTGTAGCCCTACTTTGGTTATTTCTGAAAGCAATAAATCTTTGCTTCTAGAGCTGTTGAAGGTTTGAAAAAAAAAAAAAAAGGAAAAAAACCAAAGGTAAAAGGTTTCTTCATGTTCTCCTTTTGCGGTTTTGAAAACAAGAACAGAAAATAAGAGCACTACCAAGCGGGCCATAAGCGTGTTGAATATAATATATAAGGCCCCAAAGGAAAAAAAAAAGAAAAAGATATTGGTTAAGGTGTCGTACCCTCTCAACCTACACTGCCCATTTGCAGTAGAGTAGGATATTGAAATAGGTCAAAAAAAATTCTCACCTTTAGGGCATGTTTTGTAGTATTTTTTTAAAAAATAAAAATTACAAAATTCAATACAAAAAATATGTTTAGTTACCTATTTATATTTTTATTTTTTAACAACTTTCATTATTTTTAAAAAAATAAAAGAAAAAATTTCCTCTCAACTCCTCTCCCTCTATCGGATCTAGCTCTCAGTCTTGTCGCCTCCGCCCAACTACACCGGCTCTTGGAGCCTTGCTGGCCATGTCTCCGCCTAATACCAAGCTATCCCTCATCTCCAACCATGTCGTCGGCTCATCTCCATCTTCTTCTTTTATCCTCAACCACGTCGCTAGCTCCCTCCCTCTCCCTCATCGTCAGCAACATCACCGGCCCATATTAAAAAAAAAACTAAATTTATTTTCTATTATCAAAATTTTAGAAAAAAATAAAAATAAAAATTTTATTTTTAGATTTTTTGAAAAGAAAAGTGATAACGTTACCGACCAGAGTATAAATTTGAGCATCGCATAGCTAGGGTTTAACTTGAATTCCAAAAGATGTTAGCGGCCCTGTCATTGAGTTTGCTGGAACTTGAGTTCTGCTGCGGGTCCTTTATTTAGAGATTGAACTGAGATAGCCATAAAGAGTGCAAAAGAATCGAAGTATTAAGCTACAGAAAAAGAAAAGGAAATAAGAAGCCTGATCATAGAAAGCACACGAGATAACGGGATACTTTTTTAAACACAATTTGCTACTTAGTAGCAGAAAGAAATAGCAACATCGATACAATAATTAATGACAAGAAAATACAACAATACGAGTTTGGATTGACAGACAAATCAAGAGTAGTAAACAAACTCCACACGTCGAATCACCACACCAACTCCAGCCCTCAGAAGATAATCCCATAAACTAAGAGACTCACAAGACCCAAACACATCCCAACCCAGCTCTCCACTCCCCTCGGACTCCCACTATCATACCTATTATAATCCACCAGCGGCTGCACATCCGAACTCGAATCCGAGGGCTGATTCAATCCATTCAAGCCTTCCGCCGGCCCCTGCACTCCCGTCTGCTGCTGCTGCCCGAGCACTCCATTGGGCTGCGGAGCTCCGACTGGTGGCTCCTGCTGCTGCTGCCCGATGACTCCATTAGGCTGCGGTGCTTCGACTGGTGGCTCCTGCTGCTGCTGCCCGATGACTCCATTAGGCTGCGGTGCTTCGACTGGTGGCTCCTGCTGCTGCTGCCCGATCACTCCATTAGGCTGCGGTGCTCCCACCGGCTGCTGCTCCTGCTCCTCTTCCTGTTGCGGCGGAGCTTCCACAGCCTCAGCCTGTGGCGGGACTCCGACCGGCTGTGACTGCTCCTCCTGCGGCTGCGGGGCGCCTTCTGGCTGCTGCTGCTGCTGGCCGAAGGGAAGATTCCCGTTGGTGCCGATCGGTTTGGAAAATGGCGGCGATTCCGGTGCCAGCCCCGGCGACCCGGCCAACCCACACCCCTGGTTCGCCCGTGGGTCGTCCGACGCCCTCCAGAACAGCTCTCCCTCCTTGTCTATAACCCGCATGTCGCCGTCGTCCACCAGGTCCAACCTCGCCGGGAAGCTCTCCCCCTTGCCGTCTCCGTTCCACACCGACTCGCTCCCGTCGAACACTTCGAGCCCTTCGTCGTCGAACACCAGCGAGCACGCGTTGGCGGTGCTCACCGGAGCGCACTCCGACTCCCACATACTCTTTTTGGAGGCGGTTTCCTGGACCTGGATGTAGCAGAAGTCGTTGCCGAAGCCTCCGGCTGCCGGAGCAGTCTCGCGGCGGAGGAGGTAGGCAGTGTACGTGCCGGAAGGGGAGGTGAGGAAGGGCTGGTTGTTTTCGGCGGAGTTCGGAGGGATGGTTGCGAGGATTTGCTGCTTCGTGGTTCTTTGCATGGTGCCTGAGGGTACGGTGGCCAATGAGGGTATGGATAGGAGGAGAGAGGAGATGGAGAGGTAGAGGAGGAAGGATGTGACGTGCTTGGTTCTGAGGGAAAAGAGCTCCATGCCTTGGTTGTTGGTGATCGAGTAATGGATCAATGAGGTGCGATGAGAACGAAGGATGGGAGGCGTTTTAACGGAGTCTGGAGTGCGGGGTTGGTGCAACTTGAAATGGAGTAGGAGATAGTGACGAGCATTTTATTTTGAAAGAAGAGGCAATGGAGCAGTGCATGGATTTAAGAGTAGGCCATGGGCCTTGTGTTTTTAGTTTTATATACAACAATTGTGAGTCATGGTTGGATTTTGAAGGAAGTCCCCTCTTGTTATACTGGATTTGGTGGCAAAGGACTAGGGCCAAGTTTATGACATAGCAACCTAGTCCTGTACACAATTTTAGTCAAAGATATCAAACGTTTGTGTAGTATTGTAATGGAAGGATTTGTTTAACATGTCTCTTCATTCTTCTTGGATCAGGGGCGAAATTAGTTGTTCTAAGCAAATGCATCAAGAGCTAATCCACCTTACATTGAGACATCAGGTGGTAGCTTCCTGAAGGAAATGTTTCAACAAAGGGGAGTAGTTCAACCCTTCCAAGATCTTCGAATGGAAACAATGGGTGGAATATTCTGAATCAAACGTTCTACAGTTGACACTATTTCTTTTGTAGATTAAATCGCAGAAATGTTAGTCTAGTGGAGCTGATTTGGGAAGTCCTCATTCAAACATACCCTTAATTTGGCTTGTTTGTGCAAGGGTTGGGTCCTCATTGAAGTTAACCTTATTAGGCGTACGTTAAGGCCCAAAACTTGACTGGGTTAGACGAAAGTGACCCACCTTGGCTTGATCAAGTTAAGATTTTACCCACTTAGAGCCATCTACTTTGTACCCTCGAGTCTTCTAAAATATACAGCGCTAAATTATCAAAAACAAATGTAATTTTTCTCAAGATCTTCCCCTTCCTCACGTCCCAATCGTCAAGTATCTCAAAGGAGTCGTGTCAAGAGCAAGCACCAATGTTCCGTTTAAGTGTTGATGCAGATGGTCTGATATGATTCAATAATCATGGATTCAATCAAATTATCCTTCTCTCTTAGTTAGGAAATTATCTTGTCTCATATATGACACTGTTTTTATCTTTTATAATGTTTAAATTTAAGCTCTTATCAAGTTGTATGGGTTTTATCTTATCAAGCATACACAATCCAAAGTAATGTTTATAATCATATTCATTAATTAAGCTACCCAACATCTCTTCTTTTTTTTTTCAGGTAAACGCCAAAGATTATTTCATAATTTCATGTTTCTCATTCACCAGTGTGACACTCGTGATAAATTTTCCAAGAAAAAAAAGCACTTGTAATGACCAAGCGAGCATGAAGGTTGCACACAGAGACCATCAATGGTGTAACTTTTCAATTCATCGACTAATTGACCAAGAGAGAGAGGCACGCACGCACACAGAGAGAGAGAAGGAGAGAGAGACCACCAATACTATAGCTTTTCATAATTCATGCACATGATCCCTTAGATAGTATCTATACTACAACAACAACAACAAAAAAGAAACCAATTGCATAGATTATCAAAATAATAATGTAAAAAAAAACTATGTATAAAATGGCGCCAGTGTATGTATTCCATCCATTACATCCAAGACTCTTGTCCTCTCAAATTGCAAGTCCAAGGCCGAACTGAATTCCTTGGCAGGAGAATTTCCAGAGCTCCTGCTTAGACCCCTATTTCTTTGGCCCCTTTCACCTTTCCTCGTTGCAAGCTCCAAGCTCTTGCTTCTCCCCAATATCGTTCTGTTTGATCTCAGGGAGTCCAACAATTCTCTTTCCTCTTCAGAAATTTGAAGGACATCATCAGCTCTGGTATTGCAAACCTGGGATGAATCTTGCCTGGGCTCGTGTGGTAATGATGTTCCCTTTTGGGACTGATATCTAACTGGTTGTAATGGTTTGAACCCGTAACCCCGATTTTTCACCTGAATCACTAGATGGTGAAGCCATACCACCAGTTCAAGAATGCATTGATCTGTCTTCTCCATGTCTGCATGATAAAGTGTTTGGATACGGGAAATGTTGTACTGTGGCGCTGGCTTCGAGTTAAATTCGGTGCTGCAAAATTGCATAATGTCAATCTTCAACTCAAAATAGAAATATACGGTGATTAAAATTGATTTTCTTAATGAAAAAAATACTGTAATTAAAAAAAAAGAACTCAAGGAAAAGGTATGATTAGCCTCATACTAACCCAATATTTGCCCACTCTCCAACCCATCCAAAACCTTGATGTGCTCTGTTGAATTCAAAGGGAAAACGAAGAATAACAAAGCAGACGTAAATGAGTGCAGGACTGGGAGAAATTAATATAATGAAGGAGAAACTATGAAATTCTAGGTTTGGAGAAGAAAGAGCATAAGAAGTATACTTCATAATTTACAGATAATATTTGCTGAAGTAATTAATATACCCACCTTATTGTATTTTCAGACAAGGGAACAATCCATTTGAGAGTCTTCTGCATCTCAGCTTTGATTTGAGCTACAGTAAACTGCAGAAATGCAAATTTGTAAATAATCCGTGCTCTGCAGACATCCATGCAGCTCTATGCGATCTACTTTAACAATCCATAGTAAGAGTTATACAACCTAGCCTTGATATCATAAGATTGTGCAGAAGTTATACTGATGAATTTACATGATAAAAAAATATGCATACAAGATGCCAAAACTTTAATTCCAACTTTTCTTTTTCACGTGTCAATTCATCTGAAAGTTAATCATGTTATTAACTCTGCACGTGCATAGACACACTTTCCATAAAAAACTATTTTGAGCGGCTAAACTTTGAACAGACGAGAATATTATGAATACTCATCTCCTCGAAAGTCCTCATATATATACTAACATTGTTTTGTTTCAAACAAACAGAATGGCGACATTCATGCAATTTAAATTTCAAGTTCCAGCAGCTGAAACTTAAGTATAGATGCATCATGTTAGCAAGTACACATGTTACTGAGTAAACATGCTATGCAAGATCCTGCGTAAATGCTGAACAGGGGTTTGTCCCTGTGGTCACAACTCACTGCTCAGCAACCGGAGCTTTTGGTCTGACCCATGGTTGATTACCGTATGCATGGGCGCCCCTCGCTTTCATACGTCTCTCACCAATAACTAGCCCTTTTATTATCAACCTATTATTTGACAAATTTCTAGTCCATTATGCAGTTCATTTTGAAGATAGAAATAAAAATATCACCTGAGCCCTTAAAATAACCCATAATGCTTTATAAAACCTTGGTATTCAATTATGGCAAAAGATAAGTGCATTTCATTTAAAGGACTAGGGTCCGCCACCAAATGGTGCAACATAAATTAATCCGATATTTTTTTAGTGAAATGTTCATAATGGATGATTAGAGGAAATTTATGACTGAATGTCTCATGCAATGGTACATGCCCTTCTCCTAATTTCTTCTTAATTTCTTGATTCCCGATTTTTTTTCTGATTTTTCATGAACTTACCTGATATTTTTAAATTTCTATGCATAAATTGTACTCTTAACATGGTAGAAACATCTGAAAAGCCTTGTGCTGAAATTGACATAGTCAGCCAAACCTTTGACCAAGCTAATAGATTATTCTGAGCCTTCATTTATTTATGTTGCACAGGGACAACAAGAGCTGCTCACTAAATGTTGGATTAATGCATTTTAATAAGAACCAAGAAAAAGCAATAAAACCTTTTGAATAGATTATTTTTATTGGTAAATTAGAGTACACTTAAAAAATATATCGACATGAGTAAAGGCAAAGAATGTGTGAGAAAACTGAAAGACCTATTCTCTGGGGAAGACTGACAGCTTCATAAAACATACCTCTTCTTTGGCATCAAATGCTTGCAATCGGAAACGCAGGGCTGCCTTCACTCCAGCTGGCAATCCATGATATAAAGAGTCTCTTGTACTTAGAGGAAGGACAAGCGGTCTAGATACCTAAGCAAACAATTTTTTTAAGAAACTAGTAATTCATAGATGAGAAACTTTGCTGTCACAGATATGTTTTCTGGGGTAAATGTACATCTTCACAGTGCGGGGAAATGGAGTCTTGTAAACATTGAATCCAGAAAGTTACATATTTTTACTGAAAAATATAGATGACTAAAATTAAAGCAAAACAGGTTGTTATCTCGGATTTATTTCTTTTGCCAGTCATGTGACTATCTATATGTGCCTTATATATTAATACATCGGAATGGAAACTAATCTTATAAAAAACCCTATTTGGAAAGCCAAAATATCAGAAAAAAAGGCAAAACCTTGTATTCTATGAAATTGAGAAAGTTGGTAAAGTTTATTACTTGATAAAAGAATTTATTAGATCTTTGAATAATCAAGGAGATTCATGATTGAAAATCAATCCGATTCTCTTGTCATTGAAGACAATTTATTTTTCAGAGCACTGGTCTGCAGTTTATCTCATGGATGATACTGCTAGTGACAACTGCACACCCTTTGTTCAGGTCATGTCTGAACAAATTGACTCCAACACTGGTAAAATCTTTTATATAAGCCATCCAAATGAATGAGCCCCATCACCCTTAGATAGCCGATGACTAATCATAATTCAATTTATCAAGACACGATCAAAAAATTTAATCCTTCGTAAGCAGCAAATATCAGTTCAATTTGACACGTCAGTCGAGAGGAATTTATTGATGTCAGATGCAAAGTAATTTTTGTGATAACAGGATCAAAAAATCTCTCCTATAGACCAAAACTACAGGACATAAACAAGGGATTTGTTTTACTTACTATATTGTCAATTTGATTGATAATGTTGGCATAATGCAGCGCAAGACCAGAAACACCCAATCTTTGATTTTGAACTGGCCTAGGGTCCATCAATCCGGAACCTGCCAATGTTTCAAATTGAATTAACACTATAATACAAATATGTCAAAGCAAATATGTCAATGGTGCATCAAAGTTACAGCTGGAAGATTAATAAGTTAGATACAAGTATGTGAATATATGATGGTTACACAGCAACAGAACCTATATATAGGACTACAGATAGTTTTCTGTAATCCACTTCTTCAACTTGTTGTGGAGTCTTAATCAGGGTAAAAGCCTTCCCTACATATAGGCTGTATTCAGTGATGTAGATATACTGATACATAATGACCACAAACATGCAGACTTGAAATTTTCAATGCCATGACTATATTGCCAATACATTCTTACAGGAAAATGATAGCAAGAAGAAAAAATTGTGTGATAGAAGTAAATGGCATGTAAAAATATATATATCCACATGGAGTCTGTTAATTCAAGTCTCATGTTTCTCGATGTTCGTTTATATCTCTTAAGAAGTTTAGTAGTTAGTACCATACCAAACTACAAGTAGCAGCAGAACATATGTATCTAATGATTTGATTTTGAGATTTTGATTCCTCAACTTGGGATGATTGGCGAATAAGGATCCATAAAGAAAACCTCATATAACTGGGATAAGGCTGGATAATTATGGTTATGGTAATTTGTGATTCTTTTATGCAAGATTAGTTATTTAAACCAGAAGAAATCCAGAAGAATCAACACCCTCTGGGTAATAATTCCTGTCCTAAATCACAACCTTTTGTCAGAATGTAAGAGTCAAAAGAGGCATGACTATAATATAATGCTAAACTGGTCTTTGTATTGATGCAGCATATAGTAACTTTTGAGACACATACCAGTGTTGCTAAATGTCTCCAAAATCTCTTTATGTAAAAAGGTAACAACGTCAACAAGTTTCTCCACTATCTGCACAGAGTTTACCTCATCAGAGAAATATATAATGTCATGTATCAAAATTATAAAAAGAAAAAAAGGCTTCTTTTTGTACTGCTGCATAATTTGCTATGAATGAGAAAGAGAGAGAATTAAAAAAAATATTATTAATTATATTTCAGATATGAAGTGAAGAGGATTGATCATGAAACCAAGTGTGCCATTGAAACCATATTGAGAATTGAGTTACCTCATTGAGATAAATTATGACTTTTTAATTACTCACCTCCTCCAAATTTCTAGACCAGAGGGATTTCTTTTTCAAACTCTTCACAAGCTTTCTTTGATGTTTTAGTTCACTATATAAGATCATAAGACTTTCTGCCATAAACAAGGAAATGGGGTCCAAGTTAGTACAATATCAATGTCCGGTAATCAGCAAAAAAGTATTACCTTACATAAAATCAGAAGTTCGCACATGCATTACAATTTATGAAATTAAATAATGCGAAGTAAATATCACCATATAGAAGTTCTTTATAATTTTTTTTTTCAATCAGATAAAACATAAATAAGATTATAGTCCTTACTTTAGCAATGGCATTCTAAATATAAAATGTTGTAGATAGACATACATCAATCCGCATTTCAATCAGATAGAATAAAGAGAACACTATGGTCCCTGGTAAAGAGATAACTTTCTAAATTTAAAATGTTGTAATTAAGCTATATATCAATTCCAGTATAAATAAAAATGTTTTGAGACACTAATTAAAAATGTTTCTGCCCCAGAAGATCGCGAAGATTTAGTTCACTGTTTCTAAATTCAGATGACTTATTTTACTCACTTATTCTTTTATGAAACCTTGTGGCCTTATTAGGCTGCCAATCAAGATGATAATATGGTAATAATGAATTTTCTTCTATCTATCTCTTATTGTAAGACAAATGAAGCCAATACGAAACTTACCTCCACATCCATTCTGTCAAATTTTCTATCCTTCTTTATGAGCCTCCTCATTAGGGTGCTTACCTTTTCAATAAACAAGACAATCATCTAGTTGGACGGATTTGTTGCTATCTGACTGGATGGTGCAGAACTGACTTTAGCCCTCTAAGATCTTAAATACATTTAATTTGCAGAGCAAATTTGAGGTTACGACAGATAGCTAAAGTACTATTAAAATTTGAATATTTATCCAGGAAGAATGAAAACCCCATTCTACCATTTCTGAATAGTTACGGAAAAGTTTCATTATAACTTCTCCGATCATGATGGTCATCAAGTCCAGCACCATTTTGAAGAAAAAAACCTACCAACCTGAAAGAACTTTTATCTTGAATTTGCCTTCATAATTATTTAAATTTTGGGAAAGGAAAAGAAAGGAAGTTACTAGTGTTTTCCACCACCCTCCTTTCCTCCCTTCCTTCACTGTGTACAAAACCAGGTTATGAGTAATCTTGTCAACTGAACTGTGAGCCCATAGCCCTGAAGAAAAGGAAGTTCTTCCCTTCTTAATTCAATTTTGTGTTTTTTTTTTTTTACTATAAGCATATCAAGTAAGGGGGAAATGACAGAATTAAATACTTCTTGATGAAAGCAAAAACGGAGCCTTACCTCGTCTAGCTGCAGGTAACGACTCTTCTTCCTGAAGCTTCCTTCGATAATCCTGTTCAAATCTGTCCAGCGCATGTAACTCATGATAGAGCTCCTATACATGTAATATGAGTTACATTCACAAAAAACAACTAATAACAATCTAAATCTGATGATCTTATAGTCATGTTCTTCTAGCAGTCAGAACACTGAAAGGAAAAATTGCAGTGCATGCACTGGATATGCTGGTTATCTTCTTCTCCTTTACAGATGACCAAGCTCTACATCATATTCATGTCCAACAAAGAAAAAGGAGATAAAATCATTCCTGATTATAAGGTGTGCATTTATAGTTTTGCATAGCAGATAATGGATATCAGAAGCATGTCAACCTTTCTATAGATATAAAAACTGGGCAGATTAGAAGAAATCCACATCAAAAAAGAGGTAAGTGGAGTTGTGCTTCAAGAACATTTAATTCAGAAAACTTTGAGAATTGACCAATATGTGTCATTATATTAATGGACTAATAAAGGAAAATACAGAATTTCTGTGAAGCACAGAGGTAAAAAGATCCGTCTCATCTCTTAAAGCGAACCATTTTATTGAGTTGGCTCCTTACCACAGTTTTTTAACATGATGGAACTCTGTGCAAGTGTGTCTTGGTCTGAGATCAATGTAGAATAATGATAATGTAGGCCAAAATATACTCAAAAGTAAAGGAGTATATTAACTGTACACATATACACATTATATAGAAGTTTGTGCGAGGCACAGAGGTAAACAGTTCAATCTCAAGTCTTTAAGTGAACTTTTTTATTGGGTTGATCCCTTAATTTAGTTTTTAAACATGATCGAACTTTGTGCAAGCATGTTGGCATGAGATCGGTGTAGAATTATGATACTGCAGTCCAGTGGATACACAAAAGGAGTATACAAATATGAAATGCATATATATGTATCTGTACACACACATAAGCGAACATACATATATAAATATATACATGTATATGGATATATTGTCATGTCTATATGTATTTCTATATTCATATGCTGCTTCTGTCAATTTTTCCTGCTAAAAATGCCAAAAGTTTCCTTTAATAAACTTAATTGAGAAATCTATTTTACAAGGGCCTGCTGTTGTAAATATGCTAAAGCATATGCCCTAATTATATGCTTGATATATCCTAGGGCACCCAATCCTTATCTGTCCAGCTTCTGCTCTCCGCTCCCTCATAATCGAGGGTTCTCTCTCTTCTACAGCAGATTATTTGGCACCTTATCTTCCTTAAACTCTCCACTGTCATTTTTTCCTTTCTTTGCCAAACATGTATTGGATGTGCATATACATTATACACAGAGTGGAATCAAATCATGTTTGTGCAATATACACAATGAACCATCTAATAGAGAAGCTACATGACTCTGCAAAACAAATGTAGGTAACAGATATTAAACATGACAAAAAAGCTTGGCTCTAAATTTCCACAATTTTATAGACTTACAGCTAAACTCAATAAATATATATTTATGGACATAATCAAAGAAATAAAGTAGCACCTCCCCCCCCCCCCGGCGGGTCACAAATGACAACGAGCAAGTCATGTGATAGCACAATTTTCAATTCATCCATGGTAGCAAATCTACAAGTCACTAGGAAATTAAATTTAATAAAGGATTATCTCAAAATACTTACAGAAGTGTTCCGAGTCAGATTTATCAAGTGTTGCATAGTTGTTTCTACCTCTTCCTTTAATTGTTCCAGGGGTGTAAGATCCGAATTCAATCTGGATATTTATCATATGTTTCAAATTGGTAATGTGACTCAGCGAACATTAGAAGACTAATAACAAGATTGCAACCGAACAACAAAGACAAACTATCTTACTTCTGAAAATAGCGGCCCAAATTATGCCATCCAGGATCTTTACAAAGATCCCCAAACCGAGTCACTTCTCTGGATAAAATATCAAGCTCTTCCCTGTTATAGTAAAAAAAAGGTACAGTAAGGCATTAGCAAAATATTACAAGGATAATAATCATAACAGGAGTATTAAAATTTAAAAAACACATATCCAAGTTCTAGACAAATGCAGCTTAATCCTTGAACCAACCTTTTGTCAGCAGCAGCAATGCATAGAAGCTCATTGGTATCTGCCGAAATCAGTTGTCTTACTCCATCAGACTGCAAAATCTCTTCTTTTAAGAATTTGATGTTTTCGTCTGAAAGTGACCTCCACAAATTAGCACCTTTGGCAATTGTATTTGCAACTTCAAATGCCAGTATTGAAATTTTATTTCCTCGAGATGTAATTCCAGAGATAAATCCACTGCCAGCATTCAAGTTTGACATGCTACTTCCAAGGGTATCCAAGACCTCCACAGCCCTCTCTAGGCCAGCAATGCCAGCCCTTCCCAAAATTGAACTTGTTTCTGAAACCTAAGAAACACTGGCAGTTTGGCATCAGTGCATACAGATAAAATACAACAAATTCTACCTTTGACAGCAAACTGTTATCCACATATATCCAACTAGAAGTGACAATATTCATAATATGATAGTTAAAAAAAAGGAAAGGAAAAGAAATGAAATGAAAAGATTCAAAGTATTTCTATTTGAACATATTCGATCATTTAATTGTCCAAAACCATGGGAGGAGATAAGAAGATTGAGTTTCTAGCACAGATTACAATTTAAAACAAGCTCATGATTTTGCAGAAAAAATAAAATCAAGTATTGCCAGATGAATATTCTTCCATATTTAAAGAAAATGCTACTGGCAGCTAAAGTAATGCATGAATGATTAGGATAGAAATCACCACATGAAAGTTATGTCAAGATTTTGACATGGGCTTGGATAAGATACAGTAAATCAGTAATTTTGAGTATTCATTTCAAATTATCAATTTCAAAACATCACCAACAGCGTTTACAACTGCAACACAGAATTTGGACTTGTATCTCCTATTATTAGTCTTCTTCTTGAAGATAAGTCAGCATTTATAAAGTTTGTCTACACTCAATCTGAAAAATAAATAAATACAAACAAGAAAGAGAACAGGGATTGTGATATATTTGTGGGTAAACCACATGTTTTAGCAAATCTAATAGTTATGCTGCATCATATATAAACATTACTCACGCATAGATTGTTCAGAAACCCTGGTATATTATGTTTGTCCCATACATATGTGCAATGAGTTCTGGTTTCATCGTATATTAGTTCTCCCACAAATCAACAGCTTTAAGGGTGTTTACTATCTTCAACTCTAAATGTTTTTGGCATCAGATTCATCGTATATTAGCTCCTATTAGTTCTCCATATCTTACTATTCTGTATCAGGATAATGCTCGTGTGTTTGCACTGACAGTCGGTCTCTGCTCCAAGTAAGTTTTGCGTGCGACATTTAAATTTTTCAAACTTCCAACAGGTGCTTAGTGACTCATTATTGTTGCCAACTTTCACCTCATACTAACAGCTAAGATATTGATTTAATGACAATCAGCAAAAAATGTCACTCCATGTTAACTAGATCTTTGGTTACGTGAAGTTTGCAACCCTGAAAAATACAAGAAGCATTTCTTCTATAGTTCATGTTCTCAAACCGATAGTTAGATAGTTGATAAGACTGCTGATTAGCATCTTCATAAGATGGCTTGTTATATGATAGCATGTCTTCCATAAACCTCAGTAACCCTTCATAATTATTATCACATGGTCTGAACTCTGATGTTTAGTGATAATCATAACGCAACTCCGATCTATAGCAATCCCCTTTTTTCTTGAATTGAGAGAGAGTTTGTCATCTTCACCATGAAAGCAACCTTTGTTTACCACAGCTTTTTTCAGAGTATTAATTCAGTGATTCGTCATGAAGTCATCAAGAACTCAAAATGACTATTTAACCTCATTGAGGACAGAATTGTGATTTGTCATTATTTATTAGGTTCTGTAGCCCTGCTTACTTCTAAAATTTCTTCATCTTCTTCAAGCCCACGTGTACAGCATAATCACCTTAATAAGCTAAGTCTCATGTATCTTTTTTCAGCAATTGGACATGAAAATTTCCACAATGCAGGTGAGATTCAAACATGTCTGGCACATGTTCACCAATACGGAAAGCATGGTCTGATTACCCATCAAAGGACATAAGCTGACACACTACTTGTGTCAAGTCCCATAAAAGCACCAGCTATCATGTAAACAACTGCTTCGGTCACAACTCACAACTACCATTTACCAATGATCCGAACGACATTCATTTATGTCATTAGTTTCTTCCAGTCTGTGCTCCACCACTACCATAGAGGTCTTACTGCACTAAACTCAATGGTATTATGTGCCATTTAAATTAATGTAGATTTATGAATGGAGCATGAAGGCAAATTTCAGCAGCACGATCTCAAGATAAGGTCTGAGAAATGGGGATCGATGTCAAGTTCCAGGAGCAATCTAATCAGGCATATTGCAGATATTCATATTTCTGCGAGTTGAGATCTAGCTTATACTTCAAGGACATCACAATTTCATTTTGTATAAATCCCAAATTAATCAATACCACAATCTGTCCATGTTATGATACATGTGTCGCTTTAAGCTAACGAGTTAAAATTGTGAGGCTTACCTTAGTGGTGACACCTCTCTGCTTAGCAACTAGAGAACATAGGTTTGACTTTTGGATTGTTCGTCCCAAAAAATCTGGACCAGTGTAATTATTGCAGATGCCTCCCCCCCCCCACCCCTCTTTCTCTCAAAAAAAAAAAAAAGTTGAAGATTTAGGTGAATGCATATATGGGCTATCTGTCAGCTATTCAATTGCTGATTCGTTTGCATCATACTCATTCTAAATCCTTCAAGAAATAATTAGGATTACTCTTTGTACTCTGCTTTAACCATCTCATTGCCCAATTTTGGCAGTCCATCTTTCTTTACATGCATGAAGTTATTAAATGCGCATTAAATAAACTACCATTTGTGCTGGCCCGAAAACAAACCCATCCGCCAGTATATGGCATCAAATCTGGTACGTCCGTCCGCTTACTCCTTGGTCATGAAAGCATAGAAACTCGTTATCAGACAGATCCCACTAAACCACCTTCCATGTAGAGTACACCAATCTCAACTTCCTCGTATTCCAGTTCGCTTGCTCCTAAAATCATCCAAGCCCCCCAAGCTTAATTATGTTTAAGCTCTCTACAGAAACTGACACAAGAAGCTCGGATTTTGTTACATAATCAGAATCGCTTCTCACCGTAGACAAAGTCGCATTGCTGTTCCCCACTTCGATCCCATTCTTTTAACTCGTAAAACTTAAATCTACTTAAGCTTCCTCCCAATCACATGAAATTGTTACCAGTCCAATCAAACGACCGTGGCGAATACATACTGCCATCAAACTCCCAAACATCAACATCATACTTCACCACCACATATATGTAAAGAACCTAACACCTAATTGCTGTTCTCCAATCAATACCCAGAAAACACAACAAGAAAATCAATCAAAGAAGAAGAGAAGTCAGTACCTTTCCAGCTCCAGCCTTCGCCGGCTTGATCCGAAGCTCCCCGGAATCATAGATCCCGTAACCGCCCTTCCGAATGCCCGCGAACCCGTCCTCCGCCGCCGCTTCCCCGGAGACAGAGAGATCCTTTCTCTCCTCCCCCTTTCCTCTCGAGCAAACGCATCCCATCTTTCTTCACTTCCAAAGAAAACCTACCTCAATTCGCCCCCTCCAAGAACCCTAATCTCCAGCCCCGGACCTTTTTTCCACCCCCTGGGTTTAGCGACGAGGTACATATATAAATATATATATATATGAATAAATGAAAATTACAAGCAAAAAAAATAAAAACGCATCCCATTTTTCTTCCTCATTACCTTCTTGTGTGCTGCGATTGACCAAAAAAAAACTCGGTATGAACGGGGCCCGGGGGTGGCGTCTGGCGGGCGGGGTTGGCGGTTTTTTTTCCCGTTCTGCCCCTCCGTCCGCTCCACGTTGGCGGGTGACCGAAAACGACGGCCTCGGGTTGTATCTTTCGCTCAAAAGAACGATTGATCTTCTTTCGCGACATCTTCCGTTGGATCTCGCCCCTCGCAGCTCTCCATATCAAGCTGCACGGATCTCGAAGCGACATTTGCGCCATCCATCGGTGGATTCGTTCGAAGGAGGGTGAATCCTTCCTTCGCGCGAAAGATACAACCCCTACCCCGAAAAGTTACTGATCATGGCCAAAAAAGATAGGGGACAGGTGGGTCCATGGTATGTTCGATGGAATTACCGATCATGGATGAGGGATGGAATCACCATATATTTACAATTCTTTTATAATAAATTTAGAATTAGTATTTTGATGTAATTATTAATATTAAGTTTAATTATTTTAGTCAAGATGTCGATATTTTGTTCTCTGGAAATGGTCATGAGAACTGGGTTCAACCATCACGAAATTTTATTTTGGCATGCATGTCATGCTTAGCTTCTAATTTCTAGTACGTGGCAGACACAAATCAAAGCCCTAGACGTGTCGGGTGCGATTCACACTGTTAAAATTTTTGTACCCATTATCCGAGTGGGGGATCTTATCTTTTTAGACACGGTTTTCTAAAAGAGAGTCTGCTTTGGACCCGAATTTTGAGATGACAGCTCTTGGCTGGCAGACATGACCGAAATGTTTAGACTTCTGACATCGTGATTTGATCGAGCTAAAAAAAAAAAAGTCAGAATTTGACCCGGATTAAATCAAACCTGGTCTCTTGTCGTCGTGAGTTCTGATGCCAAGATTTGAAAAATGTAGTACTTGTCATAATATTAGGATAAACATAGTAGACAATATGGAAGACTATATTTTGTCAAATTTTCTCTATGACATGTTGACCTCTAAACTGCTCTCCCACCAGAACCGTGAATCATGTATGAATCTATCCCAGATTTTTTACATGGCAATGGTTCATGAGAGCTAATTTCATAGCTAATTATTATTTATAGGCGAAGTTTGACCGTTGAGGGTGGATTTGATCAAAAATAAATAAATATCCAACTCTAGAAAGATTGTCAGTAGTTAAATGTATGAAACTTGGATGTGAGCACGGCCTAGTCAGTCATATCGTCCTCCTTGTTTAAAACAACACGTCACGTTATTGATTGGATTGGATGTCACTTTTCTTGGAGTTTTTTATATTTATTTTTGTATTTTTTTATTTAAGTTAGATGGATATATGACTCACGCATGACGAGTGTCGGTACAGTCATTAGCATCAAAATATAGCTCGTCTCTAACTTTTGCCTGATAGAATGATGTTGATATTTAAAATGGATGTCATGTCTCCATAGGTACAAGATGACAAATATGGAATTTGTATTTATAATGGTCAGGAAAACAAAATTGAACACTAATGCGGTTAAAAAAAATAGATTTTGATCCAAGAATAGTCAGCCATCCAATAATGTTCTGTATGAAATTATTGCGAAAATATTAGCATGAAAGCATATCTCCTTAGCATGATGGCAAAATAGTTCTAAGCTAGCGTAGAAAATGGGTCATCAAGCAGCGTGATATTTTTATCTTGTTCTTGCTGGGATACATTGAACAAAATTAGTATGCGAACTAGTACTCTCGACCATTATCGCCTAGTTTCCCTTCTTTGTTGTAGATAGCAAGTTCACGGTCTTCTACCATATAAGGAGGGATGAAGAGTCCTGATTCCAAAAGATGTTATCTATGCTTCCTCTCATTATAAATAAGTGGAGAATGGAATGGAAGCTGCATAATAACTAAAACTATATCTTTGATAGTGATATATGAAGTGGTAGAAATAAGTGAACATATACTCTCAAAAACCAAAAGTACAATTTTTTATGGATCTGTTATGATAAGGTGGCAATGCTTAACCTGTTTAATCTATTCAACAACATATTATAGGTCAAGTTATTTTACCTATTAAAATAAAATAGTCGGATTCGAATTTAAATTTTTGACTTGTTTAATAAACAGGTCGAATTCAAGTTGATATATTTTGACCTATCCTATATATGATCCGACCTGTATCTAGTCTAACTTGACTTCATCGCCACCCCTCGTTACGAAATTTATAGGGTTAAAACCAAGCAAATTAAGCATTCTCTTGCATGATATATTATGTGTACTAAATTTTTCTATTTCAAGCACAAACAAGAGAGAATGCATATGAGTATAAATTGAAGAATCAACCATTTTTGAGAGAAAAACTTGACTACAAGGAACCAACAACACCACAACTTATAATAATAAATACCTTATATGTGAGTACACAATTTTACGAATGGCAATATCAGCAACCAAACACATAAAATAGCAGAAAATTACTCTTAGATCCTTTGGAATTTATTCGTAGATCCTCGTTCCATTTACTGATCCATTTTAGTTTCACGCTCAACCATTTCACGTAATATCCAAAACTTCAATTTTATCAGCGGATCAAGTTGTATGAAAAAGGATTCACCTTCCATCATACGGATCCATTGTTGGATCATCTACGGATTGCTTAGAGATTTGTGCACATAGATGAAGGATGGAGTTTGGAGTGCTTTGAGAACTATACGGTGGATGTTCCGGTGGTAGATTCATGCATAGGAAAGTGAATCCTTCTTTCACACAAAAGAACAACCCTGATCGTTTATCAGTGCCTAGAAGTTTAATCTTTCTATAACTGCTACCTCTCCTTATTTCACATGACATCGAAGAAAACCATAGCCCTTACCACTTTTCCTCTTTTGATACCCTTTAATTTTTACTGTATAGTAAGATTTGAGCAATTTTTAGTCGATGGATTTGCCCTTTTTTTATAGGATGGGTTTGGAATTTTTAGGCAAATTTTGCGTCGGATTTAGGATGGGTTCGAATAGTAGATTTTTAAATGGATTCGGGTAAGAGCTATGGTTTTTCAATTTTCCCGATCCTAGTAAAGATTAACTGAGGGAAAATTGCTCAAGTTCGGATTGAGCTATTCAGGTCGGGTTAGGTACGTGATCCAAAATTACAAAAAAAAAAATGTAGGAAAATAATATCAATTAAAAATATATATAAATAATTTGGCAAATAATTTAAATACAAATAAGTTTTGCAGCTTACTAGTAGGGGTAGAGATTATATATCTTTAAAGTCTAGGGCTCAAATCCACTGACAATATATATATATATTTATTAAATTATATATATATATATATATATATATATATATATATATATATATATTATAATCGAGTTTAGCTAGAGGGGCAAATTCTTAAACCCGTCCTATATTAGACTATGTAGGAAGTCCAATGTGGGCGAGACCATATATACTCAGTCAAGATTCATCTTTTCTCGCAGCTACAAAACTTTAAATCTACTTCCTATTAAGTTCATAGTCAACTGCCATTTGTTTGAAAGATTCAACATCAATAAGATTATGAAGAGATTAACAAGCATGCATTTGTTTTCTCTACTATGATTCCATGCTTTGTGATTAATCATGTTATTACTATTTTCCTTCCAACGAGATCTTCGGCGCCTCGTGGAGGAGATATGTGTTCTCTGGCGGTTTGTCAAAGTTGCTGAGAGCAATAGGAAGGAGAATCAAGAACGGAGGGACTGGTCATATCTCTTTTCATTGAAACTAATTAGGATCTTTATTAGCTCTAATTGTCTCTTATGACATATGCTTTGTCCGAAAAAATAACATGACACGAGGCCCTTTTGCATATGATCTAAAAAAATCATCAAATTTGAAACAATATCCACCGCACAGGAAGTTAAATTACGTGTCTAAGACTTTTGGTGGCCATAATTCTCATCATGACCTTCTATTGAGGTAACTTTTCGAAATCTATGATATTATGTCATTTGAAACTATATAATGACGTTTACGCCTCCAAATAGACCACTCAATGTAATAGTTTCTTTTTTAGAGAGAGTTTGACCGGCTGTAATTCATATCTTGTGAAGAATTAGACAAGATGGTTGAAAATAATATTGATGTAAAAGTCGAAATTTCGCTCCAGATTTTTTTTAAAAATAATTTTCTATTAATAACAATTATTTTGTGAGAGTTTTAACCTCTTTTAATTAAAAGAGGAATCTAGCCTATATTTAAAAGGAAGAAAGAAATAGGAACCTCAACCCTACTTTCATACTTTTCTTATTTTTTATTTCTTTTAAAAGTTTAGAGTTGAATAAATTAAAGAAATTTCTCTCTTCTATCTAACCAGATCAATATAATGCACATAGAGTGTTGTCTATGGAATTTTTATTTAAGAAAATGCATCTGAGAAGATTTTTTGCTTTTTCATAAAGCAAATCCTTTTTTCCTGCAAGCAAAATATAACCCAGTTTTTCTACTACCTTGTGTGCAAAAAGAACAATTACAAGATTGCAACCAAGATTAAAAATGTATTGTAACTCTTGTACCAATAAAATCCATCAAGTCTGTTAATATATGTTTATGTAGCATGATAACCGACAATAACAAAAAAATAGTGGTATTATTTTTTTTGTTTTTTATTAAATAACAATATACATTTTTTACCATTATACTATCATTTTTGGAGGAATTTCTAGAAGAGAAGTTTAAAATTTGGAAAAAAGATATTTTATTTAAAAAAGTAGGAGTAAAAATGATGATAGTTGCTTATAATATAAAATGATCATTATCTTTTTTTTATATATTTTTATCTCAATAACATAATTAGGAGGTGACCGAAATCATTATATTGACATTATATAATAGTTATAATGCCACTCTCTTAAACTAATGCTACAACATCATTATTTTAAACTACGGTCTCGCGTATCCTCCTCCCGCCATGCCAAACTCGGCTTTTGTTGTTTGTAAAAATGCCAAGCTTGGGGCCCCGCGAGCGGGGCCCAGCTGCGGATGCTCTTTTTTTAACGTCACCGAGGTCGGCCCCACCCACCTGCCGCACCCTGCGTCGTGCGTGTTCCCACTTTCCACCCAAGTTCCAACCTTTATTTTTTTTTTATTTTTTTATTTTGAGCGCGCGCTTAGACGAAAGGAAAGATAGAGGATGAGGAGGATCTTCTCATACAAATAGATAAATTTTACTCATACCTCCGTTGGGCTCTTTTCCACCGGAGAATATTCGATACGAATAGATAAATTTTACTCATACTCTCTCCATTCGTAGGGAGCCCCACCAACATGGCAGCTCTTTTGACGTATGAGTACGTCACACCAGCACCACCTAAATACCGGCAGATCAGATGGCTACTCCACCGAATAAACTAGACAGAGAGCATCCGATCTCCACATTTAATTGACGCACGTACGTTTCGAACCTGACCACTCTGATTAAATTTTAGTTCTGTTCCAACCGTGCTACCATCTTGGTAGTACAGCCGTTCCCTTCTTCCGTTTCCATCACCAAACGTCCACCTTTTTTTTCTTTTTATGGTGAGCTGAATCGATTAATAAATACGAGTATAGATACGAAGGATTAATTAATAAGAGTATATGAGATACGAAGCCCAAGTGGAAACCCAAGAAAGTCCCCATACCAGATGGCGTGGGATGATTGAAAGATCTCGTGGGGCCCATAAGATACGCGGTAGAATTGTCGGAGTTGGGTATTGAAGCTGGGCTGCGAAGGAAACCGTTACACGGACGCAACCAGAAGGAAACCGGTCTTGAGACAGCCGGTCACGCCAAACGCCGCCACCTCTCCCTCGCGCTTCCTCCACCTCTCCTTGCCCACATTTTTTTACCTCTCTCTCTCTCTCTCTCTCTCTCTCTCTCTCTCTCCGCCTAGATTAGAAGACGACAAAGGGCCGATCTTTTTCTCTGGTTGTGATTCAAATTCTGGAGGCGGGAGGGGGAATTCGATTTGGAGCTCGCCCCTGTTTGATTTCGACCTCGCGGGTGATCTCTCGCCTTTTGTGTCGCCGGATTCCTTCCTCTCTCTCTGTCTCTCTCTCCCCCCCTGTCTCTGGAAAAGGCGAAGAGAAGATATCTAGAGAAAGATCGGAAGATATAAGAAGTGGGATAGAAGGGAAAGAAGGGGAGGGGCATGGAGTCGATGACGCGGGTGTCGGACAACGCTAAAGGTCTGATCTTGGCCGTGGTGTCGAGCGCGTTCATCGGCGCCAGCTTCATTTTGAAGAAGAAGGGGCTCAAACGCGCCGGCAGATTCGGCATCTCTGCTGGTCAGAAACCCTAGATCTCGTGCTCCTATTTTTATGATTTGGGGATAGAAGAATATATTCAATGGGGAAAAAAAATCTAAACTCTATGTGTTTAATGCCTATTGAGTATTATAATATAGATTTCAAGCTTGCTTGATGGCTTATTGTTCCTCATATTTAATGTTGCTCTTGGAAGAAATTTATAAAGCTTGCAATATAATCTAAAATTTATACATTGATTTCCCTATGCTCTTACCGTTTAATATGAAAAGTCCAGATCTTTGTGGAGATTTGAGACTAATCTTGCAAAAGGAAATGGCTCTGGAGATTAGAAGTCCTTGGAAACAATTTCAATTCTGTATAGCTAATGCCTATGATCAATTCAGTCCAGCAATGTTTGAGGTTTTCATTTTAGCTACTCTTCTTAATGTAATACCAAACCCTAGTAAGTAATCTTGATTTTAACTAAGTGGCTAGTGATTTAGATATGAAAACGTTGATATTTTGATGGTGTTACTTTATTGTTCTCAAACATATTTTAACTATGTGGCTAGTGATTTGGATATGAAAACTTTGATATTTCCATGTAGTAACTTTATCGTCATCAAACGTATAGACATGATTCATGGTAATGTCTGCTTGATTAATACCTCTCTTACTCAAACATCTTCAAGCTAACAATTGGAGCTAGAATGATCTAATAATTAAGAATCAAACACTGTCTTAAGTGCCTATCTATACCAATCAACTGCTATCTGCACGTATCTTTGAATTTGTCATTGCCTTCCTTCTCTTTCTCTCATCTCTTTTTTAACAATCTCCGGTTGGAAATCCCTCATTTCATTAGAACTACACCTCAACAGCGAAAGACTTATGCCATTCTCCTTGCATGTGCCTTCAACTATGTCACAAATAAGAGAGTCCTCGTTAAGGTTAAGGAAAGAACCATTTTCCCATTTAATAACTGTCTCTAGTATCATAGCACATACTTTCTTGTTGAAATATTGGCTCCTTGACTCCATATTTCCAGCCTCTGCTCCCACTGACCCTCCAAGAAAAAGGTACCTCCACATGTCTCAAATTTTCATAACTGTATTGACAGTCTCATCTCTCATAAACACTCTTGTTTTAATCCTTTCTCTGGCAGGGAGAGCATGAAGAGAAATTAAATAAAATAATAAAAAATAGTTGAAACCGATGGGGATCATAATAGTTAATACTTCCTCTTATATGCATCAAATGTGCTTAACTCTAAATATTCAAAACATGCAAAATGTTGGTTATTGATGAAAAGAACCAACCTTAACTGGCTATTGATGAAGGGCAAACTCATCTCCATTCTCTTCATTTCCATGCTTTCAAGCAAATCTCATTGGAAAAGACCAGTGCAACTTTTTAATCTCTATCCGGAGTATATGTATCATGCAATGTTTTTGTGGAGAGATTCCATGATCTTGATTTTCTTTTTCTTTTTCTTTTTAAATTATGCCATGCCTCATAATTCATCTTTTGCCTTAGTGACAAGCCAAAACCATTCTCACAAATGTCTTTCTACTTTATAGGATGTTACCCACTTTATGTTCCATAGATATTACTGCCCTTTTTTGCTCTCTTTTGCAAATTTTAAGGGAAAAGACAAAGATTTAGCTGAAGAAGAAATGTTAAGAAAGTGGATCCTATCAACGTTAGAAAATGGAAAAGGAGAGAGGGTATCATGATAAAGAAGGTGTTCAAGAAAATTGATCCTATCAACAATAAGCACCTTCCAAACTTTATATTGAATTATGTGCATATAGCTGGAAAAGCTGCATCTTTGGTTTGCATAATAGGTGGAAGAAAACCAGAGAGGCCAACAGAAAAAAAAGGGACAAAGAGTTAGGAGTGCAAGGCACCTAGGCTGTGGTTTATCTTCCAATTCTTATGTGCCACAATCCTAAGGGGAAATAGTCAATGAAATAAGATATTCACATAAAAATGAAATATTAAAGGTGCCATATGTTACAAGCAGTTTTAGAAACCAAAATTTTGAAAGTAATCAAAGCTATATTCATTTCTTTTTCCTCAACAAGAAACCAGCTGCAAATCATAATCTCTCGAAAGAAAAGTTTCTTAACTGGGTAGGCTTTAGTTGTTGTATCTGATAACTTGGAAGTTATTAATTTCTTGTTATTGGAACTTTATACATTCTTTGTGACTACCAAATTCTCACCCTGTTTGTACCTTATCTTTTCTGAGGAAAGGTCAGTGCCTAAATGGTGAACCTGATTCTTCATTACTTATTGTCCATATCATCCTAAACCATTCTCCCTTGCTCTTCAAGTTGGAAACTTCCAATCCTTATTTTCTTTCATTGTGGCTTACATACTCTCATGAGGTTGAGGTGGTGTGAGGATACAATTGCCTTACGTGTTCTTTATAAGCTTCAAATTTTGGGTTGGTGTCAGAGAAAAACTGCCACATCTTTGTTTCCATCTTATTGTTTAGTGCTGCAGGAGTAAGCAAATTTTATCTAGGTAAACATCATGTCTTGCTAGAAAATACCAAATTGATGTTCTCCTTTCATTTGTTGTCTTTTATTTACTTTCTTTGGCTTAGAATCATCATGAACTTTGAAAAAAAAAATGCAATACATTGGGTTATTTCCATCTAGTAACTTGCTGGTTTTCAAAATCTTTTGATCTTCTATGTGATTTTTCTAGCAAGACTTCATTTCTTTCCCATACGTTTTGAACTTTATTTTCTAATTATTGCCTTATTCCTTTTATACTGTAGGTTTTGGAGGGTATGCATACCTATTAGAGCCTTTGTGGTGGGCTGGCATGCTAACAAGTAAGCTATTTGTAGATTTTGAGTCATAACTTATTATATTCACATGTTTTTTTTTTTTTTTTAAAATATTGGTAGTCAGAGGGGCAAAATCTCTTTGTCTGAAGTCAAGTTTCTTTACAACCAGTGATGATAGGAGAGGTGGCAAATTTTGTGGCTTATGTTTTTGCCCCTGCAGTTCTTGTAACTCCTCTTGGTGCATTGAGTATTATTGTCAGGTAAAACTAAAAAAAACACTTTTCTGTGTTAAATATATCTAATTGGGTCCTACTGATTTTGAGAATTTATATTTTTGATGATGGGCTAAATAGTGCTGTTTTGGCACACTTCATGCTGAAAGAACGATTACAGAAACTAGGTGTTTTGGGGTGTGTATCCTGTATCGTCGGTTCAGTTGTTATCGTAATTCACGCACCTCAGGAGCATTCTCTGAGTTCTGTAGAAGAAATTTGGAATCTGGCTACTCAACCTGGTATCATGGACAATGATTCTCATTTTTCTTCACTATACTGTTTGTCAAATACCTAGGCAGTTCTGTAATGTAATTAATTTCTTTTCTTGCATTTGTCCTGTCTGCAGCATTTTTAATTTACTCTGGAGCTGCATTATCAATTGTATTGGCATTGGTATTACACTTTGAACCTCGTTATGGACACACCAACATATTAGTTTACCTTGGCATCTGCTCTCTAACGGGCTCACTGACGGTACATTGTTTCTCCTTGAGCTGATTATTGGGAATCACATGCACTCAGTTATCAGAATTTTCAGTACCCATAAATGTGGTAAAAACTTTCTTCTTATCTTGTTCTATTCTCAAGCTCCATTTCTTTTTGCTTGATGGGGTGCACAGGTTGTTAGCATCAAGGCCATTGGAATTGCAATAAAACTTACATTGGAGGGAATAAGTCAGATTGCTTATCCACAGACATGGCTATTTGTCACAGTTGCCGTCGTTTGTGTCATCGCTCAATTGAACTACTTGAACAAGGTTTCTACAATGTGCATTTTGTTGGATCTTGTTATTCATATTTGATGTCTGCGTTAGTCTAAGGTCTCTGTAGGTGATTATCTTTTGATTTATTTATTTTTGTTTGTCTCGTTCTGTTCATATTTGCAGAGGTTATCTCTGGTTGCTTGAATCCAGGTTTGCAGTATATAACAATTAGAATATGACTACTTATAATTGCTTCATATCATGCCAGATGATGGTCCTTTATTAATGACATTCAGTCAAGGGCGATATCTGCAGACTTTTATTTTCAAAATTAATTTGTTTTATCATGGAAGGCTCTACATGATACCATAAAGTATTATTACTTCTTACTTGCTTTAGTTCTAGTTTCTCAATAATAATAATAATAATAATAATAATAATAATAATAATAATCTATGGCCTGCTTTATATATACTCATGGCTGAAATCAGTTTTACCGGCAACTCTCTCTCTACATGTTGTCTATACTCTATCTTTTTTTTTTCTTCTTAAGAAAAATAACCCTGTGTCCTGGGTGAGTGTTTAGCATGGATTATTTAAATAAAAAGAGGATTAAAAAGAGAAAAAATAAATATAACAATAGCAAAGAAAGCCCATTAGGTTATTAGTGGGAGATCTTAACAAACATGAACCTAGGTCACCGAAAGCCCATATGATCCGATGTTAAAGAACATTTTGTGACAGCTGGAAGTGGGTTAAAGAGTTGACAACAGGACTTTCTTGGGTATCACAAGCTAGATTTACAGTACGATCCTAAGCCAAATTGCTTTCTTTAAATGTATTGAACCACCATATAGATTTAATGTCAGCAATCCGAATTTCTGAACCAGTTAGCGAAGCTTTGATTCAGATTTTGAGTGTTAGATTCCAAAATGATAGAAGAAAAGCCTCCTTGGATGCAAAGTTCCAAACATCAAGAAGGGCACTTTTTTCATTGGAAACATTGGATTCAAACCCATGAAAGGATGTAAAAGTTAATCTGCCTATGGTGTTCCTTATAACACCGCCATCACCAGACATACGCTACCTCTACATGCACCTTCACAATTCAGTTCTGCAACATGAAGAGGTGGATTTGATGAATTTAGTTTGAAGTGCCTCAACGTTTCTGGATTTGAGATTAGTGACGTCAATTCAGCAAGAACTGACCTATCAAAATTGTTTGTAGGGCCACCTCCAATCTTGAAAGCAATAAAACTATCTCGAACCCACGACTTAACAGCATTTGGAACTTAAATCTGTAACTTTCTTGAGTTTTCATTATCCTTGTTTGAGAGATATGCAATTTCCTCTTTGTAGAAACCAATTTACAAGTATGAGAAAAGTGGCAAGCTGCAGGAGATATTAGTTTTTTAGCAGGCTCTAAACCTTGCTATCTATGGTTGTGATTTCGATTATGAAAGTAGTTGAATCATTCCTCTGTCGAGAATTGCTAAATTTGATGTAATATCCACATGCAACTGATTTATTTTGCTTGTTATCTCGACTGTAACGTGTTTACAATATTTTCACCTTCCATAGTAATAACTTTTATTATCTTGTAGAAAAATGGTAAATTTATAAGATGTGCAATTGGACTGTCATATTAGAACGGAGAAAAATCTTGTTCTTATATTTCTTATTTGAACTTCTCATGATGTTAAGGCCATCATTATTGAAACCATGACCCTAAATAAGCTTAAAACTAAGTGTATACATATGCATATCGCCTTTTTAGCTTTTACTGGTGACTCATAATGTTCATAACTTTCAGTTCTGTTACCTTTTACTTACAACATACACGCAAACACTTGTATGCATATACACATTCACAAATGCATACACTCATGATATATTCCCTTACTTGAGCTTCTTCATAAATGGTTCTCAACTCAGCACCAGCCCATCACCTTTATCTGGTCATGAGACTGATGCATCATTCATGTTTTGACTTATACATCACTCTATGTTTCATATTTATTTGCATTTTCAAACTTCAACTTCCTTGTGTTTACTTTTATCTCAGTCGCTGCCTATTGCCATTTGGTGTAAGTATGATTTACTATAAAGCAAATAAAAATATACTTACAATTCCTATCCATCCTTTTCCTCTTTTCTTTTAAAGAGAAACCATTTTTTTCATTTTGTAAATTGGTTCCTAATTCCTTTCTGATCAGAAATACATTTTTTACTCACATTTTTCCTACTACTTTTCCTTCTTTGGTAATTCTGACATATGATGAGTTCCTTGGTCTCTCCAATTGTACTTACAAAATCAATTCACGGTCACTTTATTCCCAGCAATACTACTACTTCTTGGTCTTTCCAGATATATGACAACTGAAATCCATATCTTAGTTATTCTTAATGTCCTTGATTAATAAGTGCCATTGCATCTATATTGGATTGGCATTTATTTTACAACTTCACCTCTGTGTGTACAACTTGCACAATGTTCTCTCTTTGATCTATTCATTTTTTTTTCAAATTTTTCAGTCAAAATATATTATGCCCTATCTGACCTTTATTCCACATGGCCTAATATCATTTCTAATGTCTTAACTATGCTACCTTCAAAGCCTCTTAATTTTATTTCTATTTCCTTCCTTGTACTCTACTACTTTGAATTCTTACTTTGTCCTGGGAAATACAAACTTTATTTCCACCTTCCTTTTTTTCTGCATGTTTTCTCTTTAATTCCCAGCATTATTACCGGTGTGACGAGTTGGTATTGTTCAACAAATTTTCCCTCTCTTTTTTTATTAAGACTCTTTCGATGCCTTTATAAAAATCATCCCAGAACATCACTGCAGCATGTTTTTCCGTCAATTGCCATTCAATTAATTACTAAAGCATCAGCACCACTCCATAACTAAAAATCTTGCAGCTATTTTGTGCATCTTTCTGTTTCTTCCATCCAGTTGTTTTCCACAAATATACGCGGATTCGGGTTGCCTAAGTAGAAGGCATGGAACTACTGATTCCCTTGCGATCTTGTCTTCCTACTTACTATAGAAGGATCAACGCATGGATCAGGCTGACTCGCGGAAATAGGAAAAAGCATCAGCACCACTCCATAACTAAAAATCTTGCAGCTATTTTGTGCATCTTTCTGTTTCTTCCATCCAGTTGTTTTCCACAAATATGCCTGCATGATGAAGCATGTAAGGTTGGGTGCATTGTATATTTGATTAAAGTATTTCAAGAGTTCTATATAAGCTCTCATGCCACATGCTGTGTTGCTGAGGGCAATTGCTAGAGCTGTATGAACTTTGTAGCTTTAATGAGTCCACACTAGTTCATTGCCCTAGGGTATTAATTCTCTGACTGTACATTAGCATATCAGAATCCCTTTTGGTGCATATGTTGGTTTGACTGATACTTCTGATGTCCAGAACCTGGAGTGCTGCTTGTTCTTAACATAATGAATTTTAACTTTCCATGATGTAATTGAGCTCGTGTATCTTCATGAGGTGCATAAATCTACAACCATGTTGGTTACATTTTGAAATTAGAGTTTTGGCTCCACTTTTTTTCTACAAAAACAATTAACATGCATTAAATCTGTTTATAAATGCTGGGCGCCGTCACAAACCACAAGGATGCTACATGGACAGAGAGGCAATCTTTCTCTTTTTCCCAAAAGATGGATTAATTATAGTTATATTTGTCGATGACATGTGGTTAAAGGAATAATCAGTTAAGCAATGAAGTGGTCTGTACTAGCAATGTAGCGTTACTGCACTTCAAAGGAGCTGTTAACAATATTTTGGCAATCTTTCTTTATCAGATTCTGCCTAGCTTGCCATGGATAGGAATCACCCTGTTTCAAATGGAATAGATCGATTATGTTCTTGGAATGCATGCTTGACAAAAATACGTCCATTGCTCGTTAGATGGCATACCTGTTGTTTGCAACGATGGTTTATGCAGATTTATCAGTGCGAGTATCAGCATCTTTTACAATCTAATGAATTTTATCTGTTACCTCCCTCAGGCACTCGATACCTTCAATACAGCAATTGTCTCCCCAATTTACTATGTCATGTTTACTACTCTCACAATAGTGGCAAGTGCGATAATGTTCAAGGTATGCTTTGACTAATGTTGGATGTACATTTGTATCGAAATGCTTTGGTTAAGTCTTGTTTCTTATCCTTTTCTTAATGGCTACAGGATTGGTCTGGTCAAAATGTAAGCAATATAGCTTCTGAATTGTGCGGGTTTATAACAGTTCTTTCCGGGACAGTCTTATTGCACACAGCCAGAGAGCAGGAAATGGCTCCTACAGCAGGTATGGACAGAATGAGTATTGCAATAGCATTAAGATGCAGAACTGATTTTATGGAACCAGTTTTGAACGGTGCTTCTAAAATCTTTAGAAGGACTAGGATCAGGGTTTGTATCCTCTCTCTTGCCCTACTTTTTGTTTCTTTTTTTCCCCTTTAACTACAAAATGGAGCCACCATGTCCAGGCCATGGAGAGTGCCTCCCTTGGATTATGGATATGGTTTGTCAAAGATTGCTCATCAAACCTGCTTTGTTATGAAATAGTAGCTAGTTGCCCCAAGTCTGGGACTCCTTTCTCATTTTTTGACTAAAACTCTTATCCACATGGCCTGTCTTATGATTTCGCTTATCTGGATGGAACACTCCCTTGTAATTACCTTGTCAGTCTTCAGAAAAGTATGCCCTAACTAGACAACAATCCTGTTCTCATAAATGTTACACCTCTTTCAGAGCTAGTCAAATCTTTTTTATCACTTCTATAGAGTTTGTTGTGCATCTCTAGAATTCAAGTCACCCTCCTGGCTGCAATATCTCTGAACTTAATTGTCCATAGAAACCAACATTTAACAGCTGAAAGTTCTAGCTCATCCTCCTTGAAATATTTCAGAAAGCTTTTATATGCTCTGATTAAATAATGTCCGAAAACTTGTACCTCTCCAATGGCAACTAGCTAAAACTAAACACATCATTCATAGTTTGTAGTATAGGCCGCTGGAGGCATGATTCCAGGAATGCTTATTTGCATATTTTACAAAGAGATTATGATTTTTTACTCTACATGTTTTATTCTAATGCATTGCCTTTTGGCCACTGGACACAGCTTCCATATCTTGGTACATTAATAGAGGATCTGCTGATACGTTGAAGAGTGTTGAGGAGGACCATTTTGTGATGTTACTAAGTTCAGATTCTCCAGATTACGTCAAGTGATCTTGTATCAAAGAAGTCTACATGGGCCATGTTCTTGTAGGCGCCTGGTGAAAACAGAGGGGCTACAGTCGTTCCATTCGGCACTTCATTCTATTCTTTCATGGAGCTGAAGTTGAGATGAGTTTATTTTTTTGCAGTTTTTACATTTGAAGCAGGCAAGTTTGGATACCGTCGTTGCAGAGGGTACGGCATAGCCAGCCAGCCAGTGAATAATTTGTTTGGCAATTTTGCAAGGCATGTTTTCTTTGTACATAGTTGTTCGCAAGTTAGACTGTTGTGGTGAAATACTGTGGTTCATAAATTCAGAAATGCCCATCAATTTCGCACTTTCATCGAGCCACTCAGGCAGGCCATATAATTGTAGCATCTCAGATTGCTCGAGAGGAATCAATCTCGTTCCATTAGATTGTAAGTCCCTGTCCTAGTTGTGCCCAGAGACATGCTAAATAGCTATATTAGCAACTCTTCTTTCTGAAAATGATCAGGATGCAATCATTTTTAGGTGGTTTGAGCTTCCAGGACAAAAAAGAAAAAAAAGGCAGAAAAGAGAGATTACTGAGATGCAATCATTTTAAGGTAGAACGGTGGGTTGTATGTCTTAAGGTGAATTATTTTTCGTAGGACAGGTTATTAGCTGCATGTAAAAAAATTTTGCTCTGCTGTGATTTTGTATTCCTCATGTACTCTGAGGGCCTATTTGATTCCCAACAATTTAACCAAAGTATCCGAATAGCATTATTTAGAAAAGGAATCTATTCCTCCCTTAAGGAAAGCTATTTGATCTCTTGAAAGCTAGTATGGAAGGGGCTTTTTTATGCGAGATATGTTTTATAGGCTGGTTGCATCATTCTGGAGGAGGACTCGTCTCGTTGATCGCGCGTCTTTGAGAGGAGGGGTAGGAGGAAGTGGAGTACCCGCTTCTGGGCAATATGTGACGGATGTTACGGAAGTGTTGGGCTATCAAGTTGCTGACTGGATCGTCTCGTTTGCTGGACTTAGCAATTCTCATTTTCTTCTGCTTTGTCTAGTTTTTTTGCTTCCGATGTAGCTGGTTGTGGTCATATTAGAGCAATATGAACAGTTGATTCACCAAAAAAAAAAAAAAAAAAAGGCCGATAAATGAAAGCTACGAGTTCGCAATTGGATAAAGGAAGAGAATCTTGCCTACGAAAACAACAAAATAGCTAAAGAAGATGATAACACCCTTAACAGGAATAGCCAGATAGCTCTAATCCATAGACCCAAATCTTTAATGTTTAAACAGTACATAACCTCAAGCGGTGCGCCACTGGCTACCTAATTTTTTGTTTTGTAATCATTGTCATCACATTAGTGTCATATGGGCCTGTTCAAGCCCGGCTTTTTTGTTTTTTTTTTAAAATTTTAGCAGCTCGATAGATTATATTGTTCTAGAACATAGAATAGTCTCGTAGGCTCTAGAGTACATCGAAAATTATTATAAATAAAAAGGAAGGTGCAGAGAAAGTAAGATGGTCTCGTAGTTCTAACGCTACCATTGGGCAACCAAAAAAAAGATGACCATCAGTTGCTGGTACTTTTTTTTTTTATATATCTGTGTCCCAGGGCCCCACCCAAATGTCACATGCGTGACTTTTCTCCTTCCGATCGCCTCGCAAAGCGAAGGCCAAGGACTTCTCGCACCGAAAATATCAGAGGGCGAGGCAGGCTATTATTTTCCCCTTTTCACTTTTTGGGTTGATTAATAAACCTTTTGAGATCGGATATAGATATAATCAAATCCAAATAAAATTGCTATAGAATCTGTTTGTATATTTCTGCATGATTGGACTAAAATTTTTTGAGGAATCGGATCTGATCCAACATCGACATGCACGGATTGTGTCTGATCTCACGAATAAGATCCTAAATCTATACTACCATTCAACTGAGAGTAAATTTCTTTTTATTTACTTATAATTGCTTCATGAGGATGTATCAGTTTTAAGCTTCCGATCGGATCGAAGTAAAGAAAATTAAATGACCGCGTCTCTATTTCAAAACCACAAACACAAATCCCAAACCGAATCCAGATCTGGAATCGTCCAAAATCCAAACCCTAAATTCAATCTTTATGGTAATTGGAGCGATTTTTGAGCATCGAAACCCTAATTTCCACTTTCACAGCAATGAAGGCATGGAAATCTCTAAAACTGCAATATTTAACCGTTCAATCGAAGAAAGGAAGGGGAAAACACGATCCTCTTGTAAAAGGATAACTTTATTACCGTTGGTACTCAGGTAAAAAAGAGTCTTACAGATAAAGCTCTCTTCCCCCACAAGCAGACACGATAAACCATAAAATACAAGAGAGGTAAAAAAAGATAGGGCGGCGAAAGAAGAAAACACCACCAAAACACACAGATCATGACATAAGAACTCCAAGACATCAAAGATAAGATGACGACATCAAACGCGATCCAACGAAGAAGGGGAACGACGACGAACCGATCAGCAGATTATTTCAACTGGCACGATGAGCAGAAGGGGTGAGGGGGATTTAGGGGGAGATCGATGGATCGATCTAAGCGAGCTGGCCGCAGTCGGCGATGGTGACGGGCTTGGAGGTCCTCCCGCTCTGGGATCCGACCTTCTCGATGGCCCTGACGACCTCCAGCCCCTCCACCACCTGCCCGAAGACGACGTGCTTCCCGTCGAGCCACGAGGTGGTGGCGGTGCAGATGAAGAACTGGGACCCGTTCGTGTTGCGCCCCGCGTTTGCCATCGACAGCACCCCGGGCCCGGTGTGCTTCTTGACGAAGTTCTCGTCCTCGAACTTCGACCCGTAGATCGACTCCCCGCCGGTGCCGTTCCCGGCGGTGAAGTCGCCGCCCTGGCACATGAACCCCGGGATCACCCTGTGGAACGACGACCCCTTGTAGTGCAGCGGCTTGCCGGACCTCCCGGTGCCCTTCTCGCCGGTGCACAGCGCCCGGAAGTTCTCCGCCGTGCGGGGGACCACGTCCGCAAACAGCTCCATCACGATCCGGCCGGCCGGCACACCGCCGACCGCCATGTCGAAGAAGACCTTAGGGTTCTGAGCCATCGCCGATCGATCAGAAAGAAATCTGGGGTTAGGGTTTCAAGGGTTCCGAGGGCTTCTCTCCGGCGCTGGCGTGATCCAGAATGGCAAGGTTTTGGGTGGTTATATAGAGGAGGCATTCGTCCATGGATGAAGCTGGACCGTTGGTTCAAACACGTGGCGCGTCTGGAAGCGTAAAAGGGTTGGAGAGATTAACCAGGGGTTAGGGTTGGGGGTTAAGAGGAGGCGAGGGGAAGGTGTGGGTGGGATCTGCGGCTGCCACTTGTTGCGATATTCTCGGGAAGGGACAGGCGGACGGCACGTGAGCGCCCGGGGAATTAAAATATTAAATCATCGACTTCCTCAGTTGCTACGTCTAAGAGCAACCTCATAACGATTTGTAGAACACCATAGCTAGAAATGGCATCTAGTAACAAAATTTGGGCTGTAAACATATGTGAACCAATACGTTTAGAACTTTGGATATTTGATAAGATCCAAACCCACTTGAAAATGATAAATTTTGTCTAGATAAAAAATGTTCATATCTATATTGTTATTACTATTATTTATTATCGTTATTATTATTATTATTGTTATATAAAGTCATGAATAAAATTTGTTTAAGAAAAATCTAAATCTTTGAATTTGTTTGACAAAATCCTGTAAATCTAAACTTGGAGGAATCCATAATATAAATAAAGTTTAAAAAAATTGGTTAAAATTGTCAACATCTTTTTTTTTGGTAAAATTGTCAGCATCTTTAGGGCCCTACAAATATTTATTGTAGAGATTGAAAAGAGGTCTTTTGGATGGTTTAATCATCAACTTTTTTGTATTTTTGTGAAAGTTTATATGGCAAAATAATTTATCAATAAAAAAAAGGGAGGCAAACGAAAAATTATAGCCCTTGTATACTTGTTTTAATAATTCATCAAAGAGAATGTGAATATTGGATGTGGGAATAAAATTTAAATATAAATCCAAACATGATCTATCTTACTGGAATTGGGTTAGACTTTACATGGATCCCAACCAAATTCAACACATTTATGCTCTTGCTTAAAGGTTAGGAATTAAGTGGACTTGGATAGGCAACAAAAAGTATAGGATAGAATTCAAATGGAGCCATGATTTGTGGGCACTTCGTACTTTTATGCCGTCCATCTACACTGTGCAATTGGATAAGGGCGGTACTAAAATTGGTTTATAAAACTTGTAGCAAGGTGTGTTGAAAAGAATTTTTTTATGACAGTTATGGGGTACAATGCATTATCTACTTTTTCCTAATCATAAATGCTATTGCTTGCTTATTTTATGGGTGGGTGGTAGCAACCTTGATACCGCAAAAAAAAAAAAAAAAAAAAAAAAATTGCGAATGGCATGTACCTTCCATCTCAACTTTAAAGGGCACAATTTTGATCGACTTCATAAATAACCTTTATTTCCCTTAAAAACTAGGTGCATGCTTAATGGATTTTGGGATTTAGACCATAATGCAAATGTAAAATCTACAATGTATATCTAAAACAAGTTTCAAGGTCTTTTTATGTGCCGCACTCAGGCATGCAGTAGAAATTTGTGGCAAAAATAAAATTTCAACTATATATCATATGCAACTCTTATCTAATCATAAATGTAACAAAAGCCTTTGGACCGTGTAAATCTAACTTTCAATCAAAGCCATCCATCCATATTACTTTTTTCTCCAATGACATATATCCAACCATTGCAATTTAATAAAGTGGATAGCACTATGATAATATTTGACTTCTTATGACATGCTTGTTATCTTTGGATATCGTGTCTGAGATTTAACCTGTATTACACAAAGAGGAAAGATATATCCAGCCATTACAATTTTAATAAAGCGAATAATCTTCAACTTAAGTTGTATACAGCTGCACTTACAAGACTCTAAACAGCCTCTATATGTAGTTTAAACTCTAAGATTAGGCAACTCCATTCTAATGTTCATCTCCATTTTTTTCAACTATTACCAAAACACTCCTTTTA
Source organism: Phoenix dactylifera (assembly GCF_009389715.1). NCBI lineage: Eukaryota > Viridiplantae > Streptophyta > Magnoliopsida > Arecales > Arecaceae > Phoenix > Phoenix dactylifera. The sequence continues at coordinate 4,831,469 of NC_052409.1, read as the reverse complement.
AATACCATGCCTCCTTTCTTTTTCCCTTTTCCTCATTGGTGGATGTCTTCTTATCATATTGGTGACCAATCCTACTGCGGAAGAGATAATTTAAATATTAAATCATAGACTTGATGGATGATAGGCATTATAAAAGAATCATGAAAAGACAAAAATATAATACAAAAGTCTGCTACGATTGCATTACCCTCCAGTTTATTATGATAGAAACAAAAACACAACATAGAAAATCTTTGTGACAATTGTATTTTCTCCTGTTTGTGTAAAAATTTACAACAAGATGATGATTGAAAAATATACTTTTCAAGGTGATTGGTTGTCCTACAATTCACCCAAGTAGTGCTCAACATGCAAGAAAGCCATCGGCATTGGAGGAAGGCTAGTTGTAGATCAAATACTATGATCTCTTAGTGATGCTTGCTCAGCTTATATCCTTAGTGATCCTGGTTCTCCATAGTCTCTTTATCAAGTATAGCGATCACCTTTGATATTAATATTGCGCAACAATTAAATCCTTGCCAACGATCTCCTTGATCAAAATAGAAACCGGAAAAACACATCTCATTAAGTAGTGCTTTCCTAAGCATATCTCCTATGTGATTCTATCTGCTCCTCTCTCCATGAGAGATAAACCTGGCATCGTTTGCTGGAATTCTAGTTTATGAAATCATATCAGTGCTCAACAAGTCTATCTAGAAGCATTCTCACTTTTGAAGAGGAACAATAGAGAATTCAAATAAGTTTGGAACATCAGGGCCCATAGCTAGGTGCTTACTTTCTCGCAGATATTGGCATGAGGTAGGATTCAAATAACTCTTTTCCTTCACTCTAGATTGCTGACCTGCTATGCAAGAGAGGTGGGGAAGTTGTCGAGAAAATTAACTATCTCTTATTTTGATGTTGCCATTTCACATTGTTTTAATCATATCACCCGTCTACTTCCTTGCAATCACAAATAGCTAGGGACATGCCTCGACTTTCTGTAAAACCATTGCAAATTGGGTGAATGAGCATAACAGAATTATCTTTGCATATGCACTTTGGCAAATTTGGTTGGCAAGGAGCCTCCAAATCTTCAAGGGAAGCAAACCTCAGTCTATGTCATTTGCCATACAAGAACAAATTGTTGGAGACGAGTTCTCTTCAATCATGCATCTAGCCTCACCCCACATAAATAGTGTATTGTGTTCCTCACTCTAGGGAGATTCTCCCTCCTTTCGTTTTCTACAATCTCTTGCAAAATCGGGTAATTAGGATTTTGCACATTTATCATGAAAGAAATATGCTAGTAGAACATCTTGCCAATATAGCTGCTAAGGCTTTAGCTTCCATTCACAGAATCTATGCTAAGAATTTTTCAAGATCCCTCCTTTACTATATCAATTCGGATGTTGTTGGTTGTTTCTTCCTTGGATTGTAACATTTGGAGTGACCCCTTAATTCTACCAAAAAAAAAGAAAAGAGAAAGAAAGAAGGGGAGATGCTTGAAGGGATTTGTTACTTGACCACCCATTCTTTAAGCATGCAGCTCATTGGAGGCTATTTTAATAATGTGTCGATCTGTCACAAGCTAGCCACAAGTTATATTCAATGAGTAACTCAACTTACTATGTAACTTGAGTTGTGAGTATCCAAACAAGCAAATTGGACTGGATCTTCAACTTGAGATACAAGCAGCTTCACTTATAAGACTCTAGATAGCTCTTATATATAGCTTGAACTCTAGGGTTAGGCAACTCCATCCTAATAGTTATCTCTGTTTTTTCAACTGTTAACAAAACATTTTTTTTAATATCATGCCTTCTTTCTTTCTCCATTTTCCTCATGGGTGGAAGCTATATATGGAAGGTAAATTAAGTTAAAGACATTAATATTATCATTTATTTTTCTTTAAAATATGGAAGCTATATAAGGCGATATCTTAATGGTAGATCTCCTCGTGCTAAGAGTGAGATGCACGGTAGACATTGCATTGAATAGCTAAAAGATTGTTCTTTGACACCAACACATGTAATCCAAGAATAATTTGTTCTTACTCTGAAAAAGCTCTATACATACACCACAATAGCATAGAAGATTTAAGTCTCCTTTGGATGCAAACCTACCATCCGACGATAAGTTCCCATAGAAGCAAATCTTCAAGAGAGAAAGGCAGCCACATAAGAGAATTGATGAAATGAAGAAGCCTCACAAATCATAAAATCTCAAAAATCAATTGTCCCTGCTATTTGGATACTTTATGACTCCAAACTTCCATAATTACTATAAATCATTTATCTTTTTTTTATGCTTTTTTTGATGCTGATCTCTTCTTGGCCCTCACTATATGTGGTATAATCAGAGGATAGCTTGCTAGAGTATTGAAACAGGCTCTCAGGGATGAATGAGATGCTGATTATTATTCTTCTTTTTTTTGTAAATAAGGTAAATCACCTCTAAACTAGTTTCCAATATCCATATTTTAAAACCAAGTTAATGGATTATCTCTTATGATCCTTGAAAACTTCTCTTTCATGAACTCATAGCTCTTTTATAATTCTTATTTTGTGAAAAATTAACCATATCCCTAATCTAGCTTATTCCTAGTCAAATATTTCAAGCCTCTTCAATCTATAATTTAAATATTATGGGATATATATAGTTAATATAGTATCTATAAAAGGATTAGAAATATTTAGCATAAGGTTACCCTTCTATACTATTGATTGCGTATGACCAACTCTTTATTTTTTTAGTAGATCGGTAGCTCACACTAGTTATGCATGAATACTGCTAGCTGAGTTAAAGGACAAAATACTGCACAAAGGTGGAGGGCCGACCCTCTTTTTACCAGCTCTTGGAGGCGAAGCGAGAGAGACTCCCCGAAACCCGAGAAAGTCCCGTCGCGTTCCGGTTTTGTCATGAATCAAGAAGCGAAACGCCACGCCACGCCCGCAAGCCCCTCCTCTTCTTCGACCACCTCCTTGGACTCCGGTGGAAGCGCGAGAGACCCCCATCGCCCTCCTCCTCTCTCGCCGCCGTCGCCGGCAATGTCCGCCGCGGTCTCTCCTCTCATCGCCGCCCAGCTCAACTACCTCCTCGCGCACTCCCCTCTCCCTCTCAAGGTAATCACCATCCCGATCCGGATCGAGTCCCCGTCTCTTCAAATCCCTATGTTTCTTAATCCTCCCAATTTGGTGCTCTTTAGGTCGGACAAGTGTGGGCCGGAAGCAAGAACGGCCGCTACGCCGACCGCTTCACCCTTCTCGTCCCCTTCTGCCTTGATTACATCAAGTGTCAGTCTAAATTTATGATTTTTCCGTCGTTTTCACTGGTTAGAAATTCTTTTGCGTTCTTGAGTTTCTGGATGTTGGATTCTTGCAGGGGATGTTGTATTCAATGCGGGGTACCCGTCGGTGCCGCCGGACTTTGTATTTCCGCCGGAAGATGACGACTTTCACCCCTTGATTCCTGTTGGCGATGTCAAGGAGGAGAAGGAAGGGGAGGGGGAGGGGCACTTGAGCAAGAGCAGCTTGAGCGATTGGAACAGTAAAGACCCTTCTCGGCTGTTGGCTCTTGTTCATGAATTGAGGTGGAGTGTGCCCACTTAGGGTTCAACTGAAGTGTCTGTTGTGGAAAGAATGGTCCTTTTTCTTTGTTAACCTTCAAAAAGAAAGAAAGATTTTTTTTTTTTTGGGTCATGGCTGCTGAGCCTTTTTTTTTTAAAGAAAACTTTTTTGCATATAGGGATTTATACATGCACTACCAGAAGAAGCGGATCGAGGAGCTTGATGATGCGAGGCTGAAGTTTGAAATAAGCACAATTCTCTCGAGAGAGGTAGTAAACTAATACCGACATGTTCTTTTTTTTCTTTTCTGGTGCTATGATCGTAAAGGAGTCCTTCTAACTAAACTCAGTTTGGTGCTTCTGATTTCAATAACAAAGGCTTGATAAGATGATATGTTACTCTAATGATGAAATCATGAAACTAATTCACAAACAAACTGGTGAACATGACTAGATGGCAAGCGGTCATCAAGTGGAACCGTCATTGGAGAACAACAGCCATGCTACATATCTTAAGGTGGATTGCTAGGAAGGCTGCGAGGTCCCCATCTTATTAAAGTTTTGTCCAATACATATGTAGCAAAAAAAACTCCCACTTTAATTAGTCACTTCTCTGTTTTTTCTTTTCCTTAAAAGGGCCGATAACTTAACCAAAGGATGCATTTTTCAGAGATGGGGCACCATATACGTGTAGAGATTGGAGAAGTGGAGACTTTATATTATAATAGTAAAGAAGCAAAGCAAAGCACCCTAGGTTGAGGAATCTAAAGGTGATATTTCTTAAAGAGGTTATTACAGGAAAGAGAGCTACAATCCTAATTGATTCAGGAGAGATGCACATGTGGCATGGGCCAATACAAGGTGGCTCAAATAAGGATAAAAAATGTATTCATGTACTTAGCAGTACAAGTTGGTATGGGATCAGTATAGGGCGCTATGGGGTGGTTCAGGGACACACAGGTTGATATGGGTTTTGGATATGTGGATACTCTAAAATGATGCCTGGTTGGTATGGGTAAAACATGAGTTTTTGCTGATCAACTGATCTTTTAGGCCTTGAAAGGATGTTCAGCAGCAAGATTTAATGAGAAACAGGGGGGTAATACAAGGCTCATAAGGAAAATATGAGGGGAATATCAAACTTTTGTGTGGGCCATGGTCCTTGCTGCCCTTCTCCCACTCTGCCGTGTTGGACAGCAATGATGACATGTTTTGCACTTATGTCGGTCTCCATAAACACTTGTCTGGAGATATGCTTGTGTTATCAGGTCACCTAATTCAATTTCTCTGGATTTTCTCAAGATAGAGAGACTCATGCATGGAAATGTATGTATAGTCTTTAGGCAACCTTGTAGCTTCATCGTAACTTGGATTCGCTTAACTGGATAAGGTAGAGCTGGCTCAAGTAGGTGGTATTTGGAGAAACAATTTGTTGCTCCAGAGAAATTAAGTTTGGTTCAAATTTGATGAGAGTTAGCAGCTAATAAGGTTTCTAATGTGACTATATCAAAGTGAGTTTTGGCTGTCATACATAACAAACCTGACTTGATGGAGAAATGCTAAATCCAGAATTAGGTTTTAAGCTTATGATGTATTTCATATTATGATGAGACTGATGTTTTGATCCCTGGTGTAAACTTTTTAATGTTATCTTATGGGTGCCGTCTCATTGAAATTACTGTATTTTATCCATGTCAAATAGTTTTTGACACTATGCAGTTTGCCTTATTATGTCCTCACGGTTACTGGCTTTCATCAATGAGGAAAAGTACATGTCATTGTCTATAAAGACACAAATGTGCATAATTATCATGAAGAGACCTTCTTGGCTTTACTTTTCTTTTTACTAGTATGGTTGTATTGTATCTTGCTTAACCATGAAATTGAACATGAGTTATGAACAAACTTATATATAACCAGATTTGACATTTTTGGAGGATCTGGAATTTTCTTTCTTTTTCTTTTTTAAAGTTTTTCTTTTCCTTCTAATGTGTAGAAGATTTTTGTTTCTATAATTTCAATACATACATATACATACATACATACATACATACACATACACATACACATACACACATATATATATGTGTGCATATATATATATATATATATATATATATATATATATATATATATATATATATATATGCACACACACACACATATATATATATATGCACATATTTATGTGTGTGTGTATATATACATTTATATGTATATATAGTATATATATGCTCCCCCCCTTCAAATAAAAAAATGAATAAGTTCAGCCCTTGTGTATGCATCAACTCATTAGTTTTACTGGCATGATGTAATGTTGTGTTTTGATTTGATTTATGGTTTAAAAGCTGTTTGAGTTAGTGAAATATGTTTCTTATGTGTTCTGAGATGGGTAGATCATGACCAATTTCCTATGATATATTTGAACATACTAGATAGTGGGTGTCAATCTACCTATCCACTTTATGTATATGTAAGGGTTGTCTAAAGTGTGTGTGTGTATTTGTTTCATGTCTTTTAAATGCCATAGATCATGGTTAACTGTTTGAATTGTCGATGTGGAAGGGCCATCACTTATTTTGCACTGATAGGATTGACGCTTCAATCCTCATGGCAGGATGCTAGCCGATGTCACTTAAAGACGTGGCATGGATATCAAGTATTGAGGTGTCTAAAAGAGCCAGACACACTAACTTTCAATAAATGGTACAGGGGATACTAAATTGTGAGTTTGAGTGCAAAGAACATCATACCTTACTGCTATGTCTAGCAACTGGTGTCTATCTACCATCATGCACAGTTTAAATGCTTTGTTGGTTATGATTTATGGCCATCACACCTTTTAAAATTCATTTGCTTTATGTTATCATGGTTATGGCATGTCAGATGTATTCAAATGACTTTTGCAGAGTGGCGAATTAAAATAAGATGTACTTGTGAAATTGCATTCTAAGCTTTTAGGTTTCTTTAGGTTTTTTATTTGTTCACTTGTCAGTACTTCTAAGAATGCCAGTTAAGTTTTAGTTAATTATTCAGCATGTTTTCCTGCTAATTTCTTAGAGATTTTCTTCTTCTTTTTTCTTAAACAAAGTTACATGTTTCCTAATTTTACTTAATGGAACAGGGGATTGAAGTTTGTATGATTTCTTCACATGACAGGGTAAGTTCTCAGAAGTTTCAGCTGTTGGTTGGTCTGCAGTATCTAAAAATGCAGAAAATATTGTCAGTGATTCCATTAATCCTTATTTCATTTTGTTTACTGAGTGTAAATTGCCTGTACATTCTACTGCAGCCAGAGGAGGTAAAGTTTGCTGTCCCTTTACTGGATATAGACTTGAACAAATTGGTTCTTGCATGTCCTTGGAGACATCAGCAAAAGATCTACTTACAGGTTTTCTCTTGGTCTCTTTGGTAATAGCTGTTCATTCTGGGACATTCTTGTACAATTATATAATCTTTTGAGATTATATAATTGGTAATACTTTCTTGGAGTTGAGGTCTGACATGCTAATGCAAATGCTTGAAATTAAATATCTATAATTGAACTGTTCATGTAAGGTTGTTATGATATATTGACTAAAAGTAATCTAGTAATCCTTTGACAATAAGTCATAAGTTAGTTTAGAAGCTTAGGAGATGTTTAGCATTCATCGGCTTCATTTTATTTTTCTCATTTCATCATTTCACTGTTCTAACTTTTCTTACAATGAGTAATTTAAATATTCAACTTATGGAGTTGGTCCTGTTCGATGGGACGCTCTTGACTTGAAATTCAAGTCTGCAATCAGGTGTGGAACTTGATGCAACCCCTAACTGGCACTATGACTCCAATCCCATCTCCATAGATGTTCCTTGAGGGGAAGTTCTTGTTTTTTCTTACTGTTTATCCATCTTCAGTTCTTTTTCCTTTATTCCTTACTGCATTGGGACGAAGACCGAAAATTGGATTTGAATCAGTAAATCATTCACAAGAGTGCAGGGACTGGGATGGAACTGGTGATGTGATGCAATTGGAAGTTTAAAGATTTAGATGGTTGAATTTTTCCTTTAATTTTCAGTTTTTCACCATCTATCTTTGTTCTATTTTCCTTTAATTTTCAAAAGAGGGCGAGCCTGAAGAAACCCTGAATGTGAAGCTGTAATGACAATTTTGGGTAATGTTTCGATTAAGATTTAGTTTTTGATTTGTTTTAAGGGCGACATGGATTAGCAAAAGCCACCCCGAAAGGATCAGCTAATGGCTGTTGCTTATCACTATGTTCATGCTAAGCTGTATTTTTTTAAGGACATCAATGCTAATTTGCTGCCTATGCTATGGGGATGAACCCCAGGCTAGTTGTTTTTCGGATTCCTTAGATGGGATGGGGCCAACAGGTTTTATCACATTATGATCTTGATTGTAACCATGAAGCTGTGTCCCAACTATTTGGGTTCTGCTACACTGCCTTTGCTTAATTGAAGAATGATTGTCATTTTTAGAAAATTTCATTTTGATCTCAGATATTGCATTGTGCAGGTTGTATTTCCTGTACACACAAGTTATTCCTCTGCTCCTTCTGCTCCACGCATAAAGTTAGTCTCTTCTTCAGAGCTGAAGAGTTTGTTCTCTGTAGAAGATGTCAAACTTCCACCATGGTTAGATGGGATGTAAGCCATTCTATCATAATACAATATTGATTATACTTTTGTTTCTAACTGAAAAGTATTGTTTTGCAGTCTCTCATGTAAAGAAAGTAACTAAGCATTATCATTTTCTAAAATTGATTTTTTATGTATGATTTGTCTATATTATTATCTAAAGGTGTATGGCTGAATATCTTCCCAATTTAGAAGAAAATCTCAAAACTCAGGTCAGTCACATCTATCATGTTTATTTTTCTGATAACAGTTCTATCTGTAATACTGATCTTTCATGGTTGCTACAGATTTATATCTTAATGTTGGGTGTCTCTCTTGATAGTCGATATATTAAAATTCACTTCTGCATGCCAGCATGGATGCTCTCTCATTTAAAAGCTAAAACTTATCTGTTGTAACTGTGAAAGGTTCTCTAATTTTTTCTTTAGCCATTCTTTCATGGAAGATTATTGAAGCTTGCCATCGGTCAATCTAAGTGGTAGTCACTTCCTATCTTATCTGGTTTTTTGGTTCATTGGTATGGATTCAGTTTGTAATTTGAAACGACTGCCTGTCAGAGAACCCAATTTTGGTTTTTTGGTTCATTGGTATGGAATGTGCTGCATCTGATGGTTATTAACTATCAGTATCTGGCATATGTGGTACATCTGGTTTATTCAAGAGAAGAGAGCATTTGATGGATGACTATGGTCCCACTGTCAAGATTTTTTAGATTAGATTTGATAAATATAGAAAGAAAAAGAGCCTGCAGACCTGAATTCTGCTTGAGATGTGCCATGGACTAAATGCGAGAGCGGGTGGTTACCAAAAAGTTAGGGTGGAGAAGCATTTGCCCCATCCATGGCAGTGTGATGTAGATATTTTTAATCCAAGTAAATTTTTTGACACTGGTTTCTCCTTTCATCATGGAGCAGACTGAGTAACACTTAGCCTTCAACGGACTTAGGCCCTGTTTGGGGGAGCTTTTGGAGGGCCAAAAAGCACTTTCTGGCCCTCCAAAAGTACTTTTAGGTAAAAAAGGGTGTTTGGTAAAATTTTGGAAAAGCTGTTTCAGCTTTTGCGGGAAGCTGAAAACAGCTTTTTGGCAGAAGCTCCATTTTGGAGCTTTCCGAAAACGCTGTTTTCAGCTTTGTCGGGAAGCGGTATTTTTGACCAAAATACCCCCATTTAAAAGTTCATTTTTTCTCCCAAAAATCCCCATCCCACCGTCTCTTCCTCTCTCACCATCCTCCCTCTCTCTCTCTCTCCCCCTCTCTATCTCCTTCTCCTCAATGCCCCCCCTCCCTCACGGTCGCCGAGGCCCGCCGTCCCGGCCCCCTCCCTCGCGGTCGCCGAGGCCCGCCGTCCCGGCCCCCTCCCGAGCACCCCCTCCCCCCGCGGCCCGCCGTCCTGGCCCCCTCCCGAGCCCCCCCTCCCTCGCGGTCGCCGAGGCCCGCCGTCCCGGCCCCCTCCCGAGCCCCCCTCCCCCCGCGGCCCGCCGTCCCGGCCCCCTCCCGAGCCCCCCTCCCCCCGCGGTCGTCGCGGCCCGCCGTCCCGGCCCCCTCCCGAGCCCCCTCCCCCCGCGGCCTGCCGTCCCGGCCCCCTCCCGAGCCCCCTCCCCCCGCAGTCGTCGCGGCCCGCCGTCCCGGCCCGCCGTCCCGGCCCCCTCCCGAGCCCCCCTCCCCCCGCGGTCGCCGGGGCCCGCCGTCCCGACCCCCTCCCGGGCCTCCTCCCGCAGCCGCCGCGGCCCGGCCCCCTTCCGGCGCCACCGGCCTTGCGGGAGAAGAAAGGAGAAGAAGGAAAGAGAGGAAGGAAGGAGAAGAAGAGAAGAAAAAAGAAAAGGAAAGAAAAAGAAGAAAAAGGAAAGAAAAAAAAGGGAAGAAAAAAGGAAAGAAAAAGAAAATAAAGAAAATAAATAAATAAATAAATATGTATATAAATGAACAAATAAATAAATAAATAAATAAATAAAAATATTAAATTATACCTTTATTATTTTAAATAATTTAATATTATGTTATTTTAAATAATTTTATACCTTTATTAATGTATTATACTATAAATATTATATTACATAACATTACATCATAATACATTAATATGTTATTTTAAATAATTTAATATTATGTTATATTATGAAAAATTAATTTATACTAATAATTATAATATTTTATATCTTTATTATTGTATTATACTATAAATATAATATCATAATACGTTATATCATAATACATTAATATGTTTTTTTAAATAATTTAATATTATGTTATATTATGAAAAATTAATTTTTACTAATAATTATAATATTTTATACCTTTATTATTGTATTATACTATAAATATTATATTATATTACATTACATCATAATACATTAAATGTTATTTCAAATAATTTAATATTATGTTATATTATGAGAAATTAATTTATACTAATAATTATAATATTTTATACCTTTATTATTGTATTATACTATAAATATAATATATATTACATTATATCATAATACATTAATATGTTATGTTAAATAATTTAATATTATATTATATTATCAAAAATTAATTTACTCTAATAATTATATTACTATTATGCTATATTATAATAATATTATTTATATCACAATAATATTATACTATATCGTATATTTATGTATTAATATATGTAATGTTTTATTATGTTATGTTGTATAATACTATGCAATGTCCTTTATGGTAATTTTGTCATACAAAAGTACTTTCTCAGTTTGTTTACCAAACATATGTTAAAGTGCCACAGCACTTTACAAATGTAACTACCAAACAGCAAACAGCTTTTTATAACAGCTCTACTTCAGACAGCTCTACTTCCAACAGCTCTACTTCCAACAGCTCTACTGCCCACAGCTCCCCCAAACAGGGCCTTAATTATTTACACTGTCAAGAGGCTTTTTAATATGAATATTTCACTTCTGCTTTCTCATGCACCCAGTTTTCTACGTAAGGATTTAGGTTTCTTCTCATTTGTTTGTATACTTGTTGTTCCTCTTCTCTTTTACTTTTTTTAGTCATGCTACAAGCTCCTATGTTTTTATGTGAGTACCCTTTTTAGTAATTTAGTGGGAATGTTTCAAAGGTTTTGGAGGCAGTTGCTTCAATTGGTGCTAGAAGATGTTTTATTGAGGCATTGCCCTCTCTATTTGGAAGGCCACTAGAAGCTGATCCGGTGTGCTTTTGGACATTCTTTACTTAGCCTTGCATTTTCACTTTTAGAATGATCTCTGAACATTTCTTTTATCAGGTTTTTTGCAGGAGAGCCACGGTGCTTGTTGTCTCTGGCGTTTTCACATTTCTGGTATGTTAAGGAACTTATCAGATTTATTTTATGTACCAGGTTCCCAGGTGACCATGTCTAAAATTAGAAGCATGGTATCTTATATAACCAAGGTTTACTGAACCGATGGTGGGCACTGTATATTGATACTTTAATGTCATGGTACACCTGTATACACATGGTGCGCTGCTGGAAGTGTGGCTGGACCATGTGTTGGTACAGTACCGTAATGAGCCTCCTTACCATACCGGTAGCATTGCAGTATGGTAATGCCTGGTACCGGGAAGTATAGGTTGGTATAGTATACCTTGAGGCAGACTCTTTTCAACAACATCATTGGCCTGACAATTAGAACATGGCATTTATAATATCACAAACTTCCTCAATTCATAAACAACATAAAACTAAAAATCAAACCCCAAAATGCTTGTCATAGATATGCTTTATATTATACTTTAATATCAGTTAGATTAAATTGAGGAAAAAATTTGTGGGTGCAAAATAGCTAGTCATGTAGATTATGGAAGTCGAATATTGGCACAAAATTGTCTTTGGAGTCATTACGATGGCTGAGTTGCTTGGAACCTGGAAATCTATTCCAGATCTAATATTTACAAGCCTTTTTTATTCATTATACTGGCCCATATTAGGAATCTTCGTGGGTTTTCCTTTTTGCTTGGGTGTTCTGTAGGTAAGCTGAGTTATATGTGACCTAGATAATTGACACATCTATTTAAGATTAATTGTTACCTAACTTCTTCTCATCGTTCTGCTCTGAGATATATAAATACCACATCTCATGTTCATGGACATTCAAATTCAAACCCAAGTATCCATGTGCAACCATGTACAATGAAACAACTGTGCCCTTGCTAATCTCTAAAATTATCAATTATTTATGACCTTAATGCTACTGTTGTTGGTCCAAGCTCCGATGAAAAATAAGAGTTTTACTTCAAAAGGCAGTTGGGTGTAAAGGAGAGGTCCAATGGTGGAAATGTATCTCAAGTTATCAATTATCCATGATCTTAATGCTGCTGCTGTTGGTTCAGAGCTTAGATGGAAAACTAGTAGCTTCACTTCAAACTGTAATTGCATATAAAGAAGAGGTCAAATTATGGGAATGTGTCCTGAACAAAATCCAAATCATCAAATTATTTATTTATTTTTAAGATGCTTTTCTAATCTCTAATGCATAACCATTAATCTTTCTTTCTTCTTGGCTAGCATGCAGTTTTATTGCCATTTTATCACTGTATGTCAAATACATGCGGCTAAGGGACACAATTTTGTTGTTGCAGGTTCATTTTTCAATCCCCACTCAGTTCCCTAAGCAACAGCCTATCTTGACGCTGCAAAGTTCTCAGGTAATTGTGTTTCTCTTGTTGTTTCTTTTTATCATTTTGAAAAATATTTATGTTTGCCACCAAGGTAGTAGCCTAGTGGTAAGGGGGCGATAATTCCGCCCAAGTTGCCCGGGTTCGAAACGCACGGGCGTCGATTAAATTAGGGGACCGGATGCCCCACGCTCGGCTGGCTTGTTGGCGGTTATGCTTTCCTTCCACTTGTACCAAGGTGGCACTGGGGTGACGTACCCAGTGGGGTGAGCCCACGGGTCGGGGAAGGCACGCGAAACCTGCGACCTGTATCGAACATTCCCTAGTGGAAGGGGGGCTCAGTAATGGGGCTGCTACGCGGGTGGGCTGGTCCCTCCCCCTCCCCTCCTATTTTTGACCAAAAAAAAAAAATATTTATGTTTGTAAATGTTGATCATTCAATATTAGTAATAATTTTGGAAATTTTTAAGCTCATACTTGAAAGTTAGGTCCACCGGGCGAGCTTGACTTGTATAGTTAAATCAAAATTGAGCTTTAAAGAAATATGAGTTGCAATTTTTCCGGGTTTGGCCAGTTTCAACACCTATGTATGAGCTGGCTATTGGCATATGAAATGTATGGGATGCTCCTGTTTTGTGCTGGACTTAGAGTTTGGTATTTTAAGTCCTAGGACCTTGGAGTAGCTATGCCTTGACTTCTTGGCATCCTAATTAAACGTATATGAGTCTAGTGGTGTTATGGAGATTCATAAACCTTGAGGGATTATTGGGTTACTAGATTTTAGGAAAACAATATTCCGTAAAACTTTTTTCTAATTGGTTTTGTTAGTAACATGCCAAAACAGAGGTTTAGGTGAACCGAGTAAACCATTTAACCAACAATATATTGTAGAAACTAATTTTAGGTTATATGAGATACTTAGGGACCTTATCTTTACCTCTTCTCCTCTGAACTAGTTCTTGTGATCTCATATCCCAACTTCTTGAAGTCCAACCTTTATTGCCTGATCACAACTGCCTGACTTCCACCACACTCCTCCATCCACCCTCCTCTCCTCCACTTGCCCCTCTTCTCCTTGTCCTCCCCTTTCTCATTCTGGCTCCTTCTCTCCCACCTCCTCTCTCTTCCATTCACCCTGCTTCTCTCTCCTCTTTTTTCTCCTCATCCTGCCACAATCTTGTGCTGAATTAGTGTTATGGATGCTTTCAGCTCTTTCAAAGCACCCCTTGTACCAGTGGCGTGCAGCTTGTGTGAAAATGTTGAATTACCCATGATTAACATCTTGAGTGGATCTTATTTATTTGTCATGATGCCAGCATACAAAGATTTTCATCAAGTACAAAGAAGATGAGTTGCATATGCATTGCATTTGTGGGGACAATTTCATGTGCCTGCAGCCAGGTCTGGATTTTTCTTGATAAAAAACACAAGGATTTAAAAATATAATTCCTAAAGAAGAAATGATAGAGATCAATGTTTTATTGTTCTTAGTGACGGCAATATATCACTGCATATGCTAAGGAGATTTCTCATCCTTGCAAGTAAAATACATGGAAAGCAGCACAGCCTTATGCATGTACAAATTGTTCTACCTTTGCGGTACCACTTATCTTAAAAAAATGTTGAATGGGGAATGGAAAATTTTTGTCATTAAGTTCCTTGTGGAACTTGATATTTTCTGCCCCCCTTTCTCTCTCTCTTTTTCTGAGGAATAATTACACAAAAAATATTTTCTTCCTCTCTTTCTGATGTTTTATACTCTTTGAACTAATCAGGCTATTCTGTAATGTTCTGCAGCATTTTAATTCTCAAGGCACCCCAATATTATCACCTCCTATAAACGATTATCCGTGGAGTCCCAGATGGGATGTGCCGGGGATGGTTGAGCGCATCTTGTAAGTAGCCATGCTTGGTAGTGTTGGGAAGCTTCTTGAAACAAATCTAATCAGATTATTGTTGCAGTGACTTTCTGGTTGACGAATGTTTGAACTTCAAGAAATATTGTAATGAGACCATGCCTCAGCAGCAGTAGCATGATGCTATAAGGTATGCTCCTTTGCATACTTGTACAAGATCCATATTTCAGGTTTAAATATCATGCCTTTTTTTTTCTTGCGGAATAATTATATTTTAGTTTCATTCCGTTAGATGCTTTTTTTTCCTTTTTGGGTAAGTTTTGCTTACCTGCTTTTTTGGTTGTAGAGAAAGGCTGCACTTTTTTTGATCTTTCTTAAAGTGGGTTTGAAGTATACACCAAGCACAGCATGGGTCGCACAAACTTTTCTCCCAGAAGCATTGTGGTAGTTCCCCACATTTTAGCACAGGAGAAGGGTCAAGGAAGGTTTTAGGTTGTGTATAATTGACATCCTGGAAAAAGATGTAAACATTGGTTCACAGCTTTTGGACATTCTCTTGCAATCCTTGTTTTGCTCTTGTGATCTCATTAAGAATTTCGCGTTGTATCGTGGCATGAATATTGTATAGTCAGGTCATTTGTGTACCTTATTTGGCCTTTCTATTCATTTGACTCCTGAATCTTCTGTCTTCTAGCTACTCGTTAGTAGAATTGCTGTTGGTAACATCTTATTAAAATGGCAAGTGGCCTTAGATCCTGGAGCTTGACAAATTATTGTATCAATTGGTGGCACCAGAAGCATCAATCTGCCTACTGAATTCTTGTAATGCTCGAGCAGGGAACTTCAGTGCTATGAGACCGAGAGGTCCAAGCTAACTGGATTGCTAAGAAATGCTCACCAAGAGGTGCTGCAAAGCTCTGATCAGACTAGCTCATCAATAAACAAATGGTGGTTTGGAGATCATTGGCATCACCATTTCATGACTGTTTGATTCTTCTTAAAAATAAGGTCTTGTTTGTCTCGCATCACGTTATATCTTAACCCCAAAACAGGGAGGTTTCAATGAAGAAAAGTATCATTGCTTTTAAAATAAAATCGCTTGATGAAAAGTCACTGGCAGTTATTAATGAAATGATTCAATTTTTCATTTTTGTTTTTGTTGGTCTCATTTTATCATCACAAATTCAGATAATGCAAGTGTGCCTTATTATCTTCTGGTTGTTGGATATTATCATACCATGAGTAGTAAAGATTACAAATTAATGTACTGGAAAGTCGGCTTACAATCTAACGGTCATTTTGGGAATTGGAGGTTGGTGGTCATTACCAGAGATCGATGATAGTTGATATTTAGGCCAGGTAAATTTATGTCAGACTCTGGACATGTGAATTGGATGCTTGCAAAAACAAAAGATTAAAAGTACAAACTGAAAATTTTCTTTTGTGCCTTCAGACATTCTTCATGTTTATGCGTCACCAGGTCTTCTCAAAGCGGAACAAGGTGCAACACTGTTAGTTCAAACCGAATTGGATATCCACATATCTATGTTTGCTTAGTGAATTTAATCTAATGTCGTGCAGCAATTTGCAAAGAACCAGGTTTTTAAAATTTGAATCCAGCCAAAGTCATTAAAGGTTGACAACATCTCATTCGATTTGACCTAAAATGAGCTGACTTGACCTTGTAGGGCGATTGGGCTTGAATAGTTTTTCTAGTTAGCCTCCTATATAGATCAAACCATTGGATTCGGATTGTATGTACAAGGCTGGATTAAGGCTTCAAACCTCGGCATCGTGGACTGGGTTAAATCATCCTAATCAAGTCCAGAGTGTGGCCACTTTTTTATTAGTTATTAGAGAGAGAGAGAGAGAGAGAGAGAGAGAGAGAGAGAGAGAGAGAGAGAGAGATTGGGTTGAGTTAGGCATGATGTGTTAGCTTTTAAAATATTTAAGACTTATTTGGCTCACAGAAAAAATATTTTCTCAATGGATGAGTATACGATATCCGTAAAAGTGATTTTTGCATATTTGATTGATCGTGAAAAAACAACATGTTCTAGAATGGCTTATGGCTTATGTATGTTTGGTTGAGCATTTACTTTTCTATAAAGTTGCGTAAAATACCTATTATATCTTTAATAAAGAAAAAGAATTTATCTCATTTTATCAAAAGTATAAAAGCATTTTGAGAAAAAAAATACTAATTTTCAGCCGGTGAAAATTAAATTTTTTTATGCTCCAAACTTTTATATAAATTTCTTTCTCATAAAATATAAAAATTTTATTCTATTTTTTTCTCAATTAAAAATTTCAATCAAACAGAAGGTCTTTCTATCTTTTTTATTGATCTTAATTTTTTCCTCTCACCAGCCAAATGTGTTTTAAATCATCTTTATAAGTAGATTTAATTTATAATTAAAGTTGTGTGCCGCTGGATTGTAGCTGGTGTAAGACTCCGGCTCGTGACCCCGAGTCTGCGTTCGACCCTTACTGAAACCAAACCCTAACTCGGAACTCCCCTTCGATCAAACCCAGTCCCGAGATTCTCCTCCAAGTCTCCCAACTCCCAGTACTGTTTTTTACCAACGCCGCCACGGCCATCTCCTCTCCTCCGGCGCCTAATTCTCCATCCCAACGGGCTACTCTCCGTTCGTTTTACAATAAAAATCCACCTTTCTTGTTTCCACCTTCATACGAGTTTTATTTTATATTTTCGCATTATATTCTTCAGCGATTTGGGGGTGGGGGGCGTTGCTGTGACGACGCGTTGTTTGCAATTAAAGAAGCGTGCTTTCTCGAACGCACGCGATGTTTGTAATCTTCCATGACTCTGACGCATCGCCCCCCTCCTTCGCCCTTCCTTTCTTTATAATCTACAATTTATTTATTTATTTATCTTAATTTACGTCCTAGTTTAACCCTGTTTATATGATTATTATCATCTTTTTTTTAAAAAAAACCATAGATTTCTTTCTTCTAAAGATTTGTCGGTATGAATTAATAATTGGGCTTAATGTAGGCCAATATATTTCTTTGGTTTTGGGGGAAAAAAATGAGCAATTCTTTTTTTTTTTTGGCTTGGTTGGGTTTGAGTTGTTGTGTGCAGCATCTCTCTCTCTTTTTTTAATCGTATTTTTTTGCTATGTATAAATTAATCCCAACTTGTTATTTTTTAATGATAGATTAATGTTAGTCTTGAAGGGAAAGAATAAATTAGGTATGCATATGGAAATATGATCAGCATACTCTTCTCTCTTTCCATTCTGATGGATATCTCCAAAGGCTTGATAAAAATCTCCTAATTAATATTGGATAAATTTTTTGACTCATCTTATGTTATATCAATTGCAGAATAATTAAATACATCACCTAATTTTTAATCTGCAGTACTCCTAATTTTATATATATATATATTGTTCATCATATTAAAGTGTTTAGAATACCGTTCACAAATCAATTATAATCCTTCACAATGTTTTACCAACTAAAACATCAGTAATGAATCTTTTTAAACCCCATAAATAAAGCACTTCTGGTGTGGATTACCAGCTCAATTATCTCGCTAATGTACTATTTTTAAAGAAAACCTGCTAATATTACTATATATTGAAGCATGAATGTTAAATCCCTTTTTCTGTATTACCCTGGTCAAATGAATGGGCATTGAGACACATGAAGTGGGGTGGGTCAACCATAGCTATCAATTGAGCGTTTCTTTTTTATTTTTGAAGGTAAAAGCAAAGCAGATTCAATGAACCAAAAATTTTCTTTATATATATATATATATATATATATATATATATATATATAAGGTAGATCCATGCTTAAAAAAAGTGATCAAAATAAAAGCACTATAATGAAATGAGTCACAATCATTTTCTGGAACGACAGACTGGATCATCTCCTTCACGGCTCACTCACCATTTAAGAAAGATTTTGATTTTTTGGACATACTTTGATTGATTTAATTTTTGCCTCAAAGGGGAAGAGTCATCCAGTGGTTGATGGAATGGATCGAGTTGGATCCTCTTTTTTTTTTTTCTTTTCTCTCTCTTCATTTTTGGTTTTTTATGAAATATAAAAAAATTATTGGTTGTAAATAATTGATACAAATTTGTACTTTGGTGTACCCAAAAAAAAAACTTCAGGCGTCTATAAGTTCAAATGGCAAGTTCACCGCGCCCACTGGTACTGACTTGGTTTTCTTTCTTCCTTAGTTAGTATGGGATAATCTCCACTCGTTATTCTACACCGACCCCATTACATCTAGGTCAAAAACTAAGCCCCCACAAAGTGAGCTAAAGCTGGTGAAATTGGGCCTCCGCCCATATCATGCAAAATCAAACCTCCATTTTTTTCTTCTTTTTTTGTAAGAAAAAAAAAAAGGAACCTCCGAGCCTTTGCCTAAGTGGCTAGAGATGGTGCCATTTGAGCAAGCATTTGGTGGTCTAACTTGATGATTTCATGCTAAACTATCATTTATACTTGGCAACAATTCCTACAAGTTACACCAATCCCTTCTTGCTTTGTGACAGAAAGAAATTTCCAAAAACAAACCTAGTGTATGAAACAAGTCCGGGGGCATTAAGGTAGAGGAGAAGCCGCCACTCTTGAGATGAGAGGCTAGATAGGTTGGCAGTCGTATTGCGCAATCTTATGCATTGGGCCGTGCTTGAAAAGGGTTAGGCAGTGAGGATGATGAGGGGAGATGCAGTGGTATGGAGTTCGCTATCCGAGATCACGATACCAGATTAGTTGCAGCAGGAGGCTGGCGGATTTTTGACTTGTCGGTAGTGTGTGCCGAGCTCAGAGCAGCCTGGGAGAGCATCTTCTATGTGAGGCGGATACTGGATGCGGATCGTATTATTCTTAAGAGCGACTCGGCGGTTGAGTGGATTCGGGGACGGAGATGCACTGTTGAGGTTTGGCCGTTAATCCTTGAGATTCGCAGGTTGATGGAGGAGTGTGACTCCCACCAGGCTTCACACGTGTTTAGGGAGGCCAACGAGGTGGCCGACCGGGTGACCTCCTATGCGGCCTACCACTACGGTAGTTTTGTTTGTGTTGGGAGTGGGTCTGTTCCAGGACCATTACGTAGTGTTTTATTTTCTATTTTTGTTGGCCGCATTCACACCCGCAGTGTGTGAGCCGCCGTTGCACCAAAAAAAAAAAAAGGGTTGGGCAAATCTAAAGAGGAAGATGGTTAGAAAAGGGACCGACAGAGATCGGGTGAAAATATGGATTTTGTTTTTGTTTTTGTTTTTTTGTTACATATACTTTACAATAAGAGTTAGATAATTTACAAGTAGGGGTGCAAATGAGTCAGGTTGGACAAGGTCATAAGTGACCCTGACCCAACTCAGTTCCTTGTTCAAGTACTTATTTTAGACCCAGACCCAATCCAATAGAAAATCGGGTCGGGCCGGGTCCACGGTTACAATTTTGGATCCAAATCATTCAGGTCGGGTTGGGTCTATGTATAATCCGGTCCTAATCTAAAAAACTTGGATCCAATTTGGGTTGGGTTCGGACTCCATTTAACCTTACAAAACAAATACGAAGCAAATTTCAATTCTTGCACAACGCGTTATTAAAACTCAAGTACAATTAACAAATCCGAACCCGACCGAAACTTGAACAAGCAAGCCAGTGAATTAGAGTCAACTATGGGATTCCCTATCTTGTGCTGCTTGTATGGTAAGCCTAGAGGAAACTTTTAAATGGGTTGTAAAATTATTTTGCATTGTAGTGCTGAGATATATCTCTAACTCAGCAAACTGTTTATTGACACCAAGTTCAAGCATTGCTTAACTTCACTATTACAATAATTTTCAAATTTTTTGGGTCCCAACCAAATGTTCTTCTTTGGCTACTAAAAATGAAGTTTTGGGCATATTATAAATGACAGTAATTCAAATACAGCGATTCATGATATCCATCATTTATACGGATTTTAAGAGACAAAGGCCTGAAGGATGCTAACACTCAGGGTGTGAATGTTAATGATGTTTTGGAAATTGCTCACACTATTTGAAATGCCATTCCAAACTGGTTGCTCTTGTAATGGATTCTCCCAATTGTTCTGCAGAACCTGAGCTTTTGATCGTTGTTGTTGAACCTGTTTTCTTCTCCGAACATGACATCAATATCTATATAGACTCGGAAGAGTCGAAAGAAAAAGAGTCAACATCTCCCATAATATCTATAAAAATGAAGCGTGCACACATGGCGAGAGAGAACACACCAAAGGCCATAGAATTCTGAGTATGCTTAGCCCCTAGTAGCCTCCATTTTCTGAAAGTACCAAGAAAAATTGCCCAAAATTATAAAAAAAAAATCAAAAGGGTCTGGCCGAGTCAGAATTTAGTAAACCCAGACCCAACTTGTTCTTTAAATCAGGTTGGATCGGTTCGGGTCGGGCCAAGTTGGGTCACGGGTCAACCCGACCCATTTGTAGCCTTATATACAAGAGGACTTAAAAAATAATGAATACAAGAAAATCACCAGCATCATTAGAAGCCAGCCGAGTCATTGGTTCATCGAAAAATCTGGCTAGGTTTTCAGCTTTGGCCAGGTTCTAAGCATCCTTGGTCTTGGACTAGTCAAGGGTCCAAGTTATTGGTTTCCCAACCAACAGATCTATGCTGCTTTTGATAATTATGTATAGAATAAGTTTCTCCTAAATACTTCTAAAGGTACTTACGTACCAAACTTTTTTAAGTCACATAATTCAATTTGTACTGTGCAAATTGGCAAAGATTATTGCTAGTTACTATTGTATGTGCCTTCTACTCTCAATTGTGCCATCTACTGCTGATTTGCATTTTTGTTTTTGTATTCAGACATAATTCACTCTCAAACTTAGCATTTAATCCTCGCAGCATTGTTAGGATTTTAATTCAAGAGAAGCATTGTAGGATTTTACTTGATTTCTTTCAAGTCCTTATAGTTTAATATATTAATTTCCATGTCTATTATCTTTGAGAGAATTTCTAAATCTAACGTTGTGTGAAGCATCTCATATTTATTTCACCCAATTTTTACACGTATAGAACTGTTTGTGTGCACAGAAGGAGAGGCCCAAAGTATTGCTTTTAAATTAGACCTGAAATTAAATATGTGTAATAGGAAGCCAAAAAGAAAATAGATATAAATATATTAAAATATTTTGTTAACCTTAAGCAAAAAGAAACAAAATTAGAATGCGTATATATGGAAGATAACAGTTAAAATAGCAAGAATCTATTTTTAAGATTTATACGGTAAGTTTTTGGATTTTTTTTGAATCCATTTTTAAGACTTCTGGGGTAACTGTTGAAACTTGGAGCATAGAGAGCGGCTAAAATCCAGCAAGAAAAGATTATTTAATTTTTCAGAAAAAGGTGAGAATATTATTTTTCTTAACAAGAATTCATCCTGAATGTTTACTTGAAAATAGATTAGAGGTACCGAAAACTAGGAGGACAGCGAGACCATCTAATTTTTTCCAAACAAGTTCGATTTGGTTTTGTTAAAGAAAATAAATAAATAAATAAGAGTACAGATTGAGGGGAAGAGAGACTCGAGCGAGATGGCCATGAAAAGATTTGGGGTTGGAGGGGGATTTGCTTTCTCTCTTTCATGCGTGAGAGAGATTTCCTTTCCTAAAATTTGGGGATTTTAAATAGAGAGAGAGAGAGAGAGAGAGAGAGAGAGAGAGAGAGAGAGAGAGAGGTAGGGAGATTTTTTTCTTATCATATGGAATATTTATACATGGTATATGTGTGCAATAAGAGAGAGAAATAATGGGCACAAAAGAAAGACTTGCAATGAAAGACTTTTTCTTCTTCTATCTCATTTATCTATTTTTAAATAAAAAATATATAGAATTTAAGAATATTTTTCATTAAAGTGGACAACAAACTAAGAGGTAATATTTCTTAATTTTGATTTTCTTTTTTTATAATATGTTATAAATCTTTTTCTTTGCTCTTTACATCTTCTAATAAAGAATAAGCTTTGCTTCTTGTAGGAGTATCTTCAAATCCATATCATACGTGTGAATGTTATCTTGATTGGCTCTTCACTACTTCTACAACTTGTTTAATATATCCACCTTTATCTTTTGATTTTGTTACATATCTATCACGTTATTGTTATTTTTCTATATTTAGCTTATGTTCTAAGACCCTTTATTACTCGACATTTTAAAGCATACAATATATATAATAAGCATTGTTGTCATTTTACAAATTTTTATCTTTGGTTATCAAATATACATCGGTGACATAATACCGTAGAAATAAATGGTAACTTCATCCAACCAACTCTCCCTCTATTATATATTTCTTTATGTATTTTGTTGATAGAAATTGACCATAAATCTGAAAATAGCTTCAAAAATTATAGTTCAAATTAAAATATTTTTTTAATATTTGAAATTTTAAAAACTATTAAAGCAAGTGGTTAGAGATATACTAGATATTTCTCTAAGAGCAAGAGCACCCCCTTCTTGCAAAGGATTTGATGAGGATACTTTTAAGGTATTACTGACCGATTTTGTATAAATACTTCTAATGCAACATAAGCATATAGAAGTAGATGACTTGATGACTCCTTCAATTACTTAGAATAAATTTATAATACGACAAAATAGGTATGGCAATTCAATGGAAACTTGGTGTGGAAAAATAGAAGAAAAAAAGTAGCAAGAAGAGAAAAAAGGACTTATGGTAGGAATACAAATAAGGTAACACTTGGAGAAAGCTAGTATTTTTTGTTGTACCAGACTTAGGGCTGGCCCAACTCTTAGATGATTGAGGTGGTCGCCTAAAGCCATGATCCAAAAAAGGCCTATCGCAGAAAAGCCTTAAAGATAAAATAGAAAGAAAAAATGCTTTCCTGTGAGTTCGCCTTAAGCCGGTTCATTGCAAGAAAGGCCTCAAAGATAAAACAGCCTTAGGTCCCCAAATACATTGGGCCGCTCCTGACCAGACTGTACTGGGATTTATTTACATATACCTTTTTCTAGTGATCTCACTCTTGGAATTAAAACTCTAATGGCTAAAAAGTAAACCATACAAGCATTCTGTGCATGGACGACCAACTAATCTGTGTCATATTCATGCATGCCATGACAAATGTACACACGAGGGTGGTATTTAGCCCAAGAAATAGTATAAATATAGGTAGATTGGCATTAACCTATCCAATATAGGTCCACAACAAAGATCAATACAGGTAGATTGTCTAATGGTTAGATTTTTTTTTTTTTCCAGTTAAATCTAGTATTTTGCCAAAAAGCTCTTTAAATTTTATGCAAAAATCTAAAAATATTTAAAATTATTAAACAATTTAAATTTATCTAATGTGTTTCTCTACTATTTTGTAGAACATATCTTAGGTAAGAAGCATGATGAGAATATTATGTCTATAAATTTTCAGAGGTGGATCATTTCCCCGTCTATTTTAGCTAAAATTGTATTTTATATATATATATATATATATATATAATGATATAAGCTATTGTTGTCTACAACTTTATAACTCCTTAATTTAGCACTAAATCTTCTTATCGAAGAGTCCTATAATAACAACAAATAACATAAACCGTAGCAACAGATCCTTGATGTCATGCGTCATGCTAGTGAAGCAAGTTCTTTCTTTATTCTCTCCACTCTCACTCTCACTCTCACTCTCACTCTCTCACTCACAAAAAAAAAAAAAAAAACATTTACTCCCGAATGGCAACACAAATAAATCGTCAAACCGGAATTAATAAGGAATGATCGATCATCATATCAGCGTGCATTCATGAAAAACCCACTTGCCAAGGAGAAATTATTACCATTTTTAGATTTTGGTCCACGTTAGCTTTTCTCCACGGCGGAGCAGCAGACACTCCGTTCCCTGGACCCTGGGTTCCCCAATCATGCCGAAGGTACACGGGAAACCGGATTCTCCTAACGAGATCACGTCCGTCCACGGCCAAGCCGACGGATAGATGTAATTATATAAACAAATAAATAAATGCAATGTGAAAAATTCCGCACACCAGCTGTCGCGCGGGGCGTGGCAGTCCCGAAGTCACGCACGGACCCGAGGGGACCCACGGACAATGCCAAGATTCGCGCCAAACTGTTCATCGTACGGCTGAGATTGCTCCCACGCGGCGATTTACATGTCCATCACTCCCCCACTCGCGCCCCACTCCGCATAAACCCTAGAGATGGAGAGAGAAGCAAGGAAGGGAAGCGAGGGAAAGAAGAGGCCTATCTCCGTCCTCGTGACACGTGGCAGCGCTATAGTGCCCCGCCGTGGATTTTCTATTATAAGAAACCGCTCCCTTCTCTCTCTTCCGTTAGCGGTAGCTCCTCTCTCGGGTTTCCTTCCAACGCCCCCCCCCCCCCCCCCCAACCGTCCTTTCCGCCGCCGCCGCCGCCGCCGTCGCCGTGTTGTAAAACCCCGACCGGATAGAGATGACGCCGCCGGCGGACACCGCGCCGACGGAGCAGGAGCTGGAGGTGGCTCGGATACTTCGCAAGTTCCCGAAGCTCGTCCTCGAGGCCGAGGCCCGCCGCCTCCCCGATTTCCTCCGCTGGGGCGCCCGCCGCCGCCGAACGGCCCTCGGCGATGACGACTCCCTTCTCCGCCTCCCCCCTCCTCCTCCTGCTCCTATTTCCCCTCCTCCCGATGGAAACGAGGAGACGAAGGACGGCCCCCGCGGCGGCGGGGCCACCTCCAGCCCCGCGACCCCGCTCTCCTTCCCGGCGAGCGGCGGCGAGGAGCCCGACTCCCGACGGCCGCGGCCGTCCTGCTCTTCCCTGAAGGCTTTCAAGAACCCCAAGCAGCACAAGGAGGTAAATCTCTCTCTCTCTCTCTCTTCTCTCTCTCGATTCATATTATTTCTTGATGGATATATGATGCAGTTCTCTTATCTCTCTCGATTCATGGATGATGCAGTGGGTCAAGGAACAGAGCCAGTTGATCGCCTCGTTATCCGAGCAAAAAGTCGATCTCCAGCGCGTTAGTTCTTGCGCTTCCCCGAAAATAATAATAATAATAATAATAATCAAATTTCCATCATTACCTATTTCCTTTCTCTCTCTCTCTCTCTTTTTTAAAAAAATCTACTAATTTGTTTTTTTTAAATTTTGATGCAAAAAAAAATCAGTCAATAGCGGAGTACAACGCCCTCTACGAGAAATTACAAGCAAGACATTCTTGGCTGAAAGACCTGCAATCCAAGGTAATTTCATATATTTATTGTGGATGATAATTTATATTTATGTTGAAATTAATTAATGATTTCTAATTTGAAAAATAATGGAAATAAGTCTGTGTTTGTATTTATCTGAAGGAGTTTTGGTGTATTTGGATCAGGTAGCACGGGAGGCGATGGAAGAGGTAGGGCAGAGACGGACGCAGCGCCAAGACGGCAGCTTCGGGCCGGCCCCGCCGGGCCCCACCACCCTCCAATCGCCAGCCGCGCGTTCCATGGTGGACCCCCACCACCGCGCCTATTGGTCGGAGATGGGCCGCGCGGCCCTTCCGCCGCCGCCGGTATATCGGGCTGCCGTCCGGGGGAACCCGGCGCCGCCGCCGCCGGCGGAGAGGTGTGCGTCGTTGGACCTGAACGCGAGGCCGGAGGAGGAGGAGTGGGAGCAGCTGCAGAGCAGCGCGTACAAGGCGGCGATGTCAGCGCAGGCGAGGAAGAGGAGGCTGGAGATACAGCGGGAGAAGAACTCCTACTCTTCTTCTTCTACTTTGTTTTCTAGGACTCATAAGATGCCACGATTGAGCTGATAACTTTTTGCTTCCCCCCCACCCAAAAAAAAAACTTTTTTTGGGCATTAATTGTTTTGTTCTTTTAATCTTTAGCCTTTTCAACTACTGAGAGGAGAGGAAGTGGGTGGGATTTTGGCTTCCTTGCAGGGAGGAGGGGTGGGAATTGTAACATATGGTTTGATTGGATATGGATATGGGAACGGTCCCCGAAATTCTGGTGGGCCCGCAATGTATTTGTTTGCATAGCCGGTTTCTTTTAGCATGGCTTTCTAATTTGTTGGCTAATAAACAAAAAATTTTAGTTTTATGATTTGGTTTGAATCGATTAGGTTTGCAATATATTTAGTTCACTGGGAAAATAATAATTTTAATTAATTAAATCGTTAAGTTTTTTATGATCACCTTATTTTTTTCCTTAAAATTGGGTCGAGAAGAATAAAATCTTGTTCAACCTATGAATCCGTCTATGTAACCATCAATGGAAATAGAATTTTCCTATCAATTATGTATCTTGAAAAAACAAAAAGAGATAAAGACAGCAGGAAGGGATTTATGTTGGAGGAGACTTAATTAAATTGAATTTAAAATATGATGTTGATATATCTTTAATACATTGTTTTCTCCACTTTCTTCTCGACTAAACTCATGATCATACTTATGTAGCCAGTCACTTCGCTAGTACCTTATAGCCTGCAGATGGGGAGTTGCTTCTAACACTCTGAAATATTTTATTTTTTGATTTTATTATGTGTATTCGTACTTGTTAAGTATAATCTATCCACTTTAGCCACAAAAAAAAAAAAAAAACTCTCATGACCATACCTCAACCAGTATACTAAGAAACCATTGGGTGTAAGGGGTACACCCAATCCTAACCTATTTATATATAGATTGATTTGGATAATCTAAGTTTGATCTAAGTACCAAAATCCTCGATCAAATCTGTCTGATTTAAAGAGATTGGAATGTTATAAATTTTCATCTCTACAATGTCTTTAAAAAATTATAGTATTTTAATAAAAACTAACTATAATTCGAAATAAATAGATATTGACAAATTGATTACAAACCACAATTTCTCCTTTCCGGATCACAATTCAAAAACATCATTTCCTTAGTCCTGGTATGGTTTATGGATTTTAATTCTAGTGATAGAAATTATTATCTTAGCATTTCTCCTTGCTTCTCGAGATAAAGAGCTTTTTTGTTATTCCATGGAATAAGCCAATATACTTTACTGAGGTTATTTGCTTGGATTATGGATAAGCTGCATAGCTGGAACATATTTTACTTGAACAACAAATTTACCCTTATCTTTTGAATGCATTTCCAGACAAAATTGGCTGTCTCAAATGAACAATCTTTAAACCAGCCTGCATATGGTCAACGCACGTTACCGATTGAACAGTATCGCACCTTCTTTGTCTTACTCTTTTTTGACCCGATAAGGAGGGAAAAGGGTTGTTTAAAGCATGGAATCACACTATATATATTTTGACATGTCTTTCTGGTTAATACATACCATTTGTCATAGCGTAGAACCTTACCCAAAGAGGCTAGCCAGAAGAACACGGATTCTTAAATACTCTCTCTATTCAAGCCCTAGGGCTCGTTTGGTTCACAGGAAAAGGAGGGGGGAAAGTGTGGTCAACGGGAAAGTAATGAAATGCCTCTTGTTTGGTTGGAGTTTTCAAAGGAGAGAGATGGAAAAGTTGTATACCCATGGGAATATGATTCCCACATTTCATGGGAAAGTCTTTCCCATGAGAAACATGGGAAAGTTACTTTCCCATGAGGTGGGAATCACTCCTTTTTTATTTTTTCCCAAAAAGACCCTTCAGCATTAAAGAAGCATTAAAGAGGCATTAAAGACCTAATTTTTATTAAGGGCATAATAGGAATTATACTTAACTTTCCTAGGAAAGTGGATGGTCAACCAAACATAAGCACTTTGGAAATTTGTCACTTTCCCATGGTTAACCAAACATGCCAAAAGTACTTTCCTAGGTATCCTCTTCCTAGGAATCTGATTCCCAGGAATCATATTCCTAGGAGGGAAAATACTTCCCGCGAACCAAACGAGCCCCTAATGAAGAGTCAGGCTAAGAGTTCAGATTCATTCAAATATAATCATAAGCACCACGATAGGCCTGTGGTAAGCTTTCATTAACCCATGTTACAGTGTCCCCTAGTTTATATAGGCTATAGGCCGAGTTCGCTCAATACCGTTTGTCACAATGCAGAACCTTACTCAAAAAGACTAGCCAGAAGTTATTATTTAGATTTCTTAATCCTATATAAGTACTCAAAATCTATCCGGCAAATAATCAATATGAAACTAAACACATATCCATATTGGATTCTCACACTACCAACTATTATTGCCTCTTTCTGATAATAGCAACTGTTGCTCATTCTTAACTTCAAGCACAAGTATTCTAGTTGCTATTAGTAGACATCTTCGAGTCTATGGCCAAACCAATTAGCCATGTTTCGTTTCTTCTCCTGAAGCATACGATGGGGACATCACTACCAAGGTTCCATTCTGGCCCTTCCGCCCGGTAGATTTGGTTGGGAGTTGATGGCCGTATAATAGATGAATCAAATTAAACACAATTTTTAGTATCTCACCAATTCAAAATTTAACTCAAATTATGCCACAATCCAAATATTGGTCATTGCAGTTGAAACTCTGTGCATCATATTTAGAGATCATCTCAAAAAATTAAAAAGAAAAAGAAAGTGCACATCATAATTATCAGAGAAAAAGTGCTCTTACGTTCTAAACGCCAAAATTCGTACTCCACTACATTGGCAGGTTATGAACTCTATAAACAAAAAACCATCAGTCATTGTGCATTATTTGTTGAGGGTGTCTACCTCAATCATGCATTCCCAAGACTATGGGACACGTCTCCTTAGTTGTACAGCTATGATAAGTTTGTCATACTGCCTTCTTGTCCTTTCCCAACCCTCACAACAAAGTGCGCATGCTATCATCAAAATCAATCTCCAATAGGTTATATGTGGTATAAAATAAAAATAATAACACCATCCAAAATTTGTATACAAAACCTTCATTCATTTCAAGGAGATGAGTTAGTACAGTTTCCTGATTTTATGGTTTGTCGTGCTAGGACTAAGTAAGATTTCAATAGAAGTTCGAGTCCTAATGTTCAAAAAGTACCGATTTGAGTTAGTGGACATAGATGCCTGCACTTACAAGCTCCTTCCAACCAAACATGCCTATCTCTCAAATTTTTAGATATTCAAGATTATTTTTTCTTAGAAAACAACTATTTTTTCCGAACAAATTTTGTACACCAGAATAATTTAAATTATCTCCCCTTTTATGGCTCATCAGACTCACCAATTGACTTAACCTAATTATGTGGATAAATTTAGGATTGATGAGTTCTCCAACTACAAGCAAAAGTCAAAAGCGCTAGCAACTCCAGATCAGCCCCTGCTGATAACACGGTTCTCAGAGGACACCACAAAAGGACGAGGACTACTTCCAATACATGTAGCTAGGAGAAATTGGGAACTTGTAAACCTATAGAGGATAGGAGATAAGCAATCTCTACATCAAAAGCCACTCAGCACCAAACACCAGCAAAAATAAGCTGCAGAGATGGGGAGTGGATTGGGTCCGCTGTTTGTTTGAAAAAGTTAATGTCCAGCACAGCTTTGGCCATGGATCGCGTACTGAGAGATACAGATGCAACAGCAGTGCCTCCCAATTAAGCCAAGATCAGGCATCATAAGTACCATCTATTAAGCTGGTTTACTTGTGGTTTTCTTTTGAAGGAAATTTTTATCCAACAAATCATGTTGGATAACACTCTTAAAACTTTACTGACAAAATTATCTAAAGGAATTTCAAAATCAGTAACATTGACTCAACAGCTCAAGCAAAAGGTATGTTCAGCAATTAACAATTGCGAGTTTCTGATACCAAATCTCCAAGCGAATGAGCCACCAATAAGATGCTACGGGCTCTTATACATCTGCCAGGTAAAAGCATGTTTCTTTCGTCATCACCTCTATCCCAATTTCCATAAATTCTCTGTGGATGGTAATCTTTCCCTAATTTAACTCTTCAGTATTTTCCTGCTAAGCAAAATACAAAGAAATATATGATAACTTCTGTAAATGGCAGATTTGGCGATTAGGAGATCACTATATTCTGGATGTGGACAGAATTTTTTCATTGATCATGCGACAACCAAGAATTAGTCGAGCGTGCATATCAGCATTTCCCAAACAGATACATCACCGTTATGCAGCTGAAGTAAGTAACGTTAATTCATTTTTACCATTAAGAATGCATAATGCATAAACAACAGTTTTCACCAAAATTGAATTTTCCCAAAATATTTTTTCCTTGTAGTACACAAAAAATATCAGTTTACTAAACACACTAGATGCCGACATTAAAGGTACATGAACATAACATTTGTGTCCAAGTTTCTCACCTACAGCCTTGAAAACTACCATGTTGTCAGAATCTACCTCATCTTCCTGCTCTATAAAACTGGATTAAAGGATAGAAACCACCCTGAAGAACATGGAAATCTACTTCTTCTTCTTTGACTTGTTTGAAAGTGACTGAGCATATGCAGTTCCCTGGACAACAAATATAAACACACACAAAAAAGAGAAAAGGTTTCATTTCTCTCTGGATGCAGTGGATCTAATCGGGCTTAAAATCAAAGAGTATGGACCAAACAGCAAACATGAACCATTAATACCAATATTCTGTCAGAAAAGTAGCAGGTGTTGATATGTGTGAGGAAGAGAAAAAAAATGATAAGCTAAGCACAAGATGGTCACAAAAAAGGAATATTGATTTGATATTGCCGCAGCTAATAACTCACCTGCAACCATTCATCCATGTTAGCATCAGCCGCTCGAGTACCTACTTCCACCTTAGGCATGCTCTTGGTTTTCTAAGAAGAATTATACATGAACATAAGAACAATTTAATTGTATGCGACTACACTAAATGAGCAAGAACTCAATTTTCGCAAGCCGATATCTTTATCCATTATTAAATATTTGAAAAAAAAAAGACGCGTACTAACAGTAATTAAACAGTCAACAAGTCTGTCATTAGTAATTGTTTAATACAAGTAGATTTAGTTTGTTTTTAAATACAAGTTAATAGGTCAAGTCTGACTTATACTGAAAATATGGTTTCTTAAGCCTCCTGCAGGAATTTTTGAGACCTGTACCACATCTTGGGCAGAACCCATCAACTCTGATAAGGTTCACACCAAAGAACAAAAATAATGATATGAAAAACACCAGAAGCAAAATATGGACACTAATTTTGTCAAATTTATAGCACATGCACCTAAGGTTCAACAATGTCTCAGCTCATACATCAGTCTAAAAGCACAGGCTTCAGCCAATAATGATCAAGTGGTAAACAGCAACTAAAACCATCTGGCAGAGATTTTGACTTGTAGAACTAATATATATCAAGTACACCAAAATGAATAACAAATTTGCCTATCTGAAATCCTTGTCAACATCTCCTTTTGAGGAGCATAAAGTATATGATTCCTTTATTCAAACAGTCTGAGATCACAACCAAGATTTTATAGAATATGAAAGAATTCATTAAAGTAGCTTACTTTTGAGAATCGTTGTATTTGACCATATGCCCACAATCCAAAAAGTCCAATGAGGGCAGCTCCAAGAGTAACAAGGAAAACAGACTCTATGCTAAGGAAACCTCCAGTCTCCACAACTTCAATGGTACCGTTATAAAACACACTCTGATATCGTTGCTGATCAATCTCATAAACTATGGTACCCACTAAATCAAATAAGCCAGACTGCAGTACGAACACATTAGTAGAGTCTCAAAACTCTAGCATAATCTCTTACTATATGAATATATATGCAACTTAACTGAATATAGACATGCTCGTTCAAAAAAAGACTAGTTGCTAATCAAAAGGAGGATGTTTCCACAGGGCAAGATATCATGAGAAAAAAGCAGGTGCTATATACAGGCAGCTACCTGCAAGAATTTGCTGGCAGCAAATTTATAAGGGAATGTCGCTTGAGCAGAAAACGGCACTGATGCATTGAAGAACTCCTGTGATAGGCAATGGATAGAAATGCTTGATATTAATAATGTTAACAAATAAAGGCATAGCATTAAGGAAAATTAAGACTTACAACAACTGAACTAGGGATACACTTTGCACAAAACAGATACCAATATCATATATCAATTTATTCTCAACACGAGTTATTGAAAAAAAAAAAAAAGGAAAAAATGATCTTATGATTTCAGGAAACCTAGTCCATGGAATCCTGGTAAAAAGAACATTCCTCTTATTTGCCATAGTACACTGCTTATTACACGTGAATATGAGACAATCTGATATCTCCATATGACTGCACTACACTGAATTGGCATGAGCATAACAACACCTTTCACTCACCAGCTGGTTTAGATCACCTGCTATAAAGTTAGAAAATCCTACTCGACTACTTTATGGGCATATTCCTGTAGCTTTTGCTCGAATAAAAGGTAATTCTATAGTTGGATTTTATCTGCAAGGACTTCAAGGTTAAAAATGATAGGTCCATGTTATTATACAAAGAATTTATGATGGTAAATTGTTTTTTCCATCAAAGAATATTATGCTGAGATTGAACTCCACTTGCGGCTCCAGAAAAACATCAGGATCAGTATGCAAAAGCAATATATTAAAAGTGGCAGTTAATGGACAATAAGAACTTCAATCCTTATAGACAATTAAAACAGCACTCTGATGCTTATTAGTTATCTAAAGGTGGAGAAGGCGCAGGAGAGGACTTGGGTACAAGTAGTGGGGAGCAGGTCTCTCAAATAAAAATGAAAAAGAATAGGAAGGGGGTGCAGAATTGAGTTTTGTAGGAGATCAAGAAGTAGGTTCAGCTTCTTAGGTGGAAGATTCCTGCTGCTAAGCTCCAATGGTCAAAGACAGCACAAATACTGTGATTGGATCGCTGAGGAAAAATCAAAGATCACATATAAATTTACTCTAAATCTATATAAAGTTTGTTAGGTGCACTTATAATGATAATTCGATAAAGAAAACACATTTTTTAATTATATGACCATGTTGACACCTCATCTATCCAACGCAATATGATGCCCTGTTGGAAGTTTGAATACAAAACACACACACACACACATTGTCATGCACGATTCTTTTATTTTCTTCTTTTTTGTTTGGTTAGTGATGACAAAATAATCAATCAGTAAACTACTTAAATATTTTTGTATATTCATACATGTACATAATTATGTATAAAGAAAAACATTTATATATGTATGCATACATTTATGTAAGCAAACCAGTCCTTTCTGAGAAAGAAAAGATAGGAACTCTCATCTTTTCTCACAAAATATAGAAAGGAAAGCAATGTTTTAAGGCCTATTAATTCATAATCCTGTATGCTTTATAAATCAGAGAACATGTCACTTAAATATTTTGCAGATGATAGTTAATATTCATACATGTACATAATTACGTATGAAGAAAAACATTTGTATATGCATGCATACATTTATGTAAGCAAGCCAGTCTTTTCTGAGAGAGAAAAGATAGAAACTATCATCTTTTCTCACAAAATATAGAAAGGAAATCAATGCTTTAAGGCCTATTAATTTATAATCCTGTATGCTTAATTATAGATTAGAGAACATGTCACTTCCAATTTGACGCTTTAAAATTTAGTTTGTTAGTCATCATATCCTTCAAAATTGACAGGGATTAACTCTCTTTGAGTTCTTTCCCAAGAGGCAAACGTACAATAAAGGCAGAATTTGCTTATTTGGTGCTACCGTGCATCACTGGACGGAGGGCTAAGTGGTACCATACTATATATAACTCGAACAGCTGGATGAACCAATGAAATTGTATCACTTGAATCATCATGATGCGCCATTCACACCTTTTAGAGCATCTACATTAACACAGTCTCTATGGTAAATGAACCTCTCACTCCAATTATTCTCTTTATATATAATATAATATGTTAGTGAGAAAGTGAAACAAGAACGATGTTAAATAGGGGTGCAACTGAGCCGAGCCGAGCCCAGTAGCTAGAGGCTCGAGCTCAACTCGATTTAAAATACTAGGGCTTGCGTCAAATAAAAAAAGGAAGTAATACTCGAGATCGACTTAGCTCAACTCGAATATGAACTGATCCATACTCGAGCTTGAATTGGAGCCTTGGTCATAATAAAAAAAATTAGTTAAAACAAAATATAACATAATATTATATTTTAAAATATTAAATTAATAATATATATTATAAATAAAATATAATATTATTTAAAATGCATATACTTGAGCTCGATAATAGTCGAGTCGAGTTGAGCTCGAGCAACTCAAGAGCTGCTTGGCTCATTTGCACCCCTAATGGTGTATATCACCAGAACTGGTAGTGTTTTTATAATCTACTTTTATAGAAAAATGTAGAAATGAGAATCTAATCGTTGATACTTCAACTAATGTATAGATCATAATCATCCTCAAATTTGTGCATCCCCTTAAATCACAATGGTCCATCAAGTACTTTGACAACTTCAATCATTCATCCGCACAATGGTGACATGTCATCTATTGATGGGATACACTCAACTCATAGCTACTTTCTCTTCTAGAGTCATGATAGTACGAACGAAAAGGACAATGAGAGTCCAAGTGGCAAAGCATTAATCTGTATGAGACTTAATTGCAAAAGATTATGCAAAGTTGTAGAAGGCAAAAATTAGACGGGCGTAACAAAAAAAATCATATATTTGATGATCAAAACTGAAGTAAATTTGAGAAAAACAAGCCAATTCCACCGAAATTGCAAGAAAACATAAATTTGAACTTGATGCGCCTCACCTGCATGGTAAGGTTTTGAACAAGCATGTGATGATCAAAAGGAAGATGAAGACTACCATACATGGCTATGACATTTAAAGTTGATTTGCCTGTATTCATTAATATAATAATTGCCCATTAGAAGAATGTAAAACAAGAATTCAATAAAGAATGGTTGAGGGTAAAACAAAAACCACTATAAGACACATAAAGGACAACATAAAACAATAACCACCAAATATGATAAACATTAGCAATTCTCAATAAGAAACCAGTGTTTAAACATGCATGATAGATTAAACTACTGAAAGAAATGCCCACAAACATTAGCGAAACAAATCTTATTAAAATGACCAACATGCCACAATAACCATTCAGATAGAGAAACAGAAAACATATGCTCTAGTTAAAATAATTTATGGTTCGAAAAGTACATGTAGATATATAAAAAATTTTCTCCAATTATCCTATCCATTTTGTCAATGGGCTGATCTTCCTATCCAGAAAGGTTCTACAGCACAATTTAAGAAGCAACATACAGCTTCATAAATACTTAAACAAACCATTTAATAAAATAGGAGCTCAAAAGACACAAACAGTGACATTAGAGAGATAAATAAGGTTTATTAAAGAAGAAATGTACAATTACATTAATTCTTACAGGCATCAGTTAATAGAGCAGAAGCTTAAGAGACATGAATGTTAATAGTATAATTATCTATCCCACTGCCAACTCCTCTATTGTGACCGTGCATGAAGTGTGTTTGACTGTCCGCATTTCCTCATCCTGCATGCTATCTCAATTTCTCACGACATATTGGTTAGAGCATGTGGCTGTTAACCATAAGGTCAAAGGTTCAATCCTTGCTCTAGCATTTATTATGCATTGTCTTAAGATGAATTTTATTATTTAAAAATTAAGTGTGCATCACAAGTGCCATACTCTAGTCATATACAGCTAAAAAGAACAAAGGTATCGTGTGCCAATACAGGTAGAGGTTTCAGCTTTTCACAAAGGCTTACTCTCATACATCTTTAGAATGCAAGCCGGCATACAATAATTAGTGCATGCGACCAAAATACTTAAGGCCGAAGTGGAGAATAACTATCATAAATAGATAGAGAGGATATAGGCATCACGTGGCAACACAAGTAGAGGTGTCAGCTTCCACAAAGCCTGCTTATATACCAAAGAACATACGCATGCATGTGTGGATCATTAGCCCATATTTGCACAGTCAGACAAGATACCAGAACTAAGTAAATAAAAGTCAAAACATAAAAACAGAAATTGTGTTCAGATTAACTCAAACAAAGTGACCTAATCATGAAGCATGTCTAAAGGAAGTCATTATTATCATTCCATCAGACTTTGCCTGAACATGTTTGACCATGGAGACCCCTGTGAAAGCTAATCTGATTGCAAATCCACAAGAAAATCTATTCATTCATACTATCCAACAATAGCAAGATACCTTATTGTAGGTACCATTTATTGACAAAATAACTTTAACATGTTAGATTCTCAAATTTTGAATTAAATTCACAAAGGCAGATAGCCAGATACAGTTTTCCATGAACTTAAACAAAAACATTGAGAATGTCAGAATTTACAATAAAATCAAGAAAAGATATACAAAAGATGGATAAATCAGATGATAGAATCTAGAAAAAGAGATAGAAATAGTCAAAAGTAGTATGCTTATCATACAAAAAGTGCAAGAGAGAATGAATATTTCTGTTTTCAGTATATACATAAAATGAGTGCATAATCAACAATAAAATGAGCATATAATTAACAATATCTAACGGATGATTGTTAAACAATGATAAAGGAATGAGATAACTCAACTGAATTAAGTACATGAACAGGAAAGTATGAAATATCAATAGTTAGATAGCAACTCAAGAGGCAGATAAGGTTATTACCCTCGTTATGCATGCCAACCAGAATTTCAGTCACTTCCCCTGTTGGAACCACTGAAGCCAAAAAAAAAAAAGTTTCAAAACACAGAATGACATCATAAATAGTAGTAGCACTAGAAGTAATCGTAGTGGTGGTGGTAGTGGTAGTAACAATAATAATATTGTCAATGTTAACTATTTTGAATGTTTTATGAAAATAATACTTACATTTAGCAGCATTTTTTGGAAATAAACATATTGTATCTACTCCAGAAGCTGGACTTAGGGTTCCATAACCAAAGACTTGGGTCTCATCACCAACAATGCCAAGATCGTCCCTTTCAACAACTTCAGTTGCATCAACATCTGCTTCTGATTGACATCTCACAACTGCCGAAGTGAAAATCAAGAGTTTATGATGAACCACATAGAGCTAAAAAAGAAATACTAAAGCTGTAATATTTTTGAGATTCATACTTGACTAATCGATGCTGTTGGAAGAGTAGAAGGTAGTCAGTGAAATGGAGCACAACAAGCAGTGAACCTATAGAGTCAAAGCGCAGAAGAATTCTAGTTATAGTCAATTTTAAAGCAAATGCAACAGTGTCCTTATAAGTGAAGTGACTGTATGGACTAAAACTTGAGAGATACGGACAGTACAGCTCGGGCGGAATTACATAATTACTTGGAAGTGTGGTAGATAGTTTTGTTTGAAAGTCACTTTCCAAATTAAAATAAGATAAAATTCATATTTGAAATTTGAGCACAAAGAAGAGAACTTCTTACGCTCTAAAGGTTAATACCATTATCAAAACGGCATAACATCACCTCTAGCTCTCAGAGCTCATAGAAAAGAAAAAAGAGAAGAATGGGAAAATGGAGTATTTTATTTGAGTTGTCAGTGCTCTGTAAGTACAGAGTTTGCAAGTAGTCAGCCGCACCTTGTGACTTCAAGTGCTCAAGAATTCCACCAAGCAGTTTATTTAGGGAGCTAAATTAAAAATTTCTCAATAAAACAGCATTCCAGTTTATTTTCTGAAGCAAAAATAGTGCGATTGCAGGCTTTGTATGTGAACTTTGCTTAAATAAAAGGGAAGAATAGATACATGTGGTTCATCACTTAGAAGATAATGCGTACCAAACAACCACCCCCCTGAAAGGATACACAAAAGAAGGCCCATATTAACAAGTGGGATCTGGAAATCACAAAGAAAGGCTTCTTTTGCGCTTAAAATCTGTAAGCCTATCTACAAAAAGCACAGTGCATGTATGAGCCTCACTCTAAGTGATAACTTCTTAACAAAGACCAAATCTATATCATTATATTTTTTCCAAAAGATCCAATGAGGTCATACCTCTATAGTTCTAACAGCCCACCTTTGTCACGAAACTTTTGGTCCTTCAACCACAGTAAACCCACGAAATCATTTTAGATGAAGGAGGGCTGTACCGCTGCAATTTGCAGCAATGGAACAGACTATACAGAACAGTGTAGAAAAGGGATAACGAGCTATCTAACCATTCTGAAGAAATAAGAAAAATACTATCTCACGGCAATCATCACAAAGAAATTCCACCCAAAACTGGAGAAAAAATGGAACGAGAACAAAAGGGGCAACGAAAATGAAGCTACGAATGAAAAGGAAGAATAACGCTCTCACGATTAGAAAAAAAGACTTAATTGAAACTTACACAGTGCCAATGACTAAAACAATAATGCTAGTACACTAACAATTATAATATAACTAATGCCAGTTATAGATTTGCTCTTGTTTTATACACTTTGGACAGAATCCAGGTGGCTTTATACAATAAGGACTGGAATCTGAATTTTAGCATTCCCTTTTCATTTTGGTTTCATCCAAATTCTCAAACAACACATATTAAAGTTGGGTTTCTGGATCTTGTATCACCATTGGCTCTTATCCTGATCCACAACCTGCTATTGGAATAAGGCTTCATCTCCTATCGCATTACTTACATGATGATTTTTTGTAGTCTCCTCCTTTCTCAATCATATGACTTAAATCCAAGACCTCTTCCGATCAAGGCCATTCCTCAGATATGTAAGCATCTTCTCAAATTTTATCCTAATGAATTGTCACCCTGAAACACAAAAAGAACAGCTCGGACATCAACCTTTCAGATTCCTTCATTCCATCTCCATGATCCATCGCAACTGAATTAAAAACAGCACACCCAGAGAGTAGCTTTGGATCATCGCGTTGTAGTTCTCGTTCGCAAAGCTACTCCTGATACAGAAGTATCTCTCTTTAGAAATCAATTGGTAACTTGAAGCTTTGTTCTCCACAGACTTTTCATCCTACAACTTCTCAACCTTCCCAAATGAAAATGTCACCTTTTCCTGTCTTTTCTTCCATCTCCCAATGCAGCATTTCCAAGACGACCTTATTCTTCTTCAAAACAACATATATCACGACATCAACGTAATAAACTTCTAAATTGATCAGATCTACTACTTCATGATAGAACGAACCAGCAAAAGAATTTAAAAAACAAAGTTCTATTAGAACGACCATAACATTTGATAAACAGAAAATCTAACAGATCACGTTGAAACAGAACCGAATTGCCAGAGAGATCGAGATGGATCGATATCAAAAGCAAGAACCAGGAAGCCCGGATCGATTGGGAGTTGGAGACCGGGAAGGAAAGAGAGAGAAAGGGAGAGGGAGATACCTTGGACGATCGGAGAAGCAAGGAGGAGAAGCGCGACCAGGAAGGAGAATACCCTAATCCCCATGGCTGAAAGCCTGAAAGCGACGGCCGGGGGTCGGTGGGTGGCGGGGAGAGCCGGAGAAAAATTTGTGCGCTGTTTTGGTGCCGTGGGGACTCGAGCCCTTGTTCTTAGGAATAAGAAAATATAGGAAGTATTTATAAGAAAACAAACTGCGTATTTAATACGAGATAATAATATAATGTAATATATTAATTTTTAGACTTTAAAACGTTATATTATATTTTATATGAAATTTATATTATTGTGTTTTACAATGTGTTATATTATCTACTGAAGAGATGCTTAGCCCAATAAAATACATATAATATTAACATGACATTTTTTTTTTTTAATTTACAATGTCTATCCACACTGTTCTAATATAAGTACAACCAATAGAGTCGAGAAAAAAAAATGACATAAGGATGGAGGGATGGCGATGAAACATGTTCAAAAGACCTCTCTGAAATATTGAGCAGCGAAGAAGGTGATCCAGTCTGCAGCTCTGTTTGCCTCTTGATACACATGAGCAATTAGAAATAAGTCAATTTTTTGCTATCTTGTGGATATTTCTAAGCAGTGGATGGTAATCGCCCCTCCACACTTCATCTCGAATCCACTTGACCACCATGGTTGAGCCTTCTTCCACCAAAATATTCTTAGTCACAAAACTATTTAATAATATGTTATTATCATTATAAATTAAAAATCTAATATAGGATTATATAATAGTTTTACACAACTAAAAATGTACTATATGATTATCATGAAATTGTGATCGATGTATCAACAATGTTATATCATTTTGTATATTACTAATGATTCTAATATTATATAATATTGATTTTTTTTAGAGCACATATAATATTAATATATTAAACCTAACTATACTGTGATAGGATATTTTATTTTACATGAATATGTAGCATATTATATATAATATGATTATGTGCGCCTTCTCCACCATCATCATGCATGGCCGTTTTCTTGATTCTTTCATGGGAAAGAACCAACCTTTCTCTTTCTCATACGATAAGACGAAGTTCTCTCTCTCTCAAGATGAGCCACAGTGGAATACATGTTAAGATAGCACCATGAGCCTTTATCCAATGAAATATGAATTAGGACTAGCTAAGAGAGGCACTTCACTCATGATCCTGGATGTGTCCATCATCGTTTCCATAGAACCAGTCATTAGTTATTGCAGTTTAATGCCCATGATTTGTAATTGAACAGTGACCCTCCTCTTTTCCGTTTAAAACACGGGAGTTGGGACCATCGCATAGCTAGAGAAAGTGAAGAATAGGGGGTGGGAGGGGTGAAAGGAGCGAGAGAAGAAAGATGGATGGCGGACATCTTTTGGATTAAAGAACTTTAAGTGATTGGATAGAATTGCAAATCTTTTGTGATCCTAGCTTTTGTGAATCAAACTTCCTTAACTTTAAATGATGGAGCACTAGACCTTCCGACTCAAGAGCGAGGGCGACCGAGACTCGGCGTTGGCCAACAGCCCGCGGCTAGTGACAGACCAGCTACCAGCCATAAAGAGGTAGGTGTCGGATTTTGTGCCCGGCAACAACTTGGTTAATCGACCGGGTGGTGGTGTGGATCCTCTCTATCTTTATTGTGTCCGGATCATCCATAGTACATGTTTTGAATCGTACCATTCTTGTTAGCCGCCCGTCATCCTATCACAATAAATGAGGTTGTCAAAAAATTTGGATTACGTGCTATACATGACACATTGTTTTTGAATATTCAATAGCTATCCATTCGATGATCAAATGCTGTGCTGGCTATCAAGAGGTATACAGCTCTATACGGTGCAAAACATGCACCGCATCATTAGCATTGAATGTTTGATAATCGTCCATCCGATGATCTAATGATGTGGTGGCTATCAAGAGATTTACAGCTTTATACGGTGCAAAACATGCACCGCATCATGGAGGATCCCCACCCTCAACTTTTTATCCTTGCCGTCCGGGAATAAAAGGGATAACATCTTCCATCATCCGATTGACTGTATACCTACGTTCCAATTGCCTGCCAAAAAAAAAAAAAAGCCTTCTCCGTGTACAGAAGAGGCCAGCTCATACCAGATCGAGCCCTCGACTCATCTCTCTATCCCCGTCGTGGCGTCTACCTAACCGTCACTTTTTGTATTTCTCCAACCAGCTCCTTGTGAACCGATCAATAGACAACGCAACGCCACGCTCCTAAAACAGCCAAAAAAAACCCCAACTTGTACATCCGGTAACATGGTTTCACTTTTCCCATAGAGTGCTATGATCTTAAAAAAAAAGAGCCTGCATGACTAATGGGTTCCTTTGCGGGGCTTCTTCTAGGTCTCTGAACAAATTTTTATTCCGACCATTTACCCACACATGCGCTCCCCAGAACAGCGAACAGCTTTTCCTCCGATAAGAACTCACGGCCCAAACTTGAGTCTTTCCGCTAGTGCCCTGCGAATATCACCAATCACCTTACGCCACGTGGCAGACTGAATCCAGTTTCCCATCCATGTCAAGCCAAATGTTCTGCTTTGTTTATCCATAAATGAAATTATATTTCACTTTATCTATTAACCCCGCTTTATATATATATAGAATGTGAAACGTGGCAGACGATAACTATGTTCCC
Organism: Phoenix dactylifera; assembly: GCF_009389715.1. NCBI lineage: Eukaryota > Viridiplantae > Streptophyta > Magnoliopsida > Arecales > Arecaceae > Phoenix > Phoenix dactylifera. Next base: position 4,788,864 of record NC_052409.1, on the reverse strand, counting down.
ACAAGATTACTCGCATGACAACTCGCTTGGTTCTCCGAGATACGTGTCCGAAGGAGACTCCCCACGACGTTATCCGATAAATTTATTACTTTCTCTCTTTCATCAAAAAAAAAAAAAAATCTCTCTCCATATAAAATAGTAATAAAATGAACGAGAGACGAGGGCGAAAAAGACCACATCCCCGATCTCTCTCTCTATTGTTTTGGGGGGGTTCTATATACACCCCCCCTATTGCTAAGGACACCCCCCAAAAACCAAAAAAAAATACCCAAACTAACCTTTAGTGTAATTACCATATTGCCCTTGAAATTTTCTCAGTACACCCCCCCTTCCTCCTCCCCCGTTTCGTTTTGAAAAGAAAAAAAAAAAACACCCCTCAAACCCCCCTTAAACCCCTCGATCCATTTACATCGTTTAGGCGATCTTTGAAGGAGATTTAAGCCCCATTCGAAGCATGGACAAGCAACTAGTGATTTGGGACGAAGAATCGGCCGCAAAGGTACGTGTTCCACCTTGTTTCGAAATTTTTTTTTTTCACGGTTCGTGCTCCGTTCGGCACTGGATCGCCGAACAAAAGGCTTCTGTTCGGCTGAACAGTGCCGAACAGAAGCCTTCTGTTCGGCAACCCTCAACCGAACTCTTCTGTTCGGCTGCACAGTGCCGAACAGAAGGCTTCTGTCCGGCACTGTGCAGCCGAACAGAAGGGACAGAATGCCGACGACGAGAGGGAGAAGGGGGAACGGGAGGGGTTTGGGCGTTGGCGAGGTGCTTTGGGCGGAACAGTTCAAAGGGAGACGCGAGGTGCTTGAGGCGAGGTTTTTTGGGCGGAAGGGAGAAGCCGGCGGGTGTTTTGGAGGGGAAGAGCGGGGTGGGAGGGGTTTGGGGGGTGTAGAGAGCAATTTAGGTGAGGGGGTGGGGAGGGTGGGGGGTAATTTAGGAATTTTTAATTTTTTAGGGGTGTCCTTAGCAAATGGGGGGGTGTAGAGAGTATTTAATTTTTTTTTAATTTTTGGGGGGTGTCCTGAGCAATAGGGGGGGTGTATATAGAACCACCCATTGTTTTGGTTCCTCGCTTCGCGGTGGTTGGTGCGGTCTTTAGAGGCAGCGGGGTGAGAGCGGTGGTTGGTGCGGTCTTTAGAGAGAAAGCGGGGTGAGAGAGAGAGAGAGAGAGAGGAAGGGAAGAAGGTAATGGCGGCGGCGTTATCTCTGGCACCTCAGTTCCCGGGGCTCCGCGTCGAGCGCGAGCGCGAGCGCGCCCCGTCCTTGTCCTCCGCCTTCTTTTCCCATCGCGCTTGCTCTCAACGCCGCCTCTTCTCGACCCGGCGATCTCCCAGAGGAGTCGTCGCCATGGCCGGAACCGGAAAGGTGATCCCTTTTCCCCTCTTCTTCTTCATCTTATCTTTTTTCTACCCTTTTAGATCTCTGGGGACATTTGTTCTGTGAATAGCTGTAATCTTTGAACTGGATTCAGTCAGATTAGATTTACATCTGGATCTTTTGAATGATTTAAGTGAAACGTTATATAGATACTGTAACAAATACCTAATTTTGGCTTTCATTATTAATGCTTAGGGAAGTACAAAAATAGGCTTCTCTGTAACTATATTCTAATTTTAAAATGTTTTTGGAGGGTAGAATGTATCTGATTTTGAAAAATCGGACCTTTTTATTAAGCTCAAAAGCACTTAATATCTTCAATTCTTCATTGTCTTTGATTCTGGATTTATGTATTTAATGAATGTGTGTTTATGTGAATACACAACTGAATTTAGTTATCTCAGATTTATGTACAAAACAATATGGATTTCAAAAGCAAATTGATGAGGGATAACCAGTGAGTCTTGCATCAAAACTTCAGTCTATTACTAAGAACTGAACAAGCTGAGAGAATATCACCAAGCATTGTGGTTTATTAATAAATAATCATAATACTGGGCATTGATGATTTGTGATGCTTGATGATGGATACACTCCACCAAGGTGCAATGAGTTTGTAGCGTGACAGTAACCTCAAGTGCCAAGTACTGAGAGATAGTAACAGTTGATGCGGAAACTTTATATTTTGATAAAGCAAGCCACCTGATGACTTCATTAGGTTGTTGGCCACTAAATGAGGAGGCAAGAGGATATAGTTGGAGAGATTGGGATCGAGCAATTCCGAAAATCTTAGAATATTGGAAATAACTTTCTTGGATGAATTCCAGAATTATGCAATGAAAGTAATTAAAAAAACACTTTCTTCCGATAAATAATTGTAAAAATTACTAGCATGTAGTGTTTAAGTTCTTGCTTGTTGTTACATGACTAGGTATATTCTTGTTTTATATCTGGTCAATGAAGTGTAATCTTTTCATATTTTATTTTCTTTTCAAGAAAAAATTTATCTAGGGTTTCATTATTTTACATCATATATGAAGATAACTATTTTCAAAAGAAATTTAGATCATGATAATCCTTTCTTTTTCTAATACCTTGCTTTTGCTGTGCTTGCAGTTTTTTGTTGGAGGAAATTGGAAATGTGTAAGTATAAATTCTTTCCATATCCTATATTTTTCTTTGCTGTCCTACTTTTTCCTTTTATTAAGAGTCAATAATGCCTACTGCTAATTGATCAGTAGAAATTCGATCCCCTTCGAATAAAAAAGGAGGAAATAAAGTTATTGTCTCTTTTATAGAGTTCATAGCATAGAGAAGTCAGCTTTGACATGTGATTGCATTATGAATACCTTACATGATGAGATTAATAATACAATACTAGGATTGTGCCCGTGGATGATAAAAGGTATTGTGACTGGGTTCAAAAAATGGTAGGAGTGATGGCCTTGTGAAATTTATGTAGGAAGTGAACCAGTATTCAACATCAAGGTTTTAAGCCCCAATAGTATGGGGGACTTCTTGGTTGGCTGTCTTGTTCCTATGAGAAAATGAGTCTAGGATTGGGGCGAGACTTTGAAACCCATCTATGCAGAGAAAGAAGAAGAAAGAGGAAAGAAAGAAAGGAAGGAAAGAAAGAAAAGAAAAAGGGAAGGAAAGAATGAAGAGAGGAAAGAAAGAAGAGGAAAAAAGAAAGAAAGGAATGGAGAAGAAAAGAAAGAAATGAAGGGAAGAAGGAATGGACGAAAGAAAGAAGAAGAAAAGGGGAAGAAAGAAAGGAAGGAATGAAGGAATGGACGAAAGAAAGAAGAAGAAAAGGGGAAGAAAGAAAGGAAGGAATGAAGGAAGAGAGGAAAGAAAGGAAGCAAAGAAGGAAGAAGTGAAAGAAAAAAAGAAAAAGGAAGGACAAAGAGAAGAAGGAAAGAAAGAAGAAGGAAAAAAAAAGAAAAAGGAAAGAAAGAAAAGAAGGAAGAAGAAAAAAAGCAAGGCAGAAAAGAACGAAAACAAGGAAATAAATAAGAAAAAAGAGACAAACAAAGAAAGAAAGGAATAAAGGAAAGAAGAAGGAAAGAGATGGAGGATGCTCAATCGGGAGACAGGGTAGGGTAGCAGGGTGCCCGTTCAATGGAGAAGCTAGAATACCCCATCCCATAAGATTTAAAACCTTGTTGAAAATCACTTATTTATAAATTTTGCTAGTAACTATAGATTAGTTTATGCTTTGTTTAATTTCAATTTATTGTTGGATGCAGAAATTAGTTATATCCCGTGTGAACTCACCATCAGGGTATATCAAATGACATTATTCCGCAACTCTTTTCACTGAGATAAGTGAGGATTAGGAGAGCCGAGGAAGAGGATCATAAGAGGATGCAACACTTCGGACACACATGAATATCCTTGGAATGAGATATTTTGGAGACTTGGCATTCCAAGGGACCTACCAGTCGTTAGCAAATCTGAGTGAGAGTTAGTACAGAGGGTGATAAAAGCATGACAATTAGACAACTAGGTTGGTTGACGTTGGATTTAGACTAAGAAAACATGATTTACCTAGAAACTGGTTGTTCAGAATAAGTTTAGAGCTTATATAAAGTGTGGACATCAATAACTTTATACATGTCACATAATCCAAATGGAATAGAAGAACTGTTAACATGTCTCTTTGAATGAAATCAGTTTCTCATCAAAGAAATAACATAAAGGTTCTATCATCTGGAAGATAAAAAAATTTGACTGGAAGATACTCATGGAGAAAGGATCAAGTGTTCTGGCTAATAATTGTCCAATTAATTCTATGCAACTATCCGTGCTTAAGATTCCTTTTTTCTATTCATTTCTCTCAAGGACTGTGTTTATTCTCAAGACAAGCTTCTTTAAAGCTTTTATTATACTTTAGAACATTAGCTATAAAAGTAATTCATGTAAAACTTTTTCCGAATCACGTAAGTATGGTGATGTAGTAGCAACACCCATACATTGCACCATGTAGTAAAATGCGTAAGGTAAAACCAGTCAAAAGCATAGTTTATTGAAAAACAAGTTATCCATTTCTTATTCATTTGCTTGTAGAAAGGCATCATGGTTTTGCTAGAATTCTAGCCCAATCATATGATCTCCACTCATTTCAATTGATCTCTATAACTCATGTTACCTTGACATTGATAAATTTTGATGTTTGACTTTCAAATCTTGCTCTCAGCTTTTTCCAATATTAACTTCTTTTTATGTTGAAGTTTGTGTTCAGATCATGTTTCTAAATTCACTGTTTTGCCTAATTTATTATTTTTTCTTTTTTTAAATAGAATGGAACAAAGGACTCTATTAGCAAACTTGTTGCTGACTTGAATGGTGCTAAAATGGAAAATGATGTCGGTAAGACTATCTGTTTTTCTTTGCTATCTTTATGTTGCTTCAATATGCAACTACAGTAGAGTAGGCCCTTTATTCACAATCGAAGTTTTTAATCTTAGAAATCTCAGTAAGCTTGTCATGTGTCTAATACCAAGATGAACTGATGTGTATCTGCTTATTGCAATGGAGAAGGAAAGCTGAAGAATTTTAAAATCATTGATATATATATATATATATATATATATATATATATATATATATATATCTATATCAATAGCTTGATCCATGTATAACAACTGAAATATCAACATGTTAATACTGCAAAAGTGTGATCATATAGTAAACTGATTATTGTATCTGTAAATTGCTTGATACCAATGCAAATTGATATTTTGGTTGAGATCATAGAGGCTGAAAACCGTGCTTACAATGGGCTCACCCAGCATTACTTGAAAATGCTAGTTTAATTGTGCACATTATGCTAGCTCTGTGATTAATACATCTTAACATAATGTGTTTCATTTGAATTATCCTAAGACTAATAACTTCCTAATTTGCATAATTTCATGACTGTTTAACTATAACCTAGTTTTGTTTTAGTGATCATCTATTAATTTAATTCTGTGAGGTCTCTTGATTTATATTTCATGTTGTTTATGCAGATGTGGTTGTAGCACCACCATTTATCTATATTGACCAGGTGAAGAATTCATTGACTGATTGTATTGAGATTTCTGCTCAGAATTGTTGGGTTGGAAAAGGTGGAGCATTCACTGGAGAAATAAGGTCGTGACAACTGGAATCTTCTCCTTTCTTTGTTATTTTCCTCATTTTTGTTTCTTTTTTTTCTACGGAAACAACATAAACTTGTTCCTGTGGCTCGTTCCTCACTGGTCGCTACCTATCCTTTGAATTTTGAATCTTGGGGCATGGTTGGCATTTTTTTGCACCCTTATTTCTGTTTTGAAAAACAAAAATGTGATTGTTATTCTATTGATGTCTGTGCTTTAAAAATATGATTATAACTCTAAGAAAAGGTAACTGTAATGCAACATAATAATGTTGTAGATACATTTTAAATCTCTAATTATTTTTGTTATACTATTTATGTTCTTTCTCATGTACACACTGAGCTTGTGTGATGTGCAGCCTTACTAATATTAATGGATAACTGATGTTTACCTAATTCCTAAATAACAACGGGCATTTCGCTTCTGTTTTTGAACAATAAATAAAGAGCTGCACCAAGTTCTCTAGGATGGCATTCATAAGAGTACATCGATAAATAACTAAAATTTGCAATTCTTCCAATTCACATACAGCAGATTTGCAAAAACTGTGCATGGAAGCAATTTGGAGTATGGGACAATCTGTCCCTGATCTTGAGTTGGTGATAGCAGGATCAGGGCTCTATTACTTGGAAAGTTTGGTAAAAATGGTGTGTGGATGAATTAACGAGACTTCATATGACATCCACCCGACCATTTAAATTTCCAGAGAGTGCTAAATGGCATAAATTTGTGCTCTGCTATTAATTAGAATTAAAATTATCATCGGACATAAAGACAAATATCTTTTGATATTACTTTTACTTTTAGCTCATCTGTCTCTGCATTTTGATATGGGACATAAAGACAAATATCAAAGTGCACGTTGAAGTATTTCTGTGCTTTATGTACTAGTTTGAGATATCTTTATCTGTTGACAGATCTAAGAACTAAAATTTGTGTTCTGTAGTATGCTTGTAGCCAGTCTCTTGTTGTCTTCTGATTTTTTTTAAGAATAATTTCTTGGATCATGTATATTGCCATGATGAAGTTTTTAATTTTCAATTGACAATGTACAGTGCAGAGCAATTGATAGATATGGGGTGCCAGTGGGTTATTCTTGGGCATTCTGAGCGCAGACATATTATTGGTGAAGATGACGAGGTACCAGTTAGAGAATGAATACCTAAATTACTTTCCACATATTAACTAGTTGATGAGCCTTGTCATGTATTTAGTGAAAGAAGATTAGGGATTTAAGATTCACTTATCTGAATTTTAAGTTTGTAACAGAGAAAAGCATTTTTCACTTTCAGTTTATTGGGAAAAAGGCTGCATATGCCCTGAGCCAGAATCTTAAGGTTATTGCATGTATAGGAGAGAAGTTAGAAGAAAGAGAAGCAGGAAAAACTTTTGATGTCTGTTTTCAGCAGATGAAGGCTTTTGCAGGTGATGTTTTGGATTGGTATTTACCATAACTATAACCTTCAAGCCATGTCTCAACTATTTGGGGTCAGCTTTGTGAATCCTCATTCACATGGCATTCCTATTTAGGGCTAACTATGATGTTCATTCAAGCACTTCATGTCACTACTTCTGTCCATGTACTCACAGCAGAATAGGACTTATAGTTTCTAATATGTCTGCTTTTTCATTATTTTGTTCAGATAGTATCACAAGCTGGGAAAATGTGGTAATTGCATATGAGCCTGTGTGGGCTATTGGCACTGGAAAAGTGGCTACTCCTGAGCAGGCTCAGGAAGTACATGTTGCTGTTCGTGATTGGCTCAAGAAGAACGTTTCCACGGAGGTTGCATCCAGTACTCGTATCATCTATGGAGGTAATTGTTTGCAACTATAAATTTGTCCATCATCACCATAATGGTTTCCTTATACAGCTGATTTATAAATCTATTACTGTGAGATGATGAAATTAGGTTCTAAATGTGTTACATTGTCTTTGTCTGGCAACCCTAATCAAGGAACTTTTGTCATTATTCAGTCTTAGTGATTTGATCAGTGAGGTTATTGTTGTTATGTGTTGGTAGTATGGATTCAAGTGGCACTGCTGATGTGTGTGCCAGCAGTGCAAAAAATAAGTTCTCTCTCTTTTTTTCATTCGGCCTAGTGCTGAGAAGTACTGACCCATATTGACCTGACCCAGTTTTCATGAGTCAGTGTCCTGTGATACAAACACCCTGTTTTCAGTCAATACCTGAGTCCAGCAAATGTTTGCCCACTGCAAACACCCTGTTGTCATGGAACAGCATGGTTCTCAGCACTTGAATCCTTGGTTAGCATTTGATATATTGCACATGTTGGTAAGTTTGTGATTTGCTTGAGTAGGAACATAAAGGCTGCCACTTTGTAAAGGAAAAATTATGATTGTTTCCCCAATGGGTGCTTCAACAGAACGAAAAGTAAATAAAAGAAAACCAAATGAAGTTTCTTCATCAATATAGCATAATTCTTGACATACGGATACCGAAGTGTATGTTAACACCTTATTAGCACTCCAATAGGATGGGGTGATTCAGTTTTTTTTCTTTGCTTCTTCTTCCTCTTCCTATTCCTCTTTCTTTCTTTTTTTCCTTTTCTCTTTTTGCGTGCAGGAAAATTCCATCTTACTCCATTTAATTTTGTTCATCTTTCTGTCTACTTTTTATTTTTCTTTTTACTTTTTTTGTTAGGGCACGGTGGGTGGTGTGGGGAGGTCAACAAGAGATAAAGAAATAAAATGTGACTTTTGGTTCCAAGAAATGTCCTATCACTAACGATCTTGACAGTCATACATTGTTATGTGAGCATATGCACAATGATTTCAGTGTCGGTTAACCAGATAATCCCGGAGGCAGCTTAGCGCCAAAACTTTATTCTTGCACAATTCCTTAGTGCTGGTGCCTCATTGTGCATCTGTGTTTTCATGGATAGCAGAAACTAATTTATCAATTTCTTCTCTTCATATTGGATAACCATACATCCATCTTAACTTATTTAGTTAACTGGTGGCTAAGATATTCTTATGGTAGGTTTCCAGGAGGAATTTAATGTATGATTACCTGCTTCATCTTCTAGGATTTACTAATGTTTCTGTATGTAAAAATAGTTTTGTATTCCGTGTTTTAAGCACCTTTGAATTTATTTGGCCATAAAGATATAGAAATTGAATTCAGTGCTTTGTTTGCAGGTTCTGTGAACGGGGGCAATTGTTCAGAACTTGCAAAGCAAGAAGATATTGATGGGTTTCTTGTAGGAGGTGCATCTTTAAAGGTATGCTCATGGGACGTTGCTGCTGTTCATGGAGAAAATTTTGGTCACTTATTTTTTTTCCTTGGTTCTCTCTCCTCGAATCTTTGTTGTGTTATCAGTAATGAAAAGCAAATTTCTCCAGCTATTTTTCCATCATTTTTTAATAACCAAACAAACCCTAAAACCTTGTCTTAAACTGGCTCACTTCATTAAACCAAATGTACAACTAAATGGGCCACAAAAAAATAAAAAAACTATCGACATTTCTAACATGTCACAACAGTTTCCAGTGATGATGACTTGATTCAAGTGAGCTCATTTGGTCCAATGAATGTGCCTCATGAGGCCACATAAACCATATATAGTATTGGACACAAATTTCAAGTTATGACCCCTAAAAAGCTATGGCAGTAATCTAAAATCAAGCAATTATTAGAAATATGCCTTAAACTTGGATACTCACCTAACCCTAGTCTGCACATAAATAAGTGATACCAGAGTCGATGCATTTAACCATTTAAAGATACCATACTTGAAATTTAAGACATAATCTAGTTCTTCATGTCATGGAAGACAGAGCAATTGACAATTTAACCTATGTTTTTTCTAGACAAAAGAGTTACTTGCTGTATATAAGAAGTTATGCAGAGAAGCAGTAAGACAGTTTTCCACCAACAAACTATGTAAGCAATGGTATCATACAGTGTCACTAAGTGTCTTGAATATGCGATACTATAATCTTAAGCAAAAAGTTCAGAAAAAGGATGCAAATTAATCTAATGATTGAAATTATATAAATTATATTGTGCAAGTTGGAACAAGTATATTAATACCCCTTGATCTTTGGAGGAATGATCAATATTTTGCTTTCAGTTACCATGGGATAAAGTGCTATCGTAAGAAACATAAGACTGAATTACCTGAGATGCCTGTGCCCATAAGAAATCTCGGAGCCACCCATTAATAGTAATGGAACTCTGTGCAAAGTTTCCTCCTGTGATATGAGTTACCACCCCTTGATCACTTATAGTACCCCAAACATCCGACTGCATTTTCCAACTGAAATGGAAAATGACTACCGAAATTGAATTGTACATCCAGAATAGACCTAAGAAGCATATATGGATCTCGTTTTGAAAAGTTTTACATCTGTATGGTAGTTTGATTACTATTGTCAAAAGAAACAAATTGCATATTGAAACGGCCATCTCAAAGGGGGCATTCTCCCTCATCTCTAACCAAGCTAGCAAAAATGCAAGCAAGTAGGTTTGCTGTCCATGCGTCACAAGAAAATAAGGTTTTAATGTCAGCTTTTATAGCGGCAAAATAATGTTTGCATCTAAAAATAATTTGCATATATAGGGGAAAAAATCATATTGTGGACCTGTAGGCTGTAGTGGCAAAAGATGTAGCCACTTAAAAATGTCGATATTATGAGGCAAACTTTTTGTCATGATAACTACTTGTTTGAATCAAAATACAAATATTGCCACTAACTTTCAGTGGCATTGACTGAGGAGGCTTTTTTTTTTAGGGTGGGGGGTAATCCTTTGAGATAATTATTGAGTGGCAAAATTTATAGCTTTTAGTGGCAGTTCTTTTTGCGCTAAAAGCCTATATTGTTGTAGCGGTCCTTTAATTTGTAAGGATGAGCATTGAGGTGCCAGATAATTCAAGGATTTGTTTGTGGATTTGGTACAAAGGTGTAAGCTTCATGCCTTGCACAGGCTTAAAGCTTGTAGTTAGTTTTGTAGCATCATAACATTGATGATTTTTATGCATTTATAATTTATAATGATAGATTTTAACTTGGAGCAAACACGTGCTATAGTTGTTTTCCCAACAGGCTGAACTGAAGAAAAGCATTGCTGTTTTTGTTGGTTCTGCAGGGACCAGAATTTGCCACCATTGTTAACTCAGTTACTTCGAAGAAAGTTGCCGTGTGATGATCCATTTGAAGTCAGAGATAAGCACGAATAATGTCCAGGAGGCAGTTCCTCCTCAAAAGCATTTTAATCCCGATATTCATCACAATTTGATTTTGGTAATTCTGGAGCAAAGTTATATGAATAAAATCATGTTCTTACCTTGTTTTGACCTCGCGTGAATGTTACCATTGAAATTTGTACCGAGCAAGGTTGTCTTGATTTCTCCTGTGCGTGAATAAGCACTTGGTCTTCATTACTCGTATACAGCCATAAAAGCCATGAACACATGAACAAAACCATTGTGACATGGTACAGTTGTCAACTTTATGAAGTCTCCCCCCGTCTCTCTCTCCCTCTATAAAAATATTCAAATTCAAGTGTTATGCCTGGAAGATCCACTCTGTTACTTCCTATTGAGTTGCTGTTGGGATATTTAATCATCCAAACAAGTCAAACCGGCTACTTTTGGTTGATGAACACCATTATGATGGGCTAGGTTGATCTTTGTAGTGTTCCTTTCTTTCCTAACCACTAGAAAAAACAATATCTATATCGTTGTGGCCGGCAGGGTGAGTCTTGGCGCACTTGTAAGATTGCTTCATTATCATTTAAAAGTCAAATTCTCTGTACGCTAAAATAATGTTGTGTATCTCTGACCCTTCTTAGATCGTATGTTGAGTTGAAAGCTACGAATGATCTCCACATTTTCAAGTTCTCAAGGGCACAAGGATGGCGAGAACTAGCTTAGCATCATGACAAATATCTTTTTCTTGAGTGCCAAACAATGTTTCTTGTTGTCACTTCAATTATCAAAACAAGATTGGAGATTGTATTCTTCCAAGTTTTTTTTTTTTTTTTTTTTTTTGGGGGGGGGGGGGGGGGGGGGGTGGGGGGGGGGACTTCCTCCAAAAAGACAATGATAGAGAATATCGAATCATAAAATTTTATGTTACCATAGGGTTTGATCATAATTACTTGCTTTGTTGGTTTGGTTGATTCCACTCCAGACTTATAATTCATTATTTACTTCTCTTTCGTAAAATATATTTGTTTAGAGTAAAAATAAGAAGAATCCTATATTTCTAAGCACATATAATATAAAATAATTTTTGTTTTGAGTTACAGCAATCTTGTCGATACAGTGTCTTGGATTGATCAAAATGGATGAGACTAAGACAATTAAAAATTTTCAAAAGTGATAAAGAATGCAAACTATTAGGGAGTTTTAGCATATTAAATTTCTACTTAGCTCACCTTTTCTTTATTTCATTGAATCATGTGATGAGGAGGTTGGTCTGTCACTTTCTGTTCACTTGAAAGGATTTCACAAATGCCAGGTTCAGCCTAGCATCATTTCTTTTCCTATCTTCTATGGCCAGTTGACACAAGATTGGACTAGGCTGAACCACAGGAACAATGTGGAGCTGCATCAGGCTTGTGGCCGGATCCCACCACTGGAAGGTCACAAGGGATCTGGACTTCTTTTATATCCCTCGTGCTAGGTAAATGATAATACTAGATTGACTTCAAGACAGCAAATTCAAATATAGTACTGCCAGTGGCAGCACACTAGCACAACAACTCTGAATTGACAATGACCAATAACTATTCAATAAATTGAATAATTCTGACTATATGATGCCATTAGTGGACCATTGTGCATACTCTAATTTATCTTCTTCTTTGGTGAACCACATTTATCTCCTTCAACCACTAAGAAATTGACAAATTATTTCAACATCTTGCACTATTAGGTTAGGAAAATGCCATCCAGACATTTCAATAATACTGCATCAATTGTATTTTATCTGAACCTTGGTCACATTGGTTTTTTCATATATCATAATATGATAATACAACAGCATGCATGCTTGGGTCTAGGTTAGTCATCATGTATTAGGTCTTCTTCTTAAACATTAGCTGCTTGTTTGTTGATTAATACCCGATGTTAGACAACACAGGAACTGTGATCTATATATATATATATATATATATATATATATATATATATATATTATGAGCAAAATGACAGCAATCCAGCTCATATTTCATTGATAGATATGAAATGAGACAAGCACCAAAAAGGAAAGGAAACAAAACAAGTTATGATCCATGTGATTAAGCATGTCAACCAATTTCTTAACAATTAAAAATAGAAAATGCCATTAACGCATAAGTAAGAGAGCAGCACGTATCCACCTTCCCTGTTGGATTTCTCATGGATCCAACCTAACTTTGACATGCTAATGGCTCTAGTTAAATTGGCCGCCCAATAAAAAAGACACCACTATATGGAGGATGAGAAGCAACATTGGCGAAGTAGGATGACAAATGCTTAATAGAAAAGATAAGGCATATTAGGATGATATGTAGATGAAGACACTTACAAAACCCACTTGAGAGATCATGTGAGATGCTAGCATTGGGTGAAAAAGCTGAATACTCTACGAACACAGATGGTTGACAACAAGATATAACAAATTCTTGGAGTAGACATGTTACCATCAGCCTTCTCAAAGTATATTTTTGTTATCATATGCTTGTTCCCTTAATGCGCATGCGAGACTTACATTAATCTCCCATTTTAGTTCACATGAGCATCCCTAGTGCATAATTTTCCATTGCCATCTGAATTGCGATGAAATAAGAATAACATAAGTATCAAGCACATTATTTTTTTTAAAAAAAGATTTTTTAATGATGACAAAGTGATACTGAATGCTCTTCTCTATCACATGCACTCTTGTGGTTCTTTTGGGAGAGAGGAACAAAGATAAGTTTGTTTGATAGCAAAAGAAGCCAGGGAGGGATGGAGCAACGTTATCATGGTAGAGACTAGTGTGTTAGTCGAAACGAGAACTCTAACAAAAACATTATATGAATGGACAAATTCCTCTTTCCCCTGAATTAGATTCATTAAAACATAAACATTTTTTTTCATATAAGAACTTGTAAAAGTTCTCCTTTTCAATTTCTGAGAAGCATTAGCAACAAAAACCCATTCGACAGAAGATGGTAGGAAAAGCAAATGCATAATGGAATGCCAAGAATGAGATGAAAAGCTCCATTATAAATTAAATGGTCTCTTCAAAGGGTCTGACAAAAAATTAAACATAAGAATCAGACTCAAGCATAGTCTCAATTATCAAATAAAATGTTTTTGGAGCAAAAACATGTTGCATAAGCAAATTATTGATCATAATTTCAATTTTTCATGCACACTGACTGGTAAAGACTATTACCCTCATATGATATATACTATTTTTTATTGGTTACCTTCAACAAAGATTTTCATATCAATTATCAAAATGACCCCTTTTCCAGGTCACAATGGAAAGTACGATTACCCTGAGATGGGCAAGCAGAAATTCTTTTGCATCCTTTGCCGGTCAACTTCCTCATGCGGTGAAAAATGAAACACATCTTTTGATGTAGTCCCGTTTAGTTTCCATCCACAGGTCCATTTCCAAAAGCCAGATGTACATAGGCTCATCAAGATCACAACCAAATACTGAATGATCCACAAAATCAATCAAACCATGCTTTGTTCGGCCAGCATCACCCTCAACGATCAATCTTATATTTCCATGTTCAGTATAACAGGTTGAAACCAAACTATGGGCTGCAGAGGTTCTTTAAGTCTTGCTCCTTGGCAAAGGAGGTTGGAATGAGCCTTGAAGCATAGGGATACAGATCTTTGTAGGAATTTCTTATGGTGCCTTCTGCCACTCCAGTAGCCAGGGATATATCTGCAACAAAAATTCAGGTTAATACAAGCAAGTTTAACTGCAACAGACAAAATAGACGAGGAGTTCTCAGAACCTTTGAGGGGTTTCTTGTCATCTGACAATTGAGTTATCATGTAAATAACAGCTGCTGCAATTGATATGGGGCTCCTCCTGCAAATAATTTGAATATTAGAATATGATAGCTCTTAATCTTCTAGAAGCTAAGTTTCATATATACAATTCATATTTAAAGGTCAATGCCCTACAAGACTGATACTTACATGAACGTGAATATACCTAAAACCTGAATACTACTGTAAACTGATACAATTGGAACTTCGAATATAAATTTGATAGATTGTATGCTTCTAAATTCTAGATACTAGATTAGCGTTACAGAAACACATAAAAGGCCAGCCCAGCGACCGTGAACCTGCTCAGTGCACAAGGTCTTGAGAAAGCTTGAAAAGATCTTTTCCTAAAGTCAATTGATCTTACAGACAAAGCACGGATGAATACATGGGGGGGGAAATACAAATAGAGTGATAGAGTATTTGGTATTATACTACACATAAAAAAGATCAAAAAGCAATATGGCATATGGCAGTTGCTTGCAACTTCAAACTAAACATTACAAAAAGAGTACCTTATATCAAGCTCTTCTGACTTCTGTACTGCTTCTTGAGCAGCCTTAACTGCATGATTTGTCATGCCAAGATGTGAACAAAAACGTCTCTGCAAATTTTAGAAGGCCAGAAAAAGAAGCCATAGGAAGGATCATGACACATGTTTATGGAAACTTCTAATGTTGAGACTATCAAAATAAAGCAAAGCCTGTGTTACAAAAGCAAATCAAAATCTATATCAAAATAAAGCTAATCCTGTGGTACAAATTCAAACTAAAATCTAACTTAATTCTAGCAGAACAAAATGAGATATTTGAAATTATAGTGCTGAAACTAACCAGGAAATCTCCTGCATGAATGGTACCCATCTCCATCGACCGTCCCATCTCAACTTCAAGCTGCTTTACTATGAACTCTTTCGCACGGCCAATTTCCTTCTTTGTAGCTCCATTGGCAACAGAACAAATCTCTAATTAAAGGGGAACAAATACAAGGAGGTTTATGTACAATCAAGATGAAAAATCAAAACTTGTCAAGAAGTTAGACAAGCTATACCCTTTACAGTGCGAGGCCTGTCCTCTTGTCGACAAGCAATGTATAGGCAAGCAGCTAAAATTGCATCCTGATTTCTTCCTCTAATGGATTTGAGATCTTCCACCTTTTTATATATCTCATTAGCCCGGTCCTTCAGGAAATAAATATAAAATTATTATTAGGGAAATAAAAATTTAATCTGAGAAAAAAACTGTTCAACTTGAGTGCCCCTTCAACTTACTTATGCATAATTGTTTTGAACTATCATCCAACTACTACTAAGTTACAGAAGAAATTTACGACCAGTGACACCAGGAACATCAAGAACAACCAGGAAATTTCAATTTGCTATGACAGAAGTAACAGACAGGAAAGCCAACATATAAGAAAACCCACATATAGTAAATAAGTTGATAATACAAATCAAAAACCCAACTAATAGATAATTAAATATCATCCAACAGCTCAAATAAAGCAGAAAAGAGAGAGATGAGCTACGAGAAGGTATTTCTAAAATGAAGTGCAGAATGACAAATTAGACTGCTGAATTATAATAGGTTTAAACACATGCACATATCAAAATTCTAAATGAAAGAAGAAATCTTAAGCAAGTATTAGATGGTAATTATGCATTAAAACATATTTTATATAATATTGTCAAAATGTGCATTTATAATGTCAACTATAAAGTACATGAAACTATAGGAGGAAGAAGTAAAGCAGAAACCTCGTTAAAAAATGTCTTTTAGAAAACGAACTTCTTAAGCAACTTCAGAACTAGAGTCTATATTCTCACAACATAAATATTGTTCGCCTACACATATAGCTGAAACAAAAGCAAGCAAGCATGCAGGGACAGAATCTGAGAAGAAAGGAAAAAAAGAGAGAACAGATGGTCCATAAAAAAGACCATCAACATATAGGAAGATTCAGACATGCTACTGTAACTTAATTGCAGCTAGTTTCATTAAAAGTCAATAGTAATGCCCTTCCAACTACTGGACATAAATAGTGTTGAAACTTCTCATTCTTAGACTCCATTCCTTGCTTACTACCATTGTCTCAGAAATCAAAGCACCCCACATCAGACAAATTTTTCTTGAAGTCCATATTCAAGTAACAAAATTTCTAGATAATGGAAACTTGGAAATGATAGCCAAACAAGTTTTGTACCTTGATAATTGCAACAAGACCCAACCTGGAAGGTAAAAAAAAAAAAAAAAAACAACTGGATCATTATTATGTTCAACAGTCATTGCACTTGAAAAAAAAAGTAATTTGACAAAATCATAAATAAATTTACATAGAAACAAACTTTAACGATACATTAACAAAGACATGAAAGTTTCATGCATTGCAGTTTCTGGTATCAAATTAAAGATTACAAAATCCCATCATCTTATAACAAAAAGGGAAAGAGAAGAGTCCCTAAACAACACATTTCCAAATGGATTCATAAGCACCTCTATTTTTTTCAATGCACATAATCAACTTCGGAACACAGAACCCTTCATGCATGTTATCCTAAACTTGGTAAAAATAGAAGAAACGACAAAGAGCTTCAAAAATTATATAAATAACATACAAAAGTGAACTGTGAGAATATTAAGACAACCAATTTTCTAACTGATGATTTAATAAAAGTAAGGTTGTGAAGCATGGTGAATAATGTCTTATGATGACTAATTTGTTCTGGGATTATTCAACTTCCCAGAGTACCTGACTCAGTAAGACATTCAAGACAAATAGCATACATCTTAAAAGGCCTTTTTGTGTTATGAATTTTAATTGAGTAGCTTTTTCTTCTGTCAGCCTAGTCTTTCAGTGATCAATATATTAAGAGAACAAAGAAGATTGCAACAAGCCTTTCAAAGAAATTTAGATCAATGGAGATATGCGCAACAAGCAAGTCAACAAAGCTACACACCTTTGTGAGAGAGTGAGTTTACTATTTCAGTTATAAAGTTGTCTTACTTAAGGACAATAATATATTAGCCTATTCTTTAATGTACCTTACAGTTCTGTGCATTGCAGTATTATGCATTAAGAAATATAAGAATATACTACTAAAGAATAAGTACTTCTTGTGTCTGGGAAAGAAAATGCATATCATTGTATTGGAAGAAAATGTTTCTTCTCGCATTAACATGATTGTTATAAATTAACCCCTTTTGCTTTGGAAGTAATCATACAGTCACCCAACTTATAAGCTGTGTTATGTAGACACTTGCTTCAACCTTGGAAAATCCATATTGACATATCATCAGCGAGATGGATATGCATTAGACACTTTTTTTGGCTGAGAATATGCAACAGACACTTCAGATACATATTGATTCTTACATTGTGGATACTAAAAACATGTGAACAGTCAAATTCTTCCAACACTGAGTCATAAATGGTTCTACACAAATCTCAATATAATGAGAAGTGCAATTTAGTTGTTCTTGAAGTTGGATTAATGATGGAGGTTAAAAAACTTGTGAAATGTCATGAAACTTTTTGTGCTTGGGTTAGGTATGGAGTTCGAATTAGGTACATGTCTTTTGATAAGAATAGCAAAAAAATATAGCATATCATTGATCTTAAAATTCATAATTTATGCCAACTATTACTTTTTGAAATCTATGAATCATCACTAACTTCATTGGCATTGCACCTTTCATAACATACTTGTGATTACTTTTTCACATATAAAATAAAGAGTGGCATCATCATGGTCACATGAGTCGACCATTTTCTAATTAGTTAGCACTAACATCAAGGAAGCATTGCCAATTATGTATAAGATGAAACAACTTAATAAATATTACCTTTTAATATTTTAAAGTCTACAATGTTAATAATTCATCATATAATCTATTCAAAGTTATTGTTTGTGACCTACATATTTCTGTATCTTGTATATTTGCTCTTGCCAAGCTAGATACCCAGATGCGTGTCCGACACGGACTCTTATGCCCGTGGCCATGCAACACTACTTATTAGCACTCATAACATAAGGCACCTTTTTTGTATCCTACGACAATGATGCATAGGTATATACCATGCATCTAAAACAATCATCTATGAAATTGCAGTCCAGATCTAGATTGAAACTAGAAAAATGTGCCCAAAACTGGCCTGAAGTTCTCTTGAACCTATGACTTTGGCCAGAATCCCTCTTGAAATTCTAGTTCCAACAATCTATAGTTTAGCTAGATAGGTTTTCATCACTTTAGAACACCCCAAGTCCATTAAAATCCCACTTTTGCTTCTTAGACAGATAATGCACTAAGACATTCGCTTAATAATTCCTCTCATCCCCATTTTCTGCCTCCAACAATTCTCCCAAAATATATTTCTCTAATAGGCTTTCCTGTATGAAGCCCGGTCCTCTTATTAAAATCATCCCCTTCTCCAGAATTGAATCCCAAACCATATAAAAATAATGGTTCTGGCAAGGTGTAAGCTCAGCTTAACCTCTCAGATCTTCGATATAAAGAATTCAATATATCTTGGCGACTTATGTACCATCAAGCCCCCTTGAAGTGTTTATCAACTGTCGTAAAACAAATAAAATGCCCATAAATCATAATTAAACCTAATTCATTTCAGAAGCATTTATTTAGATACAGCAGCAAATGTCCTTCCAGCCACTCTCCCCTTGATGACTCTTCAATCTCTCACCTTTCGATGACCCCAACAAAAATTCCCCCAGTAGGACTTTCTTGCTCTCAGAGGAAAATCCTAAAACTTTTCAGCCAAAAGAGGGAAATACTTTTAAAGCGAAAAATCAATATGCAACGCCTGTGTGACACCAAATAGCATGCGGGCGACTAAGATCAACAAAAAGGTAAAAGGTGATTGATCTCAAATTAGTGATCCAAAAAGAATCACATGAACCCAATATACTAATCTAGATTCCGCAGCAACCAGCCTTCTAATACGAGACAAGCTAAGATCTTGAGCTCTGATTACTTAGTTGCATTCATACGGGTGGATCAGAGTACCCAATTATTGCATCAATGTCTCAGACATTCTCAAAAAACAAAGTTCATAAAGAATACTCCATACCTAGCAAGGGGATCCAACACCCAACTTTCATTTTTAATCAAAAGTCTAATTCGTATGCCTATATACTCCTAAAAAGTTCTCTACCTTCCTCTGCATACCATTCTTAGAACTCAGTGATCCAGTCCTAAGACAGGCAAACAAATTTCCATCTCAACTACATCTCTAGTCAAACTTCATTAAAATTCCACCTTGCTCGATCGAGTATCATCTACTTCCAGTTTTTAACATACCATCTGACCCAAAAATCCTCCCAGTCTTTAACAAAAACCACGAATTTTTTTTGATTTTTCCTCATGGCCATCAAAATTTAGCGCCATCGGAGCAAAATCCAAGCGCCAGATCGATCTACTGTCATCAAAAAATCTACCTCAAAATTCCATTTTTCTCACATCAGCTCAGTCATACAGACAGATAAAAGGCGAGAGAGGGACCTGTCGGCCATAGTGGCGATGGTGCGGAAGGCGATGATGAGGGAGCGGTCGGGGTTGGAGCCGCGGTTCTGCCAGCGGCCGAGGGAGGAGGAGAGGAAGTCGCTCGAGCCGCCGTTGGGCTTGGAGATGACGGTGGAGAGGCCGCCGTCCGTGAGGAGCGGGTTGCTGGGCCCGCCGACGCGGACGGGGTCGTTGTCCGCGGACTCGTTCGCGAACGTCCTCCACTCCGACGTCTCGTCGATCGAGTGCGCCTCCAGCACCAGCCCGCACTCCGAGCACACCGTGTCCCCCGCCGAGTGGTCGAACACCGTCTCCGTGTTCCTCTTGCAATCCGGACAGAACGCGTCCGCCATCGCTCCCTCCCTCCCTCTCTCGTTCTCTTCTCTGGGCGATGGCGCGGGAGAGAAGAGAGAAGACGAGAGGGAGAAGAGAAGGCCGAAATCAGGGATTTGGGGAGCAGCGTAGATATATAAGGAGAGGAGGGGCGAGGAATGAGCTGTGATCTTGACGCGTTTTAATTTAATTTTAAGAGGTTTGAGGACTTGACGAGGGGGGGTTTGATCCGAGCCTGCGGGGTCTTTCTTTGGAGTCTAAGTGATCGAGCTGGCGTGCGAAACTGCATCCCTCTGTGGCGTTTCATGATACAACTGAGGAATATTATAACATTGATCATACGTTGCTATAATTTTGCAACATGAAGTATCAAAATTTAAGAGTTTAGCTATAAATAGGATGTCAAAATAAACCGAGTAGCCCAAGCTTGGCTTCAGATTGGCTTGAATTTAGCATGATTTGAAGCTAAACAAATCAAACTTGAACTAATAAAGCAAGCTCCAATCAATCATATGGGGCTCTTTTTTCGCTATCACAGCGTTCAAGTTCGCTCTTGTTTCATTAGAACCCCCACTTCTTAGCTATCTCAAAATGAATTTCAATGGTAGTTTGTCGGCGGACGGGATGTCTGGAGGTATTAGCTTCGTGATCAGGGACTATCTCGGCAGATTGATAGCAGCTGATGGTCGTCGCACGCCCGGACTCAGGGCGGTTGGGGCTGAGCTACGGGCAGCCTGAGAGGGTATCTCTTATGCGAGGCGGGTACTGGATCTGAGCGTATATGCCTCGGGGAGACTCCTCTGTGGTGATTGAGTAGGTTCGGAGAGTGAATAGTTATGGGGATGGTCACCCTCTTATTCGTGAGACTCACAGACTAGTGCAGGAGATAAACTATTTTCAGGCACTACATATGTTTCAGGAAGCGAACAGTGCTGCCGACTGGGTTGCCTTTTTTGTTATCCGGTACTCCGGAGAGATCATCTGAACCTCTGTAGGAGATTTACCTCCTCCATTATACTCTTTACTTTCTTTTGATCTGGCAAGATGTACTTACGTTAGAGCTACATGAAATTGCCGTTTCCACCAAAAAAAAAAAAAATCAATTTACAGCGGAGCTGTTCCGGCTCGATCAAGTTTCGCTTGATATGGCTCGAGTATAATTTATATTGTATATATTTTATAGATAATGGATTGTTAGTGTAATGCTTTAATTAATATATATATTCATTTCTTGAATTAATTAGTTTTAGCTTAAATTATGCTTGATTCAAGGTTGAATTGATTTTGAACCAACATAGGATAATCGAGCTAATTAATTAGACTTATGCTTAGGTCAGTGTGAAATTAAGCATACATTGAATTTGAAACAATGGTAAACAAATCAAGCTTGATCACGAGGATTAAGCTAGAAATTAGTTTCAAACTAAGTTTGATCAAACTCAAACTCGATCAAGCCACAAGAAATTAGTATAGGCTCCAGCAAGCCACATGGTTTGGTGCATGCTTTCAAAGGACAAAGCCACTTGCATGATATTGAGATTTATGCATGAAGAAAATGAATGTATCATTATGAGGAAAGTTACAAGAGGATTGCATGACAGACTTTATCCATCTCAACCTCTTCACACTTTTAGCAAGGCTCTTTTTTTTTTGGTAGGGTTTAGTATCGGGTCTTTTGTTTGATACGGATCAAGTTAGGTCTTTTGCACGAAATATCATCACGGTCTTTCACATCCTTGTGCAACTGCCTAATCATGCTTTTAGATTATCAATCAAATGTCTCATTGTGGCTTCGGAGTGTGATCAAGCAGTCATGAACAAAGAGACGATGATGATCGAAATATCTTAGCTGTTCTTATTTGCTATTAAATACCTTGCTATATGAAGCATCAAAATTTAAGAGTTTAGCCATAAGTAGAGTGTTGAACAAATAAAGCAGCCCAAGCTTGGCTTAAGATCGGCTTGAGAAAACAAGCCAAAGAAATCAAGCTTAAACTCATAAAGCAAGCTCAAACTAATTCCTAGTCGAGCCAAATATTGATCCAGCTTTATCAAGCTCAGCTCGATACAGCTCAGATATAATTTAAGTCTTTGAATTAATTGATTTAGGCTCAAATCAAGCTTGACATCAAGCGTTAATTCAAGTCTGAATCTTGCTTGATTCAAGATTGAATTGATTTTGGATCAACATAGGATTGTCAAGCAAATTGATTAGACATGCTCAGCTCGGTTCGAAATTAAGTTTGAATTGAGCTTGAAACAGTGGCAAAAAAAATCAAGCTTGACCTCAAGATTTAAGCTTGAAATTAGTTTCAAACCAATTTTGATCAAACTCAACCTCGATCAAGCTCAACTTGATTGTGACCCTTGCGATAAGAAATTAGTATAGGCTCCATCAAGCCACATGCATGGTTTGATACATGCCTTCAAAGGACAATGCTATTTGCATGATGTTGAGCTTTTTAAATGAAGAAAATGCAATGTATCATTTTGAGGAAAGATGCAAGAGAAGTGTATGAGGGACTTCATCCATCTCAATCTCTTCACACTTGTACCAAAGCTCCTTTTTTTTTTTGGTAGGCTTGTCAGTATTCGGTCCCTTGTTTGATATGGACCAAGTTAGATCGTTTGTACGAAAGATCATCAGTCTTTCACCCCCCCTTGCAACTGCCCAATCATGTTTTTAGTTTCTCAATCATGATGGTCGAAATACCTTGGCTGCTCTGGTTTGATATGCATTTTTAATTATACTTTCTTTTACAAACACACACACACACACACAGAGAGAGAGAGAGAGAGAAGTATAATTATTTAAATTAAAATCAGGAATCAATACAAATTCTTGTCAGATTGTAACCAATTGTGAATGGTAAAATGTTGTGCTTGCTACCTTCATCTTTAGAGCCGAGTGGCGCTTAAGGTATTATAGCATAGTATACTCAGAATAAGTGGTAACATTTGCAAAGAAAGATTGACATACCCTCTTAGATAATTCGAGTCCCCAACAAACTTCACTTGAGGCCAAAAACTCAAGAGGTTCTCCCAAGCTTAACCACAACATTTGCTCATCTTTTGGTTCTTATTTGAATATGGATCACCTGCTTTTTGTGTCAAGTTGATGCTCGATCCAAGTATGCTCAAAAAAAAAAAAAAAAAGTTGATGCTTTTTATTTCATCATCTGCTTTTCTAAAAAAAGTTGCATGAATACCTATTTGCCCATAAATTTTAATAACTTAAAAATATTTTTGAAAAAAAAAATTTAATTCACAACCGATGGTAAAGTAACTTTTCATGTCCTCTATAATTTTTTTTATAAAATATAAAAATCTTATATTTATGAAAATACAACTTTTTCATCTTTTTTTTTTTTCATTCAAAATTTTAATCAAATAAAATTTGTTTTTTATTTTTTTGTTGATTTATTTTTTTTGCCAACCATGCGAGTCCCAATAAGCCCACAATTAATAGCATTACGTCTCTTGGGCTCCCTGGGGTTGGTGGGGTCTGGGCTTTTGAGGTGCGGCAGCGGAGGACGATTTGATTTTTGCACATGCTCGGGCAAAATTTACGGGATGTGACATTCCAACCTCAACTTGTGCGGTTTCTTTGGCCGCCATCTGTGACCCCACTCTGCGTCCTGCGCTCACCGGCCAAGAGGGGCCATGCTTTTGTTCGGCCCCTTCAAGATCCAACATCCGGGCCAATGGCACGAGCAGCAGCACGGAGGAAGGCGCTAATGCCGCAACCGAGAGAGACTACTCTGGAAATGTCCAAGAAGAGAATGATAGAAAGATAGCATCTAATGCTTTATAATGAAATAAACAAAAGCAATATACTTATTTTACATTCTCACGAGGGAAAAAAATAGCTCCATACTCTGTTCCCCATCGGCTATTCGATGTTCCATTATAATGTGGCCTAAATCTGATCCGTCCATCACAGGCCGACAAGTAGCGAGCATTTTGAAAAAAATTAGATTTCAATTTTTTTTTGAACCCTTGGCGGAGTCCACATATAAGCGAGAATGATAACGCAATGATGGATCCGCGCTCCCTCTTCTTTATAAACAAAGCTAAAGAGAGGAGCAGATGAGAGAGAAAAGAAAAGTAGCAGCCAGGGGCTTCTAAGCACAAGAAATTTTTTATAAGAGGCTTTCAAGCTCTCATGGCAACAAGTTCTTGTAGACCGGAATGTTAGTTCTTAGAGGTCGTCCAATCCATGTATCCTTGGTGATCAGGACGCGAGTCCCTAAAATTGAGACATGCAACATCCGACCAGAGCCATGCTAAGCTCTCAGTTTGCTTCTAGTCCGTGCATCCTTAGCGATCAAGACATAAGTCCCTAGAGTTCAAGACCCACGACATCCGACCAGAGTCATGCCGAGCTCCCAATCTATACTCCCAGTCCGCGCATCTTTGGTGATCATGACACAAGTCCTTGGAGATTAGAACCCATGACCTTCGACCAGAGCTATGCCGAGCTCCCAGGTCATACTCCAATGCCGAACTTCCATGTAGAGCACCCCGAGCCAAGTACTCTAGGGCAGACACTCAAAGCCTAACGGTTCAGGAAGATCACTCTACCATGATGCTTTCTATTTTATTGCTATTTTATGCTATTGTTCTAAAGTATTGCCTGACTTAAGCATCTAAAAAGGTCCGACTAGAGCCACCCAATGGGCCTTCTCTTCTCTTTGTGTGTAGACCTATGACACACCGTAGCAGTTGGTGTTTTGTCTTCCACCACCATGTACCAAGCAAGTTGATTTGTGCCATGTGCCATCCATACCTCCAAATCATCATAGCATGATTGGGCAAGGTTTGGGCATCAACGCATTGCAACACTAATTTTGTGTTGGTTATGCTCTTTTGAGTTCTGCCATGGATGACAAGATCCATTTTTGCATGGGAAAAAGCTTTTCCTTTTCTCTCTCTCTATTGAGCATTGACCAAAACTAG
Organism: Phoenix dactylifera; assembly: GCF_009389715.1. Taxonomy (NCBI): domain Eukaryota; kingdom Viridiplantae; phylum Streptophyta; class Magnoliopsida; order Arecales; family Arecaceae; genus Phoenix; species Phoenix dactylifera. The sequence continues at coordinate 4,763,525 of NC_052409.1, read as the reverse complement.
GCCACGCCAAGGTCTCTCTCACCGTCTCGGCCACCGGCGAAGCTGTTGGAGAGGGCGGAGCCTAGCCACCAACCGCCGAAGCCCATACGGAACAAGGATGCTCTTGGCTCAAAACCCCCTCGACCAACCATGAAGATGCCTCTCCACCATTATATTTCAAATTCAGTGGTGTTGAACACAGCAAAGAACATGAGAGGATGCATGGATTGTTGTGATCATCCATTGGCAGGATCCTCCCCCGCACTTGCATACTTGGATCTCTCCCTGAACGAAGGCAAGAGCTCCGAAACATGAAACATGGAACAAATTGTGGAGACGAGAATTATCTCAGACAAGGAGTCTGCGTTGCAATAGCACAGTTGATTCTGTCAACCAACACTAGTGCAAGCACAAAATCTAACGATGCCAAGGATAAGAGTTACTTTAGATCCATGTGTGCAGTAAATTAATCAGCCAACCATATATCCTCAACATGGTACAAAATTTGGCACTCTCGCAGACATATTTCAATCTTTTGTCCATAAACCTCCTCCAACAACATCCTCTGCTCCTGCGAGGAAGACGAGAGAACCGCAAGATCAACATCAAACAATTTCCCGAACGACATATTAGCCCAAGGGATCTCAATGCATTGGCATGATTTGAAAAAAACAATAAATAATGGCAAATTCTCCACAAGCTGATATGAAAGGAAAAAATATCCATGAGGTTTATGCTTGCAGGAATGCCAGGGAGTTTTAAAGAGCTGAGATGTTTTTCCCAGGGTTAAGATAAAAGATTCATAAAAGGTTGGGCTTCTCTTAAGTACAGGCAGGCAGCAGAACACCAATGCATTCCCAACCGGGATATCTACATAAAATTTAACTTCCATCCACTTTGCAGGCGTTGACAACTTGGATATATCACTCGTGAGAACTCACAAAGGCCATAGGTTTCGAAGGGATAAGGCGACAGAAAATGCACATATCCAGATTTCATATTAAGTTACTTCAGGGTACAATAACTGACACGTTGTACAGAATATTTAAATTTATACCACCCCAGAAGGAAGACGTAGCACCAATTGCCCGCCGACAAGACTGTAAAAGAAAAGATATATGAGATTTTGGAATTCAACTAGTACCTTAAGGCACCTCATGACCGAAATTTGGCAGTTACCTTTTGATGTAATAGTAGCAGAAGTCTGCAAGGATGAAGGTTTGAACAATTTCTGAGAGAAGAACCATGGAGGGCCACAACCCATAGCCTAAAGCTGTCAGCAGGCGTCCACCAGTATCCACAACCTAAAACACAACATTTGTTTGCTTTAATAAGAAATTATTCTAAGAACACAATGAGGAGCATAAAAATAAATTTAGAGTCAATAAATATTACAAATTCCTTTTTTCTCAAATGAAATTAAGAGCTTAACTTTAATTCAAAATCATTTTTCTGCTGGATATTTGATTGAAATGAAAGTAAAAAAGCAAATCAACAGTCCCCCCACCGCAACCCACCACCCCAAAAAAGGAATTCTTTATTTCCTAATAATTTTTTTCCCTTTCTGAGCAAACTATTAAGAAAGAACTAAAAAAAAAAGAACAACTATTAAGGAGGATTTAATCTCAGATGTAACATTGCAGTTTTTACATAAAAAATACAAAAATGAGGAAATCTTATGTTTCAACATGTACACAAGCAAGCACTTCTTACATTCCATGAAGTCCCTAAACTCAAGGATTAAATAACTAAGAACGAACCCACAGTAGAAACTGTGTTCTCTTTATTTTATAGAAATAAAGAAAATAGAGAATCAGTTTAATTTCAACAAGAACATTTATATTTGCTGTATAAACAAGTTAGAGATGCTAATTTTAAATAATTTAATAGTCAATCCTAGTATGGGTTTGTAAAAACAAGAGTTAAATTAATACTTCGGATGTTATTAATCTTTACTTTCGTAATCATTCTTTTACATTGTTTGCAGTAATTTAATTGCCGCTCCTATAATGCTAACTGGAGTCGATATCTTAGAAGTTAAGCTAGTAAAAAGACACACCAACCATAATATGCCTTGGGAAAATAATATGCCCATGTGTGCCCCTCTGTGCGCACTCAGTGTATGATTGGCAAGCTGGCAGCACACAGGATGAAGGGTGTGTTCAACCCTGCGTGCTGATCATGAGCGGCCACATCAATTACATAGGGGCACATCTGGGCCTCTGAGTAAAGCAATGTTCCAAGTCTCTCACGACGACAATCCTCATTGTTAAATTGTCACCAAACAATTCAACTAAAAAATGGTGCCTCATATATATTAACTTATATTAGTTCTCTAGTATTTCTTGAATTCTTCTCTCTTTTTTTTCATTTTCTAGGTTTTAAAATAATTTTATAACTTCAACATTTTGCATAAAAGATCCATTCGATGTTGAGAAAGAAAAGGTTATATCTAAGTACGAGCAATCCATAAATTTAAAACACCTTACATACATTTACTAAACACCAGAAATATTATATATATAAATTGAAACAAAAGATATTATCCCTGATTTAATAAGCAGAAAAAATGAAGAACTTTTGTACAAATAAGCACACATTTTTAGTGTGCCTTAGAATGTCAGATTAGTTTAATTGGGTCAAAAAGCATATTTGAGCACTCAGAATGTGAAGGATGAAGATGGTAGCTACAGAAGCAAAAAGTGCATGCACTGATTTCCATCAAAAACAGTACATGCACTGACGTGCATGTAGAAAAAAGCTGGTCTTAGGTTGCAAACAAGCAATCTGCCTTCTGCTGCTCAATATTGCGCCTCAACTATCATACAACTCGTCATCTCCAATAACAAGATGCAGACATAAGCAGCAACAGAGAACTCCATAAAGGAGATGATTTTGAGTGACTACATAAGTCAAAATGCAAAAGTATGACAGGTAAGCAGGATGAGCAACAATGCAAAGAACCAAACAACCGCACCAGAGGACTATATTCACAAACAAGAAGCTAGAAGTGGTCAAAATTTTGAATTAAAAAAAAAAAATCCACAAAACGTGGACCATAGATAATCACAAGGACAGCGGCCAAGGCAATAAACCTTAATGAAAGATGGGAAGTTAGGAGAGAGACAATTAAGATCATATGTAAAACAGACAAATAAGAAATGCGCATTAAATACCTGATAAAGCCAAAAAAGAAGCAAGAAACTTCTAGGGCCATAAGAAACATATAGCTCCAATTCTAAACCATTCCAAAATGCAGTACAGAAGTGATGCTGAGGAAAAATGGAAGATCAAAAGCCTACATGTCCCACGGAAAACTAAGAACAGAGTACCAAGGGATAAACCTTAGCACAATAATCTTCCATTCCAGGCACGGGCCAGCAACCAGGTCAAAATACTTAGCTACTATACAACAAAATGTGTCATGATGATCATAATATGCCAATAACTCAAAATTATAATGCTGTAACATATGAACAGGCCCTCCATCAAAATCTCCCATAGCTGCACAATGGCCCTAAATGGCAGCAAAGACTTCAATAACATATGAATTTGAACAAAGTTATGGAATGAGACCAAAATATACATACTAACATATATATGATGATAAGCGAACATGCCTGTGGTTGCCGTACTGTGCATATATAACCATACAATATGTACAATCAAAAGAACAATCAACACTGGCATCATATTGACACCAAGTATGCAATGATACAAATCACAATTAAGCAGCATCGCTAATTACACAAACGATTTAGTCTTCATTAGAAATCTAGTTTGTCAATCTTGATGCTTAACTTTCTCATGCCAGAAACCACAATATGAAAGTGTGATCTTTAAACTTATAAGGTTTACCTAATATACAAGATTTTAAGTTTTTATTAAGCAAAATTGTAGTATTCATTGAAATTTGTTTAGGAGTTTGCTTTAAAGAACACCATACCAAAACATGCATGTTCAAACATAATGAATAATGTAGGACCAATTAAATCTAAATAGAAACACATCTCAGAATAGTAAGAGATATTTCAAAAAATGGTAACTTGCTGAATCAAACCTGAAGGACCCAGTGTGCACAACTCAAAAATCTGGCAACTCCTAATGCAAATACATAGTGAGCCGTGAAAGGTTCAACAATCTGCCAAACATAAATGAAGATATTCTGAGAAAAAAATCATTTCCTAAAACAACAAGGGCTACCATTTTTCAGCATTTACCTTTGTGTTTTGCATCAAATGTAATTGGGGTAACACAGAGACAGCTTCCAAATAAACACAAAAGGCCCAGAAAATCCTGTTCACAATATTATGTGATGTCGAAGGATGAATTAAAAGGGCTAGTACAGCACAAGGCACCGCCTACATCCATATGAAGAGAAGTACAACTCAGTACAACTAGAAGCTTATAAATATGACCAAGAAATAATTAAGTCAGTAAATAAAATGAAATAAACAATTCAGAATAACATCTTGGAGGCTGAAACTATAATGCTTGCAGAACTTATATAGTGCCATCATTGGCCCTTTATCCAAGTATACAACATTAATCCAATGATTGACGAACAAATTACAAACTAAATTACCTTAACCTCATACTGGAGAATGGAAATTGAAAAGAAAACAACTTCCAGATTTTCAGGATCGTATTTCCCTCATAAGTGGATATAGTTTGAACTTTGCAGTCCTATAATTTATGTCAAAAAAATATACAAGTATCCTCAAGCATATACAGCCTGCCAATTCTCTTTTTTCTCACACAAACCAAGAGATGGTAGTTTTGATGTCAGTAATGTCAAAAATAATAATATTGCATAAATTTTAGAGAGAACTCCCTATGGTAGATATAAGTGGTGCCTGCTCTCTCTAAGTTGAATCTGTGCTGCATATGTTGCATTTCATCAGAACTTGAGATATTTTTTTTCCATTCACTATCTAGTTACAACCAAGGTCTGAAATATATTATAAGATGAACCATCTCTCCTTGTGCATTTATGCTTTCCCATCTTTTGAACAATTAAGTCAGTATAAGTTGAACAATTGCCAGACACATGAGAGAGATTTCCACAAAACCACTTGAACTCATCAGAAATAAAAGAGAGGGGAAATACATCTGTAACAAATAAAACTAGTTATCAGTTATAAATTTTACATAAACTTTTAATGACTTCAGTCTGTATCAGTCCAGACTGCCTGAAGCAAAAAGGGGGAAAAAAGGATTGAAACGCGCAGTCCTAAGTTGGCTGGTGCTTCTCTTGAACAGAAAAGTTAGACCAGTAGAGCTTGATTGCTGCAGAGAGAACTTATGTGTTGAAAAAGGAAAAAAATAATTGAAGCAGAAAAACCAGAGCACAGTGGGTTGAGGGTCCCTCTTTATCTTTTTCAAGTACATTAGAAATCCAAGGTCGCGAAATAAGCAGATAGGTCACTTCAATTTAAAAAGGCCATGCTCCAGTTCTGATGAAGGTAACCCACCCAGATTTTGGAAGGGCAAGTGGGTAGAGGAAAATGTTGCTCTAATGAAAAATAATTGTCACATCATGCCTGGACGGCCTCTCGATAGCACTAACTACTAAGGACAGCAACCTTGAAGGTGCTGGCGAAGGCCAAGTCATCATGCTTAAACACATTAAATTTCAACAAGACAAATAAATGGTTAATCATTCATATTACAAGACCCATTATGATAGAGTCTCTTGATATATCAAATAACAGAGAAAACAACAGCTAACAGAATAATAACCGAGGTTTGAAAAACCACAGTATGGCACACACGATGGTATGGTCCCACACCAAGACACTGTTCGGCGTCCATTCTACATTGATACAGGTCAATGTGGGTCAATAGACGGTTAGCATGAGTGAAATGAACCAGTCGGTATAGGCCATACTGACGATACATGAATCCTCAGTAGTAACAAGGTTAAATATGTCATGCAGGAGCATAATGATCTTAGGTGGCATTGCTATCACATAGAGGCAAAGTTGATACAGCATGAATATGACATTGATAAGTTAATGCTTCTATTTTTTCCATCCCCAATCAATAATGATTATTAATAAATGAAAAATAGAAAAACAGTCATGCAAGAAATATCAGCAACACCTAAAAAAACTAGCAAACAAACAAATTTGTCACTAAACCAGAAATATATCAAGCCTCCAAAGAGCCGACCTACTTCAAACAGAATAATGAAAACCCGCTCCTCCTGCATGGAAAGAAACTAAAAATTCACTAGATCTGCTTTTGTCCTCGAAGACTAGCTGTCAGCATTCTTCAAATTGCTTACCAGACAGCAATAATATGCATATTGCTCTCTTCATCCAAGTCTACCATGTCCCAATGAAAATGTAAACCTAAGAGAGTCCCTAACCCAATCAAGAAATGCTAAAGGCCTCATGAATTCGCTTGACACTAGCCAACCATCATAATATAATAATCTTACCACTGCTGCAAACGATGCATTCCTTCCATTGCCCATCCCTGCATTAACTACCACTAATGCCTAATGGACCGCATTTCCACAGAGACAACAAGCCAAATGAAGACCAGGTCTACAAGACTTAAACCAATTATTAGCACATTCCATGGCAAAAAACAATTCTTGCAATAACAGAAAGAGACAGTGAGAGCGTGGCCCACACGTCTCCCTTGACTCTATCCAAGCAAGGAAACATTCATGTTCAACTTGCCTCCAGCCCATCTAATTTCAGTCATATTCCTTCTTCACATAAATATGGCCTCTAGTTGATGTGCATTAAGTGTGTACCCTTGGTTAAGCTATGTAATTGGACTGAGAATCAATAAAATAAAATATTTCTTGTGTTTTCTTCTTTGTAAAAACTTGCTAATGAGGTCTCTTAATCAACAGTGCCACAAACGCAGGAAAAAGTTTGCAGTACATTCTTCAGTTTGCAGGAAAGTCTAAAGCAAACAACCAGTTGATTCAAAATCTTCAGTCCACCTCAACCCCACAGCTCCCCCTCCAAAAAAAAATAAAAAGAAAAGAAAAATAAAGAAAAAAAAGAACCTGATACCTATCTTAAATTGTAAAATGACCATCCAATTTCAGATGCCAACTTCCAATTAAGATGTATTTTATAACAAAATCATTAAAGATTTAAGTGTTAAATGCGATGCCTGTCACAAGCATGATTTGGCAAAGTACAGCATACTGTGCCAATTATTAGCATGCAAATATATGCTTAAGATATCTTTTTTTCATTTGTTTTTGATCAACAAATAGCGATAAATAGATATGTTCTAAATTTATAATAAACTTAAAATACTTAAACCAATCTGCCACTTGAAGCAAATTATTCATATCGTACACACAGATCAGCCACACACACTGTAAAAAGTTTCATGCAGTAACAAAAGTGAGTTTGAGAAGGTTTTTCATAACTTTTAGTTCAGACAGACAAAAATACTTTATTAGCACTTCACAAACAAGACTATATATATATATATATATAGATATGATAAATTCCAGCTTTAACTCTGTTTTAAACTTATGATTGATCTAAGATAAGCAGCTAAACTGGGAAAGACATTGCAGAATATAGCAGAAGCCGCAAAAACAGAAACAATGCCTTCTGGAGCCACTTAGCTGCCTGAGAAACATTACTAAAACAAAATAATTGACACCAGTCAGAAGCACTACGAGACAAGTGTGCAAAAGCTACAGATAACTACTATCTCATAAAATTGTAGACAATATGATGTATGATAATTGTGACTAGATATCCCTAATCCATAAATCACGAAAAAAGAAAAAGACTGACCATTCATCTTGTTTATCTTCTATACAACCATGCTTAATTTTAATCTCTAGTGTAAATTCTTAAGCAAATACCGTCGCTGGTAAAAGTTCAGGCCAAGGTCGACGGAACCGTCTCGAACCGGACGGTTTCGGCCGATCTGAGCCGTAATGGTGGCTTCACCGGTACGGTTCCACAGTGGAAACAAGACCCGTTGCCGAAGCCGGAGAAGGAGAAGGAAAGAGAGAGCGAGTGGGGAAGGGAGGGAGAGGGAGAGGGAGAGGTCGGGAGGGCCGGCGGAGGCCGCAGGGGGGGCGGCGGAGGCCATGGCAGGCGAGGTCGCGGTCGGATCCCTGTTTCGTTCGAAACAGGAGAACCGGCCGCAGCCTCACCCTCCGCCGGCCCCCGCTTCCCTCCCTCTCTCCCCTTCTCTCTCTTTCTCTTTTTCTCTTTCCCACGGTACCGTACCCTCGCTCGTCGGTGTAGGCTCGGCACAAGCCATACTGGCACGTGCTGCCGGGAACCGGTATCGGACATCGTAATTGGGAATATTTTTTTCTGATGCCAATGACTATTGCTCTCTTAAGGGCATTTCTAAGTCCGACAAATGTAACTCCTGAACTTCAACGTCTCTTTTGGTCATTAGAGGAGCTTCCTTTACATTCAGGCAAGCCACAATCATCAGTCTTCAAAACCCAATTGCTTCTTAATGCTGCTGCAAACCTCATTTGTTACAAGTTGCACTTTCTTGAAACCCAATTGCTTCAAAACCCAATCAAGTTGCACTTTCTCAGCTCCCCTATCAATGGCAAAGATGTAGACATCTGACTTTTGGCACCCTACAGACTATCCAAGTACCCTAATTAACTACACCTTAGGATGGCTTGCCAAAATGGCTTGATCATGATTGCATTTTGCATACCATTTATACTGCATTCTCATATTTTCAGCCAAAGGACCAGATTATAGCAAGAGGTTTCCTGTGGCAGGATACCTAATGTCCAAAATCTTTGAATGACAAGCGAATCACCGAAGTAATAGAACATCAGTTATGTAGCCATCTGACATTTCAGCCCGTCTGACAAGTCAGGTGACTGGCTCTGCCAGATGGTAAGACCACGGTCATCCGACGGTGTCCGACAGAAGTCTCACCATCAAACGCTTTCCGACGGTGTATACATTGCCATCAGATGCCTTCTAACAATGATTGTTTTGCCGTCTAAATAAAAACTCGCATTTAAGCAACTAAAGTCCAAGTCCCTCATGACTTTATTCACTTTTCATTGTTTTTTTAGCAAGATCTAGCGATTTTCTTTAGTCTCACATTGCTCTCACAAAAGCTAGGGCTTGCTAGGGCACCTCTATCTCTAGAAGCCAAAAACAGAAAGTATCACTCAGTTTCTCTCGCCAGTGGCTCGGTAGCAAAGCTCAAGCATATCTTGCAGAAGAGAACTGAAAAAATACCTGCATAAGGTGGCCAAAATTTGAACCTTTTGCGGTTCCAAAGAATGCAAAGGGTCTGAAGGCCCTGCGAGATGGTCCATCCGAGGGCATATCAATTCAGGGAAGTCTTCTTTTTGCTTCTCTTTTCTTTTCCTTTTCTTTCTGCTCTTAGTTTGATTCCAAGTTATTTTAAATTTCGCATAAGCATAGCATAGCATAGCCATCCTAGTCTTCTAGTTCCCCAGGGGTTTTAGGAGAAAGATACGTGATCATGCTCTTTTCCTTTCCAACAATCTCCCAAGTTAGTTCTCCCACAATTCGTCGTCTAGTAGTAGTTCTTAGCTTTGATTCCGGTACTACACCCAATAGCCCTCACTCCACTCAATCTTTTTTTTGTGGGAAGACACTGTTGAGACAACTAAGACCCCTGATTAGAGTATAAACTATCCTAGAGGAAAGAACCCACGGATCAGCATCACTCCGATGGCAGTGTATCAGTGCCAGCGGAAACGAAGCATTGCATGGCAAAAGCAGAACATCAATTCAGTGCTAGGTTTCTAGATTGAGGCTCATCAACTACTACATCAGCAACAACCCTCCATCAACAACTAGAGCAGCGCAAACCAATACAAAGAAAATATGAAATTATTATGAGCTACCAGTGCTTTTCATAGCTCACAGGAGAGCATTTTGCATTGTGTGAAGTCCAACGTCATCTTGAGGACCCATTCTTTAAAGAACAGTTGCTATCACCAGACCTTAATGATCTACCAGACCATATTATAAGTGGTTTGCTCGCACAAGGAACAAGACACCTCCAATATTCTGCACAAGACATCAGTTCAACTGATATACATCATGTCAAGAAAAAGTAGTACTTTGTATCACACAAATTCCATATCCTCAAGGACTAGTGACGAGAAAGATACACTTCTAGTCCTATGCAGCAACAAGAACTCCTTTTTCAATTTCCGGACTCCGACTTAAGAACAACCATGCAGAAATAGTAATCTTATGCCTTGTGCAGATTCTTTTGTTTCCGAAAAAATGCAATGTAACATGTTAACGTAGCATGATCACCAATTTGGGCACTTGATTGGTTCAGTAACACTCACCTTGTCTTCATATCCACCAACTAAACATTGAATGCTGCTTATTTTATTTCAGATATTATTAACATAAGTATTATACAATTCACTGCAAGTTTCAGCCTACATGTTAAAATAAATAATTGTAGCAAGTTTTATCAATCATTCGCCCAGTGAGACATAATGAGCACATTGCAGAAGGCCTTAGTTAGAGGTTCCAGTGTATGGTAGTTCAACGAGAGAGTGAACATTAACTTCTAAATATGGAAGGTTGGAGAAGACGAGAGATGTCTTACCACATAGTATATTGCAAAGTTGTCCTTATCCTCCATGTAACTTGACTTCAGTTTAAATCGAATCATATAGATAACCCACAGGGTAGTCAGAAGTGTAGCAGAATCCAGTAGTGTGTGTATGTCATACTCCATAACAACACTGCAGTACAGTCTAACAGCTAAAAATAAAGCTGTTAAATCCTGAGATTTGAGTGAAAGTCCTGCAGCATTTGAAAATTATGGATTAAGAAAGATAAATCCATGGAAATCGGAGCAGTTGCAACACAATCAGTAACTCAGTAGACAATTAAGAATCCAAATAAACAAAATTTGACAACCTATCAAATTCGAAGAACTTCCTGTCAGCAATGACAATAAGATTCAGCTATGAAACTATGTAATATCATTAATTTCATCAAAAGTCTGATCTCAATGATAAATAATAGCATTTATTAACTGCTTGAACATGCACAAACCCCAAAAATGAAGTTACAGAGTCATCTTTTCCAGGAAGAAGTGAGTAGCTCAATCTTAACTTCCGCTATGAACTAAAATGAACATTACCTAGCTTATAACTTTTCTATCTGCACAAACACTCCTGGAGTTAAATAGTTGTTGATCTTCATCAAAGTCAGATAAGAAAGGTGTATAGCATCTCCTGAGTCAACCTAAGTCTCTGTGGATCTCTCACAACTTTGTGTTTTACTGTTGAACTATGGGCAATATTGATGGAACAATGGCATCACTACAGTCTATCAAGCATATCAAGCATTATGCTAAAAACTGCAAGTGTACCTTCCATACATAATACTTGACCTTGAACCATTAGAGCAAGATAATTTTTCAAAAATTTTAGATAAAAAAATGAGTAATCAAAAGCTACAATTACCAACATAACAACATGCTGCACACAATGGATTCGTAACATCTCTTGTTTACTTCCACCTGCACTTATTAATTTATATGCCCACAATTGCCACTCCAAGGTAGCCCTCATGATTGCTCAAAACGATTATATCCTTAAGGTACTTGTACTCAGCCATCCCAACCTAACTCAGTAAACGGCAACTGGGTTCTTACATGTCACATTCCAATATTCCATGCCACCCAAACTTCAAGAAAATTTGTTAAACCCACTTCAACCCTTTCTGTTCACGTCACCATGAGTCATCACAACTTTCAACCAACTCTTTAGCTTCCACTCGTTTTTTTGTAACGGACAGGATTCACTGCCCTTGATCCATGGATTGCTGCCACAAGGCTAGCCTCGCACTTCCTTTTCTTGAAAAGGACAGATCTCAACGAAGCTCGCAATCATCCAATTTGGTGATCCTATGGCGCTAATCAGAGAAAAGAATCATATATTCTGTTCCCAAAATTTTCTTTATGCCAAGATCCCAATCTAGGTACCGAGCAAAAATCCTCATGAAAAAGAAATGATTAGACTCGTACTGACCTAAAAAATCACTGCCACCATCAATAGTACCAGTAGTTCCTAGATATCTACATGTTGAAAACCCTAATTATCAAATAAAAGGGAAAACCTTTTTTTTAATATTCTTTAGTAATTCTTGCATTATGATCCATCAAGATTAGGGCATCTTCAAGCTATTCTAAACATCACTATTGCGACCTTCCACGGCTTCATCAGAAATAACAAATCAAACAAATAACCACAAAAATTGATAATCTTTGCAACCACAATTAGAAGAGAAACCGCCAATTTCATCGATAAAAGACCGGATGACTTAAAACTAGAGAGAGGGGCTAACGGACCGGCGCAGGTCCTCTCCTTGGTAAGCTTATAGATTAGAACTGAGATGCCGAGCGCGTGGACGGCCTCGGCGGCGACGAAGAGGTTGTCGTGGTCGTGAACGACGAATCTGAGGAAGACCAAGGCCGCCATGCCTGCCACCACGCTCAGGAACGCCTTCACCTTGGGCGGCTGCCGCTTCACCCATCCCACCACCACGTTCATCGTCCGTCTCGATCCTCTCATCGTCGCTCCTTCGATCCAATCGCTCGATCGCTCGCTATCGGTGCCTTCTCTCTCGATCCGAGTAGCCGAGAACGAAGGGAGAACAATGGGAACGGCGAAACAGAAAAAAGACTTCTTTTTTTTTCCAAAGATCCAGAAAGAGAGAGAGAAAGAAATACGAGGGCTTTCGGAGAACTCCAGGAGATGGTCACGAGGGGGGTCTGTGGTATTTAATATTTGTGGTGGGTTTTGATAACGATGATGACACGGATGGCGTTAGATGTGGAAGGTGATCCGTCGACGGCCCACTAACAGACTGGGCCAAGCTGGGGTTGCAAAGCAGGAAAGCCTACTTCTTGCACCACAAGATACTGCATAGCAGAGTCCAAAATGAGTCTCGGATGACTGCAACTAGGTCGGGTCCAAAATGAGTCTCGAATGTGATCCGGTCGGTGACCGGACCCGCGTAGATCCGACCCATCTGAATTTTAGGACATGCGGGTCCAAGTCGGATCCTAAAATTAAACCCGAATCATTTTTTGGGTTGGATCTGGATTTACCGAACGGATCCGATCCGACCCAAATGGATCCGAAGAAAGAGAGAGAGAGAGAGAGAGAGAGAAAAAAAAAAAAGAAGTGGGGGGAACACTCGGCCCGTCAGGATTCTCTCTCGATCTACTACACTGTTGATACCTCTGGTGTCTCGGTAGCTGGCTTTTTTTTTTTTTTTTCTTCTGTTTTTGGGTTTTTGTTTCTTTTAACTTTTGAAGGGCGAAAGTGAGAGAACACTGAACTGAATATGGGTCATGTGCCAGTTTTCTGCAATGGAATTGGATTTTGGAAGAAGGTGGGATTTTTTTTGTCCTCGTGAGAGGGGAGATGGGAGACACCAAGTTCCGTCCAATCAGTCGTATAGATAAAAAATAGGACATTTGGCTTGAAGATCGACTTAGTTAGTCATGGGTCATCTATTCTGACTCAAAGTCACCCATGGCTTAGCAAGTCTTTTGAGGCATGGGTCACCCAGCACCTCATAATTATAATATGACCAAATTAGATTTGCCCAAATCTTTGTCCCAAAGCACAAAAAATTGGACCCGATTTGGATCCGAACCGGATCCGACCCGAACCCGACCCGACCCCGAATCGGATCCGACCCGATCTTCAACCAAATCGAGTCTGGGTCCAAAATTAGGATCCGAACAAAAAATCGGATTGGGTCGAGGTCACTCAGGACCCCGACCCGACCCATTTGCACCCCTAGTGATCCGTCATGACTCACAGCTGATTGTTGCAGGTGGGAGATGGATTGATGGGCTTTCAGCTACAGGGGCAGAGCTCAGGGCAGCTTAGGAGGGTATCTCCTACGCGAAACAGAGGCTGAGGGTTGAGCACATCATCCTAGAAGGAGATTCCGCCACAGTGATTGATTGGATACGGGAGGAGGGATGGAGAGGGGATGCGAGTCCTCTGCTTTCTGACATCCGGTTAATGTTGAGAGACTGCAGCGCGTTCCAGGTTGTGCATGTGTATCGAAAGGCGAACAGGGTTGCAGATTGGGTTGCTTCCTATGCGGTGCAGCACTCTGAAGGAGTCTTGTGGCCACACCAAGGCACCCTCGCCTCTGAGCCAGATTGTAGGCCTTGATTCTGTTGGCTACTCCTACACTAGAGTAGGGTGAGTACTGAGTAGCCGTTGTACTTAAAAAAAAAATTATTAGGCGGAATCTAACCCCCATCTCTTGTCTCAAGTGGTAAGGGCGTATCATCTTTGGGGCAAAACCACTATTGGATCATCAGCTGCTTGCTTTTGAGATCTATGCCAATAGATGAATGATGAGCTTTGGAGCGCTTTGAGATCTGTTCAATGGGCAATCCGATGGTGGTTTGGTGCAAAGGAAGGTTAATCATTCTTTCGCACAAAAGATATGATCCGGTCCCTTGAACTAGGTTGCACTAGTGACGCATAAACTTATGTTGTATAAGCATGGTTTGATCAATCGGAAAAAAGAAATTCTCTAAAATGATGGCCATTTTAGCACTAAGTTAGTTGTGATGTAATGATAGTTTTTAGGATCCTTGTATGACTGTGTTCCAAAGCCAAAAATTTGGATTGAACCATTTCTAAGTTTGGATTATGGGTCACTTACCTACTCACCCATTTAACATGGTCAAGCTGCATTTGGACCATATATATATAACTATGCCAGTATAATCCATCAATAAAAAATGAATGTTCGAGGGAAGGCTGCAATTTTTGTTTTGCCAACCGTTGCAATCTAGAAGTAGACTTATGGAAAGGTTCATGTCTAAAGGCATATTTGGTTGGAGGGAGTTTGGCTCTGAAATGAAAATAAGAATGAGTAGCTATTATTCTCCTTGTTTGGTCGAGAGGGGTTTTATTTTTATTTCAATTCTAAAAGAAAATGGTAATGCCCTAATCTCTTAAAATCAAATCCGGACTCTTACCTAGCATTCAAATCCAATTCCGATTCCGATTCCGATTTTAGTCACAAACTAAATGTATCGAACATTATGACCATTTCAATGGAGCAAACCCGCAAGGCCTGATTCTAAATTTAACTCAAATCTTACCTATTTAGCAGCAAGGACGAAGCTAGGTATTCATCAAGCTTGGGTCTAAATATTCAACTATTGATAATAATATTTCAAATAATCTAAAATTCCTAGAGCAATCCCAACAAACAAACAAAAAAAAAAGAAATAAAATAACATAAGATATGAGAAAAAAGAACATGACTCAAGGTACATTATGAAGGTGTTTTTTTTATAACAAAATTTGCTCATGCCCAAGTATATACGGCTCAACTCCCAAGATACAACAAATCACCCTTTCTCCTAATATGCATCCAAATATGATCCTTAATGAACCTTTCTGACAATATTAGAAAATTTCATGAGAATCTTTATAGGAAAATATTTTGTGCGATCTCTTCACACACACCCAATTATATTGTAAGCCCAATAAGTGTACACCCTTAATTCACTTACATCTCTCAAATCTCACCAAGATTGATAATTCAGTCTTATTTTCTCACTTTGAGATCTTGACTTGCATCGGATCAAATGACCCGTACCCTATTTATCAATGTCATGGGATGAAAATGAATAGGTGTCTCAAAATAAAGGATGGCAATAGATGCATCTTTTGGATACACTGCATCTCTTTAACTAAAGGATGTATCTCCTGCACTTTACTATTAGTGAAAAGATATGTCTTTTGATGTGTTCTTACCAAAAGATCTCTCCTTGTTTTGACACCGAAGAGATGCATCTCTGAAAATAAATCCAAAAGTCGATTCAAAAAATATAAAATAATTAAATTTTGAATCACTACTTTGGAAACAAAAATATTTTTTTTATTTTTAAAATCCAATAAACAAGTCCATATATGAAATGATAAATGGAACAAGGTTAAAAGAAAGAGAGATGGGGATTATAGTGGAACCTTGAAAATGAAAGGTAACAAAAAGGGCCAAGGATGGCAGTAGTGGGTCAAGTTAATGGCAACCCAACATGTGTATGATTTTAAATGAATTGACTCTGGCCAACTGAAGTGTTAATTCAAGGAGACTAGTATGGTGGCCCATTGGATTGAGAGAAAATGATGACTTGAACAACAAAGAGTTTAAGGCCCACAATTCTCCCCACTATAACACACTTAGCTACATGCAGGAACGAAGACTAAAAGAGACAAAGTCAAGGATAATGTGAAGAGCAAAAAACAAAACAACACCTACTAAGTGGAGCAAAAACCAAACAACACCTTCTACTAAGTGGAGCAATTAAGTCACTTTTGGATACCAACTCTTCAAGCACCAAAGGAAAGATTATAACCCTCCATATACAATACAAGTTTCTAAGAGAAACTCTAAACTCCATTGATTACAATAAATACACTTTAAAAGACTCCATGACAAATAAACTCCAAAAGATACATTACCAAGTTGGCAGTGTTAAATCAACACAGAACCATCCTTATCTTCCTGACATTTGTGATCTTATGTCTGCATTACGCTTTAAGATTGCTCATTGATGTGGGGTCGGAACCCCGACACCAGCCCACACACCGGCCGAGCAGGGAAAGCATCTGCGTCCCTCCCGAGGTATTGTCCGCTCTGGGATTGCCGCTTCGGGTCTGCGGGAGGTCGCCCAGGGCCGGAGCCCAATGACAGTCCCGAGCCCTGACGGCGCGGGGGTCCGCGGAGGTTGCCCCCTACCCTCACGGTTTTGTCCTATAAAAGGCGCCTCGTCTGAACGAGAGAGTGCTGGAGCAGCTCAGCTCGGCAGAGCGATATGGTATTGTCCGCTTTGGGCCCCGTGGGCGCGGAGCTCGCACGGGGTGCGCACCCACCTGCAGGCGCGGAGCTCGTACAGGGGGCTTAGGCGTCCCTCACGGTTTTGTCCCCCGTTGGGGCGCCTCGTGAGGAAAGGTTTTAGGCCTCCTCATTATAAGGCACAGACCTTTCCGCTGATTAGCCGATGTGGGACTAAACTGGGAACCCCATCCCACAACACAGCCCCCCCAGCGGGAAGGTCTGTGCGTGGCCGGGGCCCTTCCTCTAGCGCCATCTGATGTGGGGTCGGAACCCCGACACCAGCCCACACACCGGCCGAGCAGGGAAAGCATCTGCGTCCCTCCCGAGGTATTGTCCGCTCTGGGATTGCCGCTTCGGGTCTGCGGGAGGTCGCCCAGGGCCGGAGCCCAATGACAGTCCCAATGACAGTCCCGAGCCCTGACGGCGCGGGGGTCCGCGGAGGTTGCCCCCTACCCTCACGGTTTTGTCCTATAAAAGGCGCCTCGTCTGAACGAGAGAGTGCTGGAGCAGCTCAGCTCGGCAGAGCGATATGGTATTGTCCGCTTTGGGCCCCGTGGGCGCGGAGCTCGCACGGGGTGCGCACCCACCTGCAGGCGCGGAGCTCGTACAGGGGGCTTAGGCGTCCCTCACAGTTTTGTCCCCCGTAGGGGCGCCTCGTCTGAACGAGAGAGTGCTGGAGCAGCTCAGCTCGGCAAAGCGATATGGTATTGTCCGCTTTGGGCCCCGTGGGCGCGGAGCTCGCACGGGGTGCGCACCCACCTGCAGGCGCGGAGCTCGTACAGGGGCTTAGGCGTCCCTCACGGTTTTGTCCCCCGTAGGGGCGCCTCGTCTGAACGAGAGAGTGCTGGAGCAGCTCAGCTCGGCAGAGCGATATGGTATTGTCCGCTTTGGGCCCCGTGGGCGCGGAGCTCGCACGGGGTGCGCACCCACCTGCAGGCGCGGAGCTCGTACAGGGGGCTTAGGCGTCCCTCACGGTTTTGTCCCCCGTAGGGGCGCCTCGTGAGGAAAGGTTTTAGGCCTCCTCATTATAAGGCACAGACCTTTCCGCTGATTAGCCGATGTGGGACTAAACTGGGAACCCCATCCCACAACACAGCCCCCCCAGCGGGAAGGTCTGTGCGTGGCCGGGGCCCTTCCTCTAGCGCCATCTGATGTGGGGTCGGAACCCCGACACCAGCCCACACACCGGCCGAGCAAGGAAAGCATCTGCGTCCCTCCCGAGGTATTGTCCGCTCTGGGATTGCCGCTTCGGGTCTGCGGGAGGTCGCCCAGGGCCGGAGCCCAATGACAGTCCCAATGACAGTCCCGAGCCCTGACGGCGCGGGGGTCCGCGGAGGTTGCCCCCTACCCTCACGGTTTTGTCCTATAAAAGGCGCCTCGTCTGAACGAGAGAGTGCTGGAGCAGCTCAGCTCGGCAGAGCGATATGGTATTGTCCGCTTTGGGCCCCGTGGGCGCGGAGCTCGCATGGGGTGCGCACCCACCTGCAGGCGCGGAGCTCGTACAGGGGGCTTAGGCGTCCCTCACAGTTTTGTCCCCCGTAGGGGCGCCTCGTCTGAACGAGAGAGTGCTGGAGCAGCTCAGCTCGGCAGAGCGATATGGTATTGTCCGCTTTGGGCCCCGTGGGCGCGGAGCTCGCACGGGGTGCGCACCCACCTGCAGGCGCGGAGCTCGTACAGGGGCTTAGGCGTCCCTCACGGTTTTGTCCCCCGTAGGGGCGCCTCGTCTGAACGAGAGAGTGCTGGAGCAGCTCAGCTCGGCAGAGCGATATGGTATTGTCCGCTTTGGGCCCCGTGGGCGCGGAGCTCGCACGGGGTGCGCACCCACCTGCAGGCGCGGAGCTCGTACAGGGGCTTAGGCGTCCCTCACGGTTTTGTCCCCCGTAGGGGCGCCTCGTCTGAACGAGAGAGTGCTGGAGCAGCTCAGCTCGGCAGAGCGATATGGTATTGTCCGCTTTGGGCCCCGTGGGCGCGGAGCTCGCACGGGGTGCGCACCCACCTGCAGGCGCGGAGCTCGTACAGGGGGCTTAGGCGTCCCTCACGGTTTTGTCCCCCGTAGGGGCGCCTCGTGAGGAAAGGTTTTAGGCCTCCTCATTATAAGGCACAGACCTTTCCGCTGATTAGCCGATGTGGGACTAAACTGGGAACCCCATCCCACAACACTCATATACATCATGAATGGAATTAGGTGGCTGGTAGAATGGCTCATACTCTTGTAACCTTAGTCATGTTTTTTTGGGCATACCATTATGCTCGCGAGGCCTGCCATTTAGCTCCAGTTGATGCTCATGGATTTTGTCTTGCTTTGGTTTTTTTATGGTGATATTTACTGTTTTGCTCTTTGTGTTATCAAAAAAATAAAAAAAAGGAAAGGACAATAGTGGTGGGAGTCAAGTTTGAGATTTTAATATATTTTACAAACAAGACAAATAAGAAAAAAATAATATGATTTATGTTGTATATACCAAGCAATTGTTGAGTACAAGAGGGTATTACTAAATTCATATAAGAACTCAAAATATTTCAATTAGTTTATCTTTAATCCGCACTTGACTCGAAAATCCAATATCCATGTGGAGCCTGTGAGGTTTTTGTATTTTTTATGATCTTAATAAACACAAGTTAGTATGAGTCTTGGCTCATAAGCTTCAAAAGTTTCCATATACTAATCATTGCATGATATGGCATCAAATTGTAATCTGCTTGTCTTCCATGCAATGACTAATTAGGCTGATATGCAGTTGCGTATTTATCCTCATGCTATGGAGATCCTATTATTTTTATGCATCAAATCATTAAATGGTCCAATCTAACTATATTTCTTTTCCACTTCTAATTTTGAAGGGACTCTAGACAGGCCAAGTTCTAACTTAGGCTCTAGCAAATCCCTAGCAAATCTATTTTACTATATAACACAAAATCTCTTAATATAATTTGAGTACTTGATTGTTAGCCATAATATCAAAGATTCAAGCCCTTCCCTCAGCATTTCTTATTTGTTAAATATATTTAATTTTTTAAAAAAATAAAAGAAAAAGACACGTGTACGTTATGAAAGGCATGTTGATCGTCTATGTTTTTCGACCTATTTTTTTTTATTCGGTAGATATCCTCACAATTCCTCTTCTTATCCTATATTCCATTTGCGTATTTTTAGTTCTCTATGTAGCTGTTAACTAAAAAATTAAAAGCTCAAGCACTTCTTCTAATATTTATCATTTATTTACATAAATTTTTATTTTTATTAAAAATAAAATAATTCTTTTTTTGGTAAAAAAAAAAAACGAAACGTCCCGTCCGAGGCGTCAGCTTAACCCCGTTATTCCCGTTCCCAAATCCCGCATCCCGCGAGTCGCCAGTTTATTCCGACTCTCTCCTGGTCCGATGAACTGCCGCGCCCTATTCCCACCTCCTTATTCCTTCTATCTTCCCTCCTCCCTTCTTCGACTTCTCCTCTCATGGACGAGACGGAGCTCGACGGCGACTCAACGAGCTATACCTTCTTCGACGCCCTCGACGCCTTCCCGCCCGAAGAAACACTCGACCCTCCTCCCGCCCCCTCTCTCGAATCCATCTCCAACCGCCCCGGCGACGAGATCACCCCCCACTCCCCCGCCGCCCCCCGCCGCCGGCGGCCGCCATCCCGGCGGATCGCCGCCTCAGGCCCCAAGGACTCCTCCGGATCCGATTCCCTCTCGGGCATCACCAGCATCAGAGAAAGCCGGAGCAAGATTCTCCTCGCGTTAAAAGACCAAGAGGCTTGGGAGAAGCCGGATGATTCGAGATCCACTCTTCCTTCGGATCAAATTAGCACGGCAAGAGACCAGCGTCCGGAAATTTCGGTCGGATCGCCAGCCGCGAGCCGTGCTCGTGTCGGAGAACCGCCGCCGGTCGATGCCGGATCTCAGCCGCAGGGCATCCTGGTGTCCCTTGCCGGTTTTGTGATCAAAGCTGTTTTTTTTCAACTCGGTTTGCTGACTAGGTCCATCACGTTTCCTATTTGGTTGATGCATTGCTCTTTCTTGCTTCTGACCAATCCTTTCGGCACCCTAAGACGGGCGAGAGATGCGATAAAAGAGAGGGTTTTGAGGGTATGGAAGGATTTAGTGGAGAAAGTTAGCCCCTTGGTGTCCGAGAGTCTTGGGAGCCAGCAAGGGGCGGGGAAGTTGGTGGCGAGGTTGGCTTGGGGGTGCTTCTGGTCGTTCTATGTCTGTCTGGTCCTGTCTGGGCTCTTGATGGCATCATTCTTAGGTGGGAGCCTGTTCATGGGCAGAGTTGTCGAGGAGCCGCTCCAGATGATGGAGGAATTGAATTTTGATTACACGAAGCCGACTCCGGATGCTTTCGTGCCGATAGGGTCTTGTAATGGTGGCTTGGGTTCTGGTGGAAAGACTGGAGCTTGGAAATCTGGGGGTTGGCGGTTGGTGCCGCCAAATCACAAGCTGCGGCTGATCATCTCATTGACTTTGCCAGAATCCGACTACAATCGGAAACTTGGCATGTTCCAGGTATGTTACTCTGTTATCTGCCTCTTTCTTTGTCTAATTGTTAGTTCCCTTTATTCTATATGATTCAAATTGGTGTTGAAATAATGATCTTATATTCTTATTAGTATATTTTTGGATATTCTAGAGATTTGCAAATACGGCGTACTTTAGACATTGTACCGGGATGGATTTTAAGTGCTTAGAAATCAAAGAGCGAAGAGGTATATTAATGGGAGGGAAACCATTGAAAGAATAAAGGACGGAAGAGAAACATGCACTTAGTGGGCGTTTGGTATGGGATGATCCTCCCAGGATCAAGAGTGATGTGGATGGAGGTGATGAGATCACCGTGTTTGGTTGCACCACGGTGATTCTACGTGGCGGTGATCCTAAATCACCTCCACTCCTCAAATCACCGCCCAACTCGGTGATGGGATACCCATCCTTGAGGTCGAAAATCCAAGATCACCTCAGGGCAGTGATCCTGGGTTGAAAATTAAAGACAGAAATACCCCCTCAATTTAGCAGAAAAATTGATATATTAATATACCATCAATATTATATCAATGTTAAATAAAAATATTAATTATATAATGAAAAATAACATATTTTTATAAGATTAATAATTTATAGGAGTAATAAATATATTTTATAGAATATATTATTAATTAATATATTGATAAATATATTTATATTTTATTATAATATATTTTATATGATTAATAAATATATGATAAGGACTATTAAAAGTAGAATATGTGACAGAATTATGGAGCTATTATAGGAATTAGCATATTAACTTACATTTTTTATTCATGAGAACTAAAAACACATAAAAAATTCATCTAAGATATATCATAGGTATTTGTGGTATTATGTGGTCGGTGATCTTGAATCTCCATACCATACCAAACAAGTTACTCATGGATACCCGAAAATTTTTAATCACTGGACCATGACTTACCAAACATATTGATCTTAGATCACGGAGGATCAAATCACCCCATCATTCGGATCACCGGGGATCTTAGATCACCGTGGTGATCCTGTTGGGGTTACCAAACGCCCCCTATTGTTGCTCCTCGTTCTTGATAATCATTGGCTCAAGGATTGACCAATGAATACACTGGCAACAAAGCTCAATCAGTTTCCCCTGTCACTTTGCTGTCCAACATATAAATTCTCTTTTACCAAGATTGCCATGCTTCTCATCTATTCTATCAATGAAAATGCTCTTATATACATATGTATGTATATATGTACATAAATACATTTAGTTTATAAATTTATCAATCAATATTTTTCACAGGAGGTATCTTATTAGAGAACTATGAGAAGATTTATCTTACCATGAGTAGTAAACTTAAGGGAACAAATAATCAAACAGAAGAGGACATAATACCCTCAGAACTTAGAAGAGTTGATATGGAATGAGGTGTTTGTAACCACTGTTTCACCTTCTGGCTGCCATGAAAAAAAGGGCAGAAATAAAAGTAGAGGAGGCAACATAGAAGTACCTCTTGCTCTTATTTATCATTAATTATTGACAAATGTGACAGTCCTTGTAACAATCTCTTTAGCCAATAGTAGTGATCTTAGATGAATTACTCAAAGTGTATTACAAGAATCCCCATTCATTAAGATTCTTTATTTCTTAGAAATGCAAACCATTGTGCAGAAGCTGTGGTCCAATGTCAAGAATCACAACGAAAGGTCAATACCGACAAGTGCAACCTGCTCTTTGTCATCAGCAGTCGAATAAGCACTTCAGTAGATGATATCCATGTTACATATGAAAACAAGACTAAAATTACCAGTTAGTCCTCTGGATGAACTTTATTATGCATCAGAAACTGTCTTCAACAGTGTTTAAACAAGAGGAAAATGTGCAACTAATTCAAGGTCTGGCAGTGCTATAGAAGGCTCTGTTGCTAAGCGACTAAGAGTTGCACCAGCAATGGTGCCATTGCAAATGTTTTTATTAAACTGATGAGAGTTACTTTATTGCTAATTTTTTTTATGGTTATTACAGATGTACCTAGATAATTATTGATTGGTAGTTTTGGTGGAAAGGCACTCATTGAGAGATTGTAGTATGTTTATGTTTGATTCCCTCAAGATTGGGCGAAGAAAAATTTGGAATATCTCGAGACAGCTAGTTGTGATTTCAGATTAAGCAGTGAAAATTACGATATATACTCTAACCCTTATTGTACCATTTTAGAGGTACATCAACCTTAAGGCTTAAACCCAGATTAAGTTCTGAATTATTTTGATCAACCAGTCTCTTTCTATCATCATCTGATGTGGTAGTCGTGGAGCGATGCTACAGAGGTTGGCGTATATTATATTGAACTTTCTCCTTTGTGCACCTTGTCTACAAGTCTTGATAATTTCCTTTTTTAGCCATGCAACTTGCATTTACTCTATCTCCATGTCTTCACCATTGTCACATCACAAGACACTTTATGCTGATCGATGCTATGTCAAAATTTGAACTGCACAAAACAATGGGGAAATACGGTGAGCAAAATCTTATGAAAAATGGCAACCTAAACATGAATGCGATGGAGATATTTAAAAGAGGATTGCAATTTAAAACGAGGTGGTAATTTAAAATGAGGCAAACCTTTACTTTAATCTTAATTTAGAATTGTAGTGGCTGATATAACGACCATGGGCATTACCAAAAATAGCTAGCTAGAAATTATTATTTAGGTTCGTTGGCCCTATGTAAGTATTCAAGATCTTTCCAACCCACAACTGATATAGAATTAAATACACACATGCATGGGTCCTCGCATATTTTTCATGTTTAAGCCCTAGCATTCTTGCCAAACTAAGAGTCCAAATCCAGTAAAAAATACTAAAATTTGCCGGTGGTCAACTCTAAAATGACTCATGTTGTAGTATCCACTAGTCACACATAGGCCGTGGGCCGGATCTGCTCTGTTACCATTTGTAATGACTCAGGATTTCATCTAAAAATAGCTTGCCAAAAGTTGTTATTTGGGCTCCTTGGACCTGTATAAGTATTCAAGATCTTCCTAGCATATAACCATTGTGTGACTCGACATTCATACGTAAGTCCTTACAAATGAATTGGCATAGTATCTCTCCATGAGAATTAAAATATTATAATGAGCCTCTAAGAAATAAATGCAGCTTGTTTTTCATTGGCTTGGACAGATGTTGCCTTACGTCATCCTGTGTTATGTTCTGGGTTTCAATTTTTTTTTACCAAGCGGAGTATTCGCTTGGCTGATACAATATCAATGAGGAAAGGGATAATCAGTAGTGTAACTAATGCTTTTGCTTCCTCATATTGTGCCTCCTATATTTCATAGTGTTTTCCCCTGTGATTTTTATTTATGATTTACTGCTTGCTGATTGATCGTGACTATTAATTAGTACAAATGGTTTAGATGCAAAATATCAGTACTGGCAGCTCAGACTTGCAAATAGTTAGAAACATCTTGTTTTATGTCTCACTAGTTTTTTTTTTCCACTTTTGTCATGTTTGTTATTATGTTAATGCTCTTTGACCACTGATGTGTGGTTTTGCTAAGGTAAGGTCAGGGCAGAGTTTCTCTCAGCAGATGGCAAAGTCATGGCTGGTTCAAGCCAGCCATGCATGCTACGGTTCAAGAGCTCTCATATTCACTTAATAGAGACTTTTCTCAAAAGTGGTTCTCTACTAGCAGGCTATTCTTCAGAATTGCAGATTCTCAGAGTAAAAATGACAGGCTTTACAGAAGGAAGTGAACCTACTGTATGCATAAGGGTCATTCTTGAACAAAGGGCAGAGTACAGGCCTGGTGCTGGTATCCCTGAGATTTATGCTGCATCTTTAAAACTTGAGTCAGAACTTCCTCTTTTTAAGCGGTTGATATGGAACTGGAGGAGGACCGTGTATATCTGGATCAGTACAGGATTATTCATCATGGAGTTGCTGATTTTTCTTGTCTGTTGTAGACCTATTATAGTTCCAAGGTCAAGGCCGGTCCGTGGTTCTCAAAACAGGATGTAATATATGAACTTTTAGCACAACATGGTTGCAAAGGAGGAGAGCAAGTCTTCTGCAAGCATAGCTTCCCAATGTTGTGGCTGTCTGAAATAAGATATCATCTTCAGGTGCCCTTGGGTAGTAATCATGATACGCAAGTATACTGATCATTCAGCTGATTTTAACATTTACATCAGGTTTGTCATACACACTTCTGTAGTCCACTACGGGCATAGAACTATTAATGCTACTCGTGACTGGATCTTTGCTTTATATGGTATAACTGATTCTGTTATGCAAGTTATTTCCAGCATTTGCATCCTTAAGCAGTGGCATGAGAATAGTTTGTGTTAATTTAGAAAATTATTTTGCAGTGTAATATCATGTCAATGTGAAAATATTCTTTATATATATATATATATTTACTGTAGGCATACTTCTATCATGTCTCATTCAACTTGAGTGGACCAGACTACTCGAGCAGCATTTTACCATGAAATAAAAATATAAATCATGCTGCTTTTGCAATTTCATAGTTGGCTTTTGTCATATAATGAACAAGTTTGAAACAAAAGGCTCTTTTCTGCAGTGCCATTTGTAATACCTACTTTTCATGTCCCAGGTGGATTTTTTGAAAGATTGGTGGGGCTGCACGAAACTTGGAGGCCATATTATGTGGATAAATCAGTGTCTTTGTGAGGCAAGGGGTTTCACATAGTTATGCGTAAAGGATTGTACTGATTCATGATGGCATACACATCGTCCATCAGGGTGCTCTTTCACCGTAGCTGCTTGGTTGTTTTATATTGCTGATGAGCTTTGGATCTTGTGTCACTCCGAAATGGTCATTACCCGGATTATTCATCTACGGTCTTGCCTAAAAGATGAGTAATTTGTTCTATAGTTACTAATATAATCCATGACATCTTTTAGTTCAACCTACGTTTGGTCTTGAGTGATGCATGCATTACCGGGACATTTGGTGAAGTTATGGTTAATAGGTTTTGGCGAATGGTTTTGATCTTTAGTGGAGAGGGTGTTATCCGAGATGGAGTTAATGTTTTAATGAAGGCCAAATTCTATTGCGCACCAAGGAGGATGTGGATCATACATTTGAACTCATTAAGCAGAATGGGTAACAACCATGCAATGCCACATTCTTGTTTGTCTGGTCAAATGCATTTCATATTGGCTTGGTAGTGATTTGATAGCAACATTATCGCCGAACTCGTTTCCATCAAGCCTGCTGATACATAATATGAAGTGCTATCCCTGGGATGACAAATGATCCCTGAAAGCTAAACACTGTCCTCAGTCCTCGTGTAAAATTCTGCCAGCAAATAGGCCCTTAAAATACAGATTACTCAAGGGCCTCCACTTGCCCGTCCTTAATTTATATGTTTAAGCTTTCATTGGAATGAGCAGTTGGCCAATTGCTATGCAATAAAATGTCCAGGCACATTTGATAAAATTGCAGTTGTTATGCATAGTTTTGAATTCTACTGGAAAAAAAGATTTGTAAAGCAAGAACAAGAAACAATCTACCTTCCAGTTTTCACTACTGTTGAATTATATGCTTCATGCACAATTTCAGCAAACAGCATGCCAGTGCTTGAATGTTATCATAGAGTGATGAACAACTCATTCAGAAAGAACATATAAAATCTTCAGGGTCATTGCACCTATGCCCATTGCACCACCTGCATTATAAAGGTAATTTTAAGATTCCTTTGATTACAAGACAAAACCTCTAATTTAGGAGACAAGTTCCAAGCCAACTCATAGAAGTGCTTGATTTCTGGGAATGCTTAGCCCTATGTTCAAAGCTGAAACAAGCCTCAGAAAAGTAATCTTATTTGTTTCTGTATGTTTATTTGTCATGTGTCTCTATGTTAATTGGTGAATAGAGACATCAGACTACTTCTATACTGAAAAAAAGAGACATGAGGCTGCATATGATGTTTATTAAAGAGTACAAAAGCTACATATGATAATCCCTGAGTGTACCATAGGAGGGAGGACTCTCTCACACAGGTTCCTGGACCAAGATACAATCCTACATATGATGATCAGTAATCTTTGTTCTTCTATTGATGGATCTACATTTTGGATTATTGGATGGAGGATGGCAGCCTTCAATGCTCACATGAGCTGGATGTATATTTTGTGAGGGCTTAGGATGGATGATGCTTGCTTATGTTTTTCTGTGAGAGATTCTGGATGAAGGCATCTTCCTATGCCTCCAACGTGCTCGATCGGTGAGAGATATGGACGGATACCCTTGGTTATTTACCTATTTACATGGATCTGCATCATGATTTTTGAAGTGCCTTATCTTACTCTCGGCCGGCTTGTGTAGGTTTTTTCACCAGTGTAATGGTTCTTCCGAATCATTCCATGAATGCGATTGTACGTCATGCAGATTTTGATGACAGTGTGTAGATCTGATCCTCACCCCATTTCTGGTGTTTGAAGTAAGCTGGTTTTGCTGCAAATTTTATTAATAAAATAGTTTTAGCATCGGCTCTCAAAGTATTTCATCCTCTTTCTTCCAATCCATCTAGTGGTCATTATGCGATCCAATGCACTGGTGACCTAGTAAGGAACCTAATACGTCTAGATTACTGGTTCTTCTAAGTTCTATGTATCTCAAGGCTCCTGACACCATCAAACAGTCCCATGGCTCGTGCCAACTTTGCCCCATGCTTCTGTTCCCACTGTCTCAACAGTCCATGAGCGTATATCTTTCTGATCCAACTATAACTAATAATTAATGGGCACTATTCATTGATTCTCTTGATAGGTTCATGCACGAGGTCATTTACTGCCTTCTCTTTATTCTTGCAGACCTTTGGATTTTCGTACACTGGAAAAGCTTTTACTCCTTGCCATTTTACCATCATGGTGACATATTAACTCCACCTACTCCCCAAAAGAATGAAGTCGTACAATAATAGGATACCGACCACTATGCTTCCAAATGGATGGGCATCGTGGCCAAGCAACCTATGGAGTACAAGTCGAAGGAAATGGAGTTCTCAAGCAACTGTTTGACATGGCTCCACCAGCCATCCATCCCAACTCCATGGGCACAACTGAAGAAATAAGACAGCAATGGAAGATAAAAAGCTCGCTAACCTAGAGAGAGAGAGAGAGAGAGAGAGAGAGAGAGGTAAGGTGGTCCAAATGGTGAAACAGCCTACGAATGGCACCTTGTCAGAGAGGAAATTATAAACCTAAGCCCATCACAACCACAAGGGTTAGGGAACGAGAAACAAATACTAGTGGAGTCAAGGGATGATAAATGAGAGGGTCCCATGGTATGGCTATGGGTTTCTCTCACTCTTATCTATAGCTCTCATCTTGCGCATGATCTACAATATGACATTAGTCCACATGAGTTCCATGTTGGTATTCCACTGTAGCAAAAAAAATAAAAAAAAAGGTATGCACCTACCAACTAATAGTAATAGTAGTAATAATAGTAGTCTCATATATATGATTGACAGAGAAAGAAGCCGAGAGAGAGTTCGGATCAGCCAGCCAATCAAGAGCATGCTCACAATTTCTAGTAGAATTGATTGGACTCCATCATATGACCTTGTGATATGGTGCTTTTGTATTGATGAGGATCTAACATGTTATACTTGTCAGACTGCGTACTATGGTCATTGGACCATACTAAATTGCAAATGCATTATGGCATGTACCCTTGGACTCAAATTAGTATTACTCTTTAAGAATAAGTTGGAATTTTCAGTTCTTTGGCTAGCCTATATTTTTATCATCATCAAGGGTGCCAACTTGTTCGGTTGGCATGCCAATGGAAGCTGGGTATCAATGGCCTAGATTTGAGTCATGCCTTCACAATAGATTCGATACGAATTTTGATGAACCTTACCATTTTAGTTTCTCAAAAATTTTTTTTACCATTGTCCAATATAATAAGCTCCAAGATAAAAAAAAGGGCCATGCTAACAATCATGTCGATCAATGATTTGCTGAGCTCAAAAATTGGGGTTGGTTAGCTATTTGCTATGTTTGGTTGCAGAATAGATTTTGAGGGAATAAGCAAACGTTATTAGGACATAGTAAAACTAAAGGGATAGAGCGTTTTTCGATGGAGAAACAAGTGAAAGGGACGAAGAGGACGGAGTAGAGCGTTTTTAGTATGTATTGGATTTTTGATGATGTGGACTCTATCATAAGGATAAAATTCTCATCCTATTTTTTTACATATTGAAGCATGGACAAGAAAAGTGGAGGGATAATATGATAATTGGCTATTCCATAGGACGGAGAAAGCCTATCCAACTCCTCCCTATAAAATTGACTTAATGACTCAAGTGGGAGGAATATCCCCTGAGGCAATAAAAGTATGGAATAACCCTACATAGTCAGCTCTAAAATCCATTAGGTAGGATCAGGTGTTGAGATTCATTTCCAAGTCCTAATCTTATTAAGATTCTAGTTTAGTTGGTCATTAGTTTTAATGACTTTAAGATTCTATTTCTAGTTTTATTTTACTTAGTTATTTCTTTTAGAATAGTTATTCTTATCCTTTAGTAGTTATCAAGTCTTATCTTTTAGTGGATATTAGTTTTTGAATTTGAGTAGGAATCACACATCCCACCCATATGTTGCTATATTTAAAAATACCTTTGGTGTTTCCTTAATTTAGTGTAGCCTGAGAAAAGAGGAAGAATGAGAGAGTGAGAGTTGTGGCATCAATCTACTCCATGCATCATGCTGTTATCTTATGCTGCTCTACAGGAAAAAGGTTGCTATCCTCCCACTTATTCCCTATCCAAACGTTGCCGCATTTTTTTTTTTTGCTTTGGCGGGTTCTTCATATAATGCGTGTATGAATACACGCAATAAAATCAAAAAACACAAGCTCGTGGAGTGTCCGGGGCAACTCCCCCTCTCCTGACCATAGGGTGTATTTTGAGCGGTGAGTACATAGGCAGCCACCCAGTCGCTGCTCCGTTGGCTTCTCTAAATACATGCTTGGCCTGAAAGGCCACCCCATCCCTCGTCATCACCCCTATATTTCGGATCAGGGGTGATCCGTGCTCTTGCTTCTCGGACCCCCTGAATCCACCTGATCACCATGACCGAATCGCCCTCCAAGATAACTAAACTAGCCTGCAGCACCAGCCGTGCATATCAAAGATCTGCCCAGGCCGCCTGCAACTCCGCCCCGAAAACCGACATGTCGAACAACTGGCAGCCGCCCGCTGCCACTACCCTGGACTGCGGGTCTCGTATAACAAAGCCCGCACCTCCCCGCGCACCTCCATCGAGTATTGACCCATCAAAATTGACCTTGAGGAAGCTCGAAGGTGAGGGCTTCCAGGTAAAGAACACCATCTGAGGGGCTGCCTGAGCAGAGAGGAAACCACAGGTATCCCGAGCTATCAAAGGTCCATCTGAAGAAGGGGTGGGGCTGATCTCCGCCGCCTGCACTCGAGCATATTCCGCAACAAATCTCGGTGATATTCCGCGCTCTCCAAACGTCCAAGAACCTCAAACCGCCTCAACAATAGCCTTATTTGGATAAGTGCGAAAAAACCCAAGAGAAAGAGAGAGAAAATTCTATTCCATTATTTTAGTACAATAGAGCTATCTCACGAATAGATGAAGCTTATCCCCTTCAATTACTATTTCGCTCCTATACATCCACTCTTCAAACATGTAAAGAGATGGAAGGACAATTTTATTCTTATGATAAAGTCTGGGTAACTGCAAAAATCAAAATATATTTGTTTATACTCTCCACTTATTCCTTCAATCAAACACCAAAAGAAGATTTATTGCAACGAATAGCCTATCCTTTCTATAACACAAGGGATGTTTCTCTCAAACTTATCCCCTCTACTAAGAGCCATCTGAGGGAAAAATTAGTGGATGCCAGCCCAATGCAGTCGGTGCATGGATTGAGCCCGGACATAATAAATTGGATGCTGTCCCCCCCCCCCCCCGGGTGCCCAAATTTCAAGCATCACATCCAATTTTTAAATTGTCGCATCATCACCTCAAAAGTCAAAATCGGTGTCTTCATAGTTTACGGTATAATTCTTAATATCTGTGAAGGGAATTTTATTATTGGGTTGGGTCGGGTCGGTTGCCGACTTCAAAGGCGATTCAGTGGCCACGAATGACGAAACTTCCTCGCCACCTTTTGCCTACCCACCGCTCCATTTTCGGCTTTGCACGTACGTGTGGGGACGTGCATGTGTGCATGGCTATGTCTCACTAAAATTGCTTCCGCCACCGCCTTGGCATGCAAAGCCACGTCAATTTTATTTTGGGATATGAGGCCACACTCTGTTATGCGTTCATTAACTTCTCTATTTTTGAGTAATATAACTATCAATAGTTTGATGAACCTATTTTGCCTAATGATATGATCATATACAATATTTTACACTAAAGTTTATTTTCCTCCTGGAATCTTAGACAAGTTTCCCTCGTAAGTTGTAACTTCATTTACCTGTATAGTTTAAGATTTCAGTCATCTAGAAAACTTTGACCATATGTCGAGGTGCATTCCGACATATTTCTTGGTATATCCTCTTTTTTTTTCTTTTCTATTGACTGTTTGTAAGCTAAAGAGCAAGATGGGTTCGGACTGTATTTTCAACGTTGTATGTTTTGTGCGAAAGAATAATTGATTTTCTTTCGTGATATTGACCATTGGATCGCATCCTGCGTGAATCTCTATGCACTCTGAACTCTTTCATTCATCTATTTGCATAGATCTCGAAATGTTGACCATTGCATAATCCTATGCTTGATTCATGCAAAGAAGTGAAAAGAAAAGGTGAATCCTTCTTTCGCACGAAAGATATACACCTAAGATGTGCAAGATATGACTAGCACATCCACATCATACCCTCCCCCGCGCGCCGCAAATTCTACGATGAGAACCGACTGCCCATGGTTTGATTTATAATGCAAGGTAGACTTGATTATTGATACAAGGTTCTTAAACCATATTGATTACTTCATGCCAAGGACATGTCGCATGCACTTCTCTTTGACACATGACCGTCGTCATACGAAGGTAGGGCACCACTAACCCTCCTCAACCTGACTCTTCTTCGAACTCTCTCATGATGTAGAGTATTTAATTAGCTAGAGAATCATTATAAAATCAGCAACTAACCAAAAAGTGACAAAGTGATAGGTTGGATGCATGACTTTTGGTTTGACTATGGCTACTAAAACTCCAAATAGAAACATCTTTTGAGTGGAAGAGAATCACAATTAGCTAGAATGAAGGGAGGCTTTAGGAACCAAAGCCAAAGAATGTGCTCCATAATTTGAGGTTCATGTTTGGATAAAAAGTTCGATGAGTGGGGGCCCGCTTATTCATTTTTCTTGGTTCTCCAACTTGTATCTGTTGACATATTTCTCGAGAATCTCCTTGAAAATAAAATAAATGATATATACCAAAGTTATCTATCCAATAATGAGAAACAAGCACCGATCGACAAATCTCCATCTTACCTAGACTTTAAGAGGGTAGAGGCACCTGGTAGAAAGCTACCTATCGTCGTGTATCCTATATTTCTATTGCATGCTGCCTTTGAAAATTTTCATACTTCCAAACTAAACTAGGGTTGCAATAAGTGATGGTAGCCGAAAAAAAAAAAAAAAAAGACAGCCACTTTCCTCTCGAGATGTTACTCAAGGGGTTGAGGGTGTATGTTCGGCACGAAAGAAAGATTCACCTTCTTTAATATGAATCTGCTGTTGGATCATCCACTGATTGCTTGTAGATCTGTGCAGGCAGATGAATATTGAGTTTGGAGTGCTTTGAGATCTGTTGGTGATGATCCAACGGTGGATACACTGCTGGTCCTAGACAAAGAAAAAAAAGAAGAAATAAACCCTATTTCTCTAGGCTGCTCAACGGATTTATAAAGCCCTCCTCTCCCACCTCGCAATGGAAACCTGCAAGAACAGGAAAAGTTCTCTTACCTTAGAAGTTGTTAGGATCCATAGACCATAGCCTTGTTTCCTCTAGTATAGAGTAGACCAGATATGGATGCCCAAAGACAAGCCCAGGTGATCACGATAAGCTCAAAGAGATCACCCTCGCGGTTCAGACGAGTGTGCGTCTTCTGTGGGAGTAGCCCCGGGAAGAAGACCAGCTACCAGCTCGCAGCCATTCAGCTTGGCAACGAATTGGTCATCACTTCCCCTCTCATTCCTTTCCTCTCTCTTTTTGTTGACCTTATGCATGCACCAAAGGATCCACATCCATCTCTCCCTCTCCCTTCCACCATATATATATATATATATATCTTCTCTTCTATGGTCGAAGGGATATTGGAGTTGGTTTTTTCAAGACAAAGTCTTCATATGAGTTGAAGCTGCCTTTCAGTTTCTAAGTAGCTTGTGTGTGAATTGTTCTCCTGTTTACAAATGGTATCAGGTGGAGAGGAGCATAGATTTGGTCTACGGTGGAGGAAGTGTTGGTCTCATGGGTCTTGTCTCACATGCCGTCCATGATGGTGGCCGCCATGTCATAGGGTCTGTCTTTCATCTATCTGTTTATCTAAACTAAATCTTTGAAAACTATTTCTTTTCGATGTTATAATGCAGGGTAATTCCCAGGACGCTAATGCGAAGAGAGGTATGGTAAATATTTTTGTCTCTCTTTTACTTATTTTTTTTCTTGGATGCAAAAGTAGAGTCATATATAATGTCCTTATTAAAACCAATGGCTAGAGGTTGACAATGGAAGGATTCTGGTGAAAAAAAAATAAAATAAAATCAGATAACAGGAGACACAGTAGGAGAGGTGAGAGCCGTCTCCGGCATGCACCAAAGGAAGGCCGAGATGGCACGGCAAGCTGATGCTTTCATTGCACTCCCTGGTATGCGTACCAAGCCCCATGCATGCATCCTAGTTTGCCATCATAATGTGTGACAATTTTAGGTGTCTAAAACAAAAGTTCGCTCATTACCTGTGCAATAATCTCCTTGTGATCTGCTCCTTTATTGGGGCTTCTTTGGTACATTAGATGTGCGATCCAACTCACAGTTAGGGACTCCTACATTAATTAAAACTGAGCAGGCTTATGTAATCAAAGTTGCTCCAACTAGTGCAAAATGTATTTAATTATGGTACCATGCATGGAATACCAAAATTCCATACATTAACATGGTCATAGTTCTTCGCACTAACATGGTGCATGCTTGAGTAGCATGTCATATTACCACATCAACAGGAGCCCCATAGCATTATTGAAATGAACAGTTGCAAAAATGTTCTTTGCTCGGTCCCTATCAAAACCAGCTCAGCGTGACTCGGCATGACAACTGATCTTACCTCAAGTAATGTTAATTATAGTTACGTCCATAAAAAAAAGTTGGTACATCATTCTTCCATTTCATATATGTCCGAGGATCCACATAGCTTTCGATTTATGTGTTATTTGTCCATTCCTATCATTTTTATGCCAATATTAGTGACCGTAGGTAACTCTCTTCAGATTAAGTACGGCGGCACTAATTAATAATTAATGGCTTTGAAAGGGAGGTAAGTTTATATTGTTCAATGTTACATAATACATGAGCAAAAAGCGTCGGAAAATATTCTTTCTTTTGTAGTGGTCCTTGCAGTTGCACCGCACTTTAAGAATGTTTTAGGCTCAAAGAATGGCAACTCCATGTGTCTTTCATCCAAATAATTTTAGCATTATTTCTTCCAAATGTTATGTGGTGCCCCCACTTTTGTTCTCTACTGACATAGATTCATCCCCACCCCCACCCCAACCAAAAAAAAAAGAAAAGAAGAAGACAAGACTATCATATTGCTTGTGCTTAAAAAGTATGCAAACATTCAAGATTACCCTACGGCATTCATGTATAATATAACAAATATTTCTTTGTGTGGATTGGGACTATAGGTGGGTACGGAACCTTAGAAGAACTCCTTGAGGTGATCACTTGGGCTCAGCTGGGGATCCATGACAAGCCGGTATGCCACGTAACATATACACCATGATTAAACCTTTAACTTGTTTTAACCATCTCCAAGTCCTTCACATGGAATGTAGCTAAAAGAACAATGGAATGGAGATATAAGATCATCTTCACTTCTTGACCTAAAATTTATAATTTATACCAGGTTGGTTTGTTGAATGTCGATGGGTACTACAACTCCCTACTGTCTTTCATTGATAAAGCTGTTGATGAAGGATTCATCGCTGCCGCCGCTCGTCATATTATCATCTCTGCACAAACTGCCCATGAATTATTGTCCAAACTCGAGGTCTGAAAATGCTCTCTCTATCTTCTCTCTCTAACAAGCACTTTGGTTTATCTGTTGATAATTGCATGCAAGAAGTAATTACTGATCTATTTTCCTAACATAATGTTCATTAATTGCTGGTTAACTTTTCATGTAGAAAGGAAAAGAACAAAGGCATTGACTATAAATTAATCCACTCAGCAGTTTGAATCGTGTGATGTGGAATAACTTATGGTCGCAATACATGACTCAAAACCAGCTAGTGTGGTTGAGCAGAAGGGTGTTTTAGTTAAATAATCATCCATTTTAGTTTATGATGCAATTTTTTACTTAGTTCCCATGTAGCCAATGATCGATAGAACACAATTTTTTTTTTTTAAAGCAATATAGTCAGAATCTTACACTTCCCCAACATGGAGTGCAATGTCTGCAAGTTGATATTTCAATTAAATAAAAGGAAAAATATAATATCGCATATTTAATGTATATGATGAAAAATAAATAAATGAAAGAGCAGAGTAACAACTTTTTGTCCAGCACCCTGCAGGCCCTTCTTTTTTTCTTTTTTTTTTTTGGTACTACGGTAATAGATGAGTTCTACTATCAGAATCTAAATAAATAAGAGTACATAAGGGTGGGAGAGCGAAGTCAGTCCCTATCCATAAAACCTCTTCTGAGTGGTGAGCAGCAAAAGAGGCAACGTCCTAGTCTGCTGCCAAGTTTACCTTCCGATATACATGGGCCACCTGGAACGATCTGCAGCCGGCCACCAAGCTCTGAATATTCCTGGGTAGGGGGTAACCCAGGCTGCCCTATTGAGGAGGGATAGAAAGGTCACAAGTCCATTGTTATGTGAAATTTCTGTGTTAATAAAGTATTTCTATAAAAAAAAATGCAGCTGTGCAAAGGAAACCCCAACACACAGTAAGTGTGCCCGCAGACAACCTCTTTGTGTGGGCTCAATCTGATAAATCATGAGACCAACTCACATATTGTGTGGGCCTAATACAAGCAAGGAAGTCTTAATCAGATATCCTGCATAAATGGTTTCAACTTAGTAGATAGTCCCCAAAAATATAGCCTGAGAATGATCAAAATACTCATGCAAGTAACTGTGAAACATTACCACAAGAGAGTCTCTGTCAGTCCTATTATATCACCATGCCATTGTTGGTCACCTTTGTTGCTTAACAAGCTAAGACTATGGCTCAAGCACTGGGAATCCTACTCTGTTCAAGATCAGGTTTATGAATTTTGTCAGAGTATAGAATTATTGTAGGTGGGCATTGTTGAATTTTATGACCTGTTGGGCAATGTTAAATTTAGGGTTGGATTTAAGCAAGTGGAAATTTAATCTAATATTATTTGCGACTTCATTTTTTTTTTGTCTTGATTTTGCTCGCAGGAATATGTGCCAAAGCATGAGGGGGCTGCACCTATAAGCTCAGACGTTGCCCACTAATCACCTTACACACGTAGAGCCATCTATGATGTAATCTTTGTTCCATATTTTTTCCCTCTAGTATAACCTTAGTGTAACCACCAAGACACTTTAATAGCAAGCTATGTGGCTCCTTTCTTAGTAATGATTAATGAATTACACTATACCATCCTTTGTACCACCTTTTATATATATATTATGCTTTTAGATATATATGTTTTAATTCTAAGATTAAACCCAAACTCCCAATCATATTGATGCTTCATGGTTCGAAAAATTAAAAACTCACAGACTTGCACCTCCCAAAAATTGGGCATGTATTCATCCAACAATATTAACAATAAAAGGAAATCGTTAACCACTTCAAGGGATCATAATTGTCTATCTACTTTTTTTTTTGTTTTAATTTTTGATAAAGCCAGACTTCGAGGTTTTAAGAAATGAAAAACTGAGCTCCTTCGAGCACATCTTGCAATCAATCTCTCTTTCTTATGTATGAGCTCACAAAAGGCAATAGACTTGATTTACCATGCAAAGGCATTTTAAACTGACCTGCTAGGTAACTATGAAGTCACAATTTCATGACCAATCTGATTCACACATTTTGGCATGGATGATCCACCAATCTGCAAGATAGATGCCTCTCTCTAAGCTTGAGTCACTAGAGTCCTGATAGCTTTGAAGCCATACAATCCAATCCAAAACCTACACATGAACCCCATTTGGGTGTGCTTGCTAAGCCAGCAAATGATATGATACTTACTGGGTCTCTTTCAAACACTGACCTATGCTAAATCTTCCATTAAACAAAAAAAAAGTCCATCTATTTTGAGCTAGCAGCACACAGGGCTGCCAGACTGGGGATCAATAGAAAAGTTGGAGATCAATCACATGACTTCATCCTATGAGATGTTAGTGAAGCACTCCCAGCAGCATACTCCTCCCACACCAAACTAAGATGGTCAGTAGGAACAGACTGCTTTCACAAAACTGGTATAGGCACCAGGATAACTACACTATGATCATCTTCCCCTCAAAACCATGATCCACTGGGGAAAAAATCTGGACCACCTCTCTGTTTGCCTTGTGAAAAGCCCTCTTTATCATCACCATCCCATGCATACTTCACTATATTTCCAAGATACACTCTTACATAGAGCAATGGCAATAGTCTGCCACAAGCTTAGCCTAGGAAAGATGAGCACCCCAGATGAGGTAATGAATCCATAATGGACCAGTGAATTGGGGAATTGCCATTCAGTAACTTTCAGTTGCCGTGACATCTTGGGCAATGGAGGCTTTATTTATGACAATGACCTTGCTTTCTACAGCTTATACCTAGTCCATGGCATTGTCTTTCCCTCTCAAGATAAACATCAGGTGTCCAAACATTGTCTATCACTTTGGAGGGCCAGCAAAGAAGAGGATAAGGACCATTCAGAGGTCACACTCATGAACATGCACATAGACCTTATCCATCCCAGGGTACCATCAGGACTATGTGGAAGGAGGGAGACAACTAACATCCGGATTCAGGTTAAAGCAACGCCTTCATTTCATGCTTGGTTAATGCAATCCACCAAGTGCCTCAATGGTTCATTAGCAGTGAAAAGCACTTTCAGGCGTCCTCCTGCATGTATTACATCTCCGCAAACATTCCATGCAATGCTGTGTCTCAATCTCACCATCTTGCTATTCTATTATGTGGCAAAAAGGGGGCCTGTTTTAGCCCCTCAGGAAACTGTGCCGACGGTACCCTGTAACACAATTTGAGAACCATCCTCTTAGTGGACACACAAAAGAACAGAAAGAAACTTGGAATTCTTGCAATAATCATGCCGACCACATACAAGCCATGATTTGGCTTCTTTTTACATGCATCTACATCCAAGCACTCCAGAACACACAAGAGGCATAAGGTCCAAGACCTCTAGCTAAATGGTGCATGTATTGAATCATGTCACAGATTAATTGGATGAAAATATGTTGAGAAATAGAGCATCTTGCTTCTCAAATGGTCCTTTGCACCCTAATCCTTAATATATGTTGCACTTGCTTGCTCTTTCAAGCACCAAATGCAATCCAGATTACCGACAGTTTTTGTTCTCTCTCCTCACTCTGCTCTTCAGGATCAGGGGACTATTTCCTTGCTCTTGGTAACTGAGGCAGGTTATGGCCACCTTTTTTCCTCCAAAACAAGTTCACTTTCCTGCAGTCACAGTAGGATCATAATGTTTGTGGTAGAATAAAGATACAGATATGCATATGTTACTATTCTGACATTAACAAGTACAACAGGAATACAATATTAACAGGTATAATTAAGATTATAACTCAAGCATGTATAATTGAAACCTAAACTGACAGCCCATACACATGGATGCAGAAACATGTTTATTGTGTTCAGATAATTCCACATCCACTTCAAGTGAGAAATTTTCTTTTTTTTTTTGGTTGGGATGGATAAAGATGGATAAAGACTAGCATGATCAGCACAACATAAAAGGAATACCACATAAAGCACAATGCAGCATATGAAGCATCTTCAAGCATATTCATTAATGTTCACTTTCCATGGAACCATTTAGCTCAAACTTTTTATGGTGCTTCTCCTGTCTTCTCCATGACCTCCCCTTTCAGTCTTGATTATATAAAAGTTCCGAGAAAATGGGGTAACAGCAGTAACAGCAGACAATTCTAATAATAATATCACATCTCTTACCAAATATGGTGAAACTAGTTTTGACGAGATTGCCTACATAAACCCATATGTTCCATATCAAATGCAACCTCCAGGTTGCTGGCCTCTCACATTAGAAAGCAGTACCAAATATATTGTAAATGAATAATTATCGACCGAAACTACCAAAATGACACTTACATATGTGCAAGAACTGAGAAACAACCAACCATTGCCTAAAACATGAAAATTTAAATGACCAAAAAAAACAGAAAATAAGAACATAAAAGCATATAAAACTGAAGCAACTACAAAAACTGAAACTGCAAAACCCTACAAACTAACTGAAACCAAAAAAAGCAAGATGATAATAAATTGGACTAAGTTGTTTCATTTTTTCTTTTTAATTTTATGGACTCAACAACAGGCTTAGCCTTCTACAATTGTCAATGTGCAAATTAGGCCCAGAGGCTATGGCCTGTAGAAATTCGGGCACAGGCTCAGCTTTTTTTCCCAGTGCCTAACCTAGGCTCCATATGCGTTGGCTTGAATTAGTTCCAGCTAGGGCCTGCTGATCATATCTTGGCCTAGGCTCTTAATATTGGTAAAAGATAAACTGGACCCCCCTAGAGCCTAGGCCAGGACCAGGTTCAGACTAATATTCTCTGGCCAGCTTCATGTAAGACTGGGCTCAAGCAAAAGCTTTCAACCCCAGCCTAAAACTGGGCCTGGCCTATTCAAACCCCCTTTATCCCTCCCTCAAAACCCCTAAAATAAACCACCCTTAGTGAAGGCAGGTTTGGTTGCACACAACCAAGAGACTTTACCATCTGGCCAGTTGGCATTTTCTCTAATTTTCATCTCATTGCCAAAATAAAATGCCCAGCAACCTAAACCCATGTCTGGTCCAGTCATAATGCAGATGCTTTGTCATTAGTAAATCCTGAAAGCAATAGTGCCAGCTAACAAGGCAACTAAAATTGGAAAGGTAAAAATAACATAGAAGGAGAATTATAGAAACAGCACATATAGGCATTTTTCTTTTAAGTATTTTCAGAGATAAGCTAATGAATCTTAGTTGGTTCCTTCCATATAAAATGCAACAATTGGATAGGTGACCAGATAAATGAGTGATCATGTTTCATACAAAGCATAGTTTAAAAGGAAAACCACACAATTTACAGGACACCTTTTATTGTAAACTTTTAGATTAAGGTTCCACTGTTCTCATACCATCTGATGCACAGAATCTGCCAACATGGAATTCAACAATGACACATTGAAATAACTAACAGAAGATTAGGTTTTTTTCTTTTTGGGTATAATATAGACATGTCACATAACCCAGAGTAAATAAAAGACTGTACAATTCAGATAGGGCTTTTTTTTTCCCAACAAATGACAGCAGGTTTCATGTTATTTCAAAGGTTTAGAATTAGAAGTTTAAGAACCACTCAGTGGCCATCTGATATCCAATTGGAAAGCAAAGGCAAATCACAGATACAAGCATGCACATGTATCCTTCAAAAATATTGTCTTGCTTCCCCCATGTTGCACTCTTCCTTTAAGCATACCTGAATAGATGAGGACATAAATAAAGGATGATGACAGGAATATACTTCTATATCATGAGATTTCAACTCTATGAATGAATTAAAGTGTTACTTTTGATAACTAATGACCTAATATGTCATGGCGCACCTACTACTAGTGTGAGTTTCAATAATTCTTGTTTCAAGTAATAGATGCAGGTCCACTAACTGCCAGCCTCTTATATGGAAAATGCAATACTGGAAGAATCTTAGTTTGCAAAGCAAAAAAGTAATACCCAGTATGATTGAAGGAACTTTACCATCATAAGGAAGCCTTGGGGTCGCAAGATGGATACTAAATGATGAACTAGATGCTAGAATTGTTCAATGCCATGAACTTGCACTGTTCATTTATGGCCAGCAGTTGTGTTTCCTTCTTGTCCAACTGGGCTCTTAGACTAACATTCTCCTCCATGAGCTTCTGAACTTCAGCTTCTTTCTGCATCTTCTCGTTCTCCAGATGAGTGGTCTTGGCAATTAGCCTGTTCCATGCAACAATTTGAGTCTGTCATAAAATTATCCTGTGCATGCCAACTTCCACATTAATAGATTCTTTTACAAATAAAAAATAAATACAGACAAATGTAGTTAGCATATGCTCTGTTGTCATTTATTTATTAGCTATGAATGATTAGGAGCTAAGTGACACACAATTAAGAAAATAAAAGTTCTGCAAATTAGAGTAATTGTATAGAAGTAATATTAATTTCGCATAATAATTAGGTAGCGAGGATGGATATCCATGCATTATAGGACAGATACCTTCTAAGCTCTTGTATTCAAAAGTTTCATGTTCATGCATGATACATCTAAATTCAGAATTTTGGTTGTCGAGCACATTTTTGTAATTAA
The DNA here is from genome assembly GCF_009389715.1 of Phoenix dactylifera. Lineage (NCBI taxonomy): Eukaryota > Viridiplantae > Streptophyta > Magnoliopsida > Arecales > Arecaceae > Phoenix > Phoenix dactylifera. Next base: position 4,721,338 of record NC_052409.1, on the reverse strand, counting down.
CCAAGATGGATCAATTTTAAATTGTTAGGTGGGTTCTGTTGTGCTGCGTTCCAGCTAACAGGTAACTCTTATGTTTCTAAATGTTTTAAAAAAACTCTGGATCAAGTAATATACAACAAAAGTACCGGTCGAAATGCTTCTCGATTGTTTGAAATTGCTTCTCTGACAAAAGAAGGGTTTCTCTGACACTGATAAGACTGCTAACATAGGATCTTAGTGACTCGAAATCCCGCTTCACATGACAAAGCTCCTGTTCACTTTCTGCAGCTCGTTGTCTTTGCCTGGATGTTTCTTGTACCATATCTTCAACCTTCTGCCACATTTCATTCAAAATACTATTTGTACCCACTGCAAACTTCTCCATCTCTTCAACCTTTGCCGACATGGTCTCGATTTGGAGCGTTTTCTTTTCAATTTCTTCCAAACCAAACTTCACTTTTTCTTTTTCACTAGCAGCTTCAGTTTCTGCCATTATAACCCTCTTAACAAGAGATTCCATTACATTTGTTACAATATGAACTGACTTCAAGATATCACTAATATATGCTCCATCATTAGCATCAATGGATCCAATGTTAATGCTACCTGCCAGTTGTGTCTCCTCATCTGAGCTTTCAAAAGAAGAAAGATCAACATCCTTAGACCAACCAGCTAATGGTATGCCACACTTATCAATAAACCCGACCCCCTCTTGATATTTAATCCCAAATGAAGTATAGGTTAAATGAGGATCAGCCATAATTCTAGCCTCTGATTTCAAGTTGGCTATCAATTTTTCAGTAGTTTTGACTCTGCACCAAAGAAATTCTAACTCACTTTTCGCTGCATCCTCAGAATATTGGGTATTAGCCTTAACCTCCAAAAGTTTTTCTTCTAATGTTTCAACTTGAGATTGTTGCCACTCCAACACCTGCCTCCAAGTGATGTCTGTCTCATTACATGGACTTTTCAGGGTCAACAACCCACTATCCTCAACTTGATTCTCCATAACCTCTCACTATGTTGTGGCATGGCGAGACCTGTTATTGTCTGAACAAGAGAAAATGATCTATTAAGATAATAAAATAATAAAAGAGAGCAAGGAATCGCTAAATGTATATTCTATTAATTACATTTACTAACACCTACTTAATAAGTAACCGTGATCTTCATTGACTTTAACAGGAAAAAAAAAGCACCAAACATCTAGGCTTGTAAAACCAAGTAATAGAGTCACATGTACAGAGTCTTGTAGACATAGCAGCCTAATGGACAGGTCAAAAGCTTTCCTTGGCATGTAAAAGAAAGAAGAAACACTCAAGTGAAGAAGCCCATACATATCTTCAGCTGTTTTGTGAATCAGGGTAACTAGAGAATTTGGAGTAATAAATATGTCAGTAATTCCTACTAAAACACAAGCAAAAACCGTTGAATCACATCCAAAGTTTCAAAAAGTCACTAGTTTCACTCCTACTGATCAAGTAACAATTTAGATACACACTCTAACCTGAACGTTAATGTACATGCTTGTATGAAGAATTAAAGATATATCAATAGACAGGACCTAAGCAGTATATGGATGGAAAGGAGAAAGCTTTGGTGCCAGCTCATTAAAAAATAAAATATCAGGAAAAAATAAATAAATCAAGGGGCATTGGGACCTTCTACTCAACATTCGTACTTCAATGAGAGAATTTAAAACACATAACTAAACATGAAAACCATACAGCCAAAGAGAATATGAATCAGCAATAGCAAAGAAAACAAAGCTCCAAATATAATCAATTAAGAACGATTAAAGATGACATCTTGGGAACTCCTAACGTCCGATAAAAACCTATAAGCCCTAATCAGTCAATAGCTCCACATTACCCTGTTTTAAGAATCGGAAAGAACTATAAACTGTTTCGTTACGGAGAAACCATTGAACTCATAAAACCCTAGCCCTAGTTTTGCGACGATTTCCAACATGAAGCGGAAAACGATCGATTCGGAGGAGAACAAGAATCAAATCCAGGCGCCGAGATCCGAAAATTGGTACCTACGGAGGCATCGGTCCGCCGTTGCCGGCTTCTTACCCCGTCTTTTATCCTGTGCTTTGGGTTGGTGGGCTGATCCGGGGATGAGATCTAAAGATGGAAATGACCTTCTTACGTAGATGGATAAGGGGAAAGGATACTTGGGCCGAATAATGAATTATAAACATGAGACTGGAGTATTAAGTAAAACGTAAATTATGCTTTTGGTCCTGCCATCTTCGCAAGCATTTTTAAATAATTTTTATAGTTTAAATTTTTTTAATTAGATCATTCGATCTTTAAGTGTGATTTGGTGTGGTTTTACTGGCTGATTCTGGCCAATTTTCAGCCGCGAAATGTTGCACATGATATTCTTTTCCGTACTGACACCAATATATGGATGACGAAATGATATAATATCTGAAAATTTTTATTTTGATGATGTGGCATATAAATGATGATATGGCACCTGGCAATTGGTTACTTTTGAATTGAAAATTTCACTATCACATATGTTGGGTGCCGCATCATCACCCATGTATCATATCATCAAAATAAAAATTTTCAGTCAATCATTATCCTCCATCTTTACCCATATGTTAGATATTGATGCGGGCAAGAAAAAAAATATTATATGTGCATCACATGCAACTTTGTAGTGCCGAAAATTGGCGGGAAGAACTATATTAAGTTGCCTAATTAGAGATTTTTAAACTATAAAGACTTTAAAAATACTTGTAAAACTCGGAGGACTAAGAGCATAATTATTCTAAATAAAATATTATTTATATACAACAAAATATTAAATATAATATTTTTCAAAAAAATATTATTTTAGATATTTACTATATAAAGATATATGTATATGGACAACATCGCTTATTGATACCTCGTCAGCAATGCCAACTACATGAACAATATATAATAAAATTGTTACCCAGTTGTTGTGCAAGTGCAGCTAACAAATTGCTCTCATTAGCTTTTTGATATGCTAACACCGTAAATAATTCATATATATTATTAAAAATTCAAAATATTTCTTATTAAATAATATAATAAAGAATTTTGATGTTAGTAAAGTATTCTCATTAATACTACTACTCATCATCCCTCCGGTCACCATTCGGCTGATCACCCATGTCACTACGCTGATGTTGAAGTTAGGGATTAGTGTCATAAAATAGGGTTGGGTGATGTGAGATGAGGCTCTAATATTGATTTGGTAATTATCGATTATCACATCAAATTGATAATCTGACAAGTGATTAAATGAGTGGCTTTTAGCATTTTTCATGGAGAAGTTCTTGAGACTATCAAAATCACAATTGAAAAAAAAAAATAAAAAAAGTTACATGGCTTACTTGAATTTTTTCTATTTACCGACCCATAATTACTAGAAAGGACATGTAGAATATTTCTATGCTACCGAATTATTTTTTTTCTTGCATAATATATTTGATTTATGATTCTCTTAACATGTTCGTTAAGGTAAAAAAGCACCACATAATTAAATCATACAGGTGGTTTCATAATATGGATTTCAATAAATTTTTCACCATTCACTGCTGCAAGGAGAATCGCCTATTGATCCACATTACTTTTATAGGCCAATTATATATAGGTTATCTAATACCTAAGTCTTGTATAAAAATCTATAGAGAAAGACCCCACGATTTTATTCAGTTTAGTGTCTGTTTTGAAAGTTTTCATGGCCAATCAGTGGGAAAAAAAGAGCGTAGGAGGGCAGGGAGGAAGCCGGAGCTACAGAGACAATTTCCGAATAGGCCCTCAACAACTTGAAACTATACAAAAAGGTTACATTGCAATATACTGAATTAGATATTTATAAAACAGTAACATTTCTCTCTTTAATTTTTGCTGCCACTTTTGTATGAGAGCTTTGCAAGATTGGATGAGAGCTCAATCCATTTAATTCACTGGAAAATTTTGGATGTAGCTGCCTCGAGTTTAGGTTCTACTCGGTTTAATTTGCATTCAACATTTCTATCTAGAGTTGAAGTAAATTTCCACTGGCTGGGTTTATCAGTTCAAGTTTAATCCAAGACATTTAGAAGCCCCACCTTACTAAGGTCATATATCAAGTAAAAAAGATTCACATTATTACCAAAAATTAAACTATATGTATAGATTTATATTATAAGATTTATTCCATGTTCATCAGCGTATAAACTCCTCTAGATGGAATGAGAGCACTGTAAATGCTAAAATTTATAATAAATAAATAGTACAATATAGCATGATAAACAAATATAGCTGCAAGAAGATGTTAGTTCGATGAAGAGTTAAAAATATGAAACTAAGAGTTGATATATAAGAAAGGGGGTGGAAGCATTCATGAAAGAGCCATGAATGTCATGCCCAAATGCCATGATCCTCCTTACATCATGGTCTCTGGAGGATCTGAGCAGCATTGTAGACCATTCTCCTGTTTAAGAGAAAGAACAACTCAGAATCTACTTGTTAGGAAGTATAAGAAGAAAGACCAACTTAGAATGAGTTTCACCACAAACAATTAGATGCATGGTTAACACATTTTCCAACATCCAGGGCGTCCATACATCGAAGGGCCTGCAGATGAAGCTTGACCTAAAACATTTTGGTTAGGGCCAGTTGCATATACTTTGTAAAACTAACAGATACGCGGCATAATCTTCAAAATTACATCCATGTTACATCTTCAGTTAAGAACTCAAATATTAACATCTTATGAGCACATATTTGTTTGAAATCAGCCAAGAGAAGGCACATTACCAATGAATCTGTACTATAAGAATATAAACAAAACTAAGCACACCGGTGAATGTTTATTCAGCACTAGAAAAAACCCACTTCTAGTCTGATGGTTTTCTTCCCATCAAGTAGGTTGGTAGGTTCTAAGACCAACCTTCAATTAGGTTCTAAGACCAATCAGCCATGTCTGGGAATAAAGGAGCTACGCTACCCAACGCTTCCAGAGTGCAAAGCAACTTCTTTCTGAACTTTACATCTGCATGAAGAAAATATTCAGAATCGCCGATCCACCAATTGAATGATATTAGAATAATTGGGCCCGAAAAGAAAATTGAATCAGCACAATAAAACCAAAGGGCAACTGAAAGCAATCAGGATCAATTAGCAGTCAACATCAAATTGATAATATCCGAGTTTCAGAGAGTGAAACAAGGCAATTGGAGACTGAAAAGATGTCTTAAAATCTTAAAAACTATGAATTACACCCACAAGCATTGCTTCATTGTGGATGCTACATGACAAATAAACAGAAACAGGAATACTGATAAAATTATTGATTTCATAATTCGTGCCCGAAGAACTATCTAAAAATTTTACAATAAAGAACACTCTAACAAGAAACTCCATGGACCAATGATTGCATCACAGATGTACTGCTTTTTGGTGGATATATTATGGAATTTTCTGTTGCATATTTGATGCTAATTTAGATATCTCACATCATACATGCTATTGCCAGGCACATGCAATGCATGTGGTGGATAGCTGGACATACTTGAACTATCTAAACTGTAATGAGAATTTTGGTGAGGATGATGCGTGTGAAGTTGTTGCTTTTGAACACTAGATGACAACTAATAGGTTAAAAATCAAAACAATGAAACGAGTATCCAACAAATGAGCTGAACAAACCTTATATATGGACAAATTACATAATTACCATCCATGGAAATGTGATGATTGCTGAAGTCAGTGAGTCTACAGGGTGGTACATTGTAAAAATGTGAAATCTAAAACATCTTAATGCATAACAAAAATATTAATTATTGACCATTAACCACAGATTGTTATTCCTCAGGAATTTCACTTGCTCTACCTCTGAGAATCCAATCTGAGATACTCTCAGTGATGTTCTGTTCTTCATCAAGAATGGCCATGACTGCTGAAATTAGTTAATTGTCAACTTGTAATTTGTCTTTTACATACATTATTTTACTGAAATCAGTATTGTAGTTCATTAGTTCATTACCATCATGTCCAACTGGTTTTTTCTACACTTCGGCGGGATTTACTTTAGCTGTTCAATTTTAAAAATAATATGTAAACATAGGCTTTGCTGTGAGAATATGTGTAAGCTTAAAAAAAGATTAGCTGACAGATCCTAACATATCAAAGTAGTCCCTGTACATAGACAGATAAGATTTTTGCTTACAGTTATCCATAATGTAGATGTTTCAAATTAAAGAACAGCAAAGAGCCAGAGCTTTATGAATAATATTAACTGCAAGACAGATCAGTTCATTAAACCAAGTAATCCATCAGTACTGATCATGGTATCTCTTATTGTTTCACTGCAACACTTTTTGCTAAAGTAAACTAGATAATTATCATGTTGTTCACAAATGAACAAAAATGCTTGCAGATTTAAACCATGCTCATCGATAATCTTATAAAGCGTTCACAAAACAGAATAGTACCTATTGCAATAAGAACGAGATGCAAAATTGTGATTGTTGCAGTTACTGCACATCCAGTCCCCTTCACGCCATTGTTTTGCGCTGGTAAGAAGAACCAACTTAATAAATGATACAAGAAAATTTAAAAATGAAGCAAGAATTAATTAGCATGCTTAGTCTTAACCAATTCCATAGACACACACCACAAATCAAGACATGTAAAGTAGTAAAATCTAAAAGTTGTTTCTAATGAAATTCAGCATCTCATTCATGCATCACCTAACACAGCACTACAAGCTCATGGTTATCAACTAAGCCTGTAAAATGAGCTTAAAATGAAGTAACAAATTTGGTTTTTATAGACTGAGGAATAAAAACCTCAACTGGGACAAACATGAAGAACAATATTATGTACACACTCCATGAAATTTTCCAAAATGGCTAGTGCATTTCCAACAAAAATGACCAAATTCGGAATATGACTCCAGTAAGATTCTAGTAACTGCAATATCCATATTCTTCAAGTCAATGTAATTTCATAATATCTTGCTGTCAAAGTAAAATGATCATTTGCAAATGAACAAATAAGATGACCGAAAACATATAAGTGAAAGAAACGTTATCCCATAAGAAAATGTAAATATCACTGGCATTTTCCCAATTACTGTGTCAAAATTAAAAAATAATTTTTAGAAGAATGTTATGAAATTACTGCAAAAGAGAAATCAAAAGTTTGACTTGTTGTTCCCAAAAACCCTCATTGACCAATAAGAAAAGTTATATCTACCGAGAGCATCATATCAGTTAATACTTCTTTGCAAACCAGTGGATAATAGATAAACCTTAAAACTATGCAAGTAACAAATATAAAGATCATCAAAAGGATCAAAAAATGGATAGGACTAAATCAATGGTCCCCTCAAGTGTTTGCTTGGCAACATAATACATGTCAGATAATCAAGGAGAATATCATAGCAACTTAACAGAAAACAGAATATCAGCATAAGTGACTGTGGAAAGGAAGTCACTGTCACCCTTTTCCTAGAAGTGTAGGCACTGCTCTCTGCTGTGCAGACTGCGTATTTACTTGCATTGTTGGTGTTGGCAACAATTTCCCACAGGAATATTTAGCATACATTCCAAGTGATTGATCATAACTGGATCCTCCTGGTTGCTCGAAACCTTGATATGACTGCTGCTGTCCACTTGTCTTGTATTTCCAAAAAAAGAAAATGAAAGTATAAAATTTCATCCAAGGTACAACAGCAATAACTATCTTGCTAAATAATAGGCTTACCAGAAAATGACTATGTATATCTCCTGCATTCAGCCTTTTATTATTCCAGTCAGTAACAAGCTCTTCTGATGCCAATCGTTTTGTTCTCAAAGCTGGATTAACAGTTTTGATTATAACAATATACTAGGACTGTGACAATAGACATGCATTAAAATAATAGAGCCCTTACAGCTAATAACAATTTTAAGGATGACATTCATCACATAGACTAGAATCCACTCATAGGAAACCATTTACATAAATCTGTAACTTTGAGAGGTAATTTGCAACCATTCGCATGGGGAACGAGAATCCATATCAAGCAACATGATTTATTATTAGTTAAGTATCGTAGTCTGCTCTAATGAAGAAAATCAGTAGATATCCTTTTTGCCATAAGATATCTGCGCACGTCTACCTATGTAGTACAATGCATCATAACAGGTTCATGTATCTGTCTTGCATCTGGTGTTACCAGACTAAATCAGCACACGAAAAAGGACAAAGAATGAATGCAATGGAAATAACTATAAAGATGATAACAACAGCCGGACAAAAGCTCCGGAAAGAAAATGCTCACATTAATATTGACAGTGATCTAGAAACTATTAGTGTCTCACACATAAAGAAAGTGTGCCACAAACTGGAAATCATCAGGTTTCCGCTTGCTTTTCGGAAAGTTCTTTACCTTCTTTGTGAGTATGAAAACCCCATCTTTTCCAATCTAAGTTCGAGCAGATACATGTGAAAAAAATGTGGCACAAAGAGAGAAATGATAAGGATCACAAAGAAGAAATGTGAAACAGAACATTCTTAACAGAATGCATTATGTTTATCCAACCAATCAGATAGTGTGCCTCTGAAGAAAGGGCATACATAATAATATGATGAAAGTGATAAAAGAATCATCAACGAGCCCACATTGAGATGCACATCATTTGATTTCAAAATCAATGAAGAAGAATATGCATTACCCGGAAATGTATCTGAAACTGCTGAATTCAGTGCCGAAGAAGTAACACCAGACAATACAGGTGCACTGCATTTCTTACACTGCAGGAGAAAGAAGAAATCAAGCTCCAGAATGTAATTTGTAGAAATTCATTTCTTACACTGCAGGAGAAAGAAGAAATCAAGCTCCAGAATGTAATTTGCAGAAATTAAAAGCTCATGGTGTTAAAGAAATTGTATAGATTTTCCAAATGTGCTGAATGCTGAAGGAAATAAAAAAATATTTTCATCTTGTGTTTATGATGTAATAAGAAAAACTCTTTTTGTTCATAACATCTAACAAAAAAGTGTATCTGAGGGTATACAAATACCTATAATCACATACATGCATAGATACATACGTGTGCAGGCACATGTGTTATGGATGTGTTAAGCTAATGATTTTATTTTCACTTTCGGTCCAACAAAACAAAGCTCCATGTTTTAAACATGAGAAATTGTCAATAATCAGATATGGTAGCTAGCGAGTTCGATATCTTTCCTCCTATTTTTGTGTGTTTGGGGAAAGGGGGGGGGGGGGGGGGGGGGGTTTTAAGATAGAGACAATTACATCACTGTACATAAGGCAGTTTGCATTATTATTCTCGCCAGCTCAAGATGACCGAAGGAGAAAAACCAATTCCTTCCACAAAAAAGGATTCTCCAAAGCCAGAGGTGCTCTTAACCAACCAATCAGCAGGTCTATTTTCTTCTCCATGCACATGAATAACCCTATGTATAACACCTTCCCCCACTAAGAATCCTTGTCCTCAACCAGAAGGCTGCAGATAATCAACAATCCTTCCTTACAGATAAAGTTAATCACCACTAATGAACCCCCTACTAGCATGACTCTGCAATCCGTAAATTCACTACTGAGGTAATCCTATCCATACTCTTTCAAGTTCGGCCATATTGAAAGTTTCCACCATCAGTGGTAGACCCTAGACAAAACAACTGACATCTCTGATGAGAATTCCTGCTCTAGCTCATCATTTACTGAGATCCAAATCTCCATCAAAGTTGACTTTAAAGTTATTGACTCAGAGGCATTCATTTCAAAAAGAAGAGGGAAAGATGAACTTCAGTAACCAAAGAGAGGAGTACAACATTTTCATGCCTGTGCAAGTATTTATCATGTTGCATGATTATGATTGTGAACATATGATTTACAACAAAAGCAATGAGAATTTTCATATCATTTTAACAGAAAAGGAGAGAAAATAACAACTATATACTTAGTTATACTTTAATAATAGTATCATCAAGTGATGAGGTAGGAGAATATCCACAGATTAGCATTTCCATGAAGTGCAATCTTTTTCAAGTATAAGACTGCCAAGAAAAGTATGCTAGTTTCACTTTCACTAGGAACTCCATGTATGATTCTTTGACTAATACATCCCATGCATGTTACTCTGTGGCTAGCACCTTTGAGAAGCAGCAAATTTTAAGTGCTAATAGATTGCACAGTATGTAATAATAGACAAGTCAAATACACCACGATGTATATGTGCATGTGCAGCAAAATCTTAAATTACTCAGTAACACCCACAGGATTTGGAGCCTGGAACCTGAATCTTAATTGGTTGCATTATCTACTAAGGAATGAATTTGTCTCTCAAAAGCAGCAACATGAATAGATGATTGATGGACACTTGTCAATAGATATATGTGTTAATGCTTTATTAGGACAAAATGACTAGACTTTATGAGAACTATTCAGTTGAATTCACTAAATCCTTCTATGAAAAAAAAAGTACGTGATTATTAATTCATAGAACATTTAGATCTCCTCCAAAATGATGAGTGTATAACACTTGGACCATTATTAATTTTTAAAAAATAAATATAATATGTATCTGAGGCCATGTAAGGTTGCAGCAATTAATAGGGGCAAGCTGTTGATATAAATATGCCCACTGAGTGGAAAAAAAGTTACCTGTGTACGGGATGAGTAGTTATGAAAGCCACAGTTGCATATCCAATCACCACTGCGCCATCCATTTGGGACCACAGGAAGCTGATTTCTGTTACTTGCATCTGAGTATTCACTTCCACTATTACCACTTAAGGACCAGCTGGAAGCAGACTGAAGCCTATATCTATCAGGTTCCCTGTATGACCAATCAGAACTTGGTGGAAGTGGATGAATAGCAGGATTGCTTGTTATCCCAAAATTCATCTTTGATCCAGGTGGCCCATGAATCATGGCAAAATATTGTGCATAAGTTGGCAGAGTTACTCCAGGCATTGCAATTGCTGGCAATGCCCCTTCCTCCTTTGACTGGCCGCACTTCTTACACTTTTCTCTGGACGCATAATTGTTGTTACTGCAACCTATTGAATCCATTTGGCAGACAAACCCAAACCCAGACTCAACCAGTGGTACAGACAGCAAGAACAGCACAACCAATAAACATAATAATACCAATCAGCCATACAAGATGAAGGCACATATGAAACAAGCAGATATGCAGTAACCATCATGCAGCATATAGCAAATTCCTTATCTCAGATTCAAGTTAAATAGACTTGTAAACAAGAATACAGTTTGGAGTATTTTGGGATTAATAAGTTGGGTTAATTCCAATATCTCAATTGCCGATAGACTTGTCAACAACAAAACTATACAACCAAATTCAGAATAAAACATCATCCATCAATCAAGAACGATCTGCAGATGTAAAAAGAACATATAACCAGTAAAAAAACAAAAAGTTATCCACAGAATGCAGTAAAATCGTACTTCAGTTTTCCATATTCACAAACTATGAAAAAAATTAGTAATCCGATGCTAAAAAATTTAATTCTAAGAAAATTGCCCTTAATGGATAGCAGAACAACAACCATGTCACTCACTGCTCCTTCGATCAAGAAATCCGGAAGTTAAGACCAACACATGCAGTATTTACCATGAATTGTTACACCATGTTTTTTTTTACATCCTTTTTTTGTCAATGGGGTCACATGGTTTCAAACTATTTCCATCAGTCCAGTGGTGATAGGACAACCTTTATAAACTAGACAAAAATTAATTCCAATAAGATAAAGAAGCCATGGTCATGTTTGAAGAAACAGAATTTTCATGAGTGCCATTGCTACATATGGAAACCCTTGTCTATCACGTAACCATTAATTTCTTCAGAATAATAAATTTCAGATGAATAGCAAAGGACAATTAGAAAGAAATTTCTAGTCTGAGAAAACTACCATATATTATATTTATTTAATAGCAAAGCACAATAATATTTGGTCCAAACAGGGGTTTTGAGACATGTGCCGAGGAAAATGATTTTTGCATCATTGGTCTGCAACCCATCAGAGTTACCCTGTTGTTCTAACAGAAAAGTAAGATAAACAGGAACATCAATCAATTTTTAACTTATTCAAACACTGGAGGAATTTAAGTTGCACAACATCAGTCACCTTCCCATTTTGTAAATTTATTAACCAAGAGAAACAATGTTCAGACATTCGTAGATTTCTTCTACTCATATAGTCCAACTTAAGCAAGTATATGGTATAAACCAAATAAAAGTTACAGGAGTATGAAAGCAGGTGAGGTCGAAAGAAAATAATTAAAGTCAGCAAAACACAAACAGCTTCAGATAATTTGTATAGGTGCTAATGTGGTTAGCCATTGTCGGATTGTGAAGGTCAATTCAAGAGCTTGAGACAATGATCTCATTGGCAGCCACAATAAAATTTGCTATATCCCACTATAGAGCCTCTCAATATATCTACACTATTATATAATTTGGAATACTTTTGAGTCCTGAGTTGCTTGGCATCCAACATTGTCCTTTTTCTTTAATCAAGACACCTGCTCAATTTAGTTCTTACTCAAAGAGGGAGAAACAAGAAAACCGCACCTCCCAAAAGTAAGAGTGCTCTTATTGCAAGGATTAAAGTGCCAATCGTGCTACTCGGCATGTACCATGACAGGCTTGCAGCGATACATGGCACGGTTACACACCAATGCATGCCAAACACTAGCATGGAACAGCACGTAACATGCCAGCATCAAGCAAACACAGCACCAACACGGGACCCTTAAAAGCCATGATATTGAGTTACACAAATAATACTCCCACTAATCCTCCTTTGACAAATCAATAAAACACAGTTCCAAGAAAAACAGTTAATATAGAAGAAGAAGAAGAAGAAGAAACACCTATACAGTCAGTGACCTTGGTTATGTAGTAGAATTCGAGGTCTCTATAGGAGTAGCAGATGGCTTAATAGAATTGATGGTACACATACTAGCATCCTTAGTAGAAGAACTAGCGCACCAGTACTACATCTGGTTCCCAGCAAGAACAAAACCATTACCAATACAAAATGTCCCTTTCCACATCTTTTCTAACTCAAATCTCATTCCCACCCACCTTTCACACTCCAGTTTCAAATTGAAGGAACTCAATTCTTGGAAGCTCCTCAACTAACCAATCATTTTCCCCACCTTACCTAATTAAGACCACTTCCCAATCCCAAAAATAATCAAAAAAAGAAAGTTAAGGTTAAACTCCATTAAAAAGCAAGATACACTTCGATCCTACTTACGAAACAACTAAAAAGCGCTCTCCGAATCCCACAGCTGTCACCACAAAAAGAGGGAAAAGAGGGGTTAGGGTTAATTATTCTATTAGAGGGTGGATGAGAAGAAAACAAAAGAAGGTAGCCGTCTTGGGAGAAGTGCTTGTGGAATCCATCTCAAGGAGGAGGTGAAGATCTTATTCAAGGCATTTCAAGAGGAAGAAGAACCTTGTGCAAACCTACACTCGGTGAGATTGTTCTCATTTTATTATTGGAGCCTAAACTCTTTTTCATATAAACTCTTTGTTTGTGATCCAAGGAAGAGATCCTTGATGTATGTGATCCTCTAGCTTAGCCTAGAGAAGATACTTTGTAAGCCCATTATTGTTGATAGTGGAGGTTTGTGGTGGACTTAGGTCCGGTGGTTTTTTCCCCTCATATTGGAGGGTTTTCCACCTAAAAATTCTTGTCTCTTTCTTGTGGTTTGTTTTTTTTTTTTTGGTGGTTCTTACATTGATTAATTATTGTGGTATTCTCATTCTACTCACACAAAGATAGGAAAGTTTTCATCTAGTGAAGGGGTCTTTCCTAACAAGTGGTATCAGAGCAAGGTTTTGTGCCTACAAGGTGTTTGATAAAATTCTTGTGTGACTCGAATGGAGGATTCTATAGGAGGCATGATTAAATTGACATCTTCCAACTATGCCATTTGGAAACCTAGGATGGAGGATATCCTTTATTGTAAGGATTTGTATGAACCTATCCATGGAGATGAGGCTAGGCCAAAAGAGAAGACTGACAAGGAATGGGAGATAATGAATAGAAAGACAGTTGCACAAATTAGACAATGGGTTGATCAGACTGTGTTTCATCATGTTGCTCAAGAAACCAATGCCTTCTCTTTGTGGAAGAAATTAGAGGCCATGTATGAGAGAAAGACTGCACAGAATAAAGCCTCTTTGATTAGGAGGCTTGTCAACTTGAAGTATAAAGATGGAAAAAGTGTGACAGAACACTTGAATGACTTCCAAGGCTTGGTGAATCAGTTGACTACTATGAAGCTTGTCCTAGATGAGGAGTTGCAGGTTTTGTTACTTCTTAGTTCTTTGCCAGACAGTTGGGAGACTCTTGTGGTGTCTCTAAGCAATTCTGCACCTGACGGCAAGGTCACTTTGGATATGGTAAAGGATAGCATGCTAAATGAAGAGGTTAGAAGAAAAGAACAGGGAATATCTCCTGAAGCTGAGGCTCTTGTGACAGAAAGAAGAGGTAGAAGCAAAAGCAAGTATCCTTACAATAGAGATAAATCCAGGGGCAGGTCAAAGTCAAGGAAAGGCATAAAATGCTATCATTGTGGCAAACTAGGACACATGAAAAGAGAGTGCAGAGCATTGAAAAGAGAGCAGAACACAGAAAAAGGTGAAGCAAAGACAGAGAAAAAGGATGTTACAGCAGTTGCAGCTGATGCAGATGTCATTGTTGTTAGTGATGGTTGTGTCAACCTTGCATATGAAGATAGTAACTGGGTGATTGATTCTGGTGCTTCTTTTCATATCACTCCACATGGTGGTTTCTTCACATCCTATACTTCTGGTGATTTTGGTTGTGTTAGGATGGGAAATGATGGTTTATCCAAAATTGTTGGCATGGGGAGTGTATGTTTAGAGACCAATACAGGGTGCAAGTTGCTACTCAAAGATGTTAGACATGTTCCAGATATCCGCCTCAATTTAATCTCCACCGGCAAGCTTGATGATGAAGGTTATAGCAATCATTTTGGTGAAGGAAAATGGAAGCTCACAAAAGGCTCTTTGTTGATAGCAAGAGGAAAGAAAAATAATACTCTCTACATGATGCAAGCAAAGCTAAAGAAAGGAGAGGTGAATACAATTGATGATGATTTCTCTACAAAGCTTTGGCACAAAAGGCTTGGGCACATGAGTGAGAAAGGACTTCAAATTCTAGCCAAGAAGGAGTTGCTACCAAATACCAAAGGTGTGTCTTTGAAAACTTGTGTTGATTGTTTAGCCGGAAAACAACATAGAGTTGCATTTCATAGAACACCTATATCTAGAAAAATTAACATTCTAGATTTGATACATAGTGATGTATGCATGATGGATAGTAGAACTCTTGGTGGTGCATTTTATTTTGTTACCTTTATTGATGATCATTCTAGAAAGGTATGGGCTTTTGCTTTGAAATCCAAGGATCAAGTCTTGGATATATTTAAACACTTTCATGTCATGGTTGAAAGAGAGACAGGCAAGAAGCTAAAGTGCATCAGGGCAGATAATGGAGGTGAGTACAGAGGGCCATTTGAAAAATATTGCAAAGACTATGGCATTAAGCTCCAAAAGACAGTTCCTAAAACACCGCAAGAAAATGGAGTTGCAGAGAGAATGAATAGAACAATTGTAGAGAGAATCAGATGTATGCTCTCTCATGCAAAGTTGCCAAAACCATTTTGGGGTGAAGCTATGAGGACTGCAGTGGATTTGATCAACCTTTCTCCATCGGCTCCTTTGGATGGTGATGTGCCAGAAAGAGTTTGGACAGGAAAAGATGTATCCTACAGTCATTTGAAGGTGTTTGGATGCAAGACATTTGTTCACATTCCAAAAGATGAAAGGTCTAAGCTTGATGGAAAGTCTAAAGAATGTATTTTCTTAGGTTATGGCCATGAAGAATTTGGATACAGGTTGTGGGATCCAAAAGACAAAAAGGTGATCAGGAGTAGAGATGTTGTCTTCTTTGAAGATCAGTTTATTGAAGACTTTGGAAAGCAAGAGAAGCCGAAGTATTTGAACAGTTCTCCAATTAATCTTGATCCAGTTCCTCCACCTATGGTCCATGATGATGATAGGGGAGATGTGCAGGATGACAGTGAGCATAGTGATACAGGTGCTAGTGAGGGTTCTACAGGTGATAATGGTCACAGTGAAGCTTCAGAATATGGTGAACTATCAAGTCAGTCTGAAATGACAGAACCAGAGGTCAGAAGGTCTACTAGACAGCACAGAGCATCATCTAGATATCCTGCTTCAGAGTATATTTTTCTTACAGATGAGGGGGAGCCAGAATGCATCCAAGAAGTGCAGAATCATAAGGACAAGGATAAATGGTTTCAAGCTATGCAAGAAGAAATAAAATCCTTATATGAAAATCATACTTTTGATTTGGTAAAGCTTCCTAAGGGTAAGAGACTACTCAAGAACAAATGGGTATACAGATTAAAGGAGGATGAGAGCGGCTTAAAACCTAAGTACAAAGCAAGATTAGTTGTGAAGGGCTTTGGTCAGAAGAAAGGTATAGATTTTAATGAAATTTTTGCTCCGGTTGTGAAAATGTCATCTCTTCGGATTATATTGGGTTTGGCAGCTAGTATGGACCTTGAGATTGAACAACTTGATGTGAAGACAGCCTTCTTGCATGGAGACCTTGAGGAAGAAATTTATATGGAGCAACCTGAGGGGTTTAAAACTAAGGGCAAAGAACATCTTGTTTGCAAGTTGAAGAAAAGCTTATATGGGCTTAAACAAGCACCAAGGCAATGGTATAAAAAGTTCGATTCTTTCATGATGGGCCACGACTACAAGAGGACAAAATCCGATCATTGCGTCTATGTGCAAAGGTTTAGTGATGGTGATTTTATCATTCTATTGCTTTATGTAGATGATATGTTGATTATTGGCCGTGATACTAACAAAATTGATAGGTTGAAGAAAGACTTAAGCAAGTCGTTTGCCATGAAAGATATGGGGCCCGTAAAGCAAATGCTTGGCATGAGAATTTCTCGTGATAGAAAGATCAAGAAGCTTTGGCTATCACAAGAAAAGTATATTGAAAGGATGCTCGAGCGGTTTAATATGGAAAAGGCTAAACCGATTTCCTCTCCACTTGCAAATCATTTCAAACTCACAAACAAGCAATGTCCTACAAATGAAAGGGAGAAAGAGGAGATGCAAAAGGTACCCTATGCTTCAGCAGTAGGAAGTTTGATGTATGCCATGGTGTGTACAAGACCAGACATAGCATATGCAGTTGGTGTTGTGAGCAGATTTCTCTCGAATCCTGGCAAAGAACATTGGGCTGCAGTCAAATGGATACTTAGATACCTTAGAGGTACTTCCAAAGCTTGCTTATGCTTTGGAAATGGAAAAACTATGCTAGAAGGATTCACAGATGCAGATATGGCTGGTGATATTGATACTCGAAAGTCTACATCGGGATACATGATGACTTTTGCAGGGGGAGCTGTTTCATGGCAGTCCAAATTGCAGAAATGTGTTGCTTTGTCCACTACAGAGGCCGAATATATTGCGGTGACAGAGGCATGTAAGGAAATGTTGTGGATGAAAAGATTCCTCCAAGAATTGGGCTTGAAACAAGACAAGTATACTCTCTTTTGTGATAATCAGAGTGCCATTCATCTTAGCAAGAATCCCAGCTTTCATTCAAGGTCGAAGCACATTGATGTGAGGTATCATTGGATTCGGGATGTGTTGGAAGAAAAGCTTTTGCATCTAGAGAAAATCCATACCGATGAGAATGGGTCGGATATGATGACTAAAATTTTGCTTAAGAAGAAGCATGATATTTGTATGCTTAAGGCAAGCTTGGTGGAGCCTCTCACATAAGATGGGAGGGGGAGAATTGTTGGCCGAGTCCCACCTTATGTGAGGTGGGACCCAGCAATTTAAATAAAAAAAAAAGAAAAAAAAAGGAAACAAAAAGAGGGAAAAGAGGGGTTAGGGTTAATTATTCTATTAGAGGGTGGATGAGAAGAAAACAAAAGAAGGTAGCCGTCTTGGGAGAAGTGCTTGTGGAATCCATCTCAAGGAGGAGGTGAAGATCTTATTCAAGGCATTTCAAGAGGAAGAAGAACCTTGTGCAAACCTACACTCGGTGAGATTGTTCTCATTTTATTATTGGAGCCTAAACTCTTTTTCATATAAACTCTTTGTTTGTGATCCAAGGAAGAGATCCTTGATGTATGTGATCCTCTAGCTTAGCCTAGAGAAGATACTTTGTAAGCCCATTATTGTTGATAGTGGAGGTTTGTGGTGGACTTAGGTCCGGTGGTTTTTTCCCCTCATATTGGAGGGTTTTCCACCTAAAAATTCTTGTCTCTTTCTTGTGGTTTGTTTTTTTTTTTTTGGTGGTTCTTACATTGATTAATTATTGTGGTATTCTCATTCTACTCACACAAAGATAGGAAAGTTTTCATCCAGTGAAGGGGTCTTTCCTAACACTTCCCAATCCCAAAAATAATCAAAAAAAGAAAGTTAAGGTTAAACTCCATTAAAAAGCAAGATACACTTCGATCCTACTTACGAAACAACTAAAGCGCTCTCCGAATCCAAAGCAACTTGGAGAAAACTATAGAGCAATCAATAGAAAGACAGGAACAGGAATCGAGAGGAGGTGGGAGGTGATCAAACCGGTGCAGATCCAGTCACCGATGCGGGGAAGCCACTTGGAGTCGGCAGGCGTCTTGAGGTCCACCAAAAGGCGGGGCTGCTTGCATCGGTTGCACAGGGACCGGAACGCGTAGTTGCGGTTCCGGCACCCCCCGCACTCCCAGTCCCCTTCCCGCCCTCCTCCTTCCCCCATCCCTGCCGCCGCACCCACGGCGGCGAACCCGATCCCGGCGACCAGCGAGGGTCCTCGCTCTCGCAGTGCCGCCTCTGTGGGTTGAACCGACGGCTAGTATGGTATTTGATCGAATCCCTGCGGTACAGGATCGGGCTGCAATCATGGTTGGGAGGAATCAGTGCAGATTCCAGAGAATAAAAGCCGGGCGGGGGGACATGGGATAGGGAGTAAGTCTCGGTCTCTTGGATGCGGTCACCGGTACTCGGCTTGTCTCCTCTCGACTGATCTGGCTTGGACTGGGTTGGCTGAGGGCCCTGCAAGATATATTTCATGTTGGCTTTGAGTTGGGTGCCATTTTCTAACCAAGATTTCTGCATAAATTCAGATAACCAGAATCCCATCAAAATGATGAAAAAAGAATAGATTCTTTGGGATGAATACCATATTATGTTACGAAGAGACAAAGATTAAGAGCATATTTAATTATGGATGCCTTGAATCCAAATAGGAGCTGCTTGTCTTTGGAATTTTTCATGGTCCTCATGATGAAAGCTTCATGAAAGAGCTGCAACCATTCAAAATTTCAAATAATGATGGGAACAATAAAGGTGAAAGCATTTATAATTATGTTTTGACGGATTTAGAAATATCTACTTTATTTATTTAAGGCAATAAAGGGCATGGCTTGGGTTAACACAATTTAAATAATAAGCATGGTTTTGCAAGCTTGACATTAATTGAAGTGTGGTTTTGCTTGTGTGAGTTAAAATTGCCTACAGTATACTATGTAAAAGCCCATGGGCAATTATAATGAGTTTGTATCATTTATAATTGAAAAATAAAACAAGATTGATAATGATGAAACTTGCATCATAGAGATCAAAAATGTTAACATGGTAGATACCGGCCAGTCATGGAGAATACAGAAAATGCAGAGATGTACGTAGATAGGCTCATGTTAAAAAAGAAAGAAGACTTACATTTTTTTTTATAGATAAAAAGACCGGTTACATTCAATATACCTATCTGCAGGTTTGAGAATAAAAAAAATATGTTACCAGAATACTTATGTGCCTGGCTATCTTATTTTAGCCTGACTATAAATCCCGCGATAATTGTTGCTTAGGTTGCTTTATCGCGAGAGTGACAGAGATCAATCCTTTATATTAGGAATAGTTTATGATGGTTTTCGCTTGAGTAGATACATATAATATAAGTAAGTTTGATCCATAGAGCTATTCATTGCTTATAGAAATTTTTCGAAGACTTAATCAAGCACTGGACTTATGCTAATCCTCATCCCTGTCTTATTCCTAAATCAAGACTATTTGTCTCAGATATGGCCAATGGAAGAATGTCATCACCTGCAATG
Source organism: Phoenix dactylifera (assembly GCF_009389715.1). Taxonomy (NCBI): domain Eukaryota; kingdom Viridiplantae; phylum Streptophyta; class Magnoliopsida; order Arecales; family Arecaceae; genus Phoenix; species Phoenix dactylifera. The sequence goes on along the minus strand of NC_052409.1, from coordinate 4,701,139 downwards.
GATGTGGCTTCAGATTCCATGTAGCATTTTGGAATGTATACTAGAGTTCATCCTACCATTCTAATAGGAATGTCACTTGGGTTAGGTGCACTATTTTGCCCCCTTTTAATTCCATAGAGATCTTAGATCTATCATGGAAAAGGATGTAAGATGGAATTTGGTGGTTAGTTGGCTGGTTTACATCATCTCACCATGCCCTCTCTTTATGTCATGATGATTAATACAATCTTTCCACCCGCAGTGTTACTTAAGATTTATATATAATTGAATCCACACCTCATTGGAGTCCAGGAGAAGCAAAACAACAAATGGTCACATATTATACTGTTCCTTTGAGTCTCTTGTTCTTAATTATTTTTGCCATCTGCGAGCGAGAATTGCAAGGCTTTCACCGACAAGGCCTCGCCACCACCCGCCAAACCAGTCCAAAAGCAGTATCTTAACATCAGTTACGACAGCATCCGCTGTCAAGGTCCTAACACCAGACGCCAGCTCGCCCCATTTCAGCTGGCCCCCACCAGAAAAAACCTAAAAATATTCACGCGGCTGGGCCGCCGCCTCCCTCCGCTCGCTCCCTAAACCGACGCCACCGCTCCCCAACGCAAACACCGGCGCCGACCGAGTCCAAGAGTTTCTTCACCGACAACTACTTTGGACCCCAACTGTGATACCAATACAACGTCTTTGTTTTTGAACCAAATCCCCACCGTTTCTTCACACCAAACCCCGATAATTCGACCAATCAATTTCTGCCACAGCGATTTACGTTTGGGTTTGGTACGTTAGCTGTGCCTTGTAGCATTATTATAATCGTAGGGCTTCCGAGTCACACAGGAAAACGATCAGTATAGTACCATGCAGCAAATACCATATGCCACAAACTGTTTTCTTACACGGGACCATATTTTATTGGGCCCCACTTATTTTCTGGACTCTGATTCGATAATAATACTGTCTGCTGTCCTAAAAAGAATAGCTGATACGAGCCCAGCCAGTTGAGCGGGACGCGTCACGTGCAGCCATTTCTTAAATATCTCCTGAGTCGAGGGCTTTTTTTGCGCTACGAACAGCGAATCTCCGAACCAGTACGGTGAGGGCGAGCTGTCCCGCCTTTAGAAAGAACGCTCTGTTTTGTTTCTTCCCCCTCGCCAGATCTGAACCCTAGCAAGCCCTCGTTCGTCTTCTCCGATCGAGATCTCAAAAAACCCTTGGAATCCTATCCTCCGAGCTCGAATTCGATCTACCAAGCTCGAGCGATCTCCTCGGAGTTCCACTTCGTCCGGTCCTCCCACCCCCCAATGCCGGCGTGATCTGCACCCTAGAATTCCTCGGTTGCTTCTCGTTCTTCTACCAAGATCTAGTTTGTTTTCTTTTTTCTTTTTTTGCTTGCTTCCTATCGATTCAAGGCGTTCGGTGGAGAGCTCCGTGTAAACTAAGATCTTGGTCCGTCTGGAGGGATTCTAGAAGATCCAGCAGCTCTAGCATTCCTTTCTCTGAAGATCTGTAGTTAACGTGGTGAGGATTTTGCTGGGTTCTTTGTGGTTGGCTTCGAGGCATCTCCAGATCCGCGAATGGGAGCGTCGAAGTACACCAAGGGGTGCACTGGGTGGCTGATCGTGCTTGTCGTCGCGGCTCTCGTGGTCACCGCGGCGGTGGTCGCCATTAGGAAGAAGACCCACCACGCGGAGGTGCTTCCCGTTCCCGGGCCGCCGGGGGCCATCACTCAGAAATATGCCGAAGCTCTCTCCGTAGCTCTGCAGTTCTTTCAAGTACAAAAATGTACCTTTCCTTCTGTCTCTGATCCCCTGCGTCTTTCCTAAAATTTAATGCGAGATCTCGTTTGTGATTCATTTTTTGTTTTTCTGAGCTACACCAGTGATTTCCCCCAGAAATTTCCGTCTTTTCGTCACATATGAAGAAATTGAATGGTGTTTGTAATTGTCTGCAGCGGGTAAGCTGGTTAATAACAAGATCACTTGGAGAGGGGATTCCGCTTTGGATGATGGGAAAGAAGAGGGGGTGGACCTGTCAAAAGGGATGTATGATGCTGGCGATCACATGAAGTTTGGTTTCCCTATGGCTTTCACAGCGACGGTGTTGTCGTGGTCGATTCTTGAGTATGGAGATCAAATGAAAGCAGCGAAGCACTTGAATCCAGCTCTAGATGCTCTGCAGTGGATCACGGATTATTTGATAAATGCCCATCCTTCTGATGATGTCCTTATTGTGCAGGTAAACTTGAACCTGAGTTCTCTAGCATTTGCTGATTCTGTAGTGCTTTAGCTATAAAATCCATATGGTTTAACGGAACCACTCTTCTCATGATGAAAGAAACCTACAGTGGAAACTTTATAGATATTTTTGATCTTTCAGCATATATTAGTTTGCGAACCCTGGTATTAGTTGTTTCATTGAGCTGCTTCTGTTGTGGATGAGTTTCAAGAGATGCCCTTGCATTTATTTAACCTTTTATGCCGACTGACCAGATAGTGATGCTTTAGCTCTAAGAAAGTAGGAAAGGACAATTCATATGCTGCGTTCTTCATTGACTGACTTTCTTAATCAATTTAATATTTATTCAGGGATATGTTTCCCCTAGGCTCGATAGAATTGATTCATAATTCAGTTGTAAATAAACAAGTTTTAGTATTTCAACAGTTAAGAAGATAATTAACCATATAACTAAAAATTTCCTTCTTAATGACATTCCCACGAAGTTAGACTTATAAAATATTTTCTATTTAACCATGTCATGACCAATCAGTAGTGTTGCGAGCAAGGTATGTAGTGTTGGTATTGGGATCCATACTAGTTGCTTGGCAATACGGTACACTGCCATGTCGTTCCGCTCTGGACCCGTATCGACACAGCCAGAGCTGGCAAGAGAGGGGGAGGCGGAGAAGAAAAGAGAGGAAGCTCCTGTTTTTGCAGCTAGAGGAGATGGGGCTCCAAAGCCCTTCCTCGCTTCTCCTCCCTCCTCTCCCACTCTCTCTCCCCCTCTCACTTCCTCTCTTTCCTTCTCCCTCTCCTCCTCCCCCTCCCTCGCTGGCTTTCTCGAGCCAAGGGTTGGAACCGCCTGTCCGCCCTAATACAGTTTAGGTACGCTTTGAATCAAACAATTTGGGAAGGAACCGCCTTTCATTGTTGCGAGAAAACTTTCTTGTGATATAACTAATAGTTTTTCTTCTTCCTTCTATTTTTTTGGTTGCATGCATCTAATGATAGCTTTTTCAGTAAAAATTTTAAACAACCACTTTGCTTTATTGCTTTATTATACAGATAGTTACAGTCAATAACTCTTAATCTGCTGCTCATATTTGTCTCTTTTTCCTAGTAAAATGTTTTTGATAGCCTCTTGTTGCCTCTTGCTTGTAACTCTTATGAACATGTTAGCTGAAACAAGTTCTTCTTATTGGTAGGTGGGTGATCCTGATGTAGATCACAAATGTTGGGACAGGCCAGAAGAAATGACTGAGAAAAGGCCTGTCACAAAAATTAATAAAAAAACTCCAGGAACAGAGGTGGCTGCCGAGACAGCCGCAGCTATGGCTGCAGCTTCCATGGTGTTCAAAACCGTCAATGCCACCTATTCAGATTTGCTTCTTCAGCATGCCCAGAAGCTTTTTACTTTTGCTGATACCTATAGAGGCTCTTACAGTGTCAGCATTCCACAAGTTCAGAAATTCTACAACTCTACAGGTTATCTGGATGAACTCTTGTGGGCAGCTAGTTGGCTTTATCATGCCACGGGAGATCAGACATACCTCAGTTATGTTACTGTTCAAAATGGAAATGCTTTTGCTGACTGGGGAAGACCAACATGGTTCAGCTGGGATGACAAACGTGCAGGAACACAGGTAAATATATCTGTAGCCTCAAGTGAAGGGCGCTGCCACCATCGGTTCATATCTTTATGTTAATCATTTAAAGTTATCTTGTTGTCCTTTTGGTCTTTTTTGTTGCATCCATATAGGAGAGTTTAGATCTTCTTCATATTGCTAATCAGAGACGCAACCTATCTAATTACCTTCTATTAAGAAAAGTGAACTATGACATGCCATTTGTACTTCACCTACATAATGTTATGGAAAGTGTTATCCTCTGAACTCATATAGAACACTAATGCAACTTATGGGAATCTTGACAACCTTATAATAATGAGTTGATTGTTACGTTAGTATGAGTTGTTCATCCATGAAGATTTAACAATTCTGATCTTGTCTAAAGTTAATTCAAATCTTTCTGCAGGTTCTTTTGTCCAGAGTGCATTTCTTTGGTTCAAAAGAATCCTCAAATGCAGAGCAAAAGGGTCTCCAGATGTACAGGAAAACAGCCGAAGCGGTCATGTGTGGCCTTTTACCAGATTCCCCTACAGCCACTAAAAGTAGAACGGATGGTAGGTTTGAAAGACGTCATTTTTAATGGAACATCATTGACTAACAGGATCATTTATTGTCTTATCTGGTTTTTTAGCTTCTCTGTGTAACCTTTTTATATCAACACATTGTACTTCGCTTTGCTTTCATCAACACTTTATTGATTCAATCCTGCTATGATGATTAAGATAGACCTGGACTTTGTCACTGTAACACACTATGGTCTATGGTTGTTAGATGTGAATATTTCATACACTTTTTTCTAAAAGTTTGTCTTTTTCTGTATTTCTTGACACTCTATCTAAATCCAGAAACTAGTATCAATTGAAGGTCCGAATTTAAAGTTCCTGTGTGCTAGAGTATTATATTTAAGCTACTTGATGGGTTTTATTTCTTGGAATCAATATTTGCAGCATTCTTATGTGGAATTTTTTCACTTGTTTTACTTTTAGAAAAAAATACAAGACTAAAGATACATGCAATTCCTTTTTGCCCTTGTAATTTTGCAAGTAAGACCGCGGGCATGTCTTAACCATGTTTGTCGGGCATTTATCATCATCTAAACAATATTTAGAGTGCAAATAAGCAATATGTTGCGCTTTATCCATTTGATGGCTCAGATCATTTGGTAGGGCTTAATGTGTACTCTCTCTCACACACATATCTTCTTTATTGAACTACATTGTTCCCTGGCGCATGATCCCCGATTGTTACGAACCAATCAACTGCCTAAATTTTCTAGAGTTAAATTAGAAAATCCATGTGTTTTCTCCATTTAATGTCTCGGATCATTTTGTATAGCTACATATAGTAAAGTAGAACTCTTTAACAGTGAATCATCTAACTGAAAATTGGACAAGGGAATAGCCTCTGTAATGTATTTTCCATCAGATGGTTTTGAATCATGTATCATAAATTGTAAATAGAAAAATAAGAACATCCAATTTGATGTTGCAAGCACATGCTTGATGGTTTTCTTATGGGGTAAACATTTGGAGAATCTGAACATTGAGAACATGTCAAATATCGACACCTAGGAAACCATGTCCATGATAGCATGTCCTTTGCCATTCATTATAAAGAAGACCATGCTCTTTGTCAAAACAAGTAATTTTCAATAGCTGTCGTGGTCTTCCGAGGTGTTCGTTTGACTAGACTCTTCAATATAAACCTGCATTGAGTATCAATCATCCCCCAAAAAAGAACCTTCAGTAATTCTATTTCAATCAGTGTGTCACCTTGTCCTTGAGTGATAAGAGTTCAAATACTTCTGTCATTAGATGTACCACAAGCTCGTAATATAATCATGATAAATTCTTACCTGTTCTGTTCAGTCTTTCCCGTCCATAGAATATCCAGTATTGCTAGGATATTCTGTAATAATTCTAATTCATGTATCTGTGCTATTTGTTTATCAATGTAATTACATTATCTACATTACTTAAAATTTCTGATCATTACAGGTGGATTGATATGGATAGACCAGTGGAACTCTCTTCAGCATCCTGTCGCTGCATCATTCCTTGCCGTAGTATATAGTGATTACATGCTGACCTCCAGGACCTCAGAAATGCATTGCAATGGGGAGACGTTTTCACCCTTGGATCTCCGCAAATTTGCCATGGCCCAGGTTATTTTCACTTGCAGCTTTTCTTTTCTTTAGTATGGCCAGCAATACGCTTGCTGATTAAGATCAGCAACTCTGGGAGAGGCTTCTTTTACCCTAGGATATATCTGGGTTACTCATATTTGTCCTAGGAAGTAGGGAGCAAAACCTCAGATGCAGTATGGTTAGGACTTACATCCAACCCTGCTGTGTCTTTGTCTGAAACTATAAAACTCCCAAGGCCTTTGTGTACCAAAATAACTCTAATCTTCTTCGATACTGTCGGCTTTTACTATCAGGCTGATTACATACTGGGTGACAACCCAATGAAGATGAGCTACCTTGTCGGATATGGGAGCAACTATCCACAACAGGTGCATCATAGGGGAGCATCAATTCCAGCGAATGCCAACACTGGCTGCAAGGGGTGGCAGTGGCTTAAGTCACCTAATCCAAATCCAAATGTTGCCACAGGAGCACTTGTGGGTGGACCATTTCAGAACGACTCCTTCATTGACCTCCGAAATAATTCCATGCAGTCTGAGCCCAGCACCTACAGCAGTGCTTCTCTAGTTGGTCTGTTATCTGGCCTGGTCACCACCTCATCCGTTGCTCAATCTTTCACCTGATCCACTGCTCAATCTTTCACCTGATCTGGTGTCCTTCCTGGCTCTGGAGTATATGTGCAATCATGTTGTAATATCATCCAGTGAAATGTATCGTCTCTTCGGGTTATGATGTATTCTTGAGCAGTTGGTTCATATTGTAAGGACCTGCTGCATCCATGGGTCGGTATACTGGCTGCAGAAGCAATATTAGGTGTACATGTAGTCAAGAGTGATTATCATGAACGTTTATGTGTTTATGCCTTTGCCTTGGGAACATCTAAAGCAAGTACAAATGAAATTTCTATTCTTAGTTGGCTATCCATTGGTTGAAGCTCAAATGACATCATGTGTCCTTCCTGTCATGCATCCAACCTGTGTCATGATTCATCATCTAGCTAAATGGCAGGCTAATTAAAGCATTTAATGAACTTTGTCTCCGCTTCCCTTCATATATATATATATATATATATATATATATATATATATATATAAATTTTTCATATATTTTAGTATGTTCACGTTCCATGCATTTGAACTTCTCATCTTACAATTTTCCAGCATTGTGCAACTTTCTAAATCCAACCGTTCATTAACTTGCGATCCCTTCACGAATTTCCTGCAAGAGATGGAAAAGCAAGCCATTGTTGATGGTGTATCATACTTCCTGTATCTCTCTCTCCAAGCAAAGCACCTTGCAAAGCAAATCATGGAAGCATGACTCCGTTCCAACTGACATTATGATTGCGTCCACCCAAAGAAGGTGCATTCAGGACAGTAAGGCAAACATTATCCAAAGTCCTCCAAAGATGGATTTGAATCCCATACATCCTCCATGACAATTCTGGTGACATCTTGATCTCATGGAAGTGTTATATACTTATATCTAGATCATGAAAGGTTTCAACCCATCAGCTCATCAACTCAGAGGGCGTGGTATCCCATCTCTGACCAGCTCAATACATGGTTGCCCATTATCGAGACATATCACTCAATGGGACTGGTCCTAGATCCTTACTCCTTGGTTGGTGGCTCTGTTTCTGGTTCGGTACCACCTTAAAGCTCTATCATGTAATCCAGAAGCAACACATGGGTCCCCCTCCACATGCCTTCCACAAACAAAGGGTCCTTCTCTCTTTTCATGTCCCATTGGCTGTATCCTTTATAGAATTAGATAATATAAAGAGAATTAGAGAGAGGCATATGTCCTTATCTAACTACTATCTTTTTGGGACCGTGGAAGTAGGAGAGGGAATTAATCGTAGCCTTATTTCCACACTCCTGGATCATCATTGATGGGCAGACTTGTTCATCAAATGGACGGAATCTGATCTAATCTCAGAGAGCCCCGTTGTTTCCTTGTCTTGTTATTACCTCATGCCTTTTCGTCCATGCATGCACGTTCACCGGAGGACAAAAAGGTTGACAGGCGTCCGTCCGATCCATACATTCCAATGAGGCCAAGAGGGACTCCACGTAGGATATGGAGCAGATCCAACGGTGCAGGATTTCTGGAATCCAGACCACGAATTAATTGGTGTTTTTGGATGCGGCTCCCAAATCCGGTTGAGAGAGAAGGGTAGACGCTCTCATCACGAAGACTCAGTAGGCTGGCTTCGAAGATGGATTACTTGTAGATAATATATATGTTTTGTAAGGCGAACAGAACAGTAGATTGGGTCGCCTTCTTTATCGTTCAGCACTTCAAAGATTTTTTATGGACATCTACAGAAAATATTTTTTTTTTATTTTTTTTACTTTCTTGTGATTTAGCGGGATGCACTCAACCTAAAGCTATATAAATGGCCGTATTAAAAAAAAAGAAAAAAAAAATACTAGAGAGAGAGAGAGAGAGAGAGAGAGAGAGAGAGAGAGAGAGAGAGAGAGAATTCAAAAGAAAAGGAGAGCTTTGGTGGTTGTGGGCGTCTCCCCTTCCGTTCGTCTGGAGTCTCTCCGGTCTATTTCGGAGGGGATGCGGCGGTTCGAGGTTCCTCGCCAACCGACTCCAAGCCCTCGCTCTATATATATCCCACCGTATCCTGTTCGTTAATATCGGAGGTTTCGGTCACGATCTTTATATCTCGCTCGCTCGTTGCAGGAAACTCTCTTATCATTAGCGAAAGGTCGGAGGAATATAGCAGCATTTTCTCGATTTCTTTCCTTTCTCTAAGTTTTTTTTTGTGATATCTTTTTCTATGTTTAAGAGACGCTTTTATGATCTAATCCGTCTCGGATTTCTTATTCTGCTTCATTTCTTGATTCGCTTGGTTTTTCATATTTTTGATCGTTTCTTTTTGTGTTTTATTTAAGAATGCGGGTAGATTTTGGGATTTACTAGACGTCTTATGTTGAATGTTTCCTTGTTTATTTTTTTTCCCTTTTCCTCGAGAGGGAAATTTTTACGTAGATCCTTGGAGTTGGATTTTCCTGCCCTAGTTCTATGTGGTAGGATTCTGCGATGATTTAACTCCCTTAATTTGTTTTTTTTGTCAAATCTTTTATGCCCTAGATTTTTGAATTTTTTCCGCCTTTTTGGCGACATTGGTGTCAAATGTGTTCAGAATCTTGATTTGTGGATCATAGGCTGCTGCCGCATTCGGCTTCATTGTTGTTAGAAATGTTTTAAGAGGCAATTATGAGTAATTTGATTTTTAAACTTTTTTCCTCTTCATTCGATTAGGTCATTTGATAAAGAGAGATCCTGAGGTACTCCTTCTTTAGTGCATTATACGCAAGCCAAGATGATGGGATCGTTTCTCACCAGAGCTTTTGTGTAAGACATTGCTACGTTTTTTGCATGAATTTTATCGAAATGGGTCTTCGATCAATGTTCTCTTTGGCTATGAGGGCATTATGAAAAATAAAAAAATGTGAATTCTAAACAAAAATTTGCTGCATTGGCATTGACAGGATGATTCTTGGCTATGCCTATCCAGCATATGAATGCTATAAAACTGTGGAATTGAACAAGCCGGAGATCGAGCGGCTGCAATTTTGGTGCCAGTACTGGTAAGTTCCTCTTCATGCTTGTTGGAATTGAGGCTCGATTGACATGTATTTGGCTAAAAGAATATATTTTATTTTGATTTCTTGTAGGATTTTGGTTGCGGCAATGACAGTCTTCGAGAGAGTTGGAGATACTTTCATTTCATGGTAGACAAGAATTGTTTTATTATTATTTATGAAGAAAATCTTGTAATATGAGTTTATTTTACCTGCATACACCGGATTCCCTGTTTTCGTGATTTTTGATGGGTGTCTTATCTTGCTTTGGTGAAGGTTGCCATTGTACAGCGAAGCAAAGTTGGCATTCTTTGTGTATCTCTGGTATCCTAAAACAAAGGTATGGCATTGACACCCCATGGGGTTTATCAGATGCTATTCTTTATCCTATTATCTATTCTGATTAGTTTGAGTTGGACAGGGCACTACATATGTGTATGATACGTTCGTTCGGCCATATGTGGCGAAGCATGAGACCGAGATTGATCGTAATTTGCTTGAATTGAGAACAAGAGCTGGTAACATTTTGGTGATTTATTGGCAGAAGGCTTGGAGCTGTGGCCAAACAAGGTTTTTTGAAATTTTGCACTTTGTTGCCTCACAATCACAGGCACCAAGAACTCGACCTGTTCAGGTATCCACTGACAAGGAGAAATAGATCATGAGTTCTGTTATTATTTACGTATACTGCCAGTTTTGTCCTACGCCCTCACCACAAGGAGAAACAGATCAGGAGTTTCATCATGTAAAGTTGATAGTCACTACGCCCTCACCACAAATCCATCAAAAAATGATCAAGGTCATATATGAGGTGTACCATGCAACCCCCCTCACTCTATGGGTTCCACATAGAAAACTGTACACTAAAAGCTGGTGGGCTATGTTATACATATCACTATATGAGTTTGTTTACGATTTTTTTAGTATATGGAAGTTGTGGTAGCAAACCGCTAAATCTTGCACTGATACAAGAGATAACCCTAGACCTGCTTTCACTATTTTGCGTGGTTTTCCATCATTCCTAGAGAAGAGAGACATAAGCATTACCAAGGCATCAGTTTGGCAGCAATGATGCAACTCTAAAATTCCTTTAGGGGTAAGTGAGGAATGAGAAAACATGGCATCAAAGAAAGTTACTGCTGAATGTTATGCAGTTCTGAGAGATGATTAGAGTCAATCATGGCCATAAGCTATTACATTGAAATTGGTTTCACAAGCATATTCAAGATATCATGAGGTGATACCAAATTTAATGATTTCCAAAAACGAAGTTGAACTGACTTGTCAAATGAAATATTAAATTGATCAGCTATTACTAGTTATTGGACAAGTTTGTAGTGGCATGGGGCAAAATTGAAGGTGTGAGATAGAAATAAAAAAAAAAGCACTAGCAACTAAGGTTACCCTTATGAATTACTGGTGAATGAGAGGGTGCTGATCTCAAATAGTTATGGCTAATTGTTTTAAGATTACCTAATTTAAAAATACATCCCAATAATCATTATTGGCTTTGCCAATATTAGGATTATATCGCAATTTTAGAGGGAACTGAATTAAATTGAGTCATGAATCAGATTATAAATCACAAGATTCTTTTTAAGTATTAGAGAAAAGTTGCAAAACAATTTGGATACTAAGAGGCATGCTTAACTTGTAATTTAAATGAATAAGGACATAATAAGTTCACTTCTCAACAACTAAAACTTTCTCCTAAATAAGAAAAGGAGTAAGTAATTTAAGTGAATAATGAGCAAGGAATTGTCATATATGGACATAATAAGTTCATTTTTCAACAACCATAAAGTTATAGGCTAGTATGTATAAGCTTTTGGGTCAATTTGCTTGTTGACATAGTATCATAGCTCAGGTTTATTGGAGGTCATGAATTTGAATCCTCTACATGCTAGTTATTTATTTAACTGACCCTGTTATTATCTTGACTAATTTTAGTTTCGATATGGATCATGGATCTTAAGATCCTGACAACGATTGTCGTTACGAACAACTCTTTGACCTGGTGTTAAGGAACAATTTTCAAGATACGTTATTACGATTTCCACTTAAGTCATGGGAAAGGCATGACTGTTACCCGTTACCCATGAGCAAATGGAATGCTACTTGGAATTTGATGCCGAACAGTATGAGTGAAATTACTTGTTATGTCAATTTAAATTAGTTTGGATGAATTAATGTGTTGTGTTAGATGCATGTATGGAGAATCTTGACTACTACTGTTCTTTTTCCTTTTTCTTTTTTGAAACTTGTATATGATCTGTACTCTCTTGAACATTTTTTTTTCCTTTTCAATTGCACTCATACATGGAGAATCTTGATTGCTACTTTTTTTTTTCCTTTTTCTTTTTTTGAAGCTTGTTTACTATCTCTACTCCCTCGATAATCAATACATTTTTTCTTTTTTGTGCACTTGCATATAAAATCTTCACATTTTTGATAATGGGTGGGGTTTGAAAATAACTCTTCCAAATCCAATGCATGTTTACCTGTTCCAACTCGGATGGCTAAAGTTTCTTCTTTTCCCTGTCCTGCCATATAAGGGATTGTGCTCCATACTCCTATAGTTTACATGTCCAATGAATTTATATGCTTTTCCAGAAACATTCATTAACAATGTTATGAAGGTCTATATTGTCAAGGATGACACCATAATATCCAAATGAAGTCCTTCGAGCAATAGTGTGGTGTTAGATTCTCTTGCAAGGTGTCAACAGTGACAGTTATGCTTGAAACCATTCAAGAGTTTGAATTCTGTGTGGTATCTGTAATATCCAATTCTATCTGGTCTGGCCATCTTTGGAAAAGAATGGTTAGTTTTCCTAGGGAGTATTGTTAATTTCTCATCTGCAATTCCTTTCCTCTACCATTTCTGGTTCTGATTCTACAGTAATAAGGAGATTATTGCATGTGTTGCTGCGGGTTTTTCCTCATCCACAACAATAGCAATTAATGAGCTCTTGATGAATATCATGTTGTAGATCGAATATGCCCCCTTCCAGAAACCTTGGACTGCCAAATAAAGTTTTATTTATATAATATACATACATTCATATATCCAATCCATTGGATATGATCTAATATCTCTAAGGTGCTTACACACCAAAAATTATATGATTTCAAGATCCTTAGCCGACAAATCAAGTGGTCAAAAATTGAATAATTCAACTAACATGAAATAATACATGTTTTTTTGACCACTTGTGATGCATAGTCTGATGGTCTCCAAATACATGATTTTTGGTGGATAAGCAGTTTAGATGTATAGATCATATCCAACGGCTTGAATCATCAATGCAAGACCCTCATCATACACACACACATATATATACATTCATATTTACATACATATACATATATAGAGAGACATATATTTGTATCACATACATACACATGCAGCGTTAATCTTCTTGAACTCAAGACACTTTGAATTTCATGCTGCAGTTTTTCAGCATCCAATTCACCTCTGTTTGAACCCATTGTTGCAGTAACATATCATGCACTATTTTCACATACATTTTGTGGATAAAGCATTGATACAAAGCCATCCTCTCCCATCCTATGTTAAAGATCAATGCATTCATAAGTTGTCGACTGTCCTACACCATGCTTCCACTCTTCATGGGCCACACTTACATGGTCCTCTCTGCTGATCTGCATGCTAATGTCTGTTCTCTTTTGGGTGTCATGACCTTTGGTTAAAAGACCAAATAACTTTTACAAGTTTTCTCTGGGGTGGGGCTTCATGGCTACCTTGTGATCATCTAATTTATTAAGTCATATTATCTTAGCTATGAGTGGAATCCTGCCTTCGCATAAGTGCATCATCAGCTTATGGGGGCTTAATGGCCACCTTGCGAATCTCATTTATTAACTCATATTATCTTAGGTATGAGTGGGATCCCGCCTTCGCATAAGTGCATCATCAGCTCGTTGACCTTGCTCACTGTAGAATCACATATCTCTCATGCCATAATGTGTTTCCCCTTTGAATTTTAACGCCTATATTACTCGCATATCGTGTCGCCATTATTGATAAGAAGAACATGTTTGAATCCATTTGTCAACTGTATTGGATACGCATGGTGTAAAATCACAAAACCAGGATTTTGCTTCGTGTTTGTGGACATGTTATACTTATATAATTCTAAAAAATTTCCAATGTGAATTATCTGAAGAGGGTGAAGACATGTAGGCTTTTTTCTTGTCAAATAAAGTGTCCAGATATTGATGATCCCCGAGATGCCATTTTACTGCAATTCCTTTTCGTATTTCAAGCATCATTTCCTTTCACTTCGATTATTCCAATTATTCCCAATGTTTGGTTCAAGTTGATGCCACTTACATGCCATAACTTCTGATGCCTCTTATCTTAAATTGTTATGATCATTTCATTTTTTTTTTCCTTTTTAATATCAATCAACGTTTGCGAATCTATGTTACGTTCCTGAAACTTGGATATCTTGTTCCATTGATCTTATCGCAGCAGCAGCAGCAATCACAGAAAATCCATCAATCACCTTCGGGAGCTCCTGCTCGCCGACCAGCAGCCTTTCAGCAACCTCAACAGCCAGCTCGAGCACCTCCTAGCCCCAATAAGAACCAGCAGCAAGAACAACCCACAAAGGCCGGTGGCCTTTCCCCGGTCGCCTCTCGAGCCAAGCCACAAGCCTCATCTGCTCCCAGCCCAGCTGTTTCAGGGACTGCCAGCCGTCCGTCTCCAAGTAAAGAAGAACCGATGCTGGTCGACGCAGCCACCTCTACAGCCAAGAAAGACTCGAATCCACCACCACAGGAAACTGCGACGGAGGCAATTCGCATGACCCGTAGCAGATTGAAAAAACGAGCCGCCATCGGTCGTTAGTGTGTGATTGCTTCTACTTTTTTTGTAACATAGTTAAGCTTTTCTGCCCTTTGGTGGTGGAGAGAGAAGAAATGATTTATTAGAAATCTAATTGACTTGAGTGGTATAGGATTTTACCAATTTCATCCATTGTAAATAAATGACCTTGTAAGAGGTGCAGACATACGCAGCATGGATACTAGTATTGATAAGTAGCTGATTGTTATTGATCAAGATGATAACATTGCATTGATACAGAAGATGCTGAAAAGCAGCTTAGCTTGATGGTTTATGATGAGCTTTTGAACATGGTGGATGGAGATATTGGAGGTGAGTCAAGCTGATAGAGGCCGAGCGAGGGACCTACAAAGCGGAAGAGGATCCACCCTCCGATGATGATGAAGATGGAAGCGTAGGCGAACTTATTGAGCCAGAAGAGGAGGCCTTTCTCCCCCGCGTAGAGCTCCAACGCCTTCTCGCCCAGCGTCATGGAGTCCCAATCTTTAGGAGGAGGAGGTGGGGGCTTTTTCATGCTTTGCTGCTGCTCTTGCCTTGCTTGGTTTCTCGACCGCCGCCGGTACTTGATGTTGAGAGTGGTCGGTCTTGATCGAGGCAGTGCTGCAGTGGCTTCAGCTTTCTCTCTGCCGTCATTCGTGTTGGCCTCCCCGTTGTCGGTGCTGGTGGAAGGGCCGGTTGCACGGACGGGGCGAGGTCGGAGACGGACCGGACCGGTGAACAGGAAGGGCTGGGTCTTGAAGGATGGCTTTTTCAGGTGGAAGGACGATTTGGGGCAGAGGGAGGAGGAGGGAGCTACCAAGTTGGCATCCATTTCTCCTCGTCTCTCTCAAATTTGTTCTACGGAACCCTCCTCTTCTATTTTTCTTGGCTGGGCCTGTGGCCTCTGTTATCCGTTATCCTCGGGCAATTTGCTTGTGGTGGGACTGTTTTGTCCTCAGGGTGGCATATTGTCTCTATTGCACCCTCTAATATCTTTCAGCATTGCAGGTGAAGGAATCAGCAAAAATTTAATAATATTTAGCTCCTTAGAGCTTAGAATGATGGCTCTTATTTTATCTAATCTGACTTTTTTTTTTTAATAGTATATCGATAGGTCCAGTACAAATATGATTACGTAATGCATGATATATTTTACAGTTCTAATGGGTGCAGTAGAAGTGACAAATATTTATCTATTATCCAGTTTTTAATTTCGTAGCCCAGTTCTTCTTTATTAATTTTTCTTTGCCCGGCTGGTTAATTGCCATATTTGGGGCCTCGAAAGGTTGAGTACAATCATATTTTTGGAAATCACTTGTCTTTTCTTCAATACTCTCATCCTTTGCCTAGTAGTGGTTGTAATTTGCCCTGAGCTCTTTGGTGCAAGAGGCCAATTAGCCCCTGGGTTTAAGCTTGGCATTGAAGGCCATCCTTCGGCCCTCTTGCCTTCTCTCCCCCTCTGTCATTTGGTTGAAAAAGACGGGAAAGTATGCCAACCTCCTAAGCTGCTGGTGTCACTGTGCATCCATTGCGCATGGGCAGCCTGTTAAATCAAATGTTTTTTTGAGAAGATAGTTAATCTTGACGTTCTTAACTTGATGGTTTTAATTTTCTAATCAAGGCCTAGAATTTAAATCTAATAAATGAACGGGATATCCTAAATAAAAATTTGCTATCACTTTTTAAGATTGTGATCCTCTTGTCATGGCACTTGCTAATGACTTGGAATATATTCCAATGCAAGCCAACAACTCATTCTTGTGACTTAATATGAAGTTCGTAAGGTGTATAGAGTTACATGCTGCAAACCTCTCTTTATCAAGCAAGCCCCATGTCCAGTTAGTTTAGGGCCTAAATATTAAACCTACAACCATGCGTACCTTTACCACCAACCAAGATATCGACGGTATTATTAATCCATTACAACAATAGAATTCTACTAGAACTATTATCAACCACCATAGCGATTACGATGGCTATCATTTGTCCCAATCTTTATCATTCAAAATTGTTGCAATATAATGGAATATTGTTATGGTCACAATGATGCTACAATGGAAACTAATAACTGATTATGGCATAATTGTTGTTCAAAATTATTGTTTACTTTATGAATTTTGTTTTTTTTGGGACAATACAAACCACTTTCCGATAAAATTAACATAAAATTTAAATTTTAAAATATTTTATTTATGGAAGCAATAAAAATGTAAAATAATGAACATTATTCTCTTTATACGATGAACAACATGACTAGATAACTATTAAATGACGACCATTATTTAGATATCCATTATTAAATAATCACAGGAACGTTCAAGAAAGGCCATTCTCTAGAGAGATTCAGGGATGTACAGCCGAGGACCGGCCACTGGTCCATGAGATTCACAGATTGCTGGGAAGTACCACTCCTATCAGGTCTTACACGTCTACAGGGAGAAACGTGGCTGCTGACTGGGTTGTTTTCTTTATAGTCCATCACTCTAGTGGTTTTGTCTGGTTGGACATTAGGTCTGTATCAGAGCCTTTTTGTAACCTTTTGTTTTCTGACTTTGTTGATCGCATCCACATCTGTTATGTGTGAGCTGGCATTGCACCAAAAAAAAAATCACCTTCGCGCCATTCACCATTGGATCATGCACCAGTTGCTTTGAGAGATGTGAACTTCGTGATCCAACGGTGGATTAGTGAGAAGGAAGGTGAATCCTAGCTCGACACCTAAAAAAAATAAAAAAAAAAAGAAAAAAAAAAAGGAAGGAGAGGATGCAGCCCTCATCCCTCCGGAGCACCCATTTGGCTCACCAAACCTAACAGAACCGAATCCGCAACGAGGCCTCGCACCGCAAATTGACGCGACCAAGCGGGCAAATTCGCTTAAAATTTTACAAGAAATCGGACCAAAACGTCCCAGCTGTCCGAAAACCTCCGAAACCGTTTCCAACAAGATCTCCGCAAGAGCACCACATCGATCCCCTCTCTCCTCTCCCCCTTCCGTCCCCTCTCGCGCGCCGGGTCCGGATCTCGACTCGGATCCCGCATTGGGGGTTCCCGGCTTCCGGTTCTGCGATTCCAAGGGAGATCGGGAAGTCTTTGAAGCCTTCGCATTTGGATTTCTAATGGTGGGGACCGTGTGAGGGGATTTGGATCGCCATGGAGTGCTAGGGAATTCAATGTGATGAGCAGCTCGAAGCTGGTCTTTGTGGCCGGATTCGGTGGATGTTAGACATCGTAGCATCGATTTCTGGCCATATTTGTTGGATTTTTGGGGCAGCATTTGTGCTATTGCTTTAGAGGAGTGGTTTTGGGTTGATATTTGAAAGTTTTAATTGTTGGGGAGTTCGAGATGGATTTGTCTGCAATCAGCGAGGAGCTCGCCGAGATCGAGGGGCAGATCAATGACATCTTCCGGGCATTGTCGTAAGAATTCGGAGCTCTTCCCTTCAATTCTGGTTGTTTGATTATGGCAGGACTTGATCGTTGACGATTTAATCTCAGAAGATTAGTTGTAGCAAACAAAAAGAAAAGAGTTTTTTTTTTTTGGAATATCTATCACTAAAATCTCTAGAATGGCTTGGAGTGGCTTCCGCAAAACTCTTTCTCAACCTCGTTTGCGTGAAGCAATGAAAAATTTTTGAAGGATGGGAAAGTAACTGGTGAAATATGAAGCTTCTTATGTATATTATTCAAAATGGGTGTTCTATGTGAATGAGAATGTGGTTGATGAAAGTAATAATCTGCCAATAACCATTCCTTGTGTCGATTATTGGTAAGGGAACAAGATCATAGATATCAATTGTAACATGACAGGTACCATGTTTCTGGAAATGATAATGGGCACCCTAGTTTAATTGGACATTTAGCATTTCGTTAGATATTATTTTGTTTAGCTTACTGTAAAATTAACTTCTAGAGAGTCTCGTGAGAGCCCATTATTATGCGTTGAGTAATTAATGCTTATGCCATTGCTAACAGAAATGGATTTCAGAAATTGGAGAAGATCAAAGACCCAAATCGACGGACTAGACAGTTGGAAGAACTTACTGATAAGATGCGGGAATGCAAGAGGTAAATGTTTATGAATCTCTTCCATGCATTACATAGTTATGCAAAATTTTGAGTTTTTTGCATTTTTTGTTTAATATCTTGTGTTTTGTTAAATAGAAGTTGCCATTATTGAAGTACTTCCTATTTTCTTGATAATTTGGTTGCAGTATAGTTACAGATGTTAGAAACTTTGTAGTTGAATGTGCAAGTCAGAACCCACCAACTACCATTTGTATTACAGATTTGCAGTGCTAGGTGTGAATGTTGAGCTTCAATGGTGGGAATTTACAGTCTGCAGGAAATAATGAAGGCCCTAATTCTATGTAGAGTTCATCAGGAAAGCTAATTATACTGGTGGATTACAACAAAAAGCTTATTTTTTCAGAAAAGTCTACTATTGTGCATGGCTGTGCCGAACATGTATAGCCAGATCATTTTATGTGTCCTCTGGTGTGTGTGTGGCAGCTGATTGTAGGACATGTAAACAGAATATGTTGCCATGTATGGTGTGCTGCTGGTGCAAAGCAGACTACTCATTTGTTAACTTTTAGGTATATAAATTGGGCATCCTACGATGATGAATTTTTAGCGATATTGTTTTCATTGTGGTTTTGTCCAAAACTGATGGTGGCGCTTTTCAAATACTACAGAATACACACAAATGATTATAATTACTGGAAAAAAAAGAGTCCCATTTAGTTATCAATATTTATGCAATTATTAACTTTCTTGCTGATTTTGAATTGTATGCTTTGATGTTTTGCTAGGCTTATCAAAGAATTTGAGAAAATGATGAAGGAAGAGGAGAGCAGAAATACCCATGATGCCAACAAAAAGCTGAATGAAAAGAAACAGTCAATGGTGCTGGGGGCAACTTACTTTCTTTTTTCTAATTTGTGCATTTTTTATTCAAACACTCCCTTACACATTTGTCACCTAACTGAATGGAAGCATGCCTTTTGCAGATTAAAGAACTAAATTCATATGTTGCTCTCAAGAAGCAGTGAGTTTTTATCTCTTGGTGGTGTCTGATATTTACTGTTTTATACGTGCTGGCGCATATCTTGCATTTATGCATGAATTTATTTATGAACTTTCATAGCTCTGTATTTAGTTTCCATTTTATTATTGGATCCCATGCCTTTTCATTGATTGCATCACCTTACTAGGATTAAACTCTGTCAATCTGAAACTTAGAGAGATCAACTTCACCTTCTGTAGATAAGTAAGGAGAACTGAAAGAAAGGGAAAAAAAGTAAGCAGGAGGCGAAGTTGGATTAGGGACCTCAGGTTGTGATTTGTTTTTTAATGAAGAGCCTTATGTTCTCCAAATTATGCTCCGCAATTCACCCCATTTTGATGAAAAAGGCCATGATCTTGATTATTATCTGTCTCTAAGGAGATCTCTTTTATAGAATCTTAGATGAACAAAGAATCTCAAGTATGATATGCTGTACTGGCTGGTACTCGTGCATATCGAACGTACCATAGTGTATCGGTATCAAATTGGTACACAGTATTGGGTGTACCGACACTCTACCAAGATATCACCAGTACGGGGCATGGTACCAAGATGACGGACCGTGGTCTCAAGTTTTATTGGATATGTTGCCATAGAATAGTGGGGAAATGCTAAGGCAGAAACTAGACAATAGAAAAGATAATTCCTACTTTAACCTACAAATGGGATACATGCTGCCTGGGACTTGAGGATTCACCTCAAAAATGGATTCATTCAACCTAAGATGTTGATCCATCTTTACGCAGATTTTCTGCACAGAATCTTGAAATTATTTCAGATTTTAATACAGAAGTTTAGATATAGAACCTTATTCAGCTAACACAAAATTGCAGATATGATCACAATAGTCTTTTCTTCAAGCATTTTGCTTGTCAGGAAGACATGAGGGCAGCATGTATTTAAGTACATAGAAAAATATATAAACTTGTGACTGAAGATCTTAAAGCTTCTAGAGGCTAGATTCTTGCCTGACAAATATAATGTAATTCATGATCTAAAATTAATAACTTTAAAAAAAGATTTGCACATCATTGGGAGGTAAACATTATCCACTAAGTATCTACTTATGCTTAGCAGTCATTAAGAGCTTCTCTTTCTGACATAACCTTGAAATGAAGCTTCATGGATGATGTAGATGAAAAACTCCCTTACACTATCCTGTGTTATCCTCTTTGGATCAACAAAGAGAAAAGGAAATTATCCGAGTGTTCAGCCTATGTAAAGATGCGAAGGGGGGCTATCAAACATGACAAAACATTGATTGATTCATCTAGACTGTACTCTCTCTCTCTCTCTCTCGCATTTGTTGATGACCTATTGTAAGTTTTTTTATTGATCCAAGATATAATCCTTCATTGTGAGATTAATTTAAGGAGTACTATAGCTTTTCCTTTTTAGTAACTGATATGACAATATCATCATTCAATTGAAATTATTTCATATACTTTAAAATTTAAATAATCCTTCCATAAAGACATCCTATTTTTATGCAATTGTCCCTTTCAGACTCGTCTTCAGAGAGAAACTTGTTAGAGTAAATCCAAGTTACTTTGAATTAAGATTGGAGTCCATCTATCATGCTTTTATTGTGCAGTTAATTTATGAAAGGATTTTATTAGTGATTTAATTCACTGGCTATCTATTATTGGCAGAGAAGTAAATCTGAGTCATATTTGTATAGTGTCAAATAGTTGTCATCTAGGTATAAATAGAGTTAAGGAAATTTGAGTAGCGTTCAAAAGTGTATTAGTTATCTTTCTGTATGGTGACTCAAATTTTGCAACTTCAGCGATAATTATTATACAAGGAGTCCTTTTGTGTTCAAATAAAAGTTGTCAGCTACTCTATCATTAGGAGTGACACCTATTAATTATTGTAGAGTCCCCTGTACACTTAATCTTATTATCTATTTAAATTCTGCAAATATTCAATGGACTACCATCTTACCTTTCTTATCATTTCTTTTGGTTTTTTCTTTTCTATTTGATTTTTTTTTCTTTTACTAATCTAGATCAGAGTCGGCGGAACCGTCCCGAACTAGGCGGTTCCGGCCATCCTGAGCCATACCGGTGGTTCACCGGTACAGTTCCGGCAACGGACACGAAATTCGTTATCGGAGCCAGAGAAGGGAAGGAAAGAGAGAGCGAGCGGGGGAGGGAGGGAGAGGGAGAGGGCGGAATGTCGGTGGAGGGCCGACGGAGGCCGGCCGAGGCTGCGGGAAGCGAGGCCGCAACCACTTCACCGCAACAAAATAGGAGGAGCGGCCACGGCCCTCCGCCGGCGTCCCGCCCTCTCCCTCCCTCTCTCCCCCTTCTCTCTCTCTTTCTTCCTCTCTGCGTGCTGTCTCCTCTGTCGATACAAGCCCGGCATGGCCCGTACCGACTCGTGCTGGTAGAGAACTGGTACAGTGCCCGGTACCAGTTCCGCCGGCCTTGATCTGGACCAATGTGTTTAAAGAGAACATATTTGGTTTACCCTAATGATTTGCTGCAAGTTTTCCATCAATCGGAAACATTAAACTCTTTTTAAATACCAAAATATATCATCTCATTTGTGGAATGTCTTTCATTCTTGAACATATCTGTTGGCTTATCAAAATGCAATTTTAGTTTCATCAGCAATTTTTTCTGTTCATTATGCATTGTTGCCTCTTAATATAATTTTACTCTTACCATTGTCATATCCTTTGTGTTACCAGAAAGTTTGGATTTTCAGTTATTATTTTCTTTTCCAATCTACCAACCAAAAAAAACTTGCCCAATTTTGTTAAATTTATTTTAAATACTCTTGTTTGTGGAACCACAGGCATGCAAGTAGTCTTGAAAATAAAAGAATTGATCTCTTTGACGGTCCTGGTGGTGGAGATGGGTTTGGTGATGAAGACGTTATGTTAGCATCAAGTAAGTTCTTATGTTACCTTGGCATAAAATACACATGCAAATATGTAATTACATTTAAGCTACTTAAAATCGAGATGAAAATAAGTTTATACTAGAAAGTGCATGTACTTGTAAACACCTGTAAGTCTTAGTTACTAGGTAGTTACTAAATGAGGTATTATACTTGAATCAGTTTGTGTGCTACTTTTGTTCATGGATTCATTTGAAGATACTTGGTGGTTGCAGCATGCATTCACAGTTTAATATTCCTCATAACATAATAAAGGGCCACAAGAGAGTGATTGGCTAAAAAAATGTGTCGATCTTGTAATTTCTTTTATTGATCTTGTAATTTTTTAATATAGTACAATATAATTTTGTTAAATAGAAACTAGATTTTTAATTGAAAAAGCTACATGCATGTGCTAATTAAAAAATTATTTAATAGCACCTTTCATTTGATTGATTAGATCTGAGTTGTGATTTTTTTTAATCTTTTCATTTTTCAACTCGTTTAATTAAATTTAATAATACTAAGTGTCTTCAAATAAAAGATAAGGCTGCTTGGAGTTTAGATTTTTCACAAACCAAAAACATGTATTAATTTGAATGGGTTCTTATTGTTCCTTTTTGGGATCAAAATGTTGAGAGAAATTGAGAGAATCCAAGTTGCACAAACGTAAAACATAAACACATGAAATCCATCAATTTCTTATTCTCTCTCTCTCTCTATATATTATATACATATAATATATATAACTCTTCCAAATGATTTAAAATAGCAAAAAAAGGGTTTTAGTGGGATTTAGCTTATCCCAAGTTGTTATTTTGAATATTTTATATATCTTGGATTAGAAAGTAGAGACTGGAAAATGGATATATTAGAGGAGCTACTAGAGTGACACCAACAGGGAATAAAGTGATGGAGAATGAATTGAGATGGTGTGGGCATGTACAATGGAGACCCTAGGGTTTTTCTTCTAATAAGAAGAGGTACCTTAATTTTGTTCAAGGAAATAGGAGGAGGAAGACCTAGGTTGACATGGATGGAGGTTGTGATAAAAGATCTAGAAAAAGTCAAAATTATAGCTGAGGTGGACCCTAAATAGGAATCCTTAGCTAATGAGCATCCATAAAGCTCAATGCAGATAATCAAGATAAGGCTTGATGGTTATAACTATGGTATATAGCTTAAATTAGGTGTCAAATTTTCCTCAAATCGAGTCAATTGTGTATTGAAGCTATGTCGACTACTTTTTGAATAAATCAAGTAATCTGGAATTATGGGAATATAATTAGATATTTAGATAGATCAAATCCAGTATTACTGAAGATTGTATGGACCTATATAGCTATATTTCATTGCATTACTACTCCAGTATGGGTTAATAGAGGTTTTTTATGCTAATCAGGTGGTTCTGCAACATGTAACAGAGGCTTTTTATTGCTAATCTGGTGGTTCTACAGCATGCTTCTGAAAATTATAAGTCTCAAGTTATGCCTGTTGAAATCCTAAGGGGAAACTGTCCTATTATTAGCTAGGATATGTTCTGTTTCTGAAACTCCAATTTCTACCTTGTCTAGTTATTGGAGGAAATCATCTAAATCATGACAGTAACAATGAAAAACTTAGATGAATGAGGTTATACTGAACCATTCTAATTAAAGCTACTCAAGAAAAAAGTTTAGTCATCTTTGTTGTATTATTGGGCTCCTTCCTTGCTTTCAAGCCTGCTTTTCTGCAAACATTGATGTCAAAGTCAAGTTTACCTGTCAATTATCAAGTGCTTGTTAAATTAAAAATTTGCTGGGTCTTTTGTAACTTTATGATTTTGTTTTTAAATTTCTTGATTCTAATCTAAGAACTTTAAAGTGATCTCCAATTTCTAATGCAACATGTGCAGCTATGACCAATCAACAGTTAATGGACACGGGACATCGAATGATGGATGAGACAGATCAAGCTATCGAGCGGTCAAAGAAGGTTAGATTTTCCTATAAATTCTAATATGTAAGTGATCAAAAGATTGTAGTTGCAGCCTTTTTCAGGTTTTGTTATGCTACAACTTTAGACATAGTATGGCATATACCAAGCTGCCTGACTTAGTTGCCTAGGCTTATCTATAAAAAGATAGGATTGGTGGAGTCGCAGTCTCTTTCATGTTACACATTTTCTCATCATTTCTAAAATCAAGGTCTACCTCTAAGTTGAAGTGGAAAGAGAAGGTCTAATTTCAGTATCTATAATTTGGCTGATGAAGATGCTAATTGCAAATCAGTTTCTTTCAATATTCTTGTGCCTTCTTTCTGCTGTAAATGGAGAACTGGACAACCTTATTTTAGCTGTTTGATTTTACTGGATAAATTGTTTTGTCTTTCTATTGATAAATATCAATATTGGTATAAATTTGCCTTCATTTCCAAGACATAAGTTTTAGGTTTTCCTCTTCTATTAAGACCCTTTGACCTACCTAGATTATGCTACAAATCCTTTTTCTTCCTCTATATTTTATTATATGATGTAAATTACATCTCCATGAATTCATACAGTATTCTTTAATGGGGTCTTGTCTAACTCTTATATTTGTCTAGTCTAACATATCAATGTTAATAATTTTTATCATTTTATCTTGGGCATGTGAAGTGACATAGAGTGCACTTTTTGGAGCATGCTCATTTTTGTTTAAACACATCCGTTTTAATATCATTCAGACATTTTAGTTTGTTTCTCCATTTTTCTTTGATCAATAAAGTGAAGGGGCTGTAAACTGCCATCTCTGGGTACTGCTAGCTTCCTCCAGCCCGTCGCTACATTAATTCTTTATTTTAGTAGGGGAACTTGTGTTCTTTAATAGCTTCTTACTATCTGGTATCTCTAGAAGATGTGCCTTTTGTATATTTCCTTTATGAGAATGGTGCGAAACCATTGGTCATTTAGAACCTGACTGTCCAGAACATACAATTATCCTGGTACTGTTAAAAATGAAAGTGAGCAGCTCTACAGAGTGCAGAATATATGCACTACCAGTGATGCCTTTTCAGTATTATGGACAGCTCCAATCTTAAGATTCTTCTATTTCCAGATTTAATCGGCAACTTTGTGGTTCTGTGGATTACAGGTTGTGGAAGACACGGTCAATGTTGGTGCAGAGACTGCAGCTGCTCTCCAGGCACAGGTGTGTCCGTCTCTTCCCACATCAGCCTTAAATCCCACTAAATAATTTCTCTTGGTGCTTTCCCGTAAGGCAAAGAATATGGTTAACATTCTTATATCTCCTAAATTTTGTTAGACCGAACAAATGAGTAGGATTGTTAACGAACTGGATTCAATCCATTTTTCAATCAAGAAGGCATCTCAACTGGTGAAGGAAATTGGTAGATCGGTTAGTTTCTCAAAAACTTGGATTTCTTATCTGGTTCTCTAAATCTGTGGTGCCTCTGTCCTCTCATATTCACAACCTTTTTCTTAATTCAGGTTGCGACTGACCGTTGTATAATGGCCATGCTCTTCCTTATAGTGATTGGGGTGGTAGCAATCATTATTGTAAAGGTGAATATTTAGTTGAAAGCTTCTTTTGCTAACTTTCTTTTTTCCTTTTTGTTACGATTTTACTGTTGAACCTGTTGATACATAATATTGCTAAGACAATGCAAATAATTCCTCAATCCATGCAGTGATAAGCCAGTTAAGATTTATGATTGGATTTCATATGCAGGCTGTTCTCACAGCCCAAGCCCAAACCCAGACAATGCTCACAAGGCATTGTCCTCGTGTAACCAGACTTCTTCATATTATGGACCCCTTTTCATGACAGCGTTATGCATGGTGGCCATCCTTGTTCCTGTGGATCTATGGAGCTGACCTTGCTCTTTCATTTCCATTTTAGGCTTCTCTCTCCAAAAGCATCTTACCTTGATGCTGTCCTACCTAATTTATTTATGATGAGATGATGCAGTATTTAATGAATCTTACGAAATAGTTGAAATTTAAACAAGTTCAGTTAATTAAAATGATTGATATTTAATTATATGCACTAGTAATCTTTCTCTTCCCTTAAAATAGATCATAGAATGAATGCTTGTCTTGAAATCAAAGTATTACCTGGCTTCTGCAATTTCCAATTGTTTTGGGGGTCCTGTCATAGTTCCTCAGATGCCATGCTCAAACTCTGTTCAAGCTTAGTCTCTGTGAATGTGATGCCACCACACATGGAAGAAAATGGAACTAAGTTTTGTACTTGGCAAGTATTGTGTACCAACTCCAATCAATTCACTTGGGTTCATTCCAAGTTCTTATATTGAATGATTTTCTGATTGCGTGCACAAAGGTTCCTAAACATTGATGTGCCTCGGAATTTCAGAACTATATTTGTATTGTGGATAATATCGAAACTTAGACTAACTTCATTGTAAACATTGATGTGCTTTGGATCTCCCTGATTGTGTGAACAAAAGTTCTTATTTTTGGAATCATCTTAATTGCCAAATCCTTGTTTTTCAAATGTTCAGCTTGTGAACCCGCATAACAAGGATATTCGCGATATCCCTGGACTTGCACCGCCAGTTAGTCGGAAACTCCTTTGGGATCTAAATGACAGATGAAGTTCTGACTCTTTTCGGTGATCCAATTACTCCAGAAGGCATTTTACCTCCCAAGAAGGCATTTCTGCTAGGCAATGCTGTCACCGAGTATCATACTTGTAATTCATTTCTTATTGTTGGTATCACTGTCACCATTTTTTAATATATATAATCTTACCTTTATTATCACTATGTGACAAAATGATAGTCGGGCACAACGAAATATTCATTTTTATATATAAGGGGAGCATATGATCCTGTTAATTTCCCTTCTGGATGTCCTTTTATTTACCGTCAAATTTTGACAGGGTTTCATTTGAAGGCTTGGTGTTTCTGCTTATAGAGGCCCACATTTGTGTAACATCAATCATTGATGCCCTGTGCTTTATTTTAAATGGAATTCTCTTTCCACTTTCATGGCAGTCATTTTCTGCTTTTATGTGACCAATCACTGGCAATGCATATGATACACAGTTCATTTATCAGATGATTTGGTGCAGCTGAAGATTTGGCAATCAGTTGGCCCAACTACTGAATCATTTTTGTTCATGATGGGAACATTTTTACACTCCAACCTCACCATTGTCTTTTCACATTCTTATGCTGTATATCAGACAGCTGAAATCAGATGGATGGGTTAGTTTAGTTGAAATACATGCATTCAGTCTTCATTCCATATGACTGTTAATTTTAAGAATTACCATCAAATGACAGCATGAAGGGCTGTTGGCTTGGGATCATCATATTAGAAGGGCTCTTCAGATCCCTGAGTTTGGCTACTTTTCAATGTTATTCGGTAATAACTTGATCCTTCAAAGACCCTATGCATTAATTTTTGTATGGTAATAAGTTTAAGAATGGTGTTAAGGGTCTGGCATCAAAGTTCCAGCTAATCAACCGAGCCAACGATGCTCTTCTGCAGAAGTATTTGGAAACCTTTGTACGGCTGGAAAGATTTTAGCTGTCTCAGTGCTTCTTCTAAATCTAGGACCAGCAGGGAATGAAGCCCAAAGCAGCTTCTCATTAAGAGCATGGAAGAATTTTCCTAAAGAAAGGACATTGAAGAATTCTTAATTTTTTCTAAGAGTTAGGCTTTCATAAAAAAATATACATGAAAAAGGACTAAGCCTAATACTCCTTGAAAATGAAAATATTATATAACAGAAGTAGATGATTAGAACAGAGCATGTATAATACAACAGAGAATATATTTACTAAATTTATGACAAATTTTTTGATTGATGATAGCCATCCATTAGATACTCCTACATGCTATGATGAAATATTGTGAGGGTGACGAGCATCAGGTATTGTGACAAAATGGAATGCATCTTCCAGCAGCAAAATATAGCAACCCTATCTTTTTCTCCCAGCATCCAAATTCATATCTATATCCATATCCAAATCCAAATTCAAAATATATTTATTACAACTAAATTCAAACACAAATCCAGTTAAAACCCTAGATTCATATTGGATATTGGATCACAAAAGATGAGTATCGGGTAGAAATCGAATATTTAACAAATTATTTTGCTAATATTTAAACTATTTTTAATTTATTTAATGCATCCAAAATGCTACCTTATGAACTATGAAATGGGTGCGCGCGCACATGGCATCCATTCAACTATTACTTTTCTTATCTAAACATCCATGCAATTAAAAGATATGAAGAATAAAACAACTCTACAATAATCCAACTCAGTATAAAAGTATTGTAAAAGGATTACTACAAATGACATTGATAGAAATTCAGTAGAACAAGATAGATTAGAGTTTCCTAACTCTCTACTTGATTTTTTTCTTTTTCTTTTATAGTTAACAAATGATACATGTACGCATAGACATGTATGCATATGTACTTTTATTCATGACTTTATATATACAAAATTTGTATGCATGCATATGGTCCGGTCAGGTTTTAGGTCTCCGGGTATGGATCTGCCAAAATCCAAACCCATTCCAATAAGACTCAGGTCCAATTTCGAGGTTCAAAGCCAACCTAATCATTTATAGAGGTTAACCTTTATACCCAAACCTTTTTCAGGTTGGTTTTGGGTCAGATTAGCAGGTTATTGGCCTCTATTGACACCCCTATTCCTTATGCCATAGCAATCAAAATTCAAAACCTCCTTAACCATCTATTCATTCATTTATTTTATTTGTGACTTTTAGGAGATGGTACGTACCGACCCGTGTCTCTTATGATAAACGCCGCCTTTTAGCACCTTCGGAACTCCCTTGGCAGTGTGAATTAGAATACCAGCCCGGCTTTGCTCTTTAGTGATGTCAACTGGTGTGAATGTGGAAAAATAAAAAAGGTGACGCTATGGGAGATGATTTGCTGGGATTTGTACAACTTCAAGTCAAATACTACATGGGAACGGAGAAACTAAAACATTCTAAGCAAATAAATGGGATCATCAATAGCATAAAATGAAGAACTCACCAGCGTCCAATGGACCCGACATTCAAAAAAAATTTTTGTGTGACAAATAAATAATAAAATCTTGGGATAATCGGAATTGACATAGCCTGAAGAGCTGTTTTTTTTTTTTAAATGAACGATTCGCATCAATTAATGCATTGCATATGGTGACTAATTTAGGTTATTTTCATCTTTAGAAAAGCTAACTAGTGTCATTTGCATGACATGTTTATAAGATAAAAATGGTAAAGTATAACCATACTGACATAACCAATTTCCATGGAGTATAATCCTATAATAGAATTTACACCTCATCTTTTATAGGTAGCATGGTACACCGTATCATACCATATCGTACTAGTTTGGTATTGGTACACGATATGTAGGAAGTACCGATACTTGGTATGCCGAATTGGTCTCATACCAAATGTACTAATATAGCCTGATACTGAGATGGCGTACCATGATAGACACATCAGCATTTGCCCCGTGTCAAAGGTTACGGGCTATCTATTTCAAATCTATGGACTTTTAGTTCAAAGAAGGTGGTTCAATTTTTCTCTAAAGGAGAACAGAGTGGACCTACTAAATGATCTATAAAGAAGGGAGAGTTAATCACGGAAGGAACTCCTGCTTCTGTGAATTTTTGAAATAATTAGTTAATTCTAGAGCATTAATATTTTTGCACTTATACTATTTTCTAATTTGAATTTATAAATTTCTAACAACATACTTAAAAAAATTCATGTCTGAATTCAAATTTACTAACCACCACCAGCAGCAGCCGCATGCACCTATGAGCCAACCTAAGCCTCTTTTTGTATATGTGGTTTCAAATGTGGCTGATTTTCTTAACAAAAAGTAAATATGATAGATCTTTCCTCAAAAAAAGATTAGTAAATGCTCGGTTGTAATATTTTGTTCTTTTGCACATATATCTACTGTAACTATCATGGAAAGTGGACTTTGCTTATATATATATATCTAGTGAAATATTTTTCTTGCAATTTTGCTTATTTGACCAGAATACTGAGATTTTCCCACTTGAAGAGTATTGATTTTAATATTCAAACATTAAGGCAAGTGTAGTTCTTACTATAACACAGAAGTAATCAAATACCAAAATTCTCATCTTATTGACGTTTAACGATGTCGAATGAGAAATTGCATCAACCATCTCTAGCTTACCAAGAGATGGAACAGCAAGTGCATGACGAAGAATGTATGAGAAATATCCAGAATGTCAATTAGTTATAACACTATATTTTTTTAAGAAAAAAAAAGAAACAGAAGTAAAATGTACTCAAGGTTGCATAAACCTATTTCCAAATTAGAATTTACAGATCATGTTCGGAATTTGGACGCAATATTAGATTAAGGTTTGATGTAACATAACTGAGGACCTCTAAATTCATTATAAGAGTGGCTACAATAATAACGACACTCATTATTTTAAACCACCATTGGAACCTTGTGATTACAGTATAACTCCACATTATTTTAAACCATGATTGGGCGTGCGTTACATGCAGCAACTTTTTAATGGAAATATTCGGTCGTTACCTACATGGAGCCTGCCAAATTAGTCCTTGGAACATAAAAATATTCACACGGAACATCTGTGGATTCAGAGAAATATTTAAGCCCGGATGTCAAACATCAAACCCTTATAAAATGGTGAGGCATGTAACACCAAGTGTTAGTTTTTCATTTAGCTGGGATGCCCCATGGGTATGGTCGTTGATCTGAAGTCATTCCTACGTAAGTCCTAAAAAAAGCATACTTTAGCATAAGTAAAACAAGTGCAAATGTCTTTTTCCAACTTTGGCGCCATCTCATTGGACCATTTTTCAATGACCTTGGGAATATTTCACACTGATTTCTTAGCCTACGTCAGAGGTTAGCTCATGCTAGATCGATCATTACCCATTTCTTTATCTTAATTTTTAATCATATATATATATATATATATATATATATATATATATATATATATATATATATATATATATATATATATATATATATATATATATATTGTGGGGTGGGTGAGAAAAGAGCCTAAGCTTATCTGATGTCCACCAAATCTATATCTCATATTTGAATAATTTAGAGTATTAGGTACAGTAAAGATAGGAAGGGTGCAAAGACGATGCTTGGTTATCAGTAATCCAACCTATTTATTTATAGCAAATTTAAGCATCAACTCTAGGCATACTGTAATAACTCAGGACCCCACTCAAAATGGCTAGCCATAAGGTATTATTGTTTGGATTCCTTGATCCTGCATAAGTACTCAAGATCTACCCAACGAATATCCGATGTAGGACTAAACACACGCACGTACGGATCCTCACACGTATACATTAGATCCTGATATATGAACCAGAACACAACATTGTCCGATGTTACATAGCTTTGCTTCCTCTTTTAATAGGAGGTCTATCTCTTTCTTGAGGTTTTAATTAGCCAGGAGTCCTTTATTAGATAATAAGATTTATGCACATATATAATATATACGAAGAGTGGTTGGTGTCGCCTGGTTAGCCAGTCT
Organism: Phoenix dactylifera; assembly: GCF_009389715.1. Classification (NCBI taxonomy): domain Eukaryota; kingdom Viridiplantae; phylum Streptophyta; class Magnoliopsida; order Arecales; family Arecaceae; genus Phoenix; species Phoenix dactylifera. The sequence continues at coordinate 4,669,187 of NC_052409.1, read as the reverse complement.
TAAGAGAGACTGACAACAAAGTGTGAGGGAATGAGGTTGCAGATTCTCCTTCCTTGGGGTAATTGATCACCGGTACATTTATTAACCGATCTTTAACATTTAATCCCTGTTGACTGGTTTTTTAGGACTTAGGAGGGGGCGAGGCCGTGGGAGGGGGCGGGGCCGCAGGAGGAAGCTCGGGGGGGCAAGCCGGGGTCGGCGGCGGCCGCAGGAAGGAGCTTGGGCGGGGGCGAGCCATGGTCGGCGGAGGGGGGGGGGGGTTTCTTCTCCTTCTGGAAATGGGAGATGAGGAGGGCAGGGGCATTTTCGGCCTTTTAAAAAAAATAAAAGGGGCTCAAGGACCGGAAGTTAAACTTAGTAAAGATATTGGATGGAAGATTTTAAGACCCGTCAACTGGGACTTTTTGTTATAGCGGGGTCTTTTGGAGGGTGGAGAATTAATTACCCCTTGTTTTTATACATGGGTCCTACACCTCCCACGTTCATGAGATTATAAAAGGCTCTCATGCATGATTTCATGGCTGGCCGGATCCTCCCTCCAGCTTCTGTATATTCTCGTGATCCAAAAGGTTGCATGTATGGTTCTGTGTCGGGTGGTTCTATATACACCCCCCTATTGCTCAGGACACCCCCCAAAAATTAAAAAAAAATTAAATACTCTCTATACCCCCCCATTTGCTAAGGACACCCCTAAAAAATTAAAAATTTCTAAATTACCCCCCACCCTCCCCACCCCCTCACCTAAATTGCTCTCTACACCCCCCAAACCCCCCCCACCCCGCTCTTCCCCTCCAAAACACCTCGCCAACGCCCAAAACCCCCCCGTTCCCCCTTCTCCCTCTCGTCGCCGGCATTCTCCCGATCTCCGACCACCTCGCCGGCTTCTCCCGGAACCACCTCGCCGGCTTCTCCCGAAATTTTTTTTTTTCACGGTTCGTGCTCCGTTCGGCACTGGATCGCCGAACAAAAGGCTTCTGTTCGGCTGAACAGTGCCGGACAGAAGCCTTCTGTTCGGCACTGTGCAGCCGAACAGATCTGTTCGGTTGAGGGTTGCCGAACAGAAGGCTTCTGTTCGGCACTGTTCAGCCGAACAGAAGCCTTTTGTTCGGCGATCCAGTGCCGAACGGAGCACGAACCGTGAAAAAAAAAAATTTCGGGAGAAGCCGGCGAGGTGGTTCCGGGAGAAGCCGGCGAGGTGGTCGGAGATCGGGAGAATGCCGGCGACGAGAGGGAGAAGGGGGAACGGGGGAGGAGGGGTTTAAGGGGGGTTTGAGGGGTGTTTTTTTTTCTTTTCAAAACGAAACGGAGGAGGAGGAAGGGGGGTGTATGAGAAAATTTCAAGGGCAATATGGTAATTACACTAAAGGTTAGTTTGGGTATTTTTTTTTTGGTTTTTGGGGGTGTCCTGAGCAATAGGGGGGTGTATATAGAACTACCCTTCTGTGTCCAGCTTTCTAAGTAGAGATGAGCACCGTTGTAATAATCTTGTCGTGGATTCTGCTCGAAGGCGTAAAAATATGCCTGTTTTCACTCCTTCCACAGGCTTCAACTTACCGTCGAGATCAAACAATCCCAAGCCGGCTTCGGGTGTCCTTCGGAAAGCTGCTTTCGATCGCCACTGTGTCCACAATTCTTCGACAGTACGTAGGTGGGAGTGGAGGAAGACGTGATATTTGTGAAATTTCCACCCGGAGTTTTAAGAAAAGATGGTTTGTGCTCGCATCTTCTTCACCACCACATAGGATGCATGCAAACTGGTAGAGCTGGGAACTGCTTCTTCCTTAGGTTTTCGGCCGTGGGGATTTTGTTCAAGAAGGAGAGCCAGTTGAAAAGTTTAACATTTTTTTTTTGGCAAGGGAAGTTTCCAGTTAAGCAAAATGAGAGAGAGAGCTCCTCCATGAGGGGTGAAGGTGTTTTTCCTGTCTCATTTCTACATTCCTGTGTCTTCTTCCACCAAGATTTCCGCCACGTTGAGATGCTGAGAGAGCTCCCAATCTTTGTCTTCTCCTCATGGCCGATACTTTCCTGAAATAATCTTCTACGATCGCCATTGTTGAGACAATAAGCAACCAAGATACGTGGCTCGAGAGTGAACAGGAAGAGGCTCGGGAAAGCTAGCCTTAAGTACGTGGTTCATCTCCCAGCCACTGATCATGCCAAAATGCTATGTGCATTCCATTGGACGACATTTCAATGGTTGTGTATTCCTTGATGAGATGGTTGTTGGATGTTGTAGTGCAGGCTGTTAATAACTCTCCTCCATGGCTTATTCTGCTCGCTAAAATGTCCCCACCATGTTTTTCATTGGAAGACATCTATTGAAAATATGAAGCTCAATTAATTACACCCAAGCCACCCACATCTTTTGGTTGGCACTCCAGTTTTCAGCTTACCCTGCAATGTGTTTGTGAGAACCCGTGCAGGAATATGCGGATGGCTGCAGCACGGGCTCATAGAGGCTGACTACAAGCCGATCGTGGTGCTTGTAATTATATTTGAATGGATTTGAACTGTTAGCCTGACGAGGACGTCAGGACTTGAATGGAGAAAATATGTGAGGATCCGTGTGGGCGTGTGTTTAGTTCTACATCGGTTATTCGGAGATTAAAAAGCTCAAAAAATAACTTCCGGCTAGTTTTTTTTGATGAGTTTTTAAGTTGTTACCGTATCAACCGCTACAAACCTTATCTCTTCTCCATAGAAAATTCATCCCTTTTAGGCCGGTGTTAGTTTCTTATGATCACTGAAGGCAGAAGCATGGTGAACATCTAATATGTGGGGCACCGAACTAAGAACATAATTTACTAGGGTAATGCGCCCCGATTGAGAGCACCTTGCCCTTCTATGAGGCCAGCTTTTAATCAATTTTCTCCACAAAGGAAATTCCAATCCGATGCTTTTACCTTGCCTTTATGCAGTGGAGGATCTAGTCCCATCAATTTGACAAAGTCGCTGCAGGTGCCCTCGGTTAGTCGACCAATTCTAATTACCATACTTTTCTCAAAGTTGATTTCTAAGCCCGTGAGGAGATCAAAAAAAAAGAAAAAATGAGAATGAATTTGAGATTAGAAGTGCGTCCTTTATCAACTTTGCATGGTACAATAGACAGTATCGTCAATTATTAATGTTCTCTATTTTCTCAAGCAGGGCTATGCCTGCAATTTGGTTATTTTTGCTGCCTTTTTTCAGCATCCAATCAAGGATGACTATAACTAGTATGAATAGCAATAGGGATACTAGCTAGATCTCCTCGTTTGAGATGTTTTTTTGCAAGCATCCGCTAATAATCGAGGCTAAGCCTACTGGTTCTTTAAAATTTTTGACCGAATCCTCGTGCCTCAAGCAAATCCAAAAGAGAACAGAAATTAAAGACCTAGGTCAAGCATGACCTTAAGACCGACTAGTCCATCAAAATTAATGGTTAGTCTTCGGAATACTCGTCCATCAAAACTTCCGCCTAGGATCTACTCTGCCGAGCTTTAATCAATTCTATTTGGAATAAAGAAAACAAAGACATTATAATCTGGTGGAATAAGCGAGCAAAAAACTGCCGACATGAGGGTTGACAAAGACGTGGGTCTTGAATGCGGTGGTTTGAGTTTTACTGAGTTTAGACTTATGTCTCAACAAGCCAAGAGGTATAGCTGCTATGAGACTAAATTATAAATTTTTATATATTCTTTTTTGTTTTAAGTTTAGCATTTTTGTTAAAAATTTAAATTCATTTAGATATCACTGACCTGTGGCCAATTTTAATGAATCTGTGCTCCAGTATTTTCTAGTTTCTTTAGTTTATATAGATTATAAGGCGGATCCGCTCTAATATCATTTATTACAATTTAGAACTTCATAGTAAAAAAATAACTAAAAAATATTATTTAAATTTTTTAATTTTAAAATATATTTAATATATATTTATTATAGGACTAGATTTATGTCGGTACGGATTTTCGTAGTCAATCTCTCCGTGGATTCTTGGAGAACAAAAAAATTCTCCCCCACGTTAATTTGAAGCAAAATTATGGTCCGATGGAGAGAAGGTCCTGTCGGCGGTCAGTCCCATGCATGTGGCGACTTCATGTACACGGCATGGAATCGTAATTATTGCATCAATCACCGATATTATGATTGGAAAACCAGCTTCTTCTTTTTTTTTTCCCAAACAGAATGGGGAGCATCGGAAGAATAAAATACGGTGTGCGGCGGAATAAAATAGAACATACCAAAAGGTATAAATAATTTTATTCTGGATAGGTTCACTTTATCCCTGCACTAACTTGAGATTTTACATCATGCGTTATGGTCTTTGAGAAGCCGCCACGGTCCATAAAGGCTACAGTGTGGGAAAAAGGACAAACTTTTCCTGGCAGCCAAACTCCAAGAGTCACAACCAGCTGCAGTTGTTTTCCTCTCTCTGATCTCCGTCTCCCTTTATTATTACCACGAGCAACGGAGATGAAAAGCATTCAGAAAATTAAACCTTTATCGTACACAGGAGAGAGAGGGAGAGAGATCTAGAGAGATCTATACTTTCATCTGGAAGTGGTTGAAAGATGGTGAGAAAAGGACAGAAGGACCAAGAGCAATAGTTGTTCTCTATCCTATGTATCATTCATCCGCTTGGAGGAAAATATCGGAGACGGACCAGAGAAACCAGGAGGTCTCCCAAAACGCGTAGGTGGGCCGAGTCCCTGACTAAATCCAAGCAGAGGAACTCTTATCTTTAAGATCCTCAGAATGAGCTCGGTTTGACAGCTACCATACCCTTTGAAAGATCTTTCCTCAAATGTTCTCCTCCATTTCTTCTTTCTTCTCCAGTCGTTTTTTTTTGTGTGTGTGTGTGTGTGTCTGTTGTCCCCCTTCTTCCCCTCTTGGTAATCCGAACTCCCAGATTTCTGCATATATTTCTTGACTACTCTTCTTTCTTCAATTCCTTGAGCTTCTTCCTCCTTTTGAGTATCTCCTAGTCTTTCTTCTCTTTGCCTTTTTCCTGCACAACCTGAAATATGGAAGGAATTGGAAGATAATTTTGAATTACTCTAGAGCTCCACAATCATAATTCTTTTCAAGGGATGGCGGCATGCTTCGGCCTTTTTAAGAAGAAGACCGAGAACAGGCCAGAGCGGAGCCTGGCGACGGCTTCGACATCGGTTTCAGCACCTCCCTCGAATGTCAGTACTAGTAGGTCGGATGATTCATCTGCCAGGAAACATACAAGCAAGTCGTCAGCCTCGACGTCGTCGCAGCGCAGCATACCGGCCATGTATGAAGAGAGAGCTCATAATATGCGTGTTTTCGAGCTTGATGAGCTCAGAAATGCGACAAATGATTTCAGCAGGATGCTTAAGATTGGAGAAGGTGGGTTTGGGAAAGTTTACAAGGGTTTTATCAAGCCTTTGGATGGGAAGGGGGATAGGATTACGGTGGCGGTGAAGAAGCTCAACCAGCGCGGCTTGCAGGTATAACTATCTCTCGACTTATTCTATTCTTTGAATCCATTAAAAGAATAAAATTCTAGTTAGCTTGTTGGAGGAGAAAAAAAATACTGCCTCATTGTTCTGTTGCATAGAAATGTAAGGAAGTATAGATTTCTAGACCTCCGCTTTGCTCGATCTATTACATCAATTTGTTAGATGCAAAAGATTTTAGATATTCATTGTGATATGGAACTAAAGAATAGGAAATGAGTTTTAAGTTCTATTAGAGTTCCATTCAAAAAGTTATGGAGGATCTTGATTGAACTGCAGCTATTAGAGACAAAAATGCAAGAAGAAGTTCATGAGGGATATCATAGAAAAGATTATGTTGGTTTCTTAATGGAAGATGGAATTCAGGATAAATATATAACTCACCAGCTCATTCTATTTATCTTTTAAACATGCTTTCTTTTAGGATGAATTAATAATGCTATCTTAGAATCCAGTCTTTCAATCTATAGTTTGCCGATTAGTGAAGTTTTGAATGTTATTGGGTGGGTGTGGCCTCCCTACAAAAGTCGAATGCAATTACAGATTTCAGCTTCATCTTGATGCCATCTTAATGACACTGCAGAATTTACAACCCCAGATATGAAAAATTAGGTGCTTATCATAACATCTTAATTGTACAAATAAGAAGTCCATGCTTGGATCATATCAAAAGCTTTCTGGTAGAATATGTGGGACATAATCCTATACAATTTTTCATCCTTGAACTTAAGCGTGGATTCATTGAAAACTCGCGGCTTAATGTGAAACACCTTAGCTGAGTTCATTCTGCACTTGCTATATTTTTTTTGTTTTAAGAAGGGGAAAGAAAAACAATGACATTAAGGATAAATTGAAAAGCTAGGTAACCAGCAATCTGGCATGGCAATTAAAAAAAAAAAAAAAATGGAATCATAAGCACAGTGTTCCTGCTCTCTGGGTAGGTATCTTGTTGCAATGTGACCGGCCCTTTTGTTCTCCACAGGCACGGAACTGGACCTTTTTTTTTCTTTTCTCTTTTGATATGAGGAACTACACCTTTTGTATGTGTGTTGGTTGGGGGCATGTGGCTTCTCGGGGTAAACGAAGGCCTTGCATATCCTGAGTTTGTATTTTGGCATAAATATACCTAACAGTGGCTTAAGTCAGCAGAGATATCCTTTGTGGGTCCTAAGACTTGGTCATCTACAATGATGTTTTGATTATCCTTAAGCATATAACTTTGTTTTTGAGCTAGAATGAATTATTTGGAGATATAAAGCAAGAGAAGGGGTTCTATCTCTTAAGAAGGGGAAAAGAGTGAAGGGTGAGATAAAAAAAAAAAAGATGGAAGAAATATCAATTTCTGAAATAATAGGTGGAACATCCCATCTTTTGATTTGTTTTTGGTCAGATCAGTTTCTCAAATCTTTGGACTTCCCCTGGAACTAATTTAAAAGAAAAAATAATCCCATGTTATGGATTTGTTCAGAATAATTCAATCACTCCAAATGTTATCAGTATGTCGTGGAGCTAGAAAATATTATTTGAAGAGATAGCATATGAAACAGGAGTCTTTTCTTAGGTTAAGGAGAAAGAGTGAGTAGTAAGATGAGGAAGAAAAAGAAGAAAATGAGAAGAGATTCTTCAAAGAGGTTTGGGGCAGAGTATAAGGGAAAACTGTATTTTCTTATGAGGTTTTTCTGAACTCTTCATTCATTTCTTAGTGATTCTTAGGTGCTTCTCTAAATGTTATTTCTCATGGTACTTTCCTTGAACGTCTTCTTTGGTGGTACGCTCTGGCTGATCCTTTCAGATAATTCTCAAGATTATCTCTTGGTTTCATCTCTTAGTGAAGAGGAGGGGAGAGTGTTTTTCTCTAGGTAAATATGAGCTTCCATATGCATGGGAGAGTTTTTTTTTCTGTTTTTTGACAAAGTGAAATCTGATTGTGCTCTCAGTGCATGGGGACTGACATAGCCCACTAGGGTTCTACCACCTCGGAAAATTCATGTGAATGGCTATGTAAACTTTCCCCTCTTGATTGAGTTTTTCTTTTGGTTTTTCTTTTGCTTTGTCATTTCGATACCATGAATCATGTAGAACTAAGGTATAACCAAGTTTTAAGAAGGCAATGCAGGGCTTCTATAGTTATAGCAAATTATTTCTGTTTGAGGCCAGTTCTTTGTTATAAATGTAGGAGATTGATTGATAAATAATCCTGCAACATTTTGATTTTTTTTTGTTTGAAGATGGACCTTTTATTTATGATATGAGTGACTCAATTTGACATAGTTATTTAGATTTGCTAACTAATTTGTTTACACTTCTTAAGAAGTTTACTGGATTTGCTATATATTATGCAACAATCTTGCAGCTTTGTCATTTCTGAACATACATGACACCAACCCCCCAAATACTTCCATACATTTACTCTCGTTGCGCTCATTCGGTGCTTCTAATGCTACTCTTTCTAGTATTACATCATTTTTTAATAACCCCTTTTCTATTAATAAATATAGGAAATAAAGAAGGAATGGCTATGCTGCATTGCTTCTCGACTGTTAGGCAAGGAAACAATCCAGATCATTTAGTTGAAAATTTGAAGCCTTGGGTTTTAATCTGTTTGTTAGATTGTGCCTCAAAAATTTTGCATGGATTTGCTAGAACCATGCTGCAACTGCTGATGACAACCAGGTTACTTAATAAGTGAATGGATTCAAGAGGATTTGAACTCTTGGCTCTCTGATACCCTGTTAACTAAACACTAGACCGCAAGAGCTTAAGCTGATAGGGAAAGGAGACAACAATGTATATCGGGCTCAACACGATGCTACTATAGAGTCTCAAGTAAGTGTAGATTGGCTTCTTTTTTTTTCATTAATACACAGAAACACAATCATATTTTTCCTTCAATGAACCTGCATTTCCTTGTTGGGAACATAAAATGAATACTGCGCTCATTTGGCTCGAGAGATACTGCACTCATTTGGCTCAAGAATTGCCATGGTATGTCAAACTATTAGACTTTAGCTAATTATTTTTAATCAAATGTATTAGTCGAAAGAGACATTTTGCGATGCCTTCAGCAACATTAGTTGTGTCGAGCTGACTATTTTAAGCATGAGGTAGCAAAATTAGTATAACATGAGGTTTCTGTTATTTTCTACCACAGATAAGTATATGATGTTTTTTGCCGAAATTTTCTTTGTTCTTCATATGCTAAGACATCTTTGTAGTTTCAGAGCAGTCTCAATTTTTCCTGGAATGTCTCTGTTGCTTATATCTTCTCTTTCTTTTTTAGGGGCATAAGGAATGGTTGGCAGAAGTTCAATTTCTTGGAGTTCTTGAGCACCCAAATCTTGTAAAACTCATTGGATATTGCGCCGTAGATAGTGAAAGAGGGATCCAAAGATTATTGGTCTACGAGTTCATGCCTAATAAGAGCTTAGAAGATCATCTGTTCAACAGAAATTATCCTGCTCTTTCCTGGAACTTAAGACTGCAGATAGCCTTGGGTGCAGCAGAAGGATTGGCATATCTGCATGAAGGATTAGAAGTTCAGGTTATTTCTGACTCTCGTTTGATGTTATTCCATTTCTGAATAATGTTTCTTGGCAGTTATTGTCTCACTGTTCTAGGAGGCAAAAACTTGCCTCTATATGCTTACCTATACTTTTGTCATCAGAAGAAGTCAATAGATATATCTTATTAGCAAGAATTAGGGGAGCAGCTTTCATTTATGTGATACAAATTTATTACCAGATTACAACTTCTTCAATGTATACATTGAAAAACATACCTGATAATAACAATAATGCCTTGGCCATTATAATGGTTGTTTCTGTTTTGCTAATTGTCATATAAAATTACTTGTTTACTTATTAATTCTGTTTTGTTTGTTGGGAAGTATCATATAAGTTTTACTTGTTTGCAGCTTTTAACCATAGCCCTCTATATTATTTGGACAGGTGATCTATCGAGATTTCAAAGCATCTAATGTTCTACTAGATAAGGAATTTAGGCCAAAGCTGTCAGACTTTGGCCTAGCAAGAGAAGGACCAACAGAAGGGCTCACTCATGTATCTACAGGGGTAATGTCTGCCTTTAAAGATTTGTTGAATCAATCATCTATGCTAACTTTTTTATGTAATTCTTTCTTTTGGTTTAAATGGAGATTCTACCTAAACTTGATGTGTTTTGATAATAGTTTCCTTGTTTCTATTCTTTTTCTTTGGAAAAGTGAGATGTTAGCCTCGATACCAGTAAATATCAAAAACAGTTCATACAGCTAGCCCCAGATGGTTGGGACATGCATTGCTAGTAGTGATTGTGGTTCACATAAGATCTTGGAATAACTTAAAGCACAGAAAAATTAGACATAGTTTCATAGACTTGTTGCACTCCTAGTGGATGTTCATAGTGTTCCTGATAGCGTCGAAGGTAGCCTAAAAAGTAATGCTTGGTGAACGAAAATTTGACCCTGATAGTTGGGGTAAGATTAGACAGTTGTGGTTATGATTATGTCATGGGTTCCCCTCTAGAGATCAATTTGTTTGCTTGCTATTACATCAATGTTTGATATGGACATGCTACACCCTATAATGGATTAATCAACTGTTTAACATGCCAACTTCCATTTCAAAATGGCAACTCACACATATACGACCATTCTTTTGATACAGTCGATGATATCTGACATAAAACATAACCACCAAGATGCGTATCAGCTAGATATTGTACAGATAGACATAATGAAACAGGAGTTCATTGCTTGTATAACTTTCTGAAATCACAAATAAATAAGAGGCATAACGACATGCTATGCTGTGGAATGAGAGAACAATTGGAAGACAGGGTACTCAATTTTGCTGATACTTCAAAAGGCTTGTGCTTTCTCTACACAGTCATATTAGTTAGGGTTAGGTTTTAATTTGGGTGGAAAAATAGTAAACTTGTAAATTAACAAAATTTTCTCCGAAAATCTAGAAAATGGAGACAAAATTTAAAAAGATAATATAGATAAGAATGAAAAAATAGATGAAATGGAATAGCTCAGAAAATTTAAGAAGATCCATAAGCAATCTTTTCCTCCAAAATATCATAAAATTTCACTGAATTTTTTCTCTTAGAAAAAATATGTTTCTATTAAGTCATGTAGGTAGTAGGAAGATGAACTTTTGGGACCTATTAGAGAGATTTTCTTAGCAGTCTCATGTGACCAGGTTCCCACACCAATCTTTATACCAAAGATTTGTAATCAGTGGTTCTCTACATACACCTTGATATCCATTTGGTGACAACTGCTACTAGGAAAAAGAAACTTAGAAGAAAAAGAGGTGTGACACATAATTCCCACTTTCATCCTTTGAAACTGATGGTTCCTGGATATCATAATATCGAATGCATACTTTCCAAGCAATAAGTTTTTTCTTAATTTTAGATTAAAAAAAAGATTGCCTAATTCATTTCTGCTTGTATTCCCTCCTTACTACCGCATCTGCAAATGTTGACAGTAGTAAGGTGTAAATTCTATGATCTCCAGAATTTATTCGTTGACAACAAAATTCGTATTATTCGAAACACACACCTGCTAATATTAATGATGATTGCTTGCATTGATCAGGTCGTGGGGACTCAGGGGTATGCCGCCCCGGACTACATTGAGACTGGCCATCTCACAATTGAGAGTGATGTGTGGAGTTTTGGTGTGGTGTTGTATGAAATCCTTACAGGCAGGCGGACATTAGATCGAAATCGCCCGCCAAATGAGCAGAAGCTCTTGGATTGGGTGAGACAATTTCCTCGAGATAGTTGGAAGTTTAGCGTGATCATGGATCCAAGACTAAGAAATCAGTATTCTCTGAGAGCCGCGCGCGAGGTTGCTAAGTTAGCAGACAGTTGCCTTGTCAAGAACAGAAAAGACCGTCCAAAGATGCATGAGATCGTAGAAAGCTTGAAACAAGCCCTTCAAATGGATTCGACTGAAGTACATTCTTCAACAACTAACTTGGACAAGCAGAAAAGAACAGGGCCTTCAAGAAGGTGACCATTTTGATAGAGGGAAGGGATGAATATGGCTTGTAAGGGAGGATTTTTTATTTTTTTGCTCTTTTCTTTTTCTTTTGGGCACTGCTTGCTGCCTGTCCAACATCTGAATTTGCTTTGGAGTGCATTAAGATAATAAGGTGGCATCGACTTATACCGAATTCTTTGAGTATGTAGGTTGAAAGCTAGCAGCTTGCTTCTCCGATATTTTCTTTTTGATGAAGTGTTATTTATCCTAGAATTACGCAATGTGCAACAAAATTTTACAAATCAACAATTATGTTTATGATGGATGACTAAACCTTCAGTTCAGTAAAGTTTCGCCTTACAAGTTGTATTCTGATGATCTACATCATCAATGAATGCCAGCTTTGTAGGGAAAATTTGAGATTTGAACTTGAGTTTACCTATCGTAAGTTTACTTTTATGTGTACAATACTATTATTTCTTTTTATTGGATATTGTCTGTTCCAAGAGTAGAAATGCAATGGTGACCAAAAACAACTTGATTAGAATGAGTGAGCTTTTTTCTTTTTTCAGAAGGCATACCAGGTTAGCAGTAAAGAGGACAGGTGGTTCTTCACTCTCAGCATCATATGCATGAGATGGTCTTACCATCATTTGTATCCCAAAAAAAAGTTGAAAAAGAAAAAAAGAATCATATTGGGCCGAAAGAAGTTCTATACAATCTATCATATCATTCATAGATTTCTTGACCTCGACCAACAAAATGTAGTTTATCTGCTCATAATTTTGTTGGAGGTCCTCAACTAAAATTTTTTAGTCAGTGACCTCTAGTGTAAAACTTCCATGAAGTGTTATGCGTTGCCATTGCACCCTCCAAAGTCTCCACTGCCTCTTCCCCACTCTGCTCTCCAAGGAAGTGGGACAGAAATGTTTCTTGTTGCCTCTACTTGTGGTTTGCTCCATGTTATGATATTGGGTTGGAGCTGATGAAAGTTCCATAGTGCAAGCTAGATTCCCCCTAATAAGCACTTTTTTTCTTGGCCAAACGATTCTTTAGATTATTCTCCATAAGTCAATTAATTCATAACTAATAAATTATTTTCTAACTATATGTAGATTTTTAGATTTATTCATGAGTTATTCATGACTAATAAATATTTATATGTTGCAAACTATTGATACAATAATTTTTTTTTCTCAAGAAAGTGATACTATATATTGTTGATGGTGATGATATTTTTTTCGCTATAATCCATTATTCTTGTCTCTCTTATATTTATCTTTTGATATACTTATTTTTGGATAAATAAGTAAAAAAATACTTTAGAAATTTTTTTTTTAACTTTTATTACTTTATTCATGATTTTTTGTTACCCAAATAACTTTTGATAATTTTGACGGTTTTAATTTTGGATTTTTTGCATAAGTACCTTCTAAAAATTCAATTTTGCACGAGTACCCTCTTCAAATTTATTTTTATTTCTATACCTTCATAAAATACTATTTTTGCACAAATGTTCCTAATATAACAATTCTTCTAATATCGTTAATAAAAACAATATTTATTTTAATTAACATTAAAATAAAATTTTGAAATTATTTTTTTATCTTTTCAATACGATTGCCTTATAAATATTTTTTTTTATTTATACATCTACCCATTAAGAGTATTTTAGGTATTTTAATTTGAAACAATTAATTTTTTTAACGGCGTTAGCGTGGGTACATATACAAAAATAGGAATAAAAAAATAAAATAGAAAAACAATTGTTTTGTAGGGGTATATATATATATATATATATATATATATATATATATATATATATATATATATATATATATATATATGTAAATATTAATTTGTGGAAAAAAAACTTTTTTTTTTTTCATCGTGCAATAAGGTGGAGTCAGATCGGATCCAAGTCCGAACCCAATAAAGTATTCGAGTTTGGATTTTCGCTTGGGATCCGTGATCGGACTTCTTAATCTCTCGCCGGAGCGCCGAGATTGCGTATTGCGGTCATGGAGAGGAAGAAGCTCACTCTTCTTCAAACGGTTTTTACGGCGGGAGTCTTCTCTGCCGTCTCCTTCTGGTTAGTCGCCGTTCTCCCCCCTGCCTAGGGTTAGGGTTAGGGTTTTAGGGGCTTGAATCATCTCTCATGCTTTCTATTGGATTCATCTCCAGGTACGGCTTCATGTTCGGAAGGGAATCTGCTCGCAAGGAGCTGGGCGGACTGATCGAAGACCTCCGTCGAGGCACCGCCGGTTCCGAGCCCACACCACGTAGTTCATGAGTAGAACTAAGGTACGTATTGTTGACGCGACCTCGATTCTATCTTGTTTTGTGTTTTGGGGTCCGATTGAAGCGGGACTGTGTTGTCGATTTATTCAGCCTAATTTATGATTTCCAAGTGGAGATATAGTTATAAAGTACGGGAAATTTGTTGATTTCTTGGAAATTGACCTGGGAGCATGTATCTGATAGAATTGGTGGTGGGGAAGATTTCTACTCTTTGTTGTGCCTCCTATTGCATAAAGTATCTGTCTTCGAAAATAAAAAAAGGTACTTGGTTAAAGTTAAATAATTAAGCTATGTAGTATGAGAATTTCCTGATATTGTCCTGCTAATTGCAGAAATGGTTATGTATTTATCTTTGCATAATGTTATTGCGTTCCCGAGTTCCAAATTAAGGTATGACAAATTGTGTCATTCAAATACATAATGTGGGTGTTGAACCAGACATTAGGTCCTCCGTAGAGTTTTTCAAAGTAACCAAGTCCTGACACAAAAATCAAATCATCTACCCTCATAACCTGATACCAATTTTATCTATAGGAATGTGAATCGAGCCTATATCTGTTGGGTTGCCTTAATGAAAAAGCAAAAACCTCAACAAGAGGAGCAGATGGTTGCAATCCAAGGCTTAGGTCATGACACCCAAGTGCTCATGGAGACTCTCTATGCCCTAGCAAATTCTTTATGATTATGAGGAGATCTAGGTAAGGGTGGTGGGCTATAGAGGAATAGGGTTGGGTTTGACTATTGGACAGTGCTCTTGCACGTGGCATTTGACATCAACTTATGACCTGAGGAGGAATGGTAGTGTTATTGCACTAAGGTGTACCAAAGAGTTTTGGCAGCTTTGTCATAAAGACAAGGAGGTCAGCATGTATTGTGTGATAGAAATGAAGCGCATGTCATAACATGAAGTATGGTCCTTTTTCTGACACTTGAGTGCAAGACAAAGATGAAGCACAAGGCCTTTTGTATACCAGAAAGATGTGGCTTGTAAGAAGATCTAGAGAAGAAACACATGAGTACAATTGGAGCATGGGAACAAGTTCATGTTTTTTTTTTTTGGGGGGGGGGGGGGGTGTCGGTGGGGGTTGGGGGGGGTGTGGAGGGGCAGATTAGCAATTCATGCAGATAAACTACATGAACTTACATTACTTACATACAATTATGGTTTATGAAGTTTAAATGAACCATGAAAACCTATAATTCTTTTTGAAACTGCTTCATTGTCAGGTTTTATCAAAAAGGATACACAATCTAAAATAAGTCAGTTTTATGAGAACACACATTTGGTTTCTTTTCATGAATTATGTTATGGAGAAAAACCAGACAGGCCTCAAAACCTGAAAAAGAGTTTTATGAAATGCAAGTACCTCTACTTTTCATAAAATCTGCTTTACATAAGATTAAGTTTTATGAGTAAAAGCTTTGATAGACATCCAAACAGCCGCTTCAGTTGTTTTGTATTGTCTATTTATCTCCTAGTAGAAAGTTATCGTTCATCCCCATTTCCATTTCATACCAAAACTGTGTGCATCTGTGAAATCATGCAAGAGAAGCAAGGACAACACACAAATCATTGTGATATCACCTTTTGTCAATTTTAATGAGGAGGCAGCATGAGGCTTGTGATCATGCCCAACACAAGTAGGCAAATGCATGGAGGCTTGGTATTGGAAGGAAATAGAGGGAGAAACGGAGCATGGCAGAGCTAACTTATGCTTATACCTGGTTATGATTAGTCTGATAACATTTGCAAGTCAGATGATAAAATTTTGACTTAATTGCTGGTTGTGTGCTAGTTTCGGGCAGTTTAGATTTTAACCAGTTAAGCAAGAGCCCAAAATGGTTTGTTAAACTTAATCGGTCATCATCTTAAAAAGCAGCTAACCCGGTTAACTTTAGGTCATATGGGAGAGTGAAATAAAATTTGACCACCTGAGCTCTCTCGTCTCTTTATTTTTTTACTTTTTCCACAACTCTAACTAATCTTCAGAATGTCAACCAAATCATGAATTATTCTAACCTATGGTTATCTGAGTAGGAAGTGGTTATCGATGGTTAACATCCTGGTTAACTATTCAGCATCCAAATGTAGCCTAATTATTCAAAGCAATAAAAAATTTTAAGACACTTTAATTTTAATGTGGCAGGTAACCTACCTACTATCTGTTCCAAACAGTATGCCAAATCATTTGCTCCTCGTAAGGACCGATCCCCAATAGAATTTCCTGAAACTTTTCCATATTTGGTTGAAATAATTTTGCAGGTTTGCTTGAAGATGTAATCAATAAAAAAAAATATGATGAGAATGCAAATGATTCCTGATATGGCTGTGTTCTGATGTTTTTGACAGACTGAAACATGAAAAAAGAAAGAAAGCAAATTTGACCACCTGAGCTCTCTCGTCTCTTTATTTTTTTTCAGTTTTTCCACAACTCTAACTAACCTTCAGAATGTCAACCAAACCGTGAATTATTCTAACCCATGGTTATCTGATTAGGAAGTGGTTATCGATGGTTAACATCCTGGTTAACTATTCAACATCCAAATGTAGCCTAATTATTCAAAGCAGTAAAAAATTTTAAGACGAACTTTAATTTTAATGTGGCAGGTAACCTTGCTAGTATCTGTGTCCAAACAGTATACCAAATCATTGCTATATACTGCGATCCTTTCTAGTCTAATATAATCTTTTTGTACTATGGGAAATCTCAGATCCGATGATAATTATCTTATACAAACTTTACATATGCATGGCATATGTTGCATTTTAAGATTCTCTTTCATTGGCATATCACCTTCTTGTACTATTGGAAATATCCGATGTCATGGACCCTCCTGACTTCCATTGCTTTCAGGATAAGATGAATATCTCAGCTCCCCATAAGGACCGATCCCCGCTAGAATTTTTTGAAACTTTTCCATATTTGGTTGAAATAATTTTGCAGGTTTGCTCGAAGATGTAATCATAAAAAAAAATATATATGATGAGAATGCAAATGATTCCTGATATGGCTATGTTCTGATGTTTCTGACAGACTGAAGCACGAAAAAATGAAGAAAGCAAATTTGACCACCTGAGCTCTCTCTTATCTCTTTATTTTTTTACTTTTTCCACAACCCTAACTAACCCTTAAAATGTCAACCAAACCGTGAATTATTCTAATCCACAGTTATCTGATTAGGAAGTGGTTATTGATGGTTAACATCCTGGTTAACTATTCAGCATCCTAATGTAGCCTAATTATTCAAAGCAAAAATTTTAAGACAAGCTTTAATTTTGATGTGGCAGGTAACCTTGCTAGTATCTGTGTCCAAACAGCATACCCAATCATTGGTACATACTGTGATCCTTTCTAGTCTAATCTAATCTTTTTGTACTATGGAAAATCTCAGATCCGATGATAATTATCTTATACAAACTTTACATATACATGGCATATGTTGCAGATTCTTTTCACTGGCATATCACCTTCCTGTAGTATTGGAAATATCCAATGTCATGGACCCTCCTGACTTCCATTGCTTTCAGGATAAGACCTCGTATGGACCCCGATCCCCACTAGAATTTCCTGAAACTTCTCCATATTTGGTTGAAATAATTTTGCAGGTTTGCTTGAAGATGTAATCATAATATATATATATATATATATATATATATATATATATATATATATATATATATGATGATGATGATGAGAAAATGCAAATGATTCCTGATATGGCTATGTTCTGATGTTTCTGACATACTGAAACACGAAAAAAAAAGAAAGCAATTAGCATTAATTTCAATATAGAAGATAATACATTATAATACCATGTCTGACAATCACCAGTAAAATTCATTTTCAATTCTCAAGAAGCAGTACATTTGTTTGTTTCCTTGTGTTAAGATACTTGCTTGCCTGTGCAACTAATATGTTCTCTTTGAAGTCTTGACAGTTATTTTGCTGCACTTGAAAGAAGATGGTTCATCTGTTTTGAGTGGATGGAAATCTTTATCCCGATAATTGAGACTTATCATCTGAGGCACATAGAGTGGTTGTGAAATTTAAGATGGTGCGGTGCATTGGACTCCATATTTACCTTTCAAGTTTGTAAGGCAGTTCATCATTTGCAAGCTAGATACACATTCTGAAGCCAGCAAGCTGTGAACTCATCAGACTGCATATTTTAATGTTCTGTCCCTCTTCTTTTGTAACTTCTGATAGCTTTAGTCTGCTCGGTCACTCAATTTGCAAGACATGAATGGTGTTACATGGTTTATTATGTACGCATCTAGGTCATGGGATATGAAAGATGTATTTGCTATTTCCTTGGTGTATTAAACTTATGGTATTGGATCCAGCGTGAAATTTGAAAAGCGGTGATGGAGATAGTCAGATAGATCATGTAATAGCTAGAGTTGTCAACTGAATGTTATTTGAAAGGTGTAGATGTGAATGATCTGCATTACTTTCCATTTTTCTACTTTGGTTATAACAACTTAGGATTTCACGAAAAAGACTAGCCATAATGTATTTTTGGGTTTCTTAGTCCTATCAAAGTATCCAAGATTTTCTTAACGAATGCATATGTCTACATGAATCTTCACATATTTTCTTTGAACCCAATATGAGACTAAACACATGTCCGCATAGATTTTCATATACTCTTCTTTTCTCGTTCAAGCTCTGACGTTCTTGTCAGGTTAAGGATAAGCCCGTGGTCAGCCTTCATAAATCCGTGCTAAATGTTTCATAGTTCACATGAGTTATGGATCGAGTTCGCTTTGATATTATTTATAATAATTTAAAATTTTATCCAATAAATATTTTTTTAGATTTTTTAATTACTGATATAGAATTAAATGTATGTCGGCATGGATTTTTAGGAAGTTAATTTTTGAACGCTGAATTTGTGGCACGACAATCTAGTAGTCATCGAGGTCCCAGATGTTTCGCGATTTTTTTTTTTTTGTTTTTTGGATGATAGATGTTACATCAAACGTGAAAACAAGTATTAGCTGTCCTTGACATGGATTTGGAAAAATACATGGCTCTATCTTTGGACCTATCCGTGGGCCTGGATCAAGATCTGGACGGTCTGGTTGGGTCCGGATCAAGATCTGGTTGTGTCTATCAAGTTGTACGTAGCCACCGTGGACCACTCCATCAGCTACCAGGAGTAGCCACATCACGAGATAAGTATTGATTGCAAACGAGAAATTGACGCGCACCAAGAAACGGAGACATTAACCACGTAAGCGAACCCCACAGCTTTGTCGCATCTATGGAATTTTTTCTTTGGGTAACCTTGTCGCATCTATGGATTGGTGGCGCGTTATAGCACGGCACAGAACGAGGGAGAGAGAGCCCGCTCTCGTGTTCAGCCGTTTCCATAACCACCACGAGAAACGTTCTAAAAGTGATTGGAAACCAACAAAACCATCATGGTATTTGGAGACAAAAACCCTGGAACCTCATCAACTTTGTTCGGCATGGAAGTCATGAAAAGAAGGGGAAGAAGCCAAAACTTCTTTTCTCATTGTTTGGATGGTTGAAGGAGAGAAAAAGTTATGTTGTTTGGAAAAGAAAAATAATAATAATAATAACAAATAAAGCAATGAGTTCACTCAACATGCCGAGAACTACGCCATGTTTTTCTGCTATTTGTGAGGAAAATAATGCACTATAACAAATGGGAAGTTGGCTCTGCAGCAAGAACTCTATTACTAATTAACCAACGTCGTAGCTTCTTGAGGTTAAATTGCTAATTGGTAATTGGCAAGGGGAACTGAAATACTGGAAGGAAATTATATATGAAGACAAGCAGATAACAGTGGAGGAACTCCTAAAATTTTCTACTGTCACCATGAGTGGGCATGGGTACTATTAACTAGAAATTACGTCTATTACAGTTATCCAATCAAATTATGGAGTAGTATAACTCCTATGAGTGAGAATTAATCACAGTCAAGCAGTAGTACAGCACACCTTGTTCTATTCCGAGTTTGGGGAGGATTTTGGTCCCTGCAACTTCTGTTTCAGCACAGGGAGGCTTTCGGAGGGGAAATTATAAAAAAGACATAGCAGGTGGAGGAGGAGGAGGAACCATATTTTGGTTTTTCTACGGCTCCCAAGCGGAAAAGAAAACTAGGTGGTGCAAAAAAATGTCCGAAAACTTAGTTTTAAATTTTCTTCTTAGAAACGAAACAATTAGACTTCCAAAATTTCAAGCAAAAATTAAACTTCATTTTCTCAAACGTTCTCTTGGCATCAAGACAATCCCAACTTAAAACTCCTGCAGGTGCACAATTTACATCAGAAAACCTCCATCAGCCTCGGATGTAATTCCGTGAACAACTCCAGCTCATGTTCTAATTTTATTTTTTTTTCCGAATAGTTGGAGAAGCCTCTTTGGCCCCTTCAGAAAGACTCCACGCACTCTTCTTTAAGCCCTTAAAATGTGGGCTCTCTCCCGCTCTCTCTCTACATCTCTGATTCTACTAGTACACTATATATACTAGTAGCCAGCAACCACAGCATGAACGTTGCGGGAGTTTGGACGGATGATGAGGCTTGGCTTGCGCTTTATCGTCGACGATACCGAGGAAGAAGAGTTCTTGAGAGAAGAAGAAGAAGAAGAAGAAGAAGAAGAAGAGTAGGAGGAGAATTTTTTGCGGTTATTCTCCAGTGCCTCATCCATCTCCATCTGCTCCTCCCTACACTCCTCGCTACAAAACGGCGCATCCCCTCTGTAACATCCAACCAAAAAAAAAAATATGAGTAATTTTTTTCTTTTTAAATAGATGAAAAATTTTAATCAGATTCTTCCAAATCTTATATTACAACTATAAGATTTCCTCTCGTTGCAGCGGTTTGTCGAACCTGTACATGAAGATGTCGCCGTTGGCAGCGATGGGCTTCTTGCAGAGAAAGCAGGCGTCGAGGAAGTGGTGGCCGCCGGCGCCGGCGCCGGCGGAGATGGACTCGCAGAAGAACCTGGGCGTTTCCCGGTCGCCCCCCCTCCGCCGGCCGGCTAGAGAAGAAGGGGTGTAGGGGAAGGATGGGTTGGCATCCGATCCAAAAAAGCTGGAGGAAGCGTTGAGGGATGATGAGAAGGATGAAGAGGACGAGAGGGAGAAGGAGGTGTCCATGGTGAGAAGATGGAAGGAAGCTATGGAAGTATTTCTTTTGCTTTTTGGTTCTCGCTTCGTGAGGTGGAGATGGAGAGTGGGAGGAAGGTAGGGAGAGGTTATAAAAGAGTGGGAGAGCGAGGGGTGGGTCGAGGGAAGGACAAAAGGAGCGATGGGCGTGGCTTCGTTAAACTGTGGGTGGAGGCTGGAAGCTGTGGGAAATCCACTGGCTGGGAAACCTCACAGCATCCGGGTTTGCGAGAATTCCGACCTTTTGCTGGAAAAAAAAAAAAAAAAAAGTTGGAAAGCTAAAGCATGCCAATTTCTCTTTCTTCGTACAAGCGCTAGCTGGTACTTCCATTATTTGGATGGGCAGGGTCCTTTTTCTCTTTGTGCCTTTTTTTTTTCTTTTTATCTCTATACAAGAAATATTATTACATTCTGAATATCAATTTAATTTTTCATGGAAAAAATGTATAAATCTATAAATCACTTGATAGTAACAAAAGTTTACTGCATTAGCTAGAAAATTATTGAAACCCTTGGATTGTATTTAGTGGTTTGTGGTGGTAAATTGAGGTTAGTTAGATTAAATGGATTAACTTTGAAGAAATTTTAAGCTTTTTGTTGGAATAGTTTTATCTATGTTAATTGAAATAAACAGAAAAAGGAGGGTACTGACTGCATGCATACCATTTTTTTTTCGAAAAATAGATGTTCTGATGAATAAATCATATTAAGGAGATTTATTTTGTTCTACCTCTCATAGCATAGTTTTTTTAAAACAACAAACTATACAATATTATTATACTAGATTAGCCAAAACTGATGCCCAATGGCTTTACTAACTCAATTAGTTCGTCTTGCACACCCATAACTACTATTAGAATCAATTTGTAAACTAATTTATTATTTTATTAAAAAATTAAAAAGTGTCGATCTTATTTTTAGTATATTAAACCATGCTTAATATCTCAATTGTTTTAATTTTTTTTAACCTCTGATATTGATTATGGTAGCAAAGCACTTTAGTTGATCAGAATATTTCTCTACTAAGATAGCTGATGCATCAAGAGTAAAACCTTCCCTTTATCTATCCTAATTTTTTTCCTGAAAAAAAGTCTCATGACTTCAGACAAATTTATATTACATCCAACTTGCATGAGTATGCCCCACTTGAGATTGGTGGTACCTTCGTAGTTTAATCCAAATCCAAGCCTCGAAACGTAACCTTGACGACCCGAAGCCAACTGAAGGGGTGGTTCTATATACACCCCCCCTATTGCTCAGGACACCCCCCAAAAATTAAAAAAAAATTAAATACTCTCTACACCCCCCCATTTGCTAAGGACACCCCTAAAAAATTGAAAATTTCTAAATTACCCCCCACCCTCCCCACCCCCTCACCTAAATTGCTCTCTACACCCCCCAAACCCCCCCCACCCCGCTCTTCCCCTCCCCTCCCGCCGTCTCCCCCTTCTCCCTCTCGTCGCCGGTCAGTGCATTGCACCTCGCCAACGCCCAAAACCCCCCCGTTCCCCCTTCTCCCTCTCGTCGCCGGCATTCTCCCGATCTCCGACCACCTCGCTGGCTTCTCCCGGAACCACCTCCCCGGCCATCTCCCGAGCAACGAGCACCTCGCCGGCGCCTCCACGACCACCTCGAGGTAGCTCCCCCCCCGCCTCCAGTGCTCCGTTCGGCACTGGATCGCCGAACAGAACCCTTCTGTTCGGCTGAAGAGTGCCGAACAGAAGCCTTCTGTTCGGCAACCCTCAACCGAACAGAAGCCTTCTGTTCGGCTGCACAGTGCCGAACAGAAGCCTTCTGTTCGGCTGCACAGTGCCGAACAGAAGGGTTCTGTCCGGCTCTGTGCAGCCGAACAGAATCCTTCTGTTTGGCACTGTGCAGCCGAACAGAAGGCTTCTGGTGCCAAATCGCGTGCCGTGCTGAATTTTGTGCCGAACATTTATGTATGCAATTGAATTATTTTCTTTGATATAGCCTAACATTGAATTTCTATATTTTCAGACATGGATCCCCGTTCCGCCAGAGTTAGACCTACGGCGTCAGCTAGGAGACGTCGTGCTAGGATTGCTTCTCCCGAGCCTGCTCATATGCCATCGGACTCTCTTGAGTCAGAGCATGATGATATGCCCGCTAGGGGCGAAGACGATGAGTCTGTTAGACCATGTCCAGGAGGTCCAGAGGATGAGTCCGTCCTGATCAGTTTCAGGACGCATATAGCAGCTTCCATCTGGAGGCAACAGGTATTGTTTATTTGTTATAGCATTATATTTTGTTTATTGATGTTTTATAAAGTAGTAGTAATTATACATTTATATTACAGGAACGGGCTCCACTAAAGTGCATGAACCATACTGCCAAGGTTGGTGAATGGAAGTGGTGGTCTTCAAACCAACCAAATACCAGGTTCAAAGCACTATTGAGGCAGTCGGGCCTCATAGAGTTAGTACAGTGCTCTTATCGATTCACCGATAAGATTCTGATTTCGGGCTTCGTAGAGAGATGGCAGCCCGAGACGAACACCTTCCATATACCATTTGGCGAGATCACTATCACGTTGGATGATGTATCCGCCATTTTAGGGATTCCTGTCGCAGGTGCCTCAGTAGCAGTTTCTCCTGAGAGGATGAGTGATCGGGATGCTGAGGAGCTACTTGTGGAGTTGTTGGGGGTGTCAGCTGGAGACGCGCGTCAGGAGGTACTGTCATCGCGCGGTCAGTCTGTGAGGATGGAGTGGCTGAGGACTCAGTTTCACTATGTATCTGATAGAGACAGCCAGCAGAGGATAGAGTGTGCAGTACGAGCCTATTTGTTATTTTTGTTAGGCTGCACACTCTTTGCTGATAAGAGTGGGACCAGGGTGCCTATAGCGTATCTGTGTTTACTGCGGGATCTGGATAGGGTGAGCACATATGCCTGGGGTACAGCTGCCTTAGCATATTTGTATCGGCAGTTGGGGATTGCGTCGAGGTCATCAGTGAGACAGATCAGTGGTTATATGACGCTTCTGCAGGCATGGATTTATGAGCATTTTCCAGCACTCAGTCCTCACCCGTCGCTCGAGTATACTGATGCCAGTCCCCGCGTGCACCGCTGGATGCCCGGTACTCCATCCCGTACCACGATGGACCATTTAGTGGTTCTACGTGAGTCATTGGACCTTTTGAGCATCGATGAGGTACGTATCATATTACCATTTGCTTGTGTTTGTCAGTACTTTTAATATGCGATATAGTATAAAACTGAAATGGACCTTTTGTTTTGCAGGTTATTTGGGATCCCCATCATCGGCTTCGGGGAGATCGCCCATATATTGATATCGCATTTTTTAGTGGCTCCATCAAGTGCCTTGATATCGTAGAACCCTATCATCCAGAAAGGGTTCTTAGACAGTTTGGTCGTATTCAGACCATCCCTCGAGCGCCACTAGCCCCTACGCGAGCCAACAGAGGTTCCACAGCAGGCTCGTACCGGATACATTACTCCTATATGGATCAGCTTTGGGAGCGGTGGGAGGACCACGTGCTGAGCCAGGCGAGCAGGAGCCACCCAGTTACCCGGCCATCAGACAGCGTACCGGGATACATGGAGTGGTATCTCCGTATCACGCACGTTGCAGTTCAGCCTCCTCATCTGCGCTCGAGTACTCATTCTGGAGCTAGGGGAGGTCATGATGATGCTGACATGCACCGGCGGCGTAATGCAGCTGCACTCGGTATCAGTACCGACATTGTACGGATGGGTCCCTCAGAGGCTACGTCACTAGGTGCCGGGCACCTATTTGATGCTATTTCTCAGATGCATCAGGTACTTCTGGGTGATGAGCCTGGCCCGAGTACAGCACCCTCTCATTCGGATCCAGCACCCTCTCATTCGGACGTACAGCAGTACATGCGTCGACGATGGCGTCATAGGGATTGATGATGGAGCCTTTGTAATCTTTGTAAAGCCTTTGATATTAATGAAAAATATATATTTTTGGTACATTTACGTGTAATCTTTGTAAAGCCTGGCCCGTTCTATTTTACACAAATATAACAGTGCACATAACAATCAATCGGACAATGCGAAGACAGATATTTTTTGATTTATATTGATGATGGAGTTTCACAGAGAACATCCTCATGATCTTTCAACATTTTAAATACATAGCTAACATAACTGTTGCTTATCAGAAAATCCGCCTCAATCATCAAAGGCAAACATTTAAATACATAGCTAACATACAACTAGATTCACTGACCCAAAAACAAGAAAGTGAGATGGTGCAATCAGAAGTTCTTCCCCATGATACACTTCACAAGGTCTAAGATGCGAAAATAATCATAAACAAGAGATGAATGTTTACCCTCCAGCCCATCACGACTATAGCGGTTGCTACCTGAAAGATTATTACATGGACTTCCACCAATAACCAGATCAAACCCACCAAATGTGTTAATCATCTGCTCAAGCTTGTCACCGTTAAGTTCTTGTACATCAGAAAGGTCTATTAGTTCCCCTGTGTGCTAGGATTGCTCCCACCAGCTCTTAAGTATGTTTCTGTTTACATCTGAAATCCCAACGGAAACAACAGTCTTCATATGTATTCCCAGCTGATGGAGAGCCACCTCAGCACCCCCAATACCCGAAAAATGCGAAGACAGATATTTTTTGATTTATATTGATGATGGAGTTTCACAGTACATGACTCTAAGAGCCCAAAAAAATTTACAACTTTCAAAAATTGTACATATATAAAGAATCAATCTAACTCTACTGTCTCGCTAGTTATAACATTAGGTGAGATGCTCTCTTTGAACTGTTGAATCCGTGCTTCATATGAATTTTCCCATCCGGTAGCACAAGGAAGATGATATTTTCGCCAGTTGGTCGCTACTGGCGGAACGGGATGTCCCGGCAACAAGAACACCTTCAAAATTAGAAATAAGAAAATATTAATAGCTACAAAATTATAAATAAGCAAAATTAAATATTCGCAAGTGTTGTGAACGTAGTACCTCAACAAAATGATTTCCATTTACGAATCCGATAGCGATATCTTTGCGGGATAGAAGAGGTACTGGCACAGAACGGAGAGGTAGGAAGGTCAGACATTGTTGCAACGAGAGATGGTATAGGACAACATTATAGCAGGATGCTATAAGATGACCCATGTCCGGCATAGTCATCCATCTGTCATATGGTGGACAATCATCATAATATGATAATGCATGAGTGATCTCAGCAATCGTCCCTTCCACACCATATAATGTGCGATAGTGGTCCGAATGACATTGCAACTCTTGCAATAAATCCTTCCTAACACGCACCCAGTCATCTTCTCCAAATCCCAGTAAGTCAGCTATTGCCCTAAATCCGCAATTCCCATCAGCTTTTACATCCTTGATATGCTGGATGTATGGTCTCAAGGCAGAAGAAATAGCATCAATATAGATAATGGGCGTATGTGACTGGGCTCTAGTACGAAAAACCTGCAAATAATATCAAATGATAGAAAATATGTAACAATGGCAGAAATATCCAAATAGTTATCCGTCTCAGCACTTCCCGTACCGGCACGGCACGGCACGTCCCGACATGTCCCGTATCGGCACATCTCGGCACGGCACGTACCGACATGTCCCGTATCGGCACATCTCGGCACGGCACATCCCGTATCGGCACATCTCGGCACGGCACGTCCCGACATGTCCCGTATCGGCACATCTCGGCACGGCACGTCCCGACATGTCCCGTATCGGCACATCACATACCGGCACGGCACGGACCGTCCCGTAGACGTTGTGATACCTATTGTAAGGAAATAAATATTTGGTACTTACCTTTTGCTTGGGCCGCCTCTTTTGAATCTGAGTAGATGGATTGCGGATGGTAACTTTCTCAACACCAGGTGAATAACTATCCTGTCCAGATAGAACCAACTCAAACGCAGACGGGTCACGTCGAGTAGACGTATCAACCTTCATTGAAGCGCGCCCACGTGAACCAGTCTTCCGTTTTGCAGGCTCTAAAAGAGGTGTACTATCTGGACTTGCAATCTCTCGTAACTTCTTGATCATCTGCAATTGAGAAGCCCCATCTAACTTCTTGAATCGTAGCGCAATCAAATCTAACTCTGCATCACAACTCAACTGAATTGGCTGCACGGGGGGGTAGGCAGAATATCAAGTTTCCTCCAATGAGGATCTATGCAGTCGAGAGGAATGGGCCGACCTTCCACCCTGTACCGCGCAATCTGGTGAGCACATGGTATACCATGTGTGCGTCGAATAGCGCACCCATAATTTGAATCATCAAACCCAACTGAATTGGCTCGTTTCGATTGGGCGAGGACATGATTTAACGCACTTATAGATATGAAACCTCGCAACTCTTTGAATTCAGCTGGCTTGAAGTTGTGCTGCACTACCAATAAACTCTTCTCCAATGAGGCTTTAACGGAGCTGTGCTGCAACTCAATCAATCCATTTATTCTAGTCCAAGATGACTCGAAACTTCCTTGGCTTGATCCAAGCTGCTTTTTGAGCTTTGCATGTGCACTCTCGACCCTAGTAAACAAATGAAAGTTAGATATAAGAATTGAGGCAAATTAAAATTAAATGAGTCTTTATTTGTGATACCTATTTGTCGTCACATTTCCGTAGTGCCTGCATGTATCCGTCCACGCCGCAACAAATCTTTCCTTGTATTTGCTCAGCCAAGTATCTGACACATACTGTAGTGCATCTGGATAGGTACCGAACTCTCTCTGCAGTGCACTCCAGCGATCATTATACTCGTCTTCCGTGGAGGACAGCACTAGTACATTCCAACTCATAATAAATTTATCCCATTTCTCCTTCAATTCGAAAAATTTTTTGCACTTGGCCAAAACATTCCTACTAATATGCCATCTACATAATAAATGTCTAGCAGTAGGAAATACTTTATGAATTGCATTCATCAAAGCCAAGTCTCTATCTGTAACAATCAACTCAGGCAAAACATCATCAGCTATGACACTGCGCAATCTCTCTAATGCCCAAGTATAGCTTTCTTCCCCCTCAGAATTTAAGTATACAAAAGCAACTGAAAATGTCATGTCAGTAGATGTCACCCCCACAATCTCTAAGAGCGGAAGACGATACCTATTCGTCTTGTACGTGCAATCCATTATCAACACACGGGGAAATGCACGGAACAAATCAATGCTGCCAGGGTGTGCCCAAAATAAGTCATGCACAACATCCGTATTAGTACAATTCCTATGCCACTCAATATATTTAGCCTCTGATAATTTACCTAATAGATGTTGCATTTCAGACCTCCCGGCTTTCTCTGCAACCTTAAACCGTTGACGTACATTGTAGATAGTCTTGATAGTCGTAACATTGAGGGCATCTCTTTCCTTCAATGTGGATAATATGTCCTTTGGACGAACCAAACTCTTCGACATATCCACTAACAATTCCGTCTCCTGCTCAGATAATCTCCCTGCATATGAGTGCCCCTCCAGATTCTCTGCAGCGGGATGATTGTGCACTCCACATACGACCAGTAATATCCAATCATCCGCAGTATCCAATTTCTTTCCTCTTAATGCAAAAGGGCATTCACACTTCTTTGTCCCACAGGCAGTCTTTATTCGCTTTTCTTTTTTGGTTCGGTACGTCCCACCCCTCTCACAACCTAACGTAATTCTGGGTTTCTTAGAAATGGTACCTGCATCGGATGATTTGATTACAACAACAAAACCATTTCGCCTCCCAGCTTCACGACACCAATTACACAAGTCCTCTCTACTCTTGAAGATCTATACATTAAACAATTTATGTAAGTACACAGTTGTAAAAATAGCTCGCTAAACTATTACAAAATTGCACAATATATTATAATACCTCGTAAGTTGTAAATTCGCTTGTGTAATCCAGTACAAATTCTGATCCAATTATACTCGATTCGGTTGTAGCATAGCCCTACATATAAAATAATTTATCACCAAGAATTAATGATTCAGAGGATCTGTTCGGCACAAAATTCAGCACGGCACGCGATTTGGCACCAGAAGGCTTCTGTTCGGCTGCACAGTGCCGAACAGAAGCCTTCTGTTCGGCAACCCTCAACCGAGCAGAAGGCTTCTGTTCGGCACTGTGCAGCCGAACAGAAGCCTTTTGTTCGGCGATCCAGTGCCGAACGGAGCACGAACCGTGAAAAAAAAAAATTTCGAAACAAGGTGGAACACGTACCTTTGCGGCCGATTCTTCGTCCCAAATCACTAGTTGCTTGTCCATGCTTCGAATGGAGCTTAAATCTCCTTCAAAGATCGCCTAAACGATGTAAATGGATCGAGGGGTTTAAGGGGGGTTTGAGGGGGGGTTTTTTTTTTCTTTTCAAAACGAAACGGAGGAGGAGGAAGGGGGGGTGTATGAGAAAATTTCAAGGGCAATATGGTAATTATACTAAAGGTTAGTTTGGGTATTTTTTTTTGGGTTTTTGGGGGGTGTCCTGAGCAATAGGGGGGTGTATATAGAACTACCCCAACTGAAGGAGCCTTAACCGGTGGATGCGTCCGTCACATCACTCTTTTTTTTTATTTTGTACACACGTCACTGCGCTTTCCACTGGCTACAGCCGGTTCACTATCCGTACGGTCCAAAAAATTCCCGGTCACTTGCTTCACTCCCGGAGATGTCGTCATCATCTCCGTACGTGGGAATTTGTCCGTTCGCCACCGGACACGGTTTTTCCTGTGCGTGGGGCCCATGCTGACTCACGTGTGGCGACAAGCAATCATAGCGTACGTCGGAGAAACTTAAAAAAACCACTCCCTTCTCACCCACTCGCACCCTCTCGTAGAAATGCGGGCAATGGATTAAGGCAGGATTTGGATAAGTGAGGTGGTCGCATTAAGTAACATCCAAGAAAAGCTACATACATAAATAAATAAATATATATATATATAATAATTATATCTCCACATACATATTTGATAATTTTATTAAAAAACTTAAATTATTGAATTTGTAAAATATTCTTTTGGATGATTGTTGGAATTTAACTAAATTATTACACTCTTACTTTTATCTAGGAGCGTTCAATACATTTAGGGACTCAAGGCGAATTCACTAAGAAAAATCTTTTTTTTTTCTTTCTATTTTGTCTTGAAGCTTTTCTAGCAGTGGGCCGGCCAAGGCGAACTCACTAAGGAGGCATTTTTTCCTTCTATTTTATCTTTGAGACCTGATGTGGGAAGGCCCGAACATAATCCCACATCGGCTAGTAGCGAAAAGTTTCTGTGCCTTAATTGGAGGGCAAAGCCCTTTCCTTTCAAGACGTCTTTTGAAGGGTTAAACCGTGAGAAGGGCTCCGGGTATGCTCGACCCCCAAAGCGGACAATACCTCGGGAGGAACGCGGTCCTCTTTCTCTGCTAGCTTAATGTGGGCTATGTTGTTGCACAAGGCTCCGGCCAAAGCGTCGTCCCCGCAACAGATGGCGCAAGGAGGGCTCGCCCGCACATAGAAACTCTTTTTGGGCCTGGGGGGCTGTCACGGGTAAAACCGGCACGGGACCTTCCCACTGGAGCCTTAATTGGGGGGCAAAGCCCTTTCCTCTCGAGGCACCTTTTGAAGGGCAAAACCGTGAGGAGGGCTCCGGGTACGTTCGACCCCTAAAGCGGACAATACCTCGGGAGGAACGCGGTCCTCTTTCTCTGCTAGCTTATTAATGTGGGTTATGCTGTTGCGCGAGGTTCCGGCCAAAGCGTCGTCCCCGCAACATGACCTTTTCTAGGATGGGCCTTATTTGGGCATGAGTCTTAGGCAGCCGCTTCAATCATCTAAAGGTTGGGCTAGCCTTACCTTTCTCACTAGTGCTAAGAATAATTTTAAATGTATAATACCAAAAGCTATGCATGTATATTTATATCAATAGTAAATATTTATATTTACCTAAAAAGTAAATATATGAGAGTTTTATAAAATCTTAATTGCTATTAAGAGAATTTGATGCAGGATGTATAATGCAGATGTAAGAAAAAAATGGTGGTGGTCAAAGAAGAAAAGTATCAAATGACCATTATGAAAGAACAAAATATATTGGTGCAAGGCATAAGTTAATAAAGGATGCAAAATCTTCTAGGTGTAAAATTTTAAAAGATAATTACCTTTTGGGACTTCACCCTGCGATTTCATTAGTTTTTGTGCTGTAGTTAGAGGTTTAGCTAGATTAGAGGCGAGTCAAGTCACAGATTGTCACATCGATACCACGAAAAATTGGCGAGATGGCTTCTCCAAAGCCCATAGTATTCGTCATTTCTTTGAAGGAAAGTATACGGCATTGGGGTCGGCAAAACAAATAAATATTTAAAAAATCCACCTAACTCTCATAAATGGGACCCAGATTGGACCAGGTCCATCCACACAACGGGATGGTGAGTACCTTGTGCCGCTTAAGATGCTCTCAGATTTCAGAAAACGATTCATGCATGCAAGTACGTTCCTGCATGAATTGGACGTGGGCTCCACGAATAGGATTTATATTTTTTATATAAAAAAATTTACGTTAGTGCGGATCTATAATTGATTTGTGTAATAATTACTTTGAGATCTAGATTGATGAATGATAACAAAATAATGAAGTAGTAATTTAAAATCTATATAGTGCGATCCAATGGTCATATCATAAAAAAATTAATTATGTTTTCGTGACAAAGATGCAACGCCAACTCGGGCAACGCTTCCAAAAGGGTTAGCACGGGGCTTTTTTTACTCGAATAAATATGGAACTTTATGATCTTTAAAAATGATAAACGGATCTCTTGGCCCATAGGAGTTATCCTACTTAGCTCATAGGTTTAAGGTATCTCTTGGCCTATAGAAGTTATGTTACTTAATGCCAGAAATTATGTAATTAGGCATTAATAAAAATAAAAAATATTTATATCGATTAAACCTGCTTATTTCATGCACAAATATTTGGTAGCGAAATACAACAAGCATCAGATGTTATGCTGGCCAATCTTTAAACAAAATAAATAAAAACAGAATATAATATATATATATACACACACACTTACTTATTCCATGCATCACTGTTTCAAGGCAGGGGTCAAACTTGCTTATTCCCTGTATGTATTCCATGAGAGGGCTGTCATGAACAACTCCAGATGTCAAGCTATCATTAATGTTTATTTTTTATTTTGTATGAATATAAATTTTCATCAAAAAAATGCATGAATATTCTTTTAAAAACTCAAATTTGTATGAATACCCTTTTAAAATTTATATTTATTTTTGTACCCTCCTCGAACACTATTTTTCTGCAAATGCCTCTAACATAACGGTTTTTCTAACACTGTTCATAAAAACCATATTTATTTTAATTAAAAATAAAATAAAATTTTGAAATTACTTTTTTATTCTCTGATCGTCTTATAAATGTTTATTTTGTATATTTACCCATTAAAAATATTTTAATCATTTTAATTTGAAACTATTAATTCATTAACGGCGTTAGATATTGTAGGTACGTATGCAAAAATAAAGATAAAAAATGATAAAATAGCAAACCAAGTGTTTTACAAGCGTATACATGAAAATATCAATTTTGAAATAATTTTTATACAAAATTCGATATTTAGAATAATATTTAAAAAAAATCTAAAAAAAAATATTTCACAAGTTGTCCTACAAAATTGTAAAACTGTAGCATGCCTGTTTCCAAGCTATTCCTATATTCTTCATTCCTACACCAAATGCGGCCTTACCCTCCCTGCGGAAAAAAATTAATAATATTATTAGTTACCCAAAGTAAAATAATATTTATTTATTTATTTATATGCCTCAAAAACAGTACTATTTTGGTTTTTATGTGACTCCAACCTTTCACTGGTCTCACCTATCATGTACAGCACACCGTTTTCGAGCATAACACGACGTCACCTCACGAAACAACACGTAGTTTTGAGGAAATGTTCCTGCTCATGGCCCAAGTTGCAAGAATAAAAAAAGCATTCGAGAAGAAAAGCTTTTCTTTTTTTTTTTCTTTAGTACGAGAATTCGAGCAAAGCTTTAACTGAGTAACAGTACACCACTTTCCAGTTCTGCTAGGAGACAATTAGTACTATGATGGCATCAGCAACAGCGAGTTTGGCCATTTCACGATGTCTTCACGCAATCGTATAAAGAGACGTCCATGCAGAGGGACGACATGCATCCGTCTTCTACCCTCCACTGCATCTATACATTACTTGGCTCCGCACGCCGCCGATCGCAATATTTCGTCCGCATACAGTTTATTATTATTATTTTTTTTGATGAATTGGCAGCTCACACTATCCTATCATGAGAACTGCCAGCTACATCAGCATCAAACAAAAAAAGTAAAGCAAAAGGAATAGAAGCCTGCTGAATCCAAAGAAACTCTTCAGAGAGATGTGCAGCGAAAGAGGCAACCCAGTCAGCCGCCTGGTTCGCCTCCCAAAAAATATGTCCGACTTGAAGAATCCGGCACTCCCGTAGCATCCGGCGAATATCACTCAGAAGTGGGTGCTCCACCTCCTCCCGCCCCATCTTCCTGAGGCGCGCTATCAGAGAAGCTGAGTCTCCATCCAAAATGATGCAGCATGCCTGCAAAATATATCTCGCATAAGAAAGTCCCTCCCAGGCTGCCCTGAGCTCTGCTCCAAAGGCCGAAGCCTCGAAGGAGCGGCAACCCCCTACTGCAATTAGCCTAGCGCCATGATCTCTGATGACAAAAGCTACTCCCGCCTGATCGCCACCGCCGGACAAGCTTCCATCGAAGTTCCCTTTTAGGTAGCCAGGGGGTGGGGGCTCCCAAGAGACAAAGACAAACCCGGGCACTATGGTAGCGAAGAGGGGGTCCCAGATGTCCCTAGCTATCCTAGATGAATCAACCTCAGTGGCCTCCAGGATCTCCACTGCCTGACAGAGAGCCCGCTTTACAACGGACCTCAGAGAGGCCCTCCTCCCCTCAAAAACTCTGGCATTCCTGTCCAGCCAGATATGATACGCTAGGTAGACAGCAGCAGTACCCTATCCAGCAGTCCTCGGCGATCTTAAGGCGTTCCTCACTTGTTGTAGAAAATCTCCCACACCAAAGGTAAACCTTGGGAAGGATTCCCTCCTCCAGACCTTAGCTGCTCGCGGGCACTCAAAAAGCACATGGCTAATAGTCTCCACCGCCTCCGGGCAATCCATGCACATCGGGGACACCACCATCCCCCTCCTGGCCAGCATCTTCCTGGTCGGCAGACAGTCCCAGACCACCTTGCAAATGAAAAGTGCCACCCGCGGATAAGCTCGCATCCTCCAAATCCACCTACCCTCACAGCGCCTGACCGGCTCACCCCCCAACAATGCCTGTACATCGGCTGCCCTCACCCTAGCTGACCTAGTCGCCGCCCACACCTGCCTATCCAACCCCTCTTGAGGAATCAGAATGGCCAGCACTTGTTCCGCAAGATGTATCCCAAAAACCTCCCTGATCACAACCTCATCCCACTAGCCCTCGCCAGGGATCATCAGATCCCTAACTCTGCGACCGACCGGTCTTGTAGAATCGGCCATCGTCGGCAGCCTACTGAGCGGTAGCTCTGTCAGCCACCGATCCTCCAAAATGTCAATGGACTACCCATCCCCAACCATCCACCTGATTGCCGGAAGCATGAGGGCACGCAAGAGCAAATCTCACGGCAAATAGATGAATAGTGCCGCCCACTCCGGAGCTTCCCCCGCGTCGAAAGACCACCATACTTCGCCCTTAAGAGGGCGCACTACAGACTATCATGCTCTAGAAGAAACCTGCCACGCCAAGCTGCTAGAGTCTCCTGCTGCACCCAGCAAAGACAGAACTCCCAAGCCCCCCTATCTGAATGGCTGACAGACAACCTTCCATGTCACCAAGTGAATGCCTCGTCTGCCCTTCCGCCTGCCCATATGAAATCTCTGAACAGCTGCTCTAGATCCCTCAACAAAGAGATCGATACTGAAGTATTCACCAGCAGGTACATCGGAATCAAACTCAGAGCCAACCGCATCGGGAATGATACGGCCCATCATGGAGAGAGCCTCCCCTCCGCATACAGTTTATTCATCAAGCAATTATTTTGATGCACCGCTGTAGATATGAACGAACGTAATTATCACCATGCACGGTGATATGGTACATGCCTAATTTCTCATCTCTAAAAGTTTTTCATTTCAACTTAACTACTTCCACCGAGCATTATGATCTCCATCCGTTTGGTTGCCATCCCTGCGATGTGACTTCCCACTGGCATGCTTTTTTTAGGTTCCAGCTGTGCAACTTTAGGGCTTGTTTGTTTCGGAAAAAAAAAAAAAAGTAATAAAATATCTCTAATTTAATTGAAGTTTTCAAAAAAAAAAAAAATTATATTTTTATAAAAATATAATTTCCACATTTCATAAAAATATCTTTTCTATGAGAAATATGGAAAAGTTACTTTCCCATAAGACGGAAATCACTTTATTTTTATTTTTTTTCAAAAAAACCCTTCCGTATTAAAAAAAATTAAAGGCCTAATTTTTATTAAGGGTATAATAGGAATTATACATAACTTTTACATAAAATTGGATGGTCAACCAAACATAAGTACTCTGTAAATCTGTCCATGGTCAACCAAATATTCCAAAAGTACTTTTTCAAACATCCTCTTCTTAGGAATATACTTTGCAGGAATCATATTCTTAGAAGGGATAATGCTTCCCGCGAACCAAACAAGCCCTTAGAATAAAAAAATAATTAATCTTCTTTTACAATATTGACCGGCGACTCATTAGCTGCAAAGATCAAAGCATTCTGAATATTTTCTTTCATCCATCTGTACAGATTTTAAAAGTAACTACTGCACAATGCACCAATAGATCCATGCAAAAAAAAAAAAAAAATTCTTCTTTTGTACGAAAGATACAATCCCTATTGCCACTTTTATAGGTTCAATGCCTTAGCTTTCCGGTCTAGATTTTAGTTGGTTATGCTTAGTTTGCTTGGATGTTGCTTCGATGGAATATCATGTGCTCAATGTATTATTTCTTTTGAGTCGTAGTTATAGCTGGTCTGGGTGATTGTTTTGTTGACACATGGTCGCAGCTTGGAAGGCCTTGAGTGGAGTTCAGGTCGATAATTCTTTAATATTTGTGTTTCAACCCAATGTGATCTGATCTGAACCCAATCCATTGCCACTCCGAGATCTTATTTGAACATCTTAGAAAAAAAGTTAGAATTCTACCCTGTGCCCGACTCCAAAATATATAATACCATATCTTTGGAAAAACAAAAAAAATTTACTGAAAGAGCCCAACTTGTATGCATGCATTGTAAGTGTTAGGTTCTAGTAGAACATGATACAAACTTTGTTCAAAGCTGCAAAATATTAGAACAGTCTCCATGAAGAATCATATACGATGTCATCACCAGAATTAGAACCAAGAGCCTTAAATGCCAAAGGAAGCACTGATGTTAATACATGTTTCGGCTATTTCCACTTTCCAAATATTTCTGTTTTTTTTTTCAAATAATCTTGATATAGGCTTACAGGAAAGCATTAAGCAGTGTAGATTTATAATAGTTGTTTTCAGGTAAACTTCGAATGCATGTAACTGAGCTTCTTGTCTCCGTCACCTTCAGCCGATTAGATAAAGCCTAGAAAACATTTACCTCTTAAATAGTATACGAAGATGACAAATTCTGATGGCAATGGTTCCCATGCATGTATTTTGACACAGATATGACTATTGGTGGCTGTTCAATCTCCCTTGCACCCATCCAAAACATCAGGTGATTGATTACCTTGAAATAATGCTAAATTCTTTCCTCATCAGGGAGCTGTAGATGACTTGTTCGAACCTTTTGATATGAAAGATAATCAAATATTAATGTGCATGCGTGTTCTACATGCATGCATTGCATGCATGCAACAAAGAGAAAATGCTTACTAAATGTTAAATATTTGGAAATAATTTAATAATTCAACATCAATAATAGATGATTCAAGTTGGGGATATCTCATTGTACGATGTACACCATTGAAAATGTCGAAAAATAGTATTTTTTGATGAAGTTATATGTTAAAGAAGCTAAATGGGGAGAAGTTGAGAAGCAATTTGTGAGCGCATATCCTTTCATATTCTTTTATTAAACAAACAAAAAGTATGAAGTTTACAGATAATTCCAATCAATTAACAACAAGATTACATTGGCCTTCGATGAAAATATCCTCTATCCCACTTGAAAAGCCACAACGAGGAACGCATGCATCATCGATTCATTTCATGCATGAATAACCAAATGTATGTGTGTGTCATGCTAGCACCTCTTCATGAAGAAACGTATTAATTTCTTCAGCATAATGGATGCATGACTAGCAAATTAATATTATGCATGGTATGGTGAGTTCATGCTTAATTTTAATCATTCATTTTGCATGTGGGTTTAGATATCATACAATTAGGATGATAACATCATGTTGCCAACCCTTCATGAATCATGCTAGCTTGTCTATATTCTAATTGCTGACAGATGCCTCTTAGATCATAAAAGAGACATCACTAGTTAATGATTTAAATTTTTAAGGGAGATGTGTCAAGAACTAGAGTTGATGAAAGGAGTGGCTGCAATACTGCCAACCCCTATGAATTTTTTGTAGTAATTAAGTTTTAAATGTCTTCCCCTACACGTCATGTTACAGATACTGCAAACATTTTAATTAGTAAGAGACCTAACATTTGGATTGTTAGGTCCAGCCCACCAATGTCTT
Organism: Phoenix dactylifera; assembly: GCF_009389715.1. Lineage (NCBI taxonomy): Eukaryota > Viridiplantae > Streptophyta > Magnoliopsida > Arecales > Arecaceae > Phoenix > Phoenix dactylifera. The sequence goes on along the minus strand of NC_052409.1, from coordinate 4,631,510 downwards.
TATTTCAGTAGAGGGACCATTAGTTGTTGGCCAGTCCAAGAGGTTGCTGCTATGCTTCTTCTTTGTTTGGAGATAGCAAATAAACGACGAAGATACAACGATATATTCTTAATTAGACTAAAAGATTAACCCAATATAATGAAAATGGATGCGGTCGAATAAAACCGAGTAAGAATATTAAGATAAAAAGTAATGTAGGTTGGTTAAGATCTATTTGAGTACATGGAAATGACTAGAGTTTGGCCTTTGGGTTGGGCCGATGTGGAGGACCTAAGACATGAATACCAAAATTAACCTAATGTGGCAAATGATCTTAAGTACCAAAGCAGACACAATGAATGGAAGGGAATATATTTGAACCTGAACTACCATATAATAAACTACATTAATTGCATGAACCCATTGCACATAGTCCCAACATGAAATTGTATACTATAATGCAACTCTGGTTAGACAATCTCAAACTACAACACATGAAGGATACAACTATTACATTACATATTGATACCTCCATTTTTTTTGTTTTAAATTTCTTCGATTGGCTTCTCTTCAGAAGTGGGTATTTATGGAGATAGAATTTCATGACTTTTTTTGATAGACATAGGATAAATTACAATGACCGAGTTATTTATATCATATTATGACATTAAATTATGAAATTTTTTCTGAGATACCTATGATATGTACATGAAAAGTTTATCAGATTACAAATTATCGATTTGACAATTTCATAATGAGTTAATCTAACTCTTTTTTTTTAACAAATCTTTTATATTCCTCATCTCATGGGCCTCTTTTCTGCAGCAATTTTTGGCAATAGATAATGTAAGTTGCATCAATTACTAGCTGATTATGGGCCGGACTTCAAAACTAAATTTTATTTATTTTTAATTAAATTTTGGGCTGGGTCTATATAAACTTCAATGTTTTTTATGCCCCCCTGGCGTTACGGACAGATCATTATTTGAGATAAATTTAATGCAGTCATCAAATCCTCAGAGATTTTTTAGACGCGATACAAACACCTTCCTCCCGCGACGACCGACCGCACGGTGGGAGCGGTACGCGTTACATGACTGTAACCGACGTAAGCGGACGGACGGTCGAAAAGACGTGAGGATGCCGACCGAACGGCACGGCCTCGTTCTCCCCCCGACTTGAGGCCCGCATGCCCACTTAATGAGTTGATTCCATCTCACGACCAGAGAAAAAAAAAAAAAAAAAACGTAAAAATATGCAACCAAAATAAATACCAAATATTCTCTACTGAGGTCTATTCCGTTCTAAATTTCCTAATCTTCTATTATTTTTTGGCTGCAAGTTTGGACGGCTGGTGATGGGTTTTGGGAGGTGGCGGTAAGGGGCTGGAGGGGCGCCTTTTTTAGGAGAAGAAAACGTGGAGGCTTCCGGTGGTGGCGCAATGGCAGACAGGGCAGGAGTGGGCGGCGCCGCAGTCGGGGCAGAGGCAGAGGTGGCGGCAGGGGAGAACCACCACCGACGCCGGCGCCTCCCGGCACGATCGGCACATCGCCGAAGGTGCCCGGTCGGGGTCGACGTGGGCCGACTCGGCGTCCTGGGCCCGGGGGTCGCGGCACTCCGTCTCCCTCTCCTCGGCCGCTGCGGCGGCGGCGGCCTGGGCCTGCTGGAGCTGGGCTTGGAGGACGGCGGCGGCCTCCTGGTCGGCCATGGTCTTGGCCTGCCATGCCAAAGACACCTCCTTTAGGCGGGCGAGCCGCCCCTCGAGCTCGGTCCTCCACCTGACCGCCCGGTCCACCTCAGCCTCCTTCTCCCTCAGTGTCCGAGCCGCCGCCGCCTCCGCCGCGCACAGCATAGACGCGCAGTGCCTATGCCTCTTCTCCGCCAGCGTCCGGCGGAGCTGCTCTCCCTGCCAGCGAGAAAAGGAGCCACCTTTAGCGAATTTCCACAGAGAAAAACCCAAGAAAAGGAGAACCAGGCGCACCTGCGCGCGGAGGAAACGGTCGAATTCTTGCTGGTCTTGGTTGAGTTGGGGAGTGAGGTCGTTGGAGAGAACCGGGGAGAAGAGCGAAGAGGAAAACAGGGGATTGGATTGGTTGGGGTTCTGGTACTGTTGCTGGTCTTCCAAGGCGACACGGAGGCCGGTGGAGACGACGGGAGAAGGACGGGCATGGAGCTGGGCGAGGCTTATCACCGTTGGGGGAGAGAGAGACGCAGCAGACGGCGGTCGTAGGGAGAGCAGATCAGTGGAGTTCCCCTGCGCCGCGTTTGCCATTGGATTGGGCGCCGCTTCCCTCATCCGCTTCCGTGGATTCCCACTGGCTGCCACCAAACAAAGCCTACTACGTTTAAGAAACAATAAAAGAGAAATCTTTGAACAGACAAGAATAGGAAAACCAGGCTCAAATCAACCTCCATTGGAGAAGAACACGGCGGATTGGTCCACGAACCGAGTTGGCGCTTGGGAAAACTCCACGATCTCTCTCTCCTGCTCTCTTCTGCATGAATCCCCACAGCCATAATTACATAAAAAAACATAACTTTTTGGATTGAGAGCCAAACAAAACCTATCATCCGGAGAAGAAGGAAGAAAGACTCACCGGTTTTGAAGCAGAACGTTGGATGGGTACTGGGCCTGAACAGCCATCGCGGAGAAGAAGAGAGGCGGATTCCTCCAAGAGGGAGAACTGAGAAGAAGAGAGGGAACACCAGGTGAGCGAAGCAAACAGCGAAGTGATGGGAAGAGAGAGATGCGATCGAAACGAACGACTCCAAAGATGGCCTCCTCTCTCCCTCTCTAAAGGCCACCGTTCTCTTGCGCACACGGACAGGGGAGAGGTGGCTTGGGCCTTTTCCTTCCACTCGCCCATAGGGCCTTAAAACCAACACGTCCTCGCTCCCTTCTGCCTTCTTTTTTAGTTTTGTTAAACTAATCAATGTTTTTCCTTAATTGGGGATTTAGATTCAGTGTTAATTAGTGAATATTGCTGAAATAATTTGTAGTATGGGAGGTGAAAAGAATGGGGATGATGATGATTTGGGATGGGTGCATCTTGTGTGGGTTGGCAGGGGCACATTAGCCCGAGGAATATGTGGGATCCTGTTCTTGGTATCAACTTTCTCCATTTTTGTTTATAAAGTGAAATCTTTTTCTTGTTTAGTGAGCTTTTATTTGTCCTTCTCTTCTTATTTTCCTTAGCAATGAAGGTTGGTACATAGATAACCAACAGGACTCCACTTTCTTCTTCTTCTTCCGTATCTTAGAAAATAGGGAAGATGGGATTAAACCTCCAACCTAATTTTGCTTGGTTGTTAATGCACTTTGATTGGATATATAGTAATATTATGTGGGTGTTGTTGGGGATCCGTTTATGTGGGGTAATATTGGTTGGATCTTGTTTGTATCGAGGCAGCCATTTTGAGAAGAAGACAATGGAGGGCATTTGCACATTTCATGAGGAGTTATTTTCGTTAATACAAGATAGATAATTATAAATCTGCTAATAAAAAATTATATTTATGAAAAAATATATAAAATCAACAATCGAGTATGCATTTGAAATATATTTTTTCCATTCATTCTCTCCTCATCGTCAGCAACTACTATTATATCTATAAGTCAATGCGAAGTGATACTTGTGTCTGTTGTATATTTATCAGCTAGATTTTTTTAAACATTTAGTTAGGAAGCATTAGCTTCATTTTTCTTTTTAACAATCACTCTATGCATTATATTCGTGCTCTTGAAATAACGAAAGCAAAGTTTTCTTTCAAGTGATTTCCATAGTATATATTATGAGAAGTTCGAGTGCAAATTAAATTAACTTTGAATGCTATCTAAGCTATAGACATGCCTTAACCATGAATAAAACTAATATCATATGGTTTCCATCTTCTTCCATTGAGCTTGAAAGATGAGCATCACCAATTGCTTCTTGTTTCATTATCAATTATATTATAGGTTATATGCCATCTTTATCACGATCTTCATTAGCTCCTCTACGATCATATTTGTCATTCTCCAAAATAGGTTTGTCTTTTTTTTAAAAAAAAATTATTTCTTTCAGGTGGCGATAGCATTTGAGGTAAACAATGACATACATAGAAAATGAAGTTGGAAGGTATTGATTGACTGAAAGATTGTAGTGAAAACAGCATCAACAACTAATGGCTAAATGGAGAGGCATATGAAGAATAAATAGATAATAAAGAGAGGTTTCAAAGAGAAGAGCTAGATGGAGATTTTTAGATAGAGGGCTAGAGATCTCCTCAAATGAAAAGGTGGCAGAAAAAATAGGATGTGAGTTTGCTAGATAAGAAAAAGCCATGGATACTAAAGATAATTACTGATAACACCATATGGAAAAGAGATTGGGGTGATATATACTGTCAGCATAGGAGAGGTCAAATTTGGAACAATAAATTATTTCCATTCCCAATCAATTATCACAAAAATTAGAAAACTTATATTTATCCTTTTAATTTGTTGGTTAATGCACTCAACCCTTGAGCTAGTTTATAAGCCTTTCTCTTTAAAATTTACTTATGGTAGTTAGAGTTTCCTAGATTTGGAATGAACTACATGATAACCTTTAATTTATGACTAGATAGGATTACTACATATGCTTTTTGTAACTCAAAAATTAAAGATAGCAAAATTCATGGTGGAAAGTCAGTTATAAGTCATAATTACTCACTCTTAGGAGGATTCATGACCCCAAAATGGCATACATGGCAAACTCTATTTTCAAAAGCTACATTTGGTAATTTATATGGAATATTGTGTATGGATTATATAAGTGGATTGTATGGGACATTGCCCACCCTATCTGGCCATTTTTTGGGCTAAGTATCTAGCTTAGAATACAGGAGTGGTTATTGATACATGAACCATTTTGCATAGAAAAATCTAAAGAAAGTGAATCATATTTGTCTCTCATTTAGATTTGAGCAAGGAAAAATCAAAAAGGAAAAAATTCAAAAACAAGCTTTATCATTCGTCTTCCTCTTCTCTTGCAGAATAAAGGTGGTTCATGAAAATATTTCAAAAACTGCTTCCTTACCCCTTGTCTTCTCAACTGACATAATCTAAAGGTCCCTTTACCTCAAATTCGTTCATCACAACGCAAGAGTAAAGTCTCCCGGCAGTGAAATGGGCCATAGAAGTTGCATCATTTGACTAGAATTTGAGGACAAGGATGCTAAATTGTCTTTTTGGCTATGAGAGAAAGGATGGTTATAATAAAGAGACAAAGAGATGAAAAGGATGAGGCTAAGATATCATTATCCTCTCTTTAATCTACTATTATTCTTGGTTAATTTTTGAATTTTATCTTCTCTTTACTTATCGAATACCAAGGTATAACATGAATCATCTCCGCCAAGCATATCTTCTTCTTGTTTGATCTCTGAAACTACTTTAAGATTAGTCAGCTTTTCAACCTTATGGCTGACTAAATCTCCATAAAAAATATCCATATCTTGGATAACTTTGATATAAAAGTCTTTCTGAGCAACTTTAATCATGATCTCTTCTAAACTTGATACAACATCCATATAATCAAGCTCCTTTTGTTCCAGATTTTCTTCTAGACTTGATTGACCCTTAGGCTGATCAATTTTGTTATGCTCTAAGTCTTCCAAACATGAACTAGTATTTAATTAATCAAGCTCCACCTGATTCAAATCTTCATCTTTAAACCAATTCTGATCTTCTTCTGAATTTTTAGGAAAGCCTGAAACTAAAATCCACTCTTCAGATGATCTTTGTTTAAGATATCTCATCTTGCTTGAATTTGAGTGGACAACCGTAAGAATATCACACATTTGTTTTAGCCCTTATGTATCCTATATATTGAGATAATTTTCTTTATCAACTGAAACTTAAATAATCCATATCGCCTTTCTTGATTTCAAATTTCACTTTCCTCTTTCAACCTCATCGTCGAGAGTACCTGTAGGCATCAACTTTGACTCATTCAAGATATCCCATAAATCTTATCCTTTCAAATAAAACTTATCAATAAGCCTTATAAATTGGATAAAAGGCATTGTTCAATTTACTGACATAAGTGGTAGTAGCAAAAGCGCAACCAAATTGATGTCAGTAAGGTCATGCATGTTGAACCCATTGAGAGAGAATATAGTAGCATCAGGCATGATGATTCACCTTTTTGAATCATTAAAACAAAAGTCTACACGCTTGCACTACTGCACAACGAAGTGTTCGAAGTTTTTCAACCACATTGAGCTACAAATCCACGAACCACTAATAATCAAGTCGTGTCTCCAAAAGCTATGTTTCGAATAAATCTAATCGAAACTGCAAATTGGTTAACCACTCTCCAACCTCGCTCTAATACCATGTAGAATGGCACGCTTTGCAGAGTAGATCGGTCGTGTCGGCCCAAAATCTAAAACAAACACCAAACAAAAAACAAAAAAAAAAACTGAAAAAAAAACAATGAGCTATACAAAAAAGCTCTCTCTTACGCTTTACCAATCAGAACAACTCTCACTCTCTCCTTTTCTCTCTTTCATTAGATAGAGTAGGATATTTGATTCTTACTCAACTTCAACACCCACTAAAAGATAAAATTTATCATTACTAAGAAATTAAGGATAGAACTTATCACCGTTAAAGAATAAGAATACTTGTAGAATAAAAATTAGTAACAATTCTCAATAAATTATTTTTTTATAAGAAAGATACAATCCTGACTCACTTATATGCGCACATAAACGTCCGTAGCCCGCTTATATGCGCACATAAACGTCTGAGCCCAACGCATCACATCGGCCGGGTAATGGGAAGGACAGGCATGGAACGTCTCAAATGTTGGATGGGGGAAAAGAAACGAAATCAAGTAAAGAAACAATTTTTTTTTACGAAATGATTGAATGAAGAATGAACAAACGGTATATTGCCTCCTGCTATCAAATTATTATACTAATTACCATATACACCTCCAACGCCCCTTTCTCTCCCCAGCTCTCCTCTCAGAAACCAAAGATCAAACATAAAGCAATAATGAGACCAATCTTTCCCTCGCTCACTTGTTTTTGGGGGCGAGGCGGGACTCGATCTTCTTCACCTCCTTGGTGCCAACCTGGAAGGCCGTGGTGAGGACGTGGTCGGGCACCGGCGGCGAGGCGGCGAACAAGGTGGCGGCGATGGACTGGGTGCCCGGGAGCTGGCTGCTGAAGGCAGAGATGACAGCGGCGGGGGCATCGGCGCCGTTGTTCTTCTGGAAGTGGACGAGGCCGCGAGGGAAGACGAAGACGTCGCCCTTGGTGATGGTCTTGCTGATGAGCTTGTTGGCGGTGGTGATGAAGCCGACGTCGAGGGTGCCGTCGAGGACGAAGAGCATCTCGGTGGCGCGGGGGTGGGTGTGGGGAGGGTTCAGCCCGTCGGGGGCGAAGTCGATGCGGGACATGGAGACGCCCAGGGTGTTGAGTCCCGGGATCTTCTCCACGTTGGCCCCCGTCACAAGGGATCCCATGGTGTTGTTGGTGGCGCCGGCGGAGGCTAATCCGTCGAAGAAGAAGTCATCCTCGGTCACGTTCGCCTTGCATTCGAATCCGTTCACCTTCATGGCTGCAGCACCCGATCCACAAAAGCATGTAAGAAGAGAAATATTGGAGTAATCAGCTGGAGAGGGAGAGAAGTGGGAGGGGATTACCGGAGTTGTGGTCGGCGACGCAGAGGTCTTGGAGCATGTCGGGATCGGCGGCGAGGGAGGGGGCGGCGAGAAGGAGGAGGAGGGTGAAGAGGGTGAGGAAGGAGGACTTGGTCTCCATGGTTGAGCTTGCTAACTGCTTGCTTCTTTGCTGCCGCTGGGTTTCGTTGGGAGACTTGACCCTTTGGAGGCACAAGAGAGGAGGAGGATGGCATTTATAAGGGGGTGGAGACGTGGAGCTGGGGAATAGAGTGGAGGAAGGTGCGATGTCAAGAGTAAAGGCATGGAAATTGCTAAAATCCTTGCAAACCAAGAAATTGGAAAGATGAGGAGAAAGAAATAAAACCGAATGGGGGCATTAACTGGTAACAATTAATTATTAACGACAAAAAGAGTTAAGGGGTGGTCTATTTTCCTCTAATTACCATATTTATGCAGGGATTTTTGAGGTTTTCTTTTTCAGTATGGTTTCAACGTGTCATGGAGCTTCAATATATGTGTAGAGATTATTTTTGTTTTAAAATTTTGATTTTATTAAAAATTAAGTTTAAATTTAGTAAGATGGTTAAAAATATCGAAATTTTTAGAACTAAAAATAAGAATTCAAGCATGTGGGTTATTATTTTTTTTGGTACATCGGCAGCTCACACTAGCCTCGCGTGGCACTGCCATTTAAATCAAAAAACAAAATACTACACAGAGGTAGAGAAATATATATAGAGCGGATCCATAGAATATCTTTAAAATGATGAGCAGCAAAAAAGATGATCCAATCGGTAGCTCTATTTATCTTCCGAAATACGTGCACAATGTGGGGGACATTACATTTTCTTAGTTGCTGCTGAATGTCCTCTAAAAGCATATGGCCGAGCACCCCCAACATATTAAAAATATGTGTGCATCTGTTCCATCTAGATAATTTTTTATTATTATTATTTACCATATTTAATGTGCGGGCTCTGTTTTTCTTTTTAAGAGTGTGGCTACAGGAGGAAGTCCGTTGCACTTTAATCCATCTATTATTAGTTATAGTGGTAAAGATTTTTCTAAATCCTAGATTTGATTTTCTTAGATAATTAGTCTTTTCTTACTATCAACTTGATCTCGTTAGTGAATTACAGATCAGAAATGCAACGAGCCAACAGGAATAGATAAGTGGAGAAATGAAAATATTAATAGTAGAACGGGCATAGCCATCAACCCAACCTATCACGGAGAGAGGCACGCAATTGATTACATTTTGTCCTAGCCGTATAAGTCCATCGTCCTTATAGTTTTAGTGCCGGTTCATACGCCTTAATCTAAGGACTCATTTGATTTACAAAAAAAAAAATCAAAAAAAATATTTTTTTATATATTTTATAAAAAAATTCAGATAAAATATGAAAAAATTCAATTTTTATCGGTTGAAAATAGGTGTAGTTTTTTTCCAAAAATATCTTTAAATTTCTAGATAGAATAAGATAAGATATATTCTTCTATTTAAAGTAAAATAAGTATTTTACATAATTTTTTTTTAAAAAATAGATGTTCAATCAAATATAAATTATTTTATAATATGTTTTTTTTAATAATCAATCAAACATAAAAAATTATTTTTTAAAAATATTATATTTTTGATACATAAAAAATATTTTAATAAAAAAAATCTTCTTGCAAATCAAAAGAACATAAGAACTATAATGCAATGTACTGTAAACAATAACATTAGCATTGTGATTTTGGGTGTCTGCCGCAAGCTTCCATTAACCTTCGCAACTAATGGGCCCCACGCTGTCTGCGGGTCTGGGTCAGCGTGCCGGACTCCGGGGCCCGGACGACTTCGCCTACTAAGTATGTTGACGGTTCTACCCTCCACTAGATCCACAAAATTACGAGGTTAGCGGTCCTCTGGCAGTCCGTCACGGGGGGTAAAAGTATCATTTCGCATGAAGGTTATTGTCGTGCGGTGCGGTCAAGTAACGCTGCTAAACTACGGCGAAGTAAAGGATTGGATTAAACGCGAAGACTGGGTGTATGCGTCCACGCCCCGAAAGCTTCCAGCGATCGATGGATGCCGAAGACCCGTTCAACCCCTGTAGACCGACCGGGCTGACTCAGGGTCGCACGGCCATTAGCAACATCCTCGTCGCCTCTTAGCCTCTTAGGGCTCGTTTGGTTCGCGGGAAGTATTTTCCCTCCTAGGAATATGATTTCTGAGAATCAGATTCCTAGAAAGAGGATACTTAGGAAAGTACTTTTGGCATGTTTGGTTAACCATGGAAAAGTGATAAATTTTCAAAATGCTTATGTTTGGTTGACCATCAATTTTCCTAGGAAAGTTATGCATAATTCCTATTATGCCCTTAATAAAAATTAGGTCTTTAATGCCTCTTTAATGCTGAAGGGTCTTTTTGGAAAAAAATAAAAAAAGGAGTATTTCTCACCTCATGGAAAAGTAACTTTCCCATGTTTCTCATGGGAAAGACTTTCCCATGAAATGTGGGAATCATATTCCCATGGGAATACAACTTTTCCATCTCTCTTTTGAAAACTCCAACCAAACAAGAGGCATTTCATTACTTTTCCGTTGACCACACTTTCTCCCCTTCTTTTCCTGCGAACCAAACGAGCCCTTAGTCCATTTCGTGCCTTGAAGTCCCATCGTTTTGCAGAAGGTTCCGGGTTCCACCGCCGTTACGCATTCATGAGTGTTGGCATGCTAAAATAAAATGAAAGAATACAGTTTGTCCTTGCAAAATTTCATTAAGATAATAATGCCCTTCTTTAGAGCAAGATTTAAAATAATGGTTGGGATAATGTTTATAATTTTTTTTTTATTTGACAGATGAGTTGTTAGACATTCCTCAAAGGACCAAGGTAATTAGGTGTTTAATTATTGTAACAAGAAATCCAGTGGCACCAACTTTTTTTTTTTTTTTTTGGGGTTAAGACTGGGCATTTCACATCGTTCTAGTATTACTGCGTCCAAATGAGTCAGAAAGCAGCAAAATATGAAAAACTCGTAGAGCAAACGTTATGTCGATCTAGAGCACGTTCTGGAGTAGTGAGTCATGAAAGAGACCATCCAATTTGTAGCTCTATTCGCCTTTCCGTAGATTTGTCTCGCCTTAAGAGAAATGCATCCTTTTGCCAAACTCTATATAGTGCTCACCTCCTTAGCCTATCTCTGGATCTAAGTAATCACCACAACAAAGTTGCCCTCAATCAGAATGGAGTTAGCTCTCAAGATACACCGAGCATAGCTAAATCCGGCTTAGGCAACTAACGTTTTTATGGGTGTTTGTTATTCCTCACCATAGCTAATAAAGACATTTATAACGGCCATTCTTTTATTTTCAAAAATTTAGTTCATAAGGCAAATAATGTAATGGTTTTTGAGAGTCCATTGCTTGGAGATATCATAACTACTAACATCTACTAGTAAAACATGAAGTCGGACCTCTTTGCTCAGCAATTAGAGATTTTAGATTTGACTCTCGGCTAGCACATTTTCATAAAACATGAATCCAAGTAATTAAAGTGTGGGAGGATCTTCTTCTATTTCCATAGATGATGGTTGACTCACCATTTTTTTTAAATAGAATAACAAAAAGAATGTAATTATCTTATAGGGCAGACTCGTGGCTTAAGAAGCCTTTGTGAGAGCAACCCTAAGCAACCTGAAAGGTAACGAAAGAGAAGCAAGATGAACTCCTCTGTAGTCAACACGAGCCTAAGTGCTATTATCCACCAATATTTTCCTTTTAGTTGTAAGTTATAAAGTAGGCAAGCTTATAATCCAACTTGCCGCAACTCCTTTTATTGTTTATCGCATGGCAGATGCAGTTAATTCATCCTAATGTCTCATATTGTTAGAATTTAGAAGAGTTAAACCCTATATTATTGTACATATTATTATTTTTGGATAATATTACTTAATATGATCATGAAATCAAGTTTATTGCGTCAAAGCTGCCAGTTTAGACCTAGTGGGTGACATTGAGTGACTTGATTGTCTGTTAGAAAGTTGGAACATCCGGGCCATGATTGGCAACAATTGGCAACCATGGGTCTCCAAAACAATTTATACTAATTTTCACCCCAAAAAAATCTTTTTTACTAATCAAACAACAATTCAAATTTCTTTTTAAAAAATATAGTCTCGTACGATGATCAAAACCATGGGTAAGCAATGTAAGGGGGCAATTCGATTATTATGTTGTAATGAAAAGAAAAGTTGTGCATGTGACGTGTTGCTTGTTGTTTTCAGATTGTTTTTTTTATTTTTGTTTATATATAAATTTGTAATGATTCTTGTACCAAAAAAAAAATGGAACCAGGAAATCAGGCATGTGGAGGAGTTTGGCGATTAGAACCATGTTCTGGTGCGAGGACTTCTTCTTCTTTTCTTTTCTTTTCTTTTTTTTTGTGCTGCTTTGACGGATTTTCCATACAATGCATATACGAATACACTCAATAAAATCAAAAAACACAAACTCGCGGAGTGCCTGTGACAGCTCCTCCTCTCCTGACCATATGATATATTCTGAGTGGTGGGCCGCATAGGCAGCCACCTAGTCAGCTGCCCCGTTGGCTTCTCTGAATACATGCTTGGTCTCGAAGGCCATCTCATTCCTCATCATCATCCTTATGTCCCAGATCAGGAGGTGGTCCGTGCTCTCGCCCCTCGGTCCCCTCGAATCCATCCGATGACCGTGGCTGAATCGCCCTTTAGGATGATCGAACTGGTTTGCAGCACCTGCCGCGCATGTTGAGAACCTGTCCAGACAGCTCGCAACTCCACCTCCGAAACCGACGTGTCAAACAACTAATAATTATCCATTGCCATCATTCTAGAGTGCGGATCTCGTATAACAAAACCTGCACAGCTCCGCTAAGTTGGGTTTGAAACCAAGCAATTAATTAAAATTCGTCTGCAAATCTATTCATGGCATTCACGGACAGCTGCCCACCTTGGCCCCTCTCCACTGGTTTTAGCCTCCATGGCCACCTAACTCCTTAAATAAAGAGGGAGAATATGAAGGGCGGGAACACGGGATGGTAGGAGCTTAACTTTAAAGCAGCTTCAGTTTAGTTTATGAGGGAAAAGAATGTGCCAAATGCGCTTCATACAAATCACGCCACATCCATTTACTGTTCAGTGACAGTATTTGGAAAAGTAAAAAAGTGGAAGAGCGGCCATTCTGCCTTGCTTAAAGTATTTGATCAACTATGACATGGATGTTAAAAAGCAGTGGAATCATGTGCATATCGTGATGAATATCATCTTATCCTTGTGTTGGAAATAATATGTGATTAGGGTTGAACATGTGCATTTGAATGAATATTGGCATATAAAATCTCTGGTGCGCGCACGCTCGTGTGTGTATGTATGTATATACATGTGCGCGCGCACGCGCGTGCGTGCGCGTGACAATAAGAAAAGAGGATTCTGTTTGTCATCCAATTTATTAAGATAATAAATATTAAATTAAGTATAGGCGAGATTCGAGACTGACATTAGTAATGACAAGCATCAACAATCTGGTCTATACCAATTAAAATTCATAGGGTTGCTTGAGAGTGAGGTTGAATTTTAATTAGGTGTGGATCAAGCTGGAGAAGGTTTGTGAAGTATACAATTTCAGAACATCTATAAAGAAGCAATATATATATATATATATATATATATATATATATATATATATATAACAATAGGAAAAGAAGATTCTGTTTGCACCCAATTTATTGAGATAATAAATCTAAAATTAAGTGGAGGCAAGACTTGAGACTGTCATTAATAATAACAAGCATCAACAATCTGGTCTGTACCAATTAAAATTGTGTGTGGATCAAGATAGATGCAGATCGCAACAACTAGGATCCTGATTTTAGAGAGGGTTGGTGAAGTAAACAATTTCAGAAGGTCTATAAAGAAGCAAATATGATAACTGATTAGATGGTAAGCCAGATTAGGATATTATTTAGATTCTTTACCAACTTCTGAAACTCCAAAGATCTTAACCCAAAACTACTCGTCCTTTTTTATATGAAATAGTTTTTATAATTGTTTTGGATTTGCCAATATAAACATCCCTATAGGCTCGTTTGGTTCATGGGAAGAGAAGAGGACAAAGTATGGTCAATAAAAATAAAAAAATGCCTCAATATTTGGTTGGAGATTTGAAAGGAGAGAAATAGAAAAATAGCTTTTTCGTGGAAATAAATTTTTAACATTTTATGGAAAAGAATAATCCATATGGAACATGAGAAAGCCACTTTTTTATGGGTTGGAATTGTGATATATTTTTCCCCAAAAAAATACACTTTTCTCAATAGCTATTTTTAATATTTAATCTTAAACTATTAAAAATATACTATTAAAAGTTAACACAATACAAAAAAGTTGTGGTAATTTTAATATAAAGATTATTAAAAACTATTAAAAATTATCACAATATAAAAAAGTTGTCTAACTATTAAAAATTGATAGAATTTTAAAAACTCAACCTAATAACTATTTTTAATAGCTATTTTTAAATATTTAAAATAAAATATTTTTAAATATTTAAACTATAGCTATTAAAATATATTGTGGTCTTTCTGGTGTTGAACCTTCAAAACCTCCAAACCTTGGTATTCCAGGTGGCTGATTCTAAAAATTATGCATGTAATATTTTTTTCTTACAATATCTTTATTAAGAGCATTACATATATTTTACATGACTTTCAGAAAAAAATAGGTGCTCAACCAAACATAAGCTTTTTTATAAAGTATGTTTCATATGTCATTTTTTCGTGATCAACTAAATATGCAAAAACTACTTTTTTAGGTATCATATACTTAGACATTAATTTTCTAATAAAATATTTTAATAAGGTAAAATTTTTTCCACAAACCAAACGGTCCCACGTGGACCATTCGAAACTCATTAGCTTAGCATATAAAGAAGCGGCATATGATGTACCTCCCATCAATTTGCTTGCTCTTTTGCCATCGACAAAACCTCCACCCATCTCACATAGGGGCTCCTAAATGCCCTCCTGAACGATGATGATAGATAGCTGGGGTTACCTCAAGAGTGCGAAGCCCTTCATTGTTGCCTTCATCTTGATGTCCTTTGATGTCCTTGAGATTGATAGGTGCCTTATCTCCCTCACCTCTTGGAGGTGCACTATCATTGTCAATAGTGGCATACAAGGTAACAAGGGGCCTGTGACCTTGACATTGTTGATGATATGGCGGTCGGAGGGGCTGGAGTAGTAGAAGTAGCATCTCGACTACGAGATGCCGCCAATGGATCGCTGGTCCTTTCACAAGCACTCCTCAATCGTCAACCTAATCCTTAATGATGGATCCAACTATCAAGCTTAGGTTGACCACTCTAATGGATGGCATACGTGATGGAGCTGCCATGCTGGTAGGGCTCTTCCATGGGTGGAGAGGATATGAGTAAAAAATGTTCTACCCGTATCGAACACTCCAGTGGAAAAGGGATTCGGTGGAGATTGCTATGGAGATGAGGTTCTTCTTATCCCCCATTTTCCTTTTGCCTAAGCAAAAAGGAAAAAAAAGAAAAAAAGAAAAAAAGAAAAAAAAAAAACCGGAACAGGATCGACTCGACTCCGTCCCGCACCCCTCGAGCGTTGACCCTTCTCTCTCTCTCTCTCTCTCCACTTCTCCTCTTAACCTCCCATTGGTGCCTTCGTCTCGTCCTTCTGAGTCGAGGGGATGGCGGAACCGGTGGATCTCCCGAGTCGCCTGGGGATTCTCCCCTTCAGGAACAAGGTCCTTTTGCCCGGTGCCATCATCCGAATCCGGTGCACTTCTCCGAGCAGGTGATCAATCAGTCAACTCTATGATTTTGACCGAATCGTTCTTTTAGTTTCCTTTGTTTTCTCTCAAACCTGATCTTCTTGCAGTTCCAAGGTTTTTTTGTCAATTTCTTTGAAAAGATCGCTTTTTGAAATGAGATTTTACAGCTTGTGATTCTTGCCGAGAAAACTACAGAGTTAGGGTTTTTGATATCCGGGATCTGTTTTGATACGAGTAATTGATGCTTTGAGGTGCTATGACTGCCATTCTGGTTTGTAAATTCGTCTATGGATCTGATTGAAAGCTCTGAAAATTTTGAGTGTGTTTTATTGTTTCTGGAACATTGTGGCGCTGAAATTGTATTGACTGCAGTGTGATGCTGGTGGAGCAAGAACTGTGGCAAAAGGAGGAGAAGGGTTTGATCGGTGTGCTTCCTGTCAGGGACACTGAGGCAGCAGCTGTTGGTTCTATGTTATCTCCAGGTGATTTGACTTGTTTTTCTTTCCCTATTCCGGATAATGTTGGTCGAGAAAAAAAATAATGCGTAGAAATTTTTATGTTGATTAAGGTGTGGGTAATGATTCTGGAGAGCGGAGTCTGAAGGGTCCGGCTGATGTATTGGATTCTCAGAAGCAGGACGGAAAGAACCAGCAAAAGTTGATTCACTGGCACAACAGGTAGGGTCTGCTAACGATGGCTTTTTTAGGGTTTGCTAACGGTGCCTTTTACTTTAGGTGATTTTCATATGAGGCAAATAAAGATCAATTGAGCCATATGCCTTTATCATTCTGGAAGGCTGCATGCCACTGATTCAAACTTTTGGCTCTTTCTGTTCATCAAGACAAGGAATATCAAAAGATTGGGAAAGCATAAGAAAAGTAATTTGCAAGCATAAAGGTGATGGATGGGATAAATTAAGTTTTTGGAAGTATATTGACGAGCCATGTTATTGAGGGATTAGGGTGGGTGAACCAAGTTTATGACCAGTGGTACTGTAAACATATTCATCTGCATGCCAGCAGGTATGACCAATAGATTGATTTTCTTGTACTGGTAATTGACAAAAAAGTATCACGAGAGGTAATCTGGTGGAGTTGAGAAGGAATGACATTCATTTTTTTTTTTGGAGAATAGAGTGGGCTAATAGCTACCGGAAGAAGTCATTCATGAAAATGTTACCTTCTAAGCCTCCATGGGTCCACATGATTAATTGTCTGTATCTTAGATGTGCGGTTAGGTGTTTCCTTTGGTTATGTGAAACATTAAACCATGCAAACTTAGAGAAACAAAAGCATGAAAACCAGCATCACTCAAGAAAAGAGAAATTAGTTTTATCTTTAGCTTGTCAGCCCAGTGCTGGACATCCCATTTTCCTATAGAGGAGGCTTTTGTCTGATCTACACTGTGCAGGTGGTTTCATGGATGTTTATTTTCATAAGAAAGTAAGAAAGAAACCTAATTGGGCAGTGCAATAATAATATGTAAATGTTCTCTTTGACCTTTTCTCTTCTCAGTCAAGCACCTTTAGTCAAACACATGGTGTACTTATCACATTCAATTAACTTGCTTTTCATTTCCAGGGGAGTTGCTGCAAGAGCTTTACATCTTTCTAGAGGAGTGGAAAAACCAAGCGGAAGGGTTACATACATAGTTGTTCTTGAAGGCTTGTGTAGGTTCAGTGTTCAAGAACTCAGTGCAAGAGGAACTTATCGTATGGCACGTGTCTCACGTCTTGACATGACAAAAGCTGGTAAGACTTTTTTTGGTACTTTTTGATATACTGTTTTTCTTTTCTCTAATTATATTTCATCCAGGTTCTCTAAATTCATAAACTGAAGGTTACAGCATTTTCCAGATTTTTTTAAAGCCATTTGTTAAATAATTTACATTTTTTTGAGTGGCATCGAATAAGCAGTCAACTCTTGCCAAACATGAATACAACTAAATAAGAACTTTGCTTTTTAGACTTATATATTCGAGTGATTCCAGCTTAAATGTATGAAGCACTCTTGGAATAATGGATCATCAGTAGCAGTAAGAGAAAGAAAATAAAGTTGTAAATATGGACAAATACATACTTATTTTGGTTGTTATAATAGTATATGGATTAATAGCTACGAAGATTACTTCTATTGGTTGTCATATGGAAACCTAGTTCTGTATTGAAGGACTTGCTAGTAGACAGATGGAAATTAATGTTATAACTCCACCAGAGTGTATTTAAGTTTTATTTTCTATAATTTTGTACATACTGCAGAGCTATTCCATTTAATGGACACCTAAAAGAAGATGTGCAAAGAATTTTTCATGCTAAGAGATTGCAAAGGATGATGTGGGATTGCCTAATTCCCTTTACTATTTTTGAATTTTTAACCTTCTATTGAGAAGGTTCGCAAGAAAGAAAATTCAGATCAAGCAATGAACATCACACTATTGTTTTCTGTGCCAGATTAATGGGTAATATCTCCTGTTCCTCATGCATGAGGGGTTAAACACAAACATATATTCACGTTATGGTAGCACTAAATCTAGATGATCATCATAAATAAAATAAGATCTAGACAATAATATGTTAGATCTGTAAGAAAATATTTGATATCGAAGGATTTATGGTTGGAAGCGCAATTGCCCACAGACTTACGTATTTCGGCCAAGTTGTCTCCAGAACAACTTTTCTTCTTCTTGCGTGTCTGTTGGGGGTGGGGGGAGGGGTGCTTGCTGCAACACAGCTAGAGCTTTTCTTTTTTTGTGATTTGATTAATCCTCACCATAATTCAGTCACTCCCTGCATAATACAATTAGAGGAAAATCTGGGAATGGAATTTTGCTGGTGGATGTAGAAGGATGGTTTTGATCTTTGCAATGGTTTGGGGGCACTTGCTTGGCAATAGTAATTAATTCTGTTATATCTAAAATAGAGTTTGATTCCAAACCTCCATGGTGGGTACATTTATAGATAATTACTAGAAAAACTTCGGGCCGTCCCTAGCTTTGTGTAGTCCAAATATCTCAATTAAGCCATACTGATTTTGGGATCTATCTCAGAACTTGTGTACTTTTTAACTTAGTGAAGTGTCCTGTTATCCTTCTTATATGAACATAGTTCCTAGTTGATGTTTTTAACTCATTGGTGTATCAATTGAGCTAGTCCATATAATCTGGAGAAATGAAAACTTGATGCAAACTTTGAAAAACTCTTGAATGACGTCGTATGATGTTGGTATTTCTTTGCTATCTGCTCTTAATCTCTTTCACAAACCAAGTTCTGAATGATGCACTTCGTCTTTTCTGCTTTGATTAGAGTTGGAGCAAGCAGAACAGGACCCAGATCTTATTTTGTTATCTCGCCAATTTAAAGCTAGTGCTATGGAGCTAATTTCTATTCTTGAGCAGGTAGAAGTTTGAATTTTAAATATATTCTTTCTCAATATCATTCAGTTTTCTTTAACAGCTTTGTATGCTAAATGTTAAAACATTGTCAGAGTGGGGCAAATTGAGGTTAATAATTAACTTATTTAGATGATTAACAAGGACTTAATTTGAACACATTGTTTAGTTGCTAAAATAATGTAGTTAATAATTTTGGAAAACTAGAGTTGTAGTTGTGCCTAGTGTTTGTTAAGTCCCGATATACATTGTTGACATGATATGGAGCTTTTGGGGTCTAATGGTAAGTTAATATGGTATCAAAGCCAGCCAATTTTATCTTTTTATTTTTCTTGAATCTTTTCTTCTCTTGACTCGTTCCCTGTTTAGACACTCTTGACTCATTTATGCCTTCACGTGCATGGTCTGGGCTTGCACATATTGGGGCTGGAGGAGGCGGGGGGTGGCGTTGAGGCCTGATATACATTGTTGACCCCATTCTTAATAGCTTAAGCTTTCGTGTCCATTGGTAAATTAACAGTTTGTTCTGCATCTTATTTCACATTGTTTTCAGTTATACGTACCAGTAATATATACAATGCTCCCAGTTTTGATATTGGTTCCTATTTGAGTTATTGAAAATATAACAACAATATATTTGAGTCTTTAGATGTTTCTACCTTCTCAAGTATTCAAAGGTTGCAGTCTGCCTTGTGAAAATACGTTTATGACACTTTTCAGTTATGTTGTCCATTATCGTTTACATTGTGACATGTGCTGTCTAATTACTGGTTACAGAAGCAAAAAACTGTTGGTCGGACAAAAGTTCTTCTTGAGTCAGTTCCTGTGCATAGGCTGGCAGACATATTTGTTGCTAGTTTTGAAATAAGCTTTGAGGAGCAGTTATCCATGTTGGATTCGGTTGACTTAAAAGTGAGGCTCTCAAAGGCAACTGAATTAGTGGATAGGCACTTACAGGTGAAGATAGATAAACTTGCTTTCCTGTATATGATTTCTTATCATAATGTATTCTTATTAATGATACAATACCTTTGAGTTTTAATCAGTGGACTGGTATATTCTAGATTATACAATATGGGACTTTTTTTTTAAATCTATTGTTCCTTGTTTCTCAAATATGCACATTATGCATTTAACATATGTTTATTTGCGGAACAGTCGATTCGTGTAGCAGAAAAAATAACTCAGAAGGTTGAGGGACAATTGTCAAAATCACAGAAAGAGTTTCTCCTGCGTCAACAGGTTTGTTTCCTAAAATAGCTACTGATGGTTTCATAGTGCATTTTTTTTCAGATTTAGGGCTTTGCCATTAATGGAGCATGAAACAACACTTCTTATTTGACGGGAAATTTGTTGACATTTACCATAGTGGATCGGACTTTTAACACCTTCTACATGTTTACTGGACTGCCCGAAGGAATTCTGCTTAGCGTTATATCATAGATTAAATTAGTATGTCTGTGCAAAAACAGTCGCTTCTGTTTATTTCTCTTTCCAACTTATTAATTATCATATCTTCGGTGAAGCTCATTCATGCAAATGAGACGATTTGTTTGTTTTTTTTCTTGTTTTTTTAGTGGGAGAATAAAGAATACCATATTGGTTAAGATGGTCAAGGCAAATATTATTGTAAATGATACACTATGGTAAAGAATTTTGGCAGATATTGGCTCCTAAGATGATTCAATATACGAAAAAAATTGTATAAGATTTTCTTTTCCTGTTTCCCTCCAAGAAACATATAAGAATGGTGGGCAGGATCTTATGACCCACAATATGGATTGGGAAAATATAGCGTGAAAATCAGTGTGTTGGAAGGGTAGTATCGCAGATAGTGCATTGGAAAAATATAGTGTTTGGAAAGGTAGGATCTTATGAGAATATTTGGACAAATGGTGGGTGGGCTGCTGAAACCAAAACAAGAGCTGAATGATAAAGAGTGTTCACAAGCAAAGGAGGCATCTAACTAGAGTGAACTAAATGTGTAAAAGCTTTGGAAGTGTGATGTTACTAAGGGGTAAGTCTTTATGTGAGATAATGCAAAACCGAGAGTTACATGAGTTTCCATTTTAATTCCTTGTCATACTTGATTAAATCTGTAGAAACAGAAACCACCACCATCACTTCACCTCAACTTTTTTGTTGGATAGGATGATAGATACTGCTTGCATGAACTGTTTTAAATGAACATTCAAAATGGAGAACAAAGAAGCAACCAACTTAGGGTCAAGGGTCGAGATCAAGAGAGAGGGTACCTCACTATGATTATAGACTAGTTGAACACATTTGTCATAAGCATACCAAATGGAGAGCAAAGAATCGAACAGCTGATATTCAGAATTGGAGAAGGTGGCAGAGGGTGGTTCATTATGCTAGCAGATAACTCTAATTAATTTCATTTAGTCATAAAAAATATAAAAAATGTTCTAAATGTCACCCTTTCTGACCATTTTCGGGATATGTTTGCAAGAAACTATTTTTCAGAAGTGCACTCTTGACTCGTACTAGATATAATTGTTAAACTTTAGAATTCCTTCTATTCATATCTTTTAGGCTTACAACATATTGGAAATTTTGTGTACTACTTTTTATTCCCTTTAGCGGTTATTGTTCAGATTTCTTGTTCCCTTGATTTATTTGCTCAATCTTGGAACTCCTCCAGATGAGGGCAATAAAAGAGGAACTTGGGGATAATGATGATGATGAGGATGATATAGCTTCCTTGGAAAGGAAAATGCAGAGTGCAGGGATGCCTCCTAATATCTGGAAGCATGCTCAAAGAGAATTGCGGTAAGCTATGTAGATTGCTCGTAAAATGCTTTTCATATCATGTTTAAACAATCATATGTTGTCACATCTGAGTTCCTGTTCAACTTGGGGGGAAAACAACACATTGGGAGTACTGGAAAACTCTCTTGTGCAATTTCCTTAACCAACATTAAAGACTCATTTGATGAATAGAATTCTTTGTAAACCTCTCCCCCTTCCTTTTCTCTCATGGATGTTTTGGATGTCATACTATGCTATCTGGGGCTAGCTTTGCTGGAGTTTTTCATGTGATGCAGGAATTAGTTGATGAGGGTATAGGATATTGTAACTTTGTAATATAAAGTATCCCAAATATTAGGGCTTTTGTGAGCTCCATTATGCATAATGTTGTTATCCTTCCCCATCTTATATAACCCCATTCCATCTATTTTACGTCTATAAACTGATAGCCTGACATGTTAGAATGTTGCGCAAGGAACACCTTAATCTTTTTGTTACTATGAAGACAGATAAAAAGCACAGTAGAAGAAACAACCTAAATTCTGAGATTCTTTCCAACTTACATGAAAATTGTATAGTGTATCATACAATTGTTGGGACTTTCTTGGTTCTAAACTCCGAGATTTAAACACTGGGTCAAATTGATGAGCTGGTTGGTTCTTATCTGGTCAGGGTTTGGATTTGATTTCTGGAGTCTTAAAACCATTATCAGTAAAGTTGATTTGTTTTATAGCTTCTAAAAAAGTTGTCATAATTACTATGCTTAGTAATCTGCTCCTATGTTTCACCTAAGCCAAACTTGTTATGATTTTAAGATAAGATTCAAATTTTTATGACATGGAGTAATGGGTGCATCAGTTATATTGCTTGTGGTTTGTACGTAAAAAAATTCTCCGGATTTGCATTTCGCTTGAACCTCTTCTTACTCTAGAAAATTTTGTAGTGGTTATTGCTACACCTTGAATCTTGGATTTCCTGAACTGGATGCTCAATGCATAATGTATTCTATCATAATAACAAAAGGATACACTAATTGTATTACTGATCTTGTAAGGTTCTAACCTTAAGTTTCTGCTTGTAGGCGACTCAGAAAAATGCAACCTCAGCAACCTGGATATAGTAGTTCACGTGTATACCTCGAACTTCTTGCCGATCTTCCTTGGCAGAAGGGCAGTGAAGAACGTGAAATTGATCTCAGAACTGCCAAGGAGCGTCTTGACTGTGATCATTATGGTCTGGTCAAAGTTAAGCAGCGGATTATTGAATATTTAGCTGTTTGGAAGGTTGATTCTGTAACCTTTTCTATGGCATCATTTTTGCATGTTTTAAGTAGTTATTGCATCTGTTATTGTGACTGATTTTAATCAAATGTACTGCAGCTTAAACCTGATGCCCGAGGCCCAGTGCTTTGTTTTGTTGGCCCTCCAGGTGTTGGAAAGACATCATTGGCATCATCAATTGCAGCTGCTTTAAACAGAAAGTTTGTTCGGATATCTCTTGGTGGTGTCAAGGATGAGGCTGATATCAGAGGTCATCGAAGGACATATGTGGGAAGCATGCCAGGACGTCTTATTGACGGATTAAAGGTTCGCCCTGGAGCACTGCTAAATAATTAGTTTATCAAAAGTCATCTTGCTAACTAATCACATCAACTTCCACCTAGTTATGGTCTTTTTTTTAAAAAAACATTCTAAATGCAATTACTTGCTAAGGAGAAATGACATCTGTATTTCAATTCAGTTGTTCCAGATATGTTTTTTATTTTAAACTGGATTCTGTTAATTGTTAAAAATTCCTCAGAATTTGTAATACAGATGTAATCTTACAATATTGTGTTGCATAATTGAATAATAGTGCAATCTAAAATTTGTGAATGTGAGGTTTTATAGTACTGTCCTATTACTTGGCTATTTCAATATATGATTACATTCATGATTAAATTTTCCAGCCAATTAATTTGGTCAAAACGCCATACGATGCCGCTTGCCTTCCTTGCAGAGTATAGCACCATTTTTTAAGATTATAATTAAAACCTAATTTATTTTGTTTGAACTTGCATTCTCATATGTGCGCATTGATGATATTGTAATCATAATTATAATGTTGATAGTGATTTTGATGATGGGGATAAAGGAGATAAGAATGAGGATGACGACGACGACGACAACAACAACAAAAGCCCAACTAGTACTGGTTATGGTGTTGCACACCTATGGGCATTATGTAGCTATGAACACTTCAAGCATTTTTCTGAATGAACCCTATTCTTACAAATTGGATCATAGAATCTTACAAGGGTCAAAGAATCTGATTGCTCATATACTTTTCCTGCCTCTGAGCCACATGTTCAACACAGAGATATATAACAGAAAGAGTTTCCAGGAATATTGTTATGAGACTTAATGTTAGCTCAAGGTCCTTATGGATCTATATTTCGGTGGACCAAAAATGTCTATGAGATATGCTTTTCCTATGGATTATCAATGCAGGTGTTTTGGCGTTATTGATGGTAGATGTTTTGTACATTTTATAGCTTGACTATTACTATATACAGAAACATATTGACATTTAATCTACCTCCATTACTTTAATAAATCAGAAACTTTGGCATATGCACGTGACCTGAGAGAAATGGAGATGTGGAGTGTGGAGCATTGTGAATGCACTCTTCTGGTATTTGGGTTATACTGTAGAATAAATGTATATAGATATACAAAAACATGAATAGACAAAATGTAACTTCAAATTATTTTAAGGATAATCAAATCTAAAAAATTCTTTCTGTGTTATAGACATATTCTTAACCCTTTAAAACATATGTTCTGTAAGGGAAATGTTGAACATAAAGACTCCTAAAACTAATTCTATCTTAAAAATTTAAAGGGAGCTAAAATACTCGGTCCTACCACAGAGATCCAGAGACTGACATCTCATACTTGACACATGATTGATTGGCATTCAAGGTTCCATCTAAAGCAAACTCCTTCATTTCCCAAGGTTGAGCAGTCATGGTTTAATTTTATTTTGCCGGGAAATTTCTTGTGCATAGACATAATAGTCATGGTATTCTTTTGTATTCTTTATTAGCTACACCTCCTTTGTTTTGAAACCATTTGCTGACTGCTTCTATTGACATGTACATTTTTCTTGTCTCTAATTGCAGAGGGTGGCTGTTAACAATCCAGTTATACTGCTTGATGAAATTGACAAGACAGGTTCTGATGTTCGTGGAGATCCAGCATCAGCATTATTGGAAGTTCTTGACCCAGAACAGAACAAAACGTTCAATGATCAGTATCCTTTCTGATATGGGAAATTCTTCATATGATGATCTTTATGCTTATATGACTAAAACATGCTTGTTAATTCTCATAGTTAATGATTCTATCTAAACACATTTATTTGTTATTCAGGATTGTATAGTTCTTATCGTGCACAGAAATTGCGGTCAGGACTTGTTTTGCACCAAACTATTCAGAACACCAAATGCACAAAATTGCCCTCTTGAGTACCAAGCAAGATATATAGGGTGCATTAAACATGGACATATGCTTGAACAATTTTTTGTTCTGCTGTTTTGTGTTTAGGCTCGTGTCCTAAACTGAATAGTTTTTTGCAAGTTTCATGTATGGATACTGCAACTCTGTATAGTTTGAGCTCAGTGGTTGTTGGAAGATATTATATCCACCATTTGTTTTCATCTTGTAGATGGATTTTCCATCAAATGTCACATTATGTTTTAGGAAATTGCTAATAGTTGTTATATAGGATTGGTGTTTATGCGAGGTAACAGTATTGTTTGAAGAAATTGAATTTTTTTTTATCAAGTCAAGAAAAATGATAAGAACCTCATCTTATTATGCAAGTTTTCCTTAAATTGTGATCACCAGCTATTTGAATGTTCCATTTGACCTGTCAAAGGTAATTTTTGTTGCAACTGCAAATAGGGTTCAGCCTGTTCCTCCGGCACTATTAGATAGAATGGAAGTCATTGAACTTCCTGGTTATACACCTGAAGAAAAGCTAAAAATAGCAATGAAGCATCTTATACCGCGAGTTCTAGATCAGCATGGATTGAGCTCTGAATCCCTTCAGATCCCTGAGGTATGATCCTGTTACTAAATAAACTTTCTTATTAGACAGCCTGCATATGCGGAAATCCTTTTGTCGTTAAGATATTACATTATGAATGTTTTTCAAATTTCTTTTGCTAGTTCTTTTCTAATATAATAAATTTTCTTATACCATGCTGTTGACAAGGTTTATAAGCAAAACTCCTGTCTAATCTCATTTTCATATTTTTCATAGAACTTAAATTAGTAATACTTAGTTAATTGAGAAGAGTTTTTCATAAAGGACAGAAGATTAAAAAAGCTTGTGTTTTTTCCCCTTTCCAAATGTCATACAAGTTCATTGCATGGGGATTGTAATAATCTTCCAGCCTATGTGTGCTCCGAGACCTACTTCTGCCTTCTGTTTGTGAACCCCTTCAAGCTTACCCAGTCTGCAAAGACTTTTCAAAGAAAGTTGCAAAGAAATTTTTCTATATGTTTTGGAATGTGGAAGACAGCTGAAGAAAAAAGGTTGGGAAGTTTAGTGGATAGTTTTAGCTGGCTGTAGTCTTTCTTCTATAATGAAATGGGTTTTACAATATACAGCTTGTTTCTTAACTTTGTAAATCAGACACTAGGGCATAGTAAGAAAAATTCATCTTGTGGCTAGGAAATTTAAATTATTTAAAAGGAAAGTCATTTTTTTTGGGGTTCAAGGGGCTGTATGCTTCAAATTGGTAAGACACTTTCTTCTGTAGAATAGACTGCTTGTTTCTTTATGTTGTCTGCTAGTTAGATCTTATATGCTGGGCTCACAATTAGATTTGTGAATCAATTGCTTCTGAACATCCATGATGGCTGAAAACAGGCATATCTTAGATCACCATTAACCATCAACAAATATCCTATATCCTGTTACTGGTGACAGGTTTTATGAATCATTTCTTGTCCACTAATTCCTTAATACAGAGATGTCATCTGTTTTATGAATCATTAGCATAACCAATGTTGGAATGCTTAAGCATTTTTTCTTATTCCTCATTGTTTTGATTTTCCTAAGATAGTTACTGCGCTTGATAGTTCTGCAATTATGTCATCTTTGTATGTGTATAGGTAAATAATTTCAATTTCTGTTGTGGCAATTTTACTATCCTCTATTTCATCTGTGTCAGTATCATGATTCATTTGTCCTAACAATCTCTTTGAGTAGGTGATTGTGAAAATTATAATTCAGAGATATACTAGGGAAGCTGGTGTGCGGAATCTTGAAAGAAAATTAGCTGCCCTAGCTCGTGCAGCAGCTGTCAAGGTTGCTGAGCAAGACTGCATGGTTCAACTTAGCAAAGATGTGCACCCAATGACAAGTTCACTACTGGATGAAAGACTTGCTGGTGGTGCTGAAGTTGAGATGGAAGTTATTCCTCTGGGTGTCAATGGCCAGGAGATATCAAATACTTTCTCAAGTACCTCTGTCCTGGTTGTAGATGAGGCTATGCTGGAAAAAGTTCTTGGGGTAGTTACATTTTTAAAGTTTGGGGCCACTTTTTGGAATTTTATGTTTCTTATCTGAAGTTTTCAATTTTGTTAAGTATTTATGTGCATTGTTGATCTGGGAATTTCAGCCTCCTAGGTTTGATGATAGAGAAGCTGCAGAACGTGTAGCAACTCCTGGTGTATCAGTTGGACTTGTCTGGACATCATTCGGTGGAGAGGTTCAATTTGTTGAAGCCACAGCAATGGCGGGGAAGGGAGATTTGCATCTCACTGGACAACTAGGAGATGTTATTAAAGAATCAGCACAAATAGCTCTTACATGGGTACTTTTTGTATCTTATTCCTTTAGCAGTACCTCTCAAAGATGTATGATGATGCCTTGTTCAATGTGGCAATTTGGCTGTTATGTATCCAGTCTGTTATGATTAGCTTAACGTCAAAAAGACCAAGGTCCCACGAATACATGACAAACAGATTAAGATGCTGCTTCTTAACATGTATGAACAAAAAGGAGGTCATGAAACAGCATCCTCATTGTGCTGATCATAATTTATAGTAGAAATACTTAACCAAACACACAAAATGATGATAGTTTTGTAAACTTTTTTTCTTGTTTCTAGCTGAGTGTCTTCAAGCAGATTCTTGCGCGTTCTACATAAAAATTTTAAAAGTTATTTAACTTGAGATCTACATTATTAACTGCATGATTGACGGTTAATTAATGTACCTTTTCTCCCACTAAAACTAATAAGCAGATGTGTGATCATAAAATGAATAAATAAAAATAATTTCCTGAGAAAAGCATTCCTATTTTGCTGACTTATGTTATATTAGAATGTCAGCACATGATCTAGCAATACATTACATGTTTGGTTTTCTCATTTGGATTATACACATGAAAAGAAATGATCAGATTTGTAAACATCCTTTCTTGTTTCCCTTGCTGAGTGTCTTCTTGAACTTACAAAATTCTACTTCTCTCACAAAATTATACATATTTAAAAATCATTTTTTTGTTCATTCTACTCATGTACTGTATGATTGATGCCTCTAATATAAGGTCGCTCCCTTTCTTCCACCGAAATGAATCGCCAGATATGATACATGTGGGGTATAGGTTGAAGAATGAGACATAAGAGAGTCCTAGCTTGGTTTCAATAGATTTTATCATAATTATAATCATCCATCACTTAATTTTCCATGTTGACCACATCAAGTGCTGGTGGAATGGCTTGTTTCAGGTGGAACTCTGACAAAGAATTTGAGTACATGTATAACAGGGGTAATATATTTGGTACAGACCTACCAAAAATGTGTATCTGCAGCTTGTTTTTGGTGCAAGGGTTATCACTGAAAATCAAGTAAATAACAGTTGTGATCTTGTCTATCATTTGTTGAGGGGAGAAGGTTCTGCTAAAACATCTCTATTCAAACTGTCTAGGAGGGCATAGTGTAAAGGGATGAAAGCAAATTGGTTGCGCCATATGTGATTAGTGAACCTTCAAGAACTTTTGGTCTTATCTTAGAATAGAGAAGCTAGGTTAAGTAAATTGTTATTCTTTAATTATCTAGTGGGGCAGCATGTGAATAGAAAGAGACTACATGACCGGGGCAGCATGTGAATAGAAAGAGACTACATGACCACACCATATATCACTGGCAAGCCTTTCAAAAGTTTTATTTTAATACTCGAAAGTCAATGAAATCTAATTTTGATTAATGTATTTATCCATTCTGCCTAGGCAGTTAATAAATACCAAATCTATTTTCAGCCAGCGCCACAGCTGGGGGATATATGTTGTAGATTTGTTTTCCTTGCCCCCCTTTCCCCCTCTTCTCCTTTTTTTTTTGTTTGGTAATAAGGCCAATCAAACATGAAAGCTTTTGCATGCTGAGAAAAAAAAATAAAGAGTTTTGATATCATCCAGCTGCATTGTTACCAATAATCTTGTACATATCTGTTGATCAGCATATTGGGATAATATTTTGACACGTGTGACAGTTTGGACATTTACTTGCAAAGGATGGAAGGGGACTAACTTAACCTTTTCCTTTCAAATCAAGACTTCACTTCTATTAATTTCTTGTGTCGTGCATCAATTTCTTTTGAAAATAAATTCTTTGATTCTTTAAGAGTGGTAATTGATATGCGAAAATTTCATCTTAAGCTCTATAGCTCATTCTTGATTTCCTCAGGTAAGAGCAAGAGCAGCAGATCTGAAGCTGTCAGCTGCTGGGGAAATCAGTTTGCTGGAAAATCGAGATATTCATATACATTTTCCTGCTGGCGCGGTTCCGAAGGATGGACCATCAGCAGGAGTTACTTTGGTAACATCACTAGTATCATTGTTCGGTCAAAGAAAAGTCAGAGCAGATACTGCAATGACTGGAGAGATGACTCTGAGGGGCCTTGTGTTACCTGTTGGTGGTATCAAAGACAAGGTAACTGCTAGCCCTTTTATCTGTCTGCCTTTTTATTTTTCTATTAACTTATATAATTGTACTGGTATAAAGAGTCTTCAAACATTTGTTTCTGATGTACTATTTGTTGGATTTGATGGCATTTTGTATAGAAATGAGTCTTCTAATTGTTATTTATTTGAATCTTAAGGTCTTGGCAGCACATCGGTATGGAATCAAGAGAGTAATTTTGCCGGAACGCAATTTGAAAGACTTAGCTGAGGTACCATCAGCCATTCTTGCTGGCATGGAGGTAGTTATCGAACCTTGAAAGTTATCTTTGGCTGGAAGTTACTTTCTCATTTAAATATGTTACTTCATATCACATATTATCCACAAAGAGGCAGAAATATCTTGAAGTGGTATATCAGCATGATGTTTATTAAGGTTGTTGATGAGCTCATCAAAAGACTTATTTAAGAAAAGGGTCAGGAGAAGAGGTAGAAATTCATAATAGAACTTTGGTGACTTAGAAGGAGATGTGCTGGAAAAAAGATGGATGGAGGTGCAATCGCACAGGATTCTTTTTCTCATGGCAGAAGTTAGAAGCTTATTATTTGAAAATGTTTGGAGGCTACTAGAGGTGGTTTCCATAGCGATAATTTTTCTCATCTTGGTTATTGTATATTATCATAAGTGCTTGAATATTAGATTATATTCTCTTAGTTTCCTGTTTTTATCAGTGAATTCTGATTAAGGTGGCATATTATGGAGGAATCCCATGAACTATTAAACTATGTGCTTATCATACTTGAGTCTTATGCGAAATGAGAAGTGTAGGACCTACCGTAAGCCGTGTTGGTGGAAAGAAGTCGTAATGGAATATCCTGCATTGGGCTTTTGTTGATTAAGGTGTTGGACACAGTTTTCATTATGAAAGTACATGTTAATGCATGAAGATAGATGTATTATCAGGTGGATTGCAAAGTAACAAGTGATTGAACAGAGTCGTTAAAAGAATTTTCACATATAACCCCCTACCTATCATTGATATACATACGAATCTTGACTTTCTGATAATTAAGTAGACACCCTTAACAAATTAGTCCGGGGTATTTTCACATCATTAAGTAGACACCCTCAATTTTATAGAATATTTATTCACATCATTGAATCCCATGCACATACCTGTATCCACGTCCCTATGTGATTAGCTAATTTATTTTCGAAGAATATGCACGTCCATATAATGTGGTCAGATTTGCAATGTCTTTAAGTACATTTTCAGAATATAGTTTTCACAAGAATCTTAGAGGGGAAAAGTGATGTTCATTTCCAATTTGTAGGAGACATGTAATGGATTGGATTTCCTTTAGAGTTTAAAGTTTAAACTATGATCTACTTCGGATTTTTCTCATAAGAAAGTCGTGTGGTGCCTCCCCTTGCAAATTGTTTTAAACATTAAATCTCTAGAACATAAACAAAGTATTATGATATCTTAACTATTTTTAGACCTTGTATAATACAAGTTGTATTTGCTTCCTAGTTCCTACAGTATCATAGGTTCCTTTCTATGGCCATACAGTCAGCTAAAAGTTTTTTAAGTTTCTTCTTTACTGTCATTAGTCTTCTTTGGTCACACCTACAGTGATACAGAGATTGAGAGTTGAAGTGGGCAAGGCTCAAGAGTGTTCAGCCTAGGTACTAACCATTTTCTGCCTATCAATTTCAATTATGGACAATTATTATTGCATATCGACAATGAAGAAGATAAAGAGGCACACTTTTTTCTTTTCTTAAATTTCAGCGATACCTGTTCACATGCACCCACAAACCAGGGTATTGGACTGCCGCCCACCCCAATTGCACATCAGTCGTGGCCCTCTTTTTAGTCTTTGCTCTCCTTGCACTGGACTGCCGCCGCCACCTGGCACTTGGACGTCGACCACCCTAACCTCTTTGTCCTTGTTTGCCTAATCCTGCTCACTCTGCATGCTTCTGCATCCTTCTCGGCTGGTCATGGTTTGGGTTGGGGAATAGTGATGCAGAGTTGGTGGTGGTAGGGGTGGGGGTTAACTCTCTCAAAAGAAGCCCAGCCTGATGCAAATAGAATACCTTGGAAGGGACAATCCACCATTTTAATATTTAGAATGTGGCATTATGTTAGATTTTGTTTCAATAGATTTTGTGTCTTTTAATGGCTAGACTGGTTCGCAGATTTTACTTTTTGCTAGCTTTGGTTATTATCATTTATGTTCAATTAAATAGTGAGGGATAAATGGGGGCCATAATGATGGAATAGTGAAGCTAAGCAGTCATCTCCATTATCGTACTCCAACTCTACTGATCCACCCAAATTTGATCCCCGCTCATTCTTTTTGCCTGCAGCTCTTCATAAGGTGTTTAAATCTTCAACTTGTCCTCCCATCCTCTTCTACTCTCTCCGACATTTGCAACCTATTTGCTCTTGTATAGTAAGGCTAACCATACTCCATCATATTGTTGCTTTTGCTGCTGTCTATAGCATAACTCCTATGGGAAATAGTTGCGTCTTCATCAAGATTGTGGTTCTCCAAAATAATCCTTGAAAAATTCTGTCACTGATAGGGGAAATTTGATTTGCACATTACGTGCCACATATATCTATGCTGAATTTGTGAGGCACACTATCTCTGCATTTTTGAACTTGTATTGACATGACATGTGAAATCATGATCACAAACGTGGGATTGAAAATTAATATGCCAAGGGCAAAAATTTGCAGTTTTGCCAAACTTTTAAAGAGGAATTTTGGGAAATGTTGAAATTAGAAAATTAAAGAGCGGAGGAAAAGTAAATTCCAATTAAGTTTACGATACTTCTAGAATAGTTCATCAAACACATACAACAAAAAAAAAAAAACTATTCCATTGAAATTAACGAGGTTTCATAAAATTTTCCATTTAGTCTGGATAAATTATCAGGAACAAGCTAATCAAAATAAAGTCGAGTAATTATATAATTTTTGTTATGTGGGATGATTTTATTACAAAGAGTGGAAGTAAATAGTCATGTATCTAGAATACTGCCAGCATGTATAAGTACATTGAATATCTCCCTTCAACCCTAAGAATAATTGTATGAAAATTTCAATGGTTTTAGGAGGGAGTGGTTATCTTGTAGAGTGCGGTGAACTGGCTTTTATGGGGACAGCCATTTGGGAGCTTAGTGGATGTGAGACGTAGGGAAACTTTAAATGATACAAATTCACTTTTGATTTGGACCAATTTTGGCAGGGAACATTTACTATTTTTTATGCTATCAGAAGTTCTCCTGTTCCATGCTGATGCTATAGTTCGATTACCTCTCTTCTATCTTGATGTTGGATATTTTGAAGGTCAGAGGTGAGGGCAACCTGAGAGGAGCTGAAGTATGGTTGCTTCTTTCTTTGGCAAGTGACTCTGGGGGTTGTTAGAAAAAGTCCTTTCTTCATCTTCATCTTATTTTAGTAGAGACATAATTGATTACTTGCGGTTGGTTGGTGGAGTTGTTGTGACCTAGTTATGGACTCAATAATAGACTGGTCCTGCAAAACTTATTTGCATCATGCTGGTGCAAGGAGGTGTGCTGAAATCTGGATCACATTCTCTGGACGCTTTGCAATCTGCAGGAGCCCTTGTTGGAACTTGGATCACATACCTCTAATAACATTCCATTTTCTAATATTTCCCTTGTTTCCCCTCTATTGCCACAATTTTTTATGACCTAATTCATAAACTGCCTCAGATGTTTGTGTGGCTGAGAAGTATGCCCTGTGCAATCAACAAAAATAATTTGTTTGATATAACTGGCTATGTAGGAATCATATGTTAGATGTAATTTGTGCTCATTTGATGCCCTACCATGCATATCCTTATACATCAAAATCATCATGTCTATGGGCTTGTTTGGTACTCGAGCTCCTATCCTTTTAGTGCCACGAAGTAAAGCTAATTATAGGTGCATATTGCACATATTGGATCTAGGGTCATTTCTATGAAAAATGAATGATAGGGTTAACATGAAAATGCTGTCATTGGGCACGAATCTGCCCTTGAGATGGCTAATGCTCCGTCGAACCTTGATCATCATATTGCCTAGGCCACCATTACAAGGCTGTTTAATATGCAGTTTTTTCTCATTCTTTCTTGCAGTTACAAACATTGAATTGATTGATTAAATCATGCTTATGTTCCAGAATAGCTGGTTTGCATAGAACTCTTTTTAGCTGGAAGGAGAGGGCTCATTGCTGGCATCATTTGTTCTGAATTTTCTTTCAACAGATTTTGCTTGTGAAGCGCATCGACGATGTACTGGAACAAGCTTTAGAAGGTGGATGCCCTTGGAGACAACACTCAAAGTTATAGCATTCTCCACCTCTTCAAAAGAGTGCATGATATCGGACTTGTTGGCTCAAACCTGCATTTAGGCTTGCGGAGCCGCATCATGGTGAATGGTGATTGAACATTATTAAATTTCCTCCTCTGCCATCAAGCAAGGTTCCGAGGAAACTGTTGTCGATGATCTATAGCCAAGCTCATCAGTTTAAATGAAGGCTAGTCGATGCGACTACAGAAGTGTATGTCTCAAAAGGGGAGCATGAAAGCAGTGGCTTTTCCAGTTTTTCTATTTAATCAAACTGGTAATGCAAGCTTGTGTACCTTATAAAATTTAATTACTGAATGTACACTAATCTATCACAAATTTTACGAGGTAATTTGGAATATATCGGTCTATATTTTATTTTTGGCAAGCGAATTAAAATTAACTCTATAAGTAGGGGGCAGCAGTGGGTCATATTTTGGGAAGGTTCAAATCCCTCAAGGTCTTAGCCCGTACTCTTGTTTGCGCCTTTTACAAACTTTAAAAAGAGTGCGTGCGCAAACACGCCCACGCATGAACGAACGGGAGAGAGAGAGAGAGAGAGAGAGAGAGAGAGATAATGTGGAGAAGAGAATCGATTGATCTTTATCGTAACTTCAATTTTTTAGTTTTTTTGTTCTTTTTCTTAATCATTAATCAGAGGGACTTACTAATTACTTGAATTGAGCTTCGAATACCTAGGGGCTTTCCAAATTGTTACCGCTATTGGGATTTTAACATAATGATCATCTAATTCTGATCCAATCCCATATCAGACCCTTCTCCAATAATAGATAGGGTAGCTTCCATTTTGTATATTGCCTCCAATTCCACAAACTGCCCACCAAAAAACCATGAAACGAGGAAGAAATAAAGGTATCAGCAATGTCAAAATAAATCTTCTAACTGATATTTGAATTTATTATGTTTCGCTTCCACCATTTTTTCACCTTTGCGAGTTGCCAACGATCTTGGCGACCATCCTGATATTGAGGGGCAAGAGGCTTTTTATTTCAACATGGAGACTTTCTTTTAGGAAAAATATAAAAACCCATCCCGAGAGTGCAGCATTTAGAACATTATGAACATCCACCCAATCTCTGCTTCAGCCTTTTCCAAGTTCTTGGAAACTGAGCTAAGCTTTTGGGTAAAGTCCATATACCCATTCCAATGAGGCGGCGAACTGGGTGGTTGCATATGTGGCAAGTCATTCAGAAGACACCCTATGGGCTGAAAAGAGGGAGTTACATAAAGCACTTCGGAACCTGTTGTTTACTGATTTCATTGGATGTATTCATACTCACAATGTATGAAATACTAGTTTCCAAAAAAGAAAAAAAAAAAGAAAAAGAAAACCCTTCTGAACCGAGCATGGATCAATGCGGTCCACAGGAACAGCCTCAATGGCCACAATAGCTCTGCATGAGTACTGTTTGCAACCTACTGCTGACAAAAGTACTCGGTCACTTCTCTCCCTTCGTGCACAGTGGCAATGCAGGCTTGAGCGCTGGGATGGTTGCAGCATGCCCAGGCAAAACACCCATTTTTTGCCGAGTTGTTGTTGGTATTATGACCACATCAACCTGAAATCCATTATAAAAAAAGGAACAGTTAATTATGATTGGATAATACATGCCCGCTACTGTGTCAGTCTCGTTAATCACCAGCCATTCCTGTCGCCATATCATGTGGGAAGCTAATCACGAAACAGATCTCCTCGTCAATCATGCAAGTATAGAGCGTTCAGAAGTGGTTCGGACTTGAGAGCTTTTCCTCTCATCTTGCTACCTTAATAATGGCGGATGCAGGTGGTGTTTCCTTCATAAGATTGTACTGAATTTTCACTCTCTGTTACCGGAAATAAAAAAAAAAAACACCAGCCATTTGGTTAACAGATGGACAACTTCCCATGTTGAACTAG
Organism: Phoenix dactylifera; assembly: GCF_009389715.1. NCBI lineage: Eukaryota > Viridiplantae > Streptophyta > Magnoliopsida > Arecales > Arecaceae > Phoenix > Phoenix dactylifera. The sequence continues at coordinate 4,595,654 of NC_052409.1, read as the reverse complement.
ATCTCTCCAGATTAACGGCAAAGTAAAACGGCTCTGAACTCAAACATAAAACATCGGGAAAAACATTATCCTTTCCTATGTTGGAGGATTTCTTGCCACTTTCATAATGATCTCACGAGCCATGGAGTTCATGAGATGATACGGCATAGAGACCTTTTTTTTTTTTAATTTTCTGGGAAGGAATAGGGTCTTGAGTCCCTACACGACCTACATGATGCTTCTTGTGGAACGAGTTGAATGGAATTGAATGGAACTTATTTTAGTCGTTAAGTTCCTGCACGTTTCGCCCCCAACCAAAAATAAATCCTAGGTATTTATCTAGGTTTGCAGATTTGTTGCCCCCTCCGTGCTCCATCCAGCAACATCGACCCTTGCTCTTCCTCGATGAACCAGCGGCATGGATGCCGTGCTCAAGGAGACCGGCGGATCAGGTGACCTAAACCTAAACCAGCCCACCACCTATACATGCACATATGTGCATTGATTTAATTTTTATCGATTTTTCATTCATGTTGTTGGTTAAGTATTGCTTTTTTGAATGAAATATTGGTTTATTGCGATTTTTACCTGCAACATATTATATTCCAGATTTATAGATATTTCTAATTTTACTGTAGATGCCTCTGAATATATTATATATTGTTTTTAATCCATTACAGCTTCCATTATTGATTTATTTCTCAAACAAAATCAATTATTTATTTACTGATTTCTTTTTTTAAAAAAAAAAAATAGACTAACCCGAGAACCAAGCAAGACCAACCCAATCTTGATTGGATCAGGATGGGTCGGTTCCAACATTAATTGGTTCAATTCTCATGAGTTTATTTTGGGCGGAATGATTAAGGTTAACTAAATGAGTTTAGAAGGAAAGATGGTCTTTCCAGCTGCTCCATGCCCGACAATCGAGCCTCTCTAATGACCATTCCATTTCATCCAAATCCTTTGACAGGCTTTAAAATCTACAATTTTAATTCATCTGTACATTGCATCCTGGATCACTGATGAGCGCAAATATGTTAAAGAAATCACTCATTCATCCACATAATGAATCATGGTTCAGGCAAGATGGACTCAGAATCTCACAAGTCTGTTGCAGTGGGGCAAACTGGTTACTGGAGTGGTTAGACTAGGAAACACCCAGGGTCAAGAAGGGCCAAAAACAAAAGGGAATTACTTTGAACATACCACCATTACATGGTTTCATTGACCTAAAGTAGAAACTAGGAAGATTCCTGGAGTTTAATATCAAGTTATAGTAGTATGCAGGCTGGCCTAGAATACCCCTAGAAAGCCAAGAGTACAAACTACAAAGAAGTGGCTGCAGAGGGTATAGAGTCTTGAAGAGAGCTGCATGACTTGTATTCATCCTCTTAGATTTGGTCATTCAAAGGAAACAACAGGGATGAAGAACTTGGACCACGCCAAGCAAGGCATGCCATGCCAGAGATCTGCGAGGATGTCAGAAGGGGGGTTTTCTCACATGGACCATACCTCGAGAGCTAGAGCTCCTCAAACCCAGTTAAGCATCTGAGACGCGCACACAGAGAAAGAGAGAATATGAACATGGCTTCCTCTGAATAAATAAAAGAATAGAAAATTTAAATGCAAGCTATGGAAGAGGAATTTCCTGTTCATAATCTAGCAATCTTTTAATTGGTACAAAAGAATGAAGAACATTCACCACTAGCTATTCTGGTGCAGGAAGAAGTAAACTGGGAGAGATCTATGATACTAATCATAACTGAGTCTGCAGAGTGGTCATCTATTGCTTGAATCATGAAGAAAAATGCTAGCAGTGATTAGAACCGATTGGAAACATGAAAAGCTTCTCTGTAAACTAGAACAAAACCAGATATGGCCAGATACACACTTCAATTCACCGAATGAAGAAAATTCGATGCCACCAGGCTTTGCAAATGAATTTTCAACTGTTATTCTGACTCATATTTAACTCGACATTATCATGCACTATGATACCTCAATTGGCTGATCTTATCCAGCTAGTTCTCTACAAAATTTGAGAATGCCAACCAACCAAAAACAACATTCCAGTTTGCAGGCAGCTCAGATTTGTACTGAAGGGTTAACTTACAACAGCAGAAAAACTAAGCTACTATAGGTGGTGGTTATGAGAAAGTATCTGGAAAAGCTAGCAGGGCTAGGGTATTAACAGAAAAGAAACAAAATGAGGAATTACTGAAGCCAATTGCAAACAGCCTTGCAATACATATAAAAAGATCTCATCTTTAAATGTAAATATCAATATGATGCCTTCAATGAGTACAGTGAGTGCATGGTTTATTATACAAATATAACAGCAATCTTTCCTCTCCGATCTATAAAGTAATGCATGTGATGGTAAAAATTTTACAATGCTCATTACGCATAACAAAGTGGCAAAGAAGCAGTAGATGATCTCAAATAGACTTTCTATATTGTTACAAATTTTCAGACAAGCCTTGAAAGATCAACACAAGCATCAGAACCGTAAAACGCGAAGCCTCAAAGCACAACAATGCAGAAGTTAAAACAAGATAATGAGATACCTGTGGTGGAGCTTCTCTGCTACTTATGGTTTCCCTTCTTCTTCAGTAGGCTCCCAAATTTGTGGAGCAAAGCCTTCTTTTTCTTTTGCCGCTGCTGCTTGGTAGGCGAAGTAGCCCCATTATCCATGTTTTCAGATAATCCATTTATCTGATCAAAGCTACCACTATCTATCTTTGAGTCTAGATCATCATCTATTGATTCTGCCTCAGGCTCCCTCTCTGATGCAAGAATCTTGTCCACGACCTTGCAACTTTCCCACATTTTCACTTCCAGAGGTTCCTCCTCATCATTTTGATCTACATTGTCATTAGCTTCTCTGGGTTTTGGTTCTTCTGTCCAACAACCTTCGAGCTTTCCTGAGGGTGTTTCTGACTTCATTTTTTCTGCTTCACTCTCATTGGCATTTACGTCGGGAGACTCAGAAGTGTTTGGCAGCAGGTCAAAATCTTTCTCCCTGTTTGATAGCTCGCCATTTTCCTCAGTTTTCTTGGCAGTGGCCTCTGCGAGCAATGCAGACAGCTCTTTGACTTTCTCTAGGGCTGCTGCTTCCCGGATCCGAAGGTCATCATTCTCCTGAGTGATGCTCTGCAGCTCATTCTCCTTGTCCAATAAACTTTCCTTCATCTGCAAACTCTCAGCCTTTGCTTCTTCTGCTGCTTCATTAGCAGCAGTTCCCTTGGAATCAGCTTCTCTTAGATTAGTTGTCATCTGGACTGCATCATCCTTTGCAGCTTTTGCTTCACGCTCTGCTCCTGTGAGTGCATCCACCACCTTTGCCATTTCAACCTTGAGAGAAGCAAGTTCTTCATCTGACTCTTTAATAGCAGTCATAAAATTAAGCTCTTTTTCTTCCCACTCACCGCTGAAGCTTTGAGCTTCTGTTTCAAGTCTTTCCACAGTTTTCTTGAGGCAAACGATCTCATATCTCGCTTCATCAAGCATGACCTCATACCTCTCTTCAGTGTTCTTGAGAGCTGATTTCAGTCGCTCTATCTGAGCATGGGCATCTTCAATTTCAGCTTGCTTTGTTAAAAGTCTTTCTTGTGTTTCCCTAGCTTCGGTAGACACCTCATGCAAAGCTGAAGCTAAACCTTCCATTGCTTTCTTGACCTTTTCCCCTTCATCTCTAGCAATATTAACCTCATCAATCAGTTTGTTCCTTTCCTCCGTCAGGCCTTCAATGTTTGATGCCGCATCCTTCTCGTTGTTCAGTGCCTGCAACTTTTCCTCCTCCACCATCTGAAGTTTGGATTTTAATACTTCAACTGTCTTCCCCATGTCCAATGCCTCCTGCTGGGCTAAATAAAGACGCCTATGTGATTCATCAAGATCAGTTTTGTGCCTAGCGACCTCAATATCCAAGGATTCCATCTTTCCTTTAAGAGTACCGATCTCAGATTTGGCATGTTCCAACAAAGCATTGCTTTCCTCCAGCTGTTTCATTGCAGGTGCCAAGGAATCCGAAAAGGCTTTTTCAGACTGCTTTGATTCCTCTAACTGAACCTCTAACAACTCTGCCGCCTTCTTCCACTCATCAGCGAGCTTAGTTAAATCTGATTCAGCTTTCTTGGCACCAGTCAGTTCAATCTGAAGCCCTTCAGCCAATGATTCCATCTCAATCAACTTCTCCTCAGCTGCCTTTGTTCTCTCAAGTTCTTGCTTCAAAGCGTCAACTTCAGAATCCAACTTCTTAACCATTTCTGCTGCTTCATTATTCACACTCTCCAGCTTTGAATCCAGCAAGGATTTTAAACGGTCAAGTTCCCCAGACAAAAACTCCAACTTTTCTGCATTGATCTCGGCGATTTTCATGGCACCATCAGCATGGCTGAGGGCAGAGTTCTTTGCTTCAGTGGCCATTTCTAGATCATGTTTCACTCTCTGAAGTTCCTGAGTTATGGAAAGCAATTTTGAGACATCCATGGCATGTTGGTTCCGGATGTTCTCAAGCTCTTTCTTCCATTCTTCCTCCTTTTCCTGGGCAGCATCAATGCCCACCTGTTCCAATTCATCTGCCCGGAACTTCTCGATCTCCAAGTTCTCCTCGGCTCTCTTCTGAGCAACAATAGCTTCCTTGAGCTTCTCATTTGCATCGTCAGCCAATCTCTTTGCATCCTCTAATTCCTCAAGAACCCGGATCTTCTCTTGCTCTACTGAATCAAACTGCTGCTTTGCCTTCTTCAGGTCTTCCTGAGCAACAGCCAATTGTGCCTGAAGCTCCGATCCCTTCAATGTCCGCGGTTGTTTCTACGATAGAAAACCAAATTGCAAACAATTAGAAAAGGCATATAGTGAAGATAGGCAATTAAAAGGTCTTGATGCAAATGTAAAAGATTTTGATTTTCTTACATCAGTACTACTGGTCTTAGTGGCAGGCTTTGACTCAACTGATTTCGGCGACCGATCAACTGATTTCGGTGACCGATCAACTGATAAGCGTCGCTTCTGCACAGGGGATGGCAACGCAGAGTCCGACCTGGTGGATCCGGCCCTGCTTACTTTGCTAACCCGAGGGGTAGCTGGTGTGGTTTTGTTAATTGGAGTGTCAGATAAGCCAGATCTGTTCAAAATCCAAAACTTGGAGACTTTAGAGATCCAGATTTCTAATACATGACATAATGTAACAATAATGCAAGAGATCCCAAACAGAGATTCCACTACATAGCAAGTAAAAGCAAATCGAAACATCAAATCCAGACCAAAACCCATGAGAGAGAAGAAGAAAGCTAGGGTCGCAGACATGAAACAATTCGAGATCCACTGAATCCAAGAGCTCAAATTGAGAATCAATCTAAGCCCCAGCAAACCCAAGATCCCAATTTGGAATTTTTACTACCAGATCAAGCTCAATGAACCAGGGGAGATCCAAATGAGCAAGAATCCATGTGCCATTGATGCATAACCCGAAACTTGAACGATGAAAGAAGATTCTTGACAGCCAAATCAACAAGGAAACGTCCCAAATCCCCCAAACAGATCAATCCATAAAAACAAAAGAAGAAAAAAAAAACCGAACTTTCAAGAAATCCAAGATGAAACAAAATCCAGAAGCTAAAAGAACATAAAGACCTCGAAAAAACCACAAAAATAGCAGCTTGAACAAGAACCGAAGACGGGAAAAAAGATTATTTGTGTAGATCTGGTACTCACTTAGATTTGGATGGAAGCATTGTCACCAGAGAAAGAGAAGAGAAGAGCAGAGCCCACAAGGTGGGAGCTCTAGAGTTTGGAGGATGGAAATGCTGGGGTTTATCACACAACAGAAGAGAGAGAGAGAGAGAGAGAGAGAGAGAGAGAGAGGAGCTAATTATTATTGCAGTTGGTGTCTACGCGAAAGGGGGTAAAATCGGACCCTCATTTGGTCCCAAGAACTCACCCATGGATGAATGGAGTTAAAACATCAAATCCATATAGCTGGTGGATTTTTTTACTTCAAATTTTTTATGAAGAAAATGGCTGGCGGTCGCGGACGGTGTCTAATTTTTAATTGAAAATTACAACATGGCAAAACATGATGTTGGCGGCGCGAATCTTGTGGGGTGGCTTGTCCATGATACAACAAAGATTTTGATACCACAAAGTTGGATTACTAAAATTACTGGCTTTGAGTATGCGAAGAGAGACTCAATTAGCCAATGGCTTTCAAATTTATTGTTTACTGGTGCTAAACTCTATCATCTTCTTCTACAGTATTACTGTATATGTATTACTTTTTATTAAAATTATATATATATAATTATTAGTATAGCTGATTGGGTGGTATTTTATATGCCAAATTTGTTGAGACTACATTACAGTATTCTTCGATAATTCTTTCTATTCAATTATTAGATATTTTATTTTTTAATTTTTACGGATGAATTCAGACTCTAATAGGTTAATTTATCGATTATACTAAAAAGAATAATTAATCTATTATCTCATTTTTGTAATAGTAAAATAATTTAATATTAATAGAATTTTTGTTTTCTTTTGTGGATAACGATGGCCATTTACGAAGTAACTTGACGCACGTGACATGAATTCATTCTAGTGCACCTGGCTGCACGTGCAACAGTCCAAATGATTGGAAACTTCTTTTGGCCCTCTTGGACGTTTTAGACACCACGAGGCTTTGAGATAAAATCTATTGGTAGCCGTCGCAAATCTATCAATCATACATCCCCTAGGTTACACTTAATAACATATGTAGCCAGGCAAAATTTTATTGATCAGAATCTAAGTCTTGTACAACCCAAGGGGAAAGTGAAGACACACCTACAACACCCAGACAGAACATGATGAGTTCACCATTACACTGTGTAAACAGGCATATAAAACTGGATCATGTTGGGCTGGTAATTTTTTTTATCTCAAATTCAATTAGATAAGATGTGAATATAAAAGGCTTTGAAATGAAAATCCAACCCATCGATACAATCTACCATGTTTGAACTACTCGTAAATCAAAATTCTAATAGCTCGCTAATTGGTCTTTATGTGCTTTCTCTAGTTTAGATTTTAGACATTACTTTTTCTTTTTGCTTCTGCTCTGGTTCGTATTATAGATAGATTTACAGAAAGAAAAAAAAAAGCTTCATTGCTACTATCAAGGGGTTGTATCAGATGAATTCATTGTATATTTTATTTTAAAGTAACTTCATTTATATTACAATCTACTGTGTCTAAACTACCCATATATAAAGAATTATCTGTGTTTCAGTATGGAAAATTTAAATAATTTATATTACAATCTACTTGAATCTCCAAGCACATAGCAAGAGTACAGACACGAAGACAAAGCCAACTGATAATTACGCCCTTCGAAGTAGTTTCTAAGAGGGAATTGGCTGGTAATCATGCTTTTGGAACAGCTACACCATCTCTTTTACAAGTATGTAGAACCCGCCTTTCATGTCGATTGGTTTGAGGCTGCAGGAGGGGGATAAAAAAAACAATGAAAACCTAAAAATTGAGAGGATGATGTGTTTTTAAAAACAGGGAAATCTCTCAATTAGTTGAAATGTTTCCATCACTCTAGGTTTCTCAAATTAGTGCCCGATATCGAGTTGTGCTAAACTCAGATTAGATGGTAAAGAAAGAGATTAAATAGTTGGGACAAGAGCTGATACTTATGGTTATATCCATCAAATGGTTTGCTTTTATACTTGTTAATAAAGTTAGGTACCTGATTAGTGAGCTTGCTTAGGACACAAGATGATACTTTATGTGACCTTCGAAATTAAGACACAATTCATAGAAACCAGCCTTTCTGACTTCTTAGTTCCTTTGATGACCATAAGAAGTGTGAAGGTCAAGTCTCCTGACTGCCGGCATCTCAAGGCCTGAACAATTCAGGTAGCACTCCTACTGGTGCAAGGTCATGCTGCAAGCTTTCCATAAAAAATGTTACTTTAAGCTAAACTATGTATCCATAGCAAGTAAATAAAATCAGAGATTACCTACGAATGCGACATTAATCCCAAGTCTCCCCTGCAACCATCGGTATACTTCATGTCACATTTGTTTAACTCAGATTAACTATGGATTCAATATGAATATCATATTCGATAATATTGAAAAAAAAAATGTAATCAAGAAATAATGATGCCACAAATTTTTTTTTCTTTTTGTGTAATTAAATAGGATATCATTTATCAAGCAATAATAATCTACTCAAGCAATTAACAGGCAAAATAATCAAAGCACATTTTTTAACATGAAAAACCCTTTTATGTGAAGAAAAAAAAATACGAGACTTAGTCCAGCAAATACGAGACTTTTATTAGATTTTCTCTAGTTCAATAGAAGGCTACACAATAAGAACATTCATCACCAATAAGATTTATTTTAATAATAAATAACAAAATAGAAAATAGATCTCATCAAATATTTATACTTAAAATAATCAATAGAGAATGATTTTCAACGATCCAAACCGTCGCTCAATGCCATAAATAACATACCAAAATTTCAGCCAAATTTGAATATAATTAACCATCTGAAGTTCTGAACATCCGACAAAGCAGCAATTTTTTTCTCTCTCTCTTTTCGGTTTTCTAAGAACCCCACGCTCTACTGTCTCTATAAAATTCAAATGAGGTATGAGGAGGGACCACAACGGACAATAAGATCAAATTCTGAGCTTTTTATGAGTTGATCGAAGGCTCTTTTCGAATTTTGGAATATCTTATTGATGCGGTAAGGTTTTACCAGCAAGTTAATGATCAAAGCTTCTGTTCAGACGTCATGATAGCTAAAAAAAGCATGGGTGCTAAAATAGATGGGAAGCCGGGACGACAGCTAACCTAAAAAAGCAGGGGGTAAGATAAACCACCTCTACAAACTAATAAATTATTTTCCAAAGTTAAGACTACCTTTTGAGACATCCCTGTCCCACCTTAATTTTGAACCTGAAACCTCCACTGCAAAAATTTCATCCCACCTTAATTATTTTCAGCACCCTAACAGACCCTGCTTTTAGTATAATAATCACACTTTGCCGTTCTTTTAATCCCTTTGATGGTACCAAGGAAATAGAAACTAGAAAACAAAGGATACAGGGGATGGAGGATGTCATAGATTAACAAATATTCTATACTTGACATGAAAAACCATCGGCATTTATACATACATACATACATACATATATACATATATATAGATAGATAGATAGAGAGAGAGAGAGAGAGAGAGAGAGAGAGAGAGAGAGAGAGATGAGTTATGATCCAGGGACGTCTATGTGACCCTTAACACGTCGTGCCATTAACATAAACCCCCTTAAAACCATGGAGAGCTTGCTGGCTCTCCTATAGCAATAAACAAGTGACATGTGTCCAACTAGGTGTTATTGGGCTCCATGACAGAGCCAAGTGATGGATGCCTGTCATCAAAACGCTTGACGTTAATGTTTTGGTGCATGGATCACCTAATTCGTATGCTCGGCTTGCCTTCTTATCCACATAGATTTGTGATCCAAGGTTTAATCCCTAAATAACAACAGAGTTTGTAACAAGTTAGAGAAGTTACGGTGGAGTTTTAAGATCTTCTGTCAGCATTGCGGGCAGAATGTTCCACCAACACAGCATGAAAACGGTGAAGCAGAGGATAGAAAGAACGATTCACACTCCTTCGTCCGAATTTACCTTTGGATTGATGGGAGCGCAGCCCATAAGGAGTCTCGGCAGCTAGAGTTACTCTTTTTATGGCATCAATGGCTAGAATTGAATCATGTTGATTGAATTCTCTATGGTGTGAGTTGGCTTGACCCTCTGTGCCTTTGGTGAACCCTATTCGGTGAGTCAAGGCAATGTGGCTTGACCACCTAGGAGCTGAGACCTAAGGGTGAGAAGTGGCCTTGATTTGCTCGGCCTTTGGGCCTATTTTCTAGGCCCAAGCCCCATATTCATGTGGGCTTTCAGGCGTCTATAGCCCTATGCTTCTGTTGCCATCGTCTATCTACTAGAGCAATCGATTCGAGCTCCATGATCATCGATTTAGGAACCATTGGAGGGGATGGAGCATCTGCCACCATAGCTTTAGGAGCAATAGCTACTTCACCTTCAACATCTCCATCAGCAGGTTCTCCCACTCCCCTGATCAAGTGACACTGGTGCAATGTAGCAGAGCAGATTCATCTCTACTTATAAAATCAACCAAAAAAATCAAAAAAAAAAAAAAAGAAGAGAGGAAAGAATCGATGGAGATGAGATCAAAAGATCTTTCAACACCCAGCGAAGATTGAAGGGGATGGAGCATGGATCAAGAGGCATTGGGCTCCAGAGGGAGGAGAGGCAGGGACCCAAAGCCAAGCCCTAGGCAGCGAGGAGATGAGGGAGGAGGAGGGCATCTCATTCATGAAGATCATAGAGGCAGCTCATGAGAAAGCTCCGAGAAATGACAGTAGAGAGAGAGAGAGAGAAGATTATTGGGTCGGATCAGGTCAGATTGGGTTAGATTTTAGGTCAAATCGAATCCTAACCAAACTCATTGACAGCTTTAGCTATGATCGGTTGAGTGCTTTGGTAATTAGATTTAGGTTCCTAGAAGTAAAAGGATGGATTTGGCTGGGATGGGTGGTGGGAGATAGAAATGGAAGAGAGACCGTGCCCCGTCAAAGCATAAAATAGGAGAATAAGAAAGTATAGGGAGAATCTTTTTTAAATATGCCGCTAATAAAAACATCATTTAGAATTTTTCTTACTAAGAGGGATACTTCTAATCTTTTGGGTCTACTGGCTGATCAGAGATTCTATAATATGCATAGATAAAAGACTTCAATTAGTTGCGTCAACTTGAATATTTCAAGTTGCCTTTCTTTAAAAAATTAATTTTAACAATTTATCTGTTTTTTAATAGAAAATCCAAGAAATATTATCTAATTTGTCTCCATAAAACCCTAAGCATATGTTGCTTAAAAGAATACTTCAACTTTTTTTTTGAATGAAAAAATTACTTAAACTTGAAAAGTTAGAATAAAATAATAAAAATAATTTATATACTTGAAGGACTCATATATTCATAAAATATCTAACATTTGAGAAGATGTTACTTTTTGAAAACTAGCTTGAATTATTTAAAAGCGTGCAAATACTCACTGAGATTTAGGAAAAAGAAATGGTACACAAAAAAAAAAAAAAGGAACCAAAAAGGGTCAAATCCAAAAAAATGAGAAACTTCGTTCATAGAGATTCGTAAAATACTAAACATTTAGAATTTAAAAAAGACTATGGGGTGAGAGAGGCTCGAACTCTCGACCTCAGGATCACTCAGAATGCTATGAGACCTACGCGCTAGCCAACTGCGCCACCACCCCGTGGTGCTTGAAAGTATCGTTCCAGTTTATATGGTGTATTGTTATCAGGATTCGCACTCTCCATGCGATTCTAAAGAAATCAGTCCAATTATCTGGGAGCAAGTAGAAGCATCACAGCTTCGCATTCTTTTTATCAATGATGAGTAGAAAAAAATGCGGCCAAATTATTATCCTTTAAGATCAATCCCTTCACACCCATTGGCGTGCAGACATGAATAATTATATGTTCTACAAGATATTTGTTTTCATTGGGTTTATCGGAATTTTAAACAAAGGAAAATCATATTCCAATAAAGTATTTTGCTTCTTATTAAATACAATACACTCGCTTATGAAAAGAGTTATTGAGTGCGCTCTTAAGTCTTGATGTTAAGAGGTAGATAGACTGTTTTTTTTTATTGAGCTTCCTTGGGATCAGAAGTGCAGAATAAATTTTATCTGTGTTTTCCAAACCGACATGAAGGTTTGATTTTAAAAATATATCAAAAGCTTTGGTCTCACTGGAGTTGAATCCAATGATCCATAACCATAAGGTCATCTTGTAGTCCAACAAAGAAAAAAAAATATATCCTACATCATGCACTGGTATGGTACATGTAGTGTAGGATATAATTTTTATAATAGCTCGGCGAGGAGACTATTTATCAAGTATGTATATATATATATAATAAAGACAAAATAAATCCAAAAGATATTATCTTTCACTTTTCTCAAAAAAATCCAAAAGATATTATGCTTTCTTTTTATTCACATGAATATTTCCTTGTTCTTCTCAGCGTGATCCACAATCATGGCATGGAGACAGATGAATGAAGCGGGTGGAATCTTGCTCCTCCTTTTTCTCAAGAAAAAAAAAAATCGGATGAATTGGACAGCTGATCAAGTTATATTAGATCAAAAGGTCAATGATTAATTTTGTGCCCGTTTATATACTTGGATCATAAAAGGAATCTAAAGTCTATCTTTAATGTTAAAGTTCAAAACATCTTTTGGAGCTCAACAGCTCCTGGAGCCCGTGCTTTCAATCTCACATGCCATTCATGATGAATGGAATAAGAATAATGCTATCTATTGAAGCAACTCAATTCCATTCCAGGCCTCAGTGGCGCCCAACCGTACCATGGTGTGTGGTAAACCTTTTTGAATATTAATTATTTGTCTTTTGATATCAATCAATTAGTCAGCCTACTAGTGATTGACCTGTCGGCTATTTTGATCACACTTTGTAATATTTTATTTTTTGATTTTGTTAAATGTATTCATACTAAAAATATATGATCCATCCGTCTTATTAAAAAAAAAAAAAAGAATGAAAGAAAGAAAAGGCTACTTTTGTCGTGGGACACCAAGCTTGAATAAGACTCTTGTCAAGCTAAGATAATCTCTTATTTTTACAAGCCAATGGGTGTTCAAGCTCGGCACATTTGGAAGTCAAGCTTTAAAAAAAAATATTCAAGCTCAGTTTATCTCTTAGCTGAACCGAGTTCAAACAAGCTGCTTATAGATCCAGACTGGAGCTGTTCATGAACAGCTTGGTCGATTTGCAGACCTGAATACCTCAGTAGATCAAGTATTTTGCTTCTTATTGGATGGATGAAGCATTTGACCAAGCCCCCAGGGCATGGTTCAAACCTTAAATATCGCTTATCATAGAACACCTAAACCTTCAGTCTGGGTGCGGTTGAAGCCACCTCTCCAAGGGCAGGTAAAGTAGAATACTGAAGGTTCTACTGTTCTTGCCGTAAGTTGGGCTAAAGCTGGAATTAGATGCCATGATGTTATTGCTACTTCAATGACAGCCAAGGCCATGGTAGCCATGGCTATCAGTATAGATTCACCTTTGAGGTCCGAAGCTTGGACCTCCATGAATTTTGGTCATGACTTTTATTATTTCACAATAACGAAAGCATTTTCTCTTTTTTTCATATACTAAGAAATTGCACTTGGAAAAAAAATATTCCATATATATTAACATATCTGGATCCATAACCATGGGTTTCGATGCATGAGGTGTTGTCGTACTTTTTAATGAGGTCCTATCAATTAGTATTACACAGAAGAAGTCAATTATAAAAACTAGTACGACTAGATCAACTCTTAATAGACAATAGTGATAGAATTGTGGAGTGGGAATGATTGTTGAGAGTGATTGCCCGGTCTTGCTAGTAATAGTTGCTTGAGATGAATCCACCTCTCCGAGGAATTCCTACTTGAATACTATAACACAAGGCTCCAGAAGGACTCGAGAAAATCAAGTTCGTCTTCTTTTTTTTTTTCCTATTTTCTTTCTTTCTATCTGTTTTTTATTATTTTTATTTGGTTGGGTTGGGAGAGGGGGGGATGCTAGTTTTCTGTTCACCCATATTTTTTGTTCACAAGAACAACTAAGCAGCTGATTGGCTTTACTAATTGCACTAGATAACTAGGGTCCATCTGCTTAGATTGGGTTGAACCATGTTCCTTGGGGGTTTCACCAGATTCTAGCATATATTATCTCTATGATGCAAGAGAGGACTTATAATTACGGCTTGCTCAGCCAACTTATTGCCATCCAAAAATAAATAATCAAATGAAAGGAAAAAAATGGAGAGAAGAATGGCTGCATTCTCTACTCCTTAACAGTAATACTACTGTTCTAGTTCTACTTAATGGGGCAACTTTCTTTGTTTGAGGGAGGAAACGTCTCCTAGCCAACTCAATGGCCCATTTTTAATTCTATTCGTTTCCTCGAGGCCTTTTATTGTTAATCACCAGTTTCATGAGGACTACTTCTGCTGACTTTGGGCAGAAATAATCCATGTCACCATTAAAATCCCACAACCACACGGCATCACCTCCATTGATGAGAAAAGACCCTAATGGGAGTGTCTGTAAGTTAGCTCTCGAACAACACCACAAAGCATTTAAAACCTCAGTGAGCTGACTGTTTACGGAAGTAATCCGGCTGACATTCATGATTCTTTATGAAGTCTCACAAGTCATAAAACTTCAGTTGGATTCTCGTCCCAGTTTCTTTCCCTACCATTCATTTCTATATTATGTAGGAAATGTATTCATTCTATTACTTACATTTGATCTAACCAAATTGGAACAAGGTAAGAACATCATGGTTTTCCCCTTAAATTATTGTTTTTTACTTTTTTTATTGCTTTATCAAATCAATCTTTTGTAGAACGGCATGCTATCCAAAGTAGATCGACCATATCAACTCAGGATCCAGAACAAACATCAGTTAAATCAAATAAAAATAAAGAAAAAAATTGAAAGAAAAAATAAATTTATTTAAAAGAAAATAAAAGCCGAAATAATAAGATTGGTTTCTCCTACGACACATTTCTTCATCAAAAAGAATTCTTTCTAACTCTTCACGTAACTCTTTCCTCTTATTTATAAAACCATACTCTCTACCACTAAAAGATAAAAACATCAATATTTCGCTTCAACTAAAAAACAAACTTATACATCTAACTAAAATGAACTAGCACTAAAAGCCAAACTATTCTGACTAGAATGAATTGGGATAAGACATAAAGATAAATTAGGAATAGAATTCTAGTACAAAAGGATAAGCAATAGACTTCCAACAATCTTTCCAACTATTTTCGGGTGTTTTTGGGTGTATCCCCTTGCTCCCGTCTCAATTCCTTCAATAATTTCGCATCCATGCCTGTCATTCTCTTACCGAGTACTTCCTAATGGTTTGCAGTAAATTGATGCATCTAGATACCAAATTCTCCTTCCTTAACCACCTCCCACTACCATTCCTCTGAGGCATGGTCACCCACGCACACTGTGCCATGCTTCACCTCCATGCATGAACCAACAAGACCAAACAGTTGGCATCACTCGAAACACTGTATACTCTATAAGTTCACAATCAAGTACCAGTTATAAGCATATCGAGCCGCATTCGAAGGAAGCATGCTCGACATTCCAAGATCTAAGACACCTAATCCAGTACCCTTCACCAAAGTCCACCAAAGCGGGATCTTTTAATCGGTTTCGTCCTACCAAGCTGGGTGGAATCCATGTTTGACCTGTGAATTGCCAACCATAACAGAAGCAAACTCGCAGTTAATAGCAACTACTGAGAAGCTGTAATGGATTGCAGCTAAGATGGGGTGTTCCAGCCCATGCAGGAAGCCAGATAAGATACGAGATAAGAATAACCAGTTAGATATAACAAGTTTCCACTGCACAGGACAACAACCAAACTATATGACTATAAACTAGAACTGAGTACAGCTCCTCACTCCCTTGGGTTTGTTGCTGGCGTCGATCCAATCTTTTCTCCATAAAAGAGACACACGAGAATCCAGATTAATGAAGTTTCCACCTCAGAGATATGAACATAAAAGAAGGCAACAGGAGGACTCGTTTTGATCTCAGAGGCCACTAACTTCATTCAAATATAGATGATTTACACTCATACACGCATGTTTACCGGATAGAACAACAGATTCTCTGCAATGGCATGCAGGAATATCTATACACTTCTTCATGGAGATCAATACCTATAAAACACTATATCCTCTACAACAGCAGATCACTTAAGAAGCACCACTCACTGCAAATTCTCAGGGGCAGCAGCTCCTCCTTTCTCTCTAATAGAAGAAGATTACCATCTCATCATACAATGCTAAAGAGACTGCAGACTAGCTGAAACTATCCATAGATACATATCACCAACACATAAACAACCTTGAGGTGGTCATGGTGGTCATTAAGTTCACAATTTATCAATGGAGGGGGGGTGGCTCGGCAACTCGGGCGAGGAGTGCGGCGGCGAGCTGCTCCTGAGTGTAGCTCCGGCTCAGCATCTTGACTGTGGCCTGTTGGATCATGAGGTCCTTGACCACTGAGACACTGGCATAATTGACTTCAAGATCAAGCTCCCTGAGAGCCATCATCAGCCTCGCGGCCGGATGGAACCTCTTGTCGCTCTGTACTCGAATCATGGCCTCCGACCCGAGTATCTTCGCCTCCACCTCCACCCCGTGGCACCTCCCGCAGCCGTTCATCATGGCCTTGGGGTCAAGATCGAGCAGCGGCCGCGGGCGGGCCGATGCAGAGTCCCTCTCCTCCTTGAGGGCATCAACTTGGCATTGGAGGCGTTCTTTGTCCAGCTCTAGAGATTGGAGCTTGGACCGGAGCTCACTGATGTAGGAGACCGCGTCGGCGAGGAGGGAGGCTTTGTCCATCTTGGACACATTCGGGACTACGGCACGGAGGGCGTAGAATCGCTGATTGAGCTTCTCCCGGCGCTGCCGCTCGGCCTCAACGTGGTTGAGCGGCTCCTCCCGGCCGTTGGCCGGCTTCCGACCGCGCTTCCTTGGCCGCTTCTCCGGCTCCGCCACCCTGCTGCTCTCCACCTCCCGAACTGATGCTTCGAGGTCGGAATGGTCTGAGTCGCCCGTAAACAGCCCGGCGCCGCCGGAGGAGGGGGAGGGGCGGGCCGAGGCTGCCGTCGCTATGGCGGCTGATGAGAAGGAGAGAATCCCCTCCTCGTTGCTCCCCCTCGATGTGGCCACTGCGGATTTCTTGTTCTTGCCCTCGGCGGAGATCTCGTGGTGGAAGAAGAGGCCGCCGTTGGCGGCGGGGGTGGAAGGATTCCGCTTGCTATCGCCATAATTCGAGAAGTCGCCGGATTCTGGCTTGCAGATCGGGGGGGAAGGGTAGGCGTTCAATCCGAATTCGGAGAAGCTGAAGTCTCTCGTGAGGAAGGATTGGGTCTGGGGATTGGTACTGCTGCTCTGAGGCGGCGGCGGCGGCGAGCGATGGGGGGCCGGGATCGAGCTAGGATTTTCATTGAGACCGATGGAGATAGGGTTTTCGAACGGGAAAGAGGGCTTCGAGACCGAGCTCCCGGGAGCGGCAGAGGCGTGGACGATCGGACCGGGGACCCAGAGGACGGACGGATCGGTCTCGCCCTCGGACTGGCACGGCGGCGGCGGCGGCCAGGATCCGGTGGCTGCCGCCTCGCGGCCTCCAAACCTGAATAGGGCCCGGACCTTGGTCAGGATCTCGGAGCTCTGCAAGATCCGCTCCGTCGATCCGAGCTCGACGACGCCGGAGCCTACGGGGAAGCAGGCCATGGTCTGGAGCCCGAACGCCTGGGCCTGCCGCGCCCGCTCGCACGGCGAGGCGGCCATCTGCTCCCTTCCGGCGAGCCACGCCGGCGCTCCGGTGAGAAGGGCCTGGCCAGGGAGCCGGGTTCCGCCGACAAAAGATTCCGTCATTGACACCAAGAAGAACCACTCCGTGTCCGTGACCTCCTCCTCCACCGTGTCGTCGGGCGCGGCAACCCCGGAGCCGCCGGAGATGAGCGAATTGAGCTCCCGGAGCACGCGCTTACGGTGCTCCTGATCCGCCGCCGGACCGCCGCGCCTGCGCTTCCGCTTGTCCTCCTCGCAGCCCTTGTAGTAGCCGTCGCCCCAGCCGAGGACGGTGGCGCTGGAGGCCGCGTCGCCGGAGGACTGCCAGAAGATGGCATAGGTCCAGTTCTCCCGCGGCCCCTCGATCAAGGTTTGAAGCCTATGCTGGAGGCTCTCCTGGCTGAGGTGGGAGGCATCCGAGGTGACGGTGGACTGGGAGGAGGAGGAGGAGGGAACGTGGGCCGCCGGGGCCGCCGCGTACGGCGGCGCAGTCGGCGGCGGCCAGTGGAAGGGCGGTAGGTCGGAGGAAGAGGCAATGAACGCCTCCATCATCGAGGCGTTCTCGTCGGTCCACATGTTCATCGGCGGCCCGGGGCGGTGCTCCGACTCCGGCGCACAAACGGGAATCCGGGGATCGGGGCGGCGGTAAGCTCGGCAGGGAGAGGAGGTTGAGAGCCGGGTTGTGGGTTGGGACTTGGCAGCGGAAGTTAAATTTAAGCGGGGGGCTGAAATCCTGCGGTTCGTCCGAAGATGGACGGCCGTACGACCGCGATGCCCTCCCCTCGTCTTAGATTTCGGTGGGACTTACTTTGTTTTACGAGAATGCCACCGGCGGCAGTTGGTGGCTGGAGTTCCCCGGTGCGAGTGAGTGGACCGTAATCGAAACTTCTCATCGGTCTGCGCATGTGATAGTTGAGTCAGCTTGAGACCAAAAAACGACCCAATTTGACAACTCGATCAAATCCAATATATTTTTGAATAAAATTTGGGTTAATAAAAATTAATTAGAGTTGGGATGGATCAGATTTTCTGATCCAAATTTTAAATGGCGCGGGTATAGATCAAAACACTGGCCTGATATGGATCATTGGGATAGAGCTTCTATTTGAGTCAAAACAATTTCAATTTGATTGAGTCTCCATTCTGGATGAGAATTTTTTAATAATTATTTTTATTTTAAGTGCTTGTTATTTAAATTATTTTCAAAAAATAGTTGGTAAAAATCATAAAAATTAGCTTTAACAGATTAGGCTAAGCTCAGTAAAGATCGTGTCTTGCAAACTGATTGGAATAGGATCATATGGATGACACAATGATTCGCGCTCAGAAGATACTAGCCGATCTTGAGTCTAGCCAACTATGAGTTAAAATTCTGTATGTTTTCGATCTTACTTAACCAACTTAAATTAACTTAGCCGGACTCATTTTCACCTCTAGATCTTGGTTAACAACATGTTGACCTAAGTTAAATGAAGTGGAGATTAACATACTTTAATACAAGTGTAATGAGTCCCAGCTTTCTTTCCATTTATCTGGAAAAGAATAGGCATGGCTGCCTGGCTGTATGAAGAGAGAGATCTGGCCATTTGAAGTATAAAATGATTAGGATATAGTGCCCAAATTGAAAATAAAATAAAAATATTATATTTTTATTTCCTTCTGTTTTGCTATCAGGAGAACTCTATTAACTACCAGAGCCATTGAGTGATGAAAGTTATGTATCTGTATAATTTTTGAGATGATAGCAAGCTTTCTAAACCTAGACTTGAGGTTAGACGTAAATATGTGACACTAGATGAGGGCAGAAATGACATGCAAAGACAATGCAACTGAAGCATGGAGACAGGGTTATCCTAAACTGACGCCAACCATCAGAAATATCCACGTAGGGACCCAGAAGCTGCGGACTATATACTGATAACGCCAATTAATTGCTTGCTAACGATCATTTTAAGAGAAGGGCATGGCTAGGGACATCTAGGATTCCTTCTCTGCTATAGCAGCACCCAGGTATGTTCTTGTTTCTTGAGAGCCTCTACCTTCTGGCTATCTCAAGATGAATTTCGACGGTAGTGTGCCTATTGGTGGAGATAAAGTTAGAGTGGCATTCGTGATCAGAGACCAGGATTCTAGGTTGATCGCTACCGAAAGACGTCGATTCTTCGAGGTGTCAGCTCTTGGGGCGGATCTTAGGATAGCATGGGAAAAGCTCTCCTATGTGAGACAGGTGCTTGAGGCGGGGTGCATCATCCTCGCGGGAGACTCAGCCAAGGTGATTGAGCATATCCAGAAGGCGGGGCGCGAGGCTGAGCATTCGCTGCTGAATGACATTCGGTGATTGCTAAGAAAGTGTTGTGCCTTCCAGACCATACACGTGCTCCGTGAGGCGAATAGAGCTGCTGATTAGGTCGCCTCTTTTGTTGCCCATCATTCAAGGAAGATACTCTAAACTAGGCATGCTTATGTTTCTCTGCCATTATGCAGTCTACTTTATAGTGATTCAGTTGGCTGTGCTCATATGAGATTAGTGTGAACAACCGATATATCCACAAAAAAAAAGAAGAGATGGGCATGGTTCAAATCTACGACATAATAGAAGTACCATACTCTTGTTGCACAATTTATATATAGCATGTAAGTAGAGGTGGCGATGTTTAACCATTTAATTTGTTTAACTTGATTCAACTTCTTATAGATTGGATTAGGTTATGTGTTTAATAAAACAATCAAATTTGTATCTGAATTTTTGACTCATTTGATAAGCAAATCACATTCGGATTGACAGACTTTTTATCTATCTTGCATTCGACCTGGTCTGTATTTAGTCCGACCCATTTCAATTGCTGCCTCTACTGTAAGGCTCATGGCAAGGGAAGCACGGATCCTGAAATAATTTAGGAATGACATCCAAATGTAGCAGATACCACGCCCTTGAAAGTATTATCCACTTGTACCAAAAAAAAAAAAAAGAAGAAAAGAATTATCCACAAGGGCGTTAATTTTGCATCTCTCACCTCACATTCATTGTGGGGCCTCGCAGGCTTTACCAATGAAGAACTACCGTATTTTTACAATAAAATCCATTAAACTAATTATGAGAAGTGGAGACATCTCGACTGTCCATCCATTCTATCGAGTCTATAGATTCAAATCGTGGCCCTTAATTAAGTACAATTCTCTTTTAGGTCCCCTTAGGGAGAGAACATTATTCAATTCAGACATGGCCACATGGGGAGACTCTGCCCACGTTTTTAGTGGGCCGAAACGAATCGAGCATTTCCCTTTCACTTGATCCCACGCGGAAAGCCACTTTATTATTTTATAGAGACTCACATTTCTAGCGCACTAGCACGTGGCAAGATGCATTTGTCGTATCTCCGGAAAAGCAGGAGATACAAACAAAAGAGGAATGGACGGTTTCTGATTGCTTTGTCTTCACATGAAGTGAATACAAATTTTTTTGACGGATAGAACTGCCGATTGAATTGCATCCTATGCAGCACAGCACAGCATAGCTACCTTCGTAGTTTTATCAGATTTTGATTCCGCTGATTGTACCTATACTAAAATAAAGTGAGTAGCTGTTGTATTAAAAAAAAAAAATAGCTTTTGATTCAAAATACAACACATTTGAATTCTGGTGAATTGCCTTAAAAATTTGTTCTAATAAATATCTTTTGTATATAATTCAAAAAAATTTAAAATATTAACCAATTAAATTAGTAAAGTCATCAAATGCGAGGTATTGCACTTATTTTGATTTTAGCTAAATTTTCTTTTTGATATATGCTTCGAGAAATTTTTGAAGTTGTTAACCGGCTAAGTTGGTAAAGTGATAGGATATTAGATATTAAGCTCATCCTGATTTTAGTTAGATTTTCTCTAATTCTAATTCTTATAAAAAGATTTAAAAAATTTAAATTATATGTGAATAAATTGGTCTATTAAGATACTATATGAGCTGAGGGCGGCTTGGGCCGGAATCATTTATTTGAGGTAGATTTTGAGGGCTGACCACTTAATGATCGAGGATGAATCAATGACTGGATTTGTAGTTAGATTGAGGGGGTGCTGCCAATTCGCTCCTGCTTGTATTTCGAACTAGAGACGGGTGAGGAAGAAGCCTTGTCTTGTGTTAAGTGTATTGACATTTGTAATTACATAGATCATCACAGCTTATAAATCTACATCAGACCATAATGCATCACTCCATGAGTAAAGAACTTGAGGTGTTCGACAATGAGATCTACTGTACTTCGTGTACAATACCAAAACATTTAGCTAAACTTGAATGTGATGTCAATAACGAAAAGTAATTCATTCGGTATGAAAAGTTGTAGACATGGCTATTGAAATATATAAGGAATTTAGATTTTAAATGCATTAGTTATAGAGGCGCAAGTTCATGAAAAGGGAAGGTGAAGTAGAGCAACTATTTACATTTTCATAGGTTTGTATCCATGGTTAGTTTTGTGGATAAACTAGTCATGGGCTTACGCAATGCTTGTGAAGGAAAGTACATATACTTGTTAGGAGGTCTTTACTTTATTATTTTTTCTCTTTCCTTGGAGTACTCGCCTTGTTGACATTAGAAGTGTGGTGAGTCATTAGTTCATACTACTGTCTTGTTAAAAAGAGTGGAGGCCCATGAGAGGGGATGAACATCAAGAAACTTGTTTTTAAATTATAGACAAATAATATATGAAGCCTTCAAACTCTAGCTATACGTGTAGTGCTCAAAGTCATTCATGCTATGATATAGTAGAAAATTGGGAGTATAAAGTTATGTTTTTTGCTACCCAAGTTGGGGAACGTGCATCCCTAGAGTTTGGAGCTTGGAATATATATATCTATCAAGGAGTGCAATAAATATCTTCTTAGGTTTCTCCCTCCCTTTTTTTTCTAAATAAAAGCGTTCTAGATTTTGTTCTCTAAAATCAAGAAAGCTTGTGCACCAAATCAATAATTTAATAGCCATTCATCCACAAGTTCCTAAGGAAGAACCTAGATAATTATCAAGTTTTGCATTCAAAAGTTTGTGAACCAACTTTTTTGCATTTTCTTCTGTTCTACAATATAATACACAAAATCCCTTAACCTTCTAAAGATGCAATGGCAAGACAACATTAATCTTTATTGGTTTTATAATATGGAAAAGAAAAGCTGACACCAATTGCCGTTGAAGTATTATACATTGGTAAACCATGCCACCATGCTAAATTACAACCTTATCATAGCGAACAATGAATGATTTAGATCAAACCATCACTTTTTACCCAAAACTTGCTAATCCAAGTTCATCCAAAGTAAACCACTCAAATCAACTCATACCAAATGATTTTTTTGCACGCTGAACTTCAAGCCACCCTTCCGTAAATTGGACCTTTTGGATTCTACTCTCTGGCAAAAATGAGTGTAGGATGCTAAAAACATAATAATGAAATATCTGCACCTAGTTATGCCAATACAACCTAAACCGTGTCCCTATCTACTCTATGATGAAAGTCTATACCAACCTTCTAGATCATTGCCCATATAATAAAATAATTATCATTTCTGAACAAGTTAAATGTGAATGTATAGTGAGATCTACTATCTCCCAATGTCCTCATTTATTACCCTCATTTGGTTTGCGAAAAAAAATTTCACACTGGAATGTATTTCCTGAAAAGATAATTCTTAAGAATATGATGCCTCTAGAAAATGGTTTTAGCATATTTGGTTAATTATGAGAAAGTGACATCTACATTTTTGAGAAGGTAATAACTGAAAAATAACAATGCTATCTTTCCATTCATTTGGATAAAAAAGATTATGTTTTGAATGTACAATTACTAATGAAGATAATTTGATAAAAAAATTAATTTTAAAAATAATATTTTATTTGAAGTAAGGCACATACAAAAAATAATGGCCATAATTTACATTATAATGGACAGTTATAATACTAAATAACAGATCATAACAATCATTATTTGTGGCTATTCTAGTAGAGTTATAATGGAACATGACTATTTAAGATTGGAAAATAATAGTATTTATCTTTGTATTAAAGATGCTATGGTCTTAGGAAAAAATTGGTATTTAAAATATTAAGAATGTAAATTACGATAATTGTTACACAATAAACTAATCATAGTAAAATTCATTATATAAACTATTTTATATAGACAACAACTGTTATAAAAATTTATATTATCTTTTTTTTTTTTTTTTTGTGAAAACGGCAATTAATATAGCTCTAAGTTGAGTACATCCAGCCATATCAAAATAAAGTAAAGAGTGCAAGATGGGAGGAATATCTCCTAACGATGTCCAAATGACCTCTCCGGAGTGCCGAGTGGCAAATGAGGCGACCCAGTCTGCTGCACTGTTCGCCTCCTGAAAAACATGTGAAGCCTGGAAAACGCTCGACTCCTGAGCCAATCTCCGAATCTTACGGATGAGAGGATGATCATCTCCATATCTGTCCACTCTCCGAATCCACTCTATCACCACAGAGGAGTCTCCCTCAAGGCATATGTGCTCAGCACGAAGTACCCGCTTCACATAGGATATCCCCTCCTAGGCTGCCGGCAGCTCCGCACTGACTACAGTAAATTCCGGCGTGCGGCAGCCACCGGCTGCTATCAAACTGCCGAGATGGTCCCCGATAACAAAGCCAACTCCTCCTGACACCTCATCCGCCGGCCTACTACCATCAAAATTCACTTTGAGATGACCAAGGGGTGGGGGTACCCAAGAGACTAGGACAAACCTGGGCGCTGTGACAGCAGAAAGAGTACCCCAGGTGTCCTTGGCCATCTTAGAAGAGAAAGTAATAGCAGTGGTAGAAACCTTTCTGTCAAGACGCATTGCTGGACCAGGTGGACAACGCAAATTAAGGCATGAAACAAAAAGGGCCCTGGTGTGATTCTCGTGGGCGGCTGGACCACGTGGACAACGCAATCCTTTGACCCACACGTGTTCAACCACGTGAACCACGCAATCCTCTAACCCACACGTGTTCAACGCGAACAATGGACAAATAATCGACTCTTCGGTCAAAAGTTGGTGTCGGCATTCACGACTTTGCCGCGAACTGAACGACTGGAGTTTAGTGGGAAGACGGTGAAGCCGAAATCGCTTCCCAAATTTGTCACCATCCGATGTGGCGCCACATCAATGGTTAAACTCTGCGACACTTTCCACTACTGGAAACCGTATTGGTAATTGGCTTGGGCCGTAGAGCAAAAATATCGATGCAGTGGCCGGTGCGTGTTGACTAAATTTGCTCCCATATTCATCAATTTCGTCTCGTCTTTATCTCTCAGCATTCCTTTATGACTTTATTCTATCCCATCAAAATCTGGTATTTAGACTTTTAATCACAAAATCTAAAATCCAAATCCTTCCTATAACGTTTATCATCATTTTTTATCTAAATAAATATTTTTTTATTAAAAATTTTAAAAATATTATTGTAATTCTTTATACCTATAGCATTTATCAATTTATTTTTTCAAAAACAATACATATAGGGCGCATGCAATACTTTAGTAGGCTAGAAATACAACCTTGCTAGGTTCATTATGCTGCATTATTATTTCTTTGTTTTAATTATTATTTTATTACAAAAGATGTTGCGTAATGGAAGTAACAACCATTATTTCTTATTTACACTACAATAAATTATTTTTTTAAATTTAAAGACCTATTTAGCATGATGTTGTTTTTATGTTTTTGTTTCCATACAAAATAAAGAATCAACACATAGAGATCGATGCTGAAGCAATAGCTTTTCTTCCAAAAGCTCCAAAGATTTTGCAAATAATTTAAAAAATAAAAAAAATTCATCATACTTATTTTCTGGCATAGTTCATCATTTTTTATTTAAAAAAATAAAAATAAGAGCAATACCAAAGGAGCACTAAAATTCTGTGTTAACTAAAATTTGGTAATATAATTTTTGCAAGGTTCTCTATTGTCATCAACCATTATCCTTCCGTACCAATCAATGGCAGCTGTTATAAATTATTATCCTAAAACTTGATCATCTCAATCTATGCAATTTGGATAAATACTAATTGCTATAACCATTGTAACAGCCAATAAACTTGTGCAAAAAATGTTCAATGGTCCAACCAGCCCAGCCTCCAACCCTGCATTATTGGAAGAATAAATTGAATGTATTCTTTTCTGTGTTAAAAATGTTCACAGCAGTCTCTGATATTTATATCAGGTTTGTACAGTGTGAATGATAGTAACAAGAACGTAACAATAACATCAGAAGTATAGAGTCATGCGGTTCTACAATCACGGAGGGAAGTTAAGTTGTTTGAGATCCTATTCATGTGGGATTCCCTTCCATAGAATTGGTCAAGGGTGTTTGAGCCATCGCTTGACTGGTGTGTTTTAGTGACCCTTCAATATGCATGACTAGGCCAGCCTATTTGCATTACTACTGTTAAACTCAAGCGGTCCAACATGAACTGATATAACCCTTAAACTTGAGGATAGCTTTCGATTCTCCTTAACCTAGACTGCAGATTGAAGCGCATAATGATTAATTTATATGTAACCTACATTAATTTAAAGACGGGGCCTATGGGAGCACTCTTGTTTGAGAATTCGTAGATCAGGGTTCTAGAGGAATTGATTGTGTTGTTAGCCATGGCTAAACATAGCTCAAACGAATGTGAGATCTCAACTACCAAGGTCCCTCTTTAATACAACAATATAATGATATTCTAATCACATTTGCCTGCATAATTCAAAACATTGCAGAATTACAATTGGATATTAAGGAATAATATGACAATAATTGGCGGTTTGAAATGTTTGCTTTGCTTTTGGAAGGGGAGCAGGCAGAAGGCAATCCTATTAGGTTGCTTTTCCATTGGAAGGTTTGGTTGATGGTATGGTGATGTAGCACCCCATTTGAAGGCTAGTTTAGGCTATAAATGGTGGCCCAAATGAATTAAAGTTGATGAAGCTTGATGAAATTTGTTGCAAAGTTTCTTCGCATGCAAGTGAATGATTAATGGGGCCCTGTGGTACTACTTAGGGGTGGGATGTATCTTTTCTAACAACAGCTATTTGGATTACCTAATGTCCCTACTAAACAATGAAACAAATAAATTGGCACCCTCATCCCATCAACAGCAGCCGCTGAACTAACTACCCTCGTTACCTTTTCCTTGTAATTAAATTTGTGGTCCAAATTAGTGGGCCATTGTGGGCCTATCCAAGAATGGGCTTAACGGCTTGTTGGCAAGTTGGAAGGCATGCAGGTTTCCCGTAGGCTATTTGGTAGTGGTATTATATGATTTCACAATCATCCATTTGATCTCTTTATAATAAATATGTGAGGTATAACATCCATTTTAGTTAAAAGCTCCAGCTCTCTCTCTCTCTCTCTCTCTCTCTCTCACACACACACATCTCTTTCCTTTTTCTTCAAGAAAGAAGAATATATCAAACAAATATCACTTATCCACCATTTTTTTTTCACTTTCGCAATAATTACCAAACTATTATGCAACTATTTCTGGACTCTAAGTTGTATTGGGTAATGGTGCAGTAGTCCCTCTGGAGAGAGGTTTGCTATATTTGTATTTATTTGAAATTGTACAAGTATATAATTTTGTACTTTTTTTGGATAGTTTTCAACCAATAAAAGTAAAAAAAGGAAAGATTACACAATCATTTTGTCTATGATTTATATGGCACAGAAAATCTTGACGGATTTTGTACTCAACTTGAATTCAAAATTTTGCAACCAATCCACTTGAATTTGAATTTGAATTTTATGAGCATGCCCATTTGAATTTGATTCTTTACCATATATAACCTTGCCATCCATAGTTTCCATTCCATCCATTATATCTATTCTATTAAATTTTCTCCAACAATTCCAAACATATTTGATATTTCACACCACTAGAGTGACTAAACACTTTGATTATTTTTCCCTTTCATAGATAGGTGCATTACATGTGCTTGATACTAGTGTAAAATAATAGTGAGGAGAATGGCGACATGAAGGGCAAATTGAGCAAGTTCTACCCTCTTTCTTTGGTGATCATAGTCCACATTAGTGGTTAGTCCATGGGCTTGGTCTGCTAATCATATGGTGTGAGAAATCTTGTATACAAGGTCAGCCCAACCCAACAGCTAAACGGGCCACTAAACCTGAACCCGCTTGAGTCATGTTGGTTCCGGCACAATATTAGTTTTGGGGTCGCATGTGAGTTGGATCAAGTAGAGAGCAAAAAACTATTCCTTAGATAAAATGGGGATCAGTGGGGACCCTTTTATTTAAAAATTGAGATGGACTTGAGTTATCAAGCCCTTTAACATAATTTGTAGTTGGACTGAAGCCCAGCCCACCACTATAGGAACTTAGAAGTGCAACTTGACAGAAACTAATTTGAATCAGGGGTTGCAATCCTCATAGGAGATTTTATGCTTTCTTGGTGTTAACATGGTGCATGTTGACACTAAGCATATAGCAAATGGACCAGTTCGGGTAGGGCTATGTCGGGTTAACCAAACTCAGTTACAACACTAGTAGATGTGTGCTTCTGGATTTTGTAGTTGGGAAGTGTATGTAATTGGGTTACATGTGGTTGTAGTTGCTGCATCTGCAACCATATTTTCTGTGTTTGGTTCAGTAGATTTGTAGTTGCTGTAAGATAAAATTCCATGTTCCCAAAATGATAAGTGTAATTATATTTGCTTGTATTATTAAAGCAGTATTAATTATGTCTGCATCAACCACTCTCCTTATTAGGAATTAAATCTATTATAAAGATGTCTCTAAAACTTTCCAGCTGCATTAGTTTGTCTTACGACAAATTTAGCCATAAGAGTTCCCATAGAAATGGAAGTGACCATTGATAGGAAATCAGATATTTAATGTGCCAAGGTATTTCATCAACTCTTTCCATTTTTTAAAGATGACCAATCTAGTTTAAAAGCTTGAATTTATGATTTTGTTTTTTGAGAGGCATGGTACTCCTTTCAGTGTCAAAGAGGAATCAATTAGTGAACAATGGCACACTTTTTTTTTTCTTTTTTAAGGATTAGAAGGATCATGGCTAAGTGGGTTAAACTGCATGAACAAGGCCTTGTGGGGAGAGCGGCTATCGAGACTATTGATGAGCTCTAAAAGATGATTATAAGAAATAAGTTTTAGAAAAAGGGATGAACAGGGAGGAGAACTAGTAGATTGATGTTCTAGATAGACATTGTACCTGATATATATATATATATATATATATATATATATATATATATATATATATATATATATATATAGAGCCTACTTTGCATTTTGTCGCATTAGTTCTATTTGTATCGTCCATTTTGGGACTGCTTGATGCATACTCAAGGGATATCCAAAAAATATGTTTTTTGGATTTTAAATAGTTCAGACATAGCAGATACTTATAAAGTTTAAGATCTTCATTTTGAAATCCTGATCTTCAAATTTGACCTGACTGGATTTGACCTCAAAACTGGTCAAACTTATGGTGGCATGACTTGTGTCTGTTTGTGATATGCATGCATAGAGATATCATGTATAAATATATCTACATGGTGTACAAATATATGTTTGTAATATATTATTGGTTATTCATATATATGGTCAAGAGTATTTAGATCATGGTCTGCCATACCGATATGTACCAGCCGGTATGGACCGATACGTATCGGTTCGGCCTGGAACCGATACTGGATCAGCGTGGAATCCGGTACCGGTAGCTTATCATTGGAGAACCGGTATGGGACCGGTACGGCACTAGTACGGCACTGGTTCGGACCGCCACCGGTACGCCGATCGGTACCAGTACGGCGGACCGTAGTCTAGATTGTCACACATACTTCTTGGTCTACATGCTACAATTATCATAGAAGACCTCTGGTAATGAGGATGCGAAGGATATGTTTGATAGGCTTGTTTTATCAACAGATTAGCAAGCTCAGTAAAAGTAAATGTCATCTCTCGTCTGCTTTTAAAGTTGAAGGTGGCAGAAGGGATGTTTGCCAAATCATATTGACAGAGGGGATAATACATAGGAAATATTGACAGAGGGGATAATACATAGGAAATTAAAAGAAGAGGCAGAAGAAGACATATGAATGCTGGATTTTGGCAACTTTTCTCAACCTCAACACAAATTCAAAACCATATTTTGCACACAATTGAAACTTTATGCATAAAATGGGTTTTGAGACTTTTGCAAGTGTTCTATAAGCATAGGGCATCTTATAGAGTTGGCAATTCGTAGGTCACTTGGGGCTTAGGTTGCTCAAGGTTCTGTGTTGGGCATAACAAGCCAAAACTTATAAGTGCATTTTGGGCATAAATAAGCCAAAACTCGATAAGTATATTCTAACATGAAAGTTTTCATATGGAAGAAATATTAATGCTTGTATATAGTTGTTAGGATTTACATTTATATATTTATATAAGAATGGTTTGGCATTTGGAAGAATGAACATTGGATTTAGATGTAGGTATTTTGAGAGTTCTATTATGAAGGTAAATTTACATTCAATACCCCAAAGATTTGATAATCAAGCTTGTGTAACTCTGTTATCTTATGCTTTATTCAACCTTTTGTAAGATTTTTCTTTTTTCCCAGTAGCCGATTATGGTACTAACATATATACCTGGCCAAACACCTCTATATATTTTCATACAGTCAGATGTCAAACTTTTCTATCAAAATTTAAATAATTTATGCTCTCTTCCCTGTCATGGTTACTAGTTCATCTTTATTAGCTTCTTTATAGATGGAATTCACATGACAATGGATAAAGTATTCTCAGGTTGGTAGGTTTGGTGCTTTTCTGGTTTTATCTCATTGTGATGCACATATCACCCTCTCGTTTTCTATACACACTGTTTGTATTCAGTTTTACCAAGTCGAATCTGTTTAATTCTGGGCCAACTGTTTCAGGTTCTTATATCTTTTCTTTTGCTATTTCTTCTATTGTATTTAAGGTATTTTTTTGCTAGGGTCATAGAACTTCGAAATAAAGCTTTAAATTTTTTTATTTCCACTGAAGATAAATGTTGTTAGAGTCTATCTTAAATGCCATGAGCTTTAATCAGCAATTGCTAGCAATGACATGTTTCAATTCCTCATGTTCTCGGTCTCGTTAAATCGTGCAAAAACTCACAAAAATCTGATATCAGTTTATTCAAGTGTCTCACTTCATCTAACTCTGTCCAAACTTATTTTTTGGGATTTTCAGATCATTCTCCTAAATGATACCACTACTCTTTCAATAAAATAAGTTTGCTTTTGTGCAAAATTAATATTTTTGGCTTATTATTCTAAATTTCTGGTTTATTATTGTCAATATTTTGTATGCATGTTTTCTGTTTTAACT
The DNA here is from genome assembly GCF_009389715.1 of Phoenix dactylifera. Classification (NCBI taxonomy): domain Eukaryota; kingdom Viridiplantae; phylum Streptophyta; class Magnoliopsida; order Arecales; family Arecaceae; genus Phoenix; species Phoenix dactylifera. The sequence goes on along the minus strand of NC_052409.1, from coordinate 4,564,769 downwards.
TAACAGCTCGAAGATCTTGTGGAAGTTCTTGGAAGATATGCATTTTGCTATTCTAAGTTTTGCAAAGAACTTGCAAAACGTTTTGCAGAAAATTCCAGCAATCTTTCATCACCTGTTGCATCTCAGTCGTCACATGCAGCCGATGGCCTTCCCAATCTGAAGCCTCTACATACAATGAAGGATAATTTATATGAAAAACAGGAGATTGTTGAGACAACCCGTTCACCAAAAGCTCCGATTCAATCACCAGTTATCAATCCTGTTAAAAGGTCCATTGGTGGAAAGAAGATTGGAAGTAAATCTGGGGGCCTTCATTCTCGGAAGCTTGCCACAAAGGTGGATATGTGCTTTTCGTTCAAACTTATAACATTACATTGCAATAATAAATAAAAGAATATCTCCTGTCAGCACAAGTTGATACATCTGAGTTGCTTCTTAGATGTCAAGGAAGGATACCTTCTGAAGTCCTTGTTTCATGGTTGATTCTTGTGTTATGACTGGTTTTGACAAGAGGATGTTAAAATAGTACCTGGAAGCTGGCAACCCACCTAATTCTATCACTTTCTTCGATCGCATACTCAGATCATTTGGTCGTGAGGCTTCCACAAGTCCACTGCAACATTTCTCATAAGACTAATGATTTTAACTCGTGCATTTTAGAATTAATTAATATCCTATTTACTTTTAAAAAAATTCATAATTGCAGCCAATTGAAAGTCTCTATAATCAGAAGCCTGTAGAACCAGCATCAGCTGTGACTTCCATGGCTAATTCCATGACAGCATTTGGCTCATCTTTTCCTTCTCGTTTGGAATATGTGGAGAGCATACCATCAGCTGAAAACATTTTGAGAGATGCTCAAGTGATTGGTAATGTTGCCCCTCCAAAATCTACAAACTTGCTTGCGGAGTCTGGAATGGATAATGGATCTTCTAAGAAATCAGCCTCAACTACAAAAATTAAGGTAAGAGCAGAGCCTTTTGCTCTCTTATCTTTCAGAGGAAATGCTCAATAAATTGGCACGTTGGGCCCGACATTTAGTGACAGAGTTCCATTACTCTGGTCCAGTCATAAACTAGTACATTTGAAGTATAGCAGGTGAGTAACTAGTTCAATTAACTTTTACAAACCGTTGGAATGGCCGCTCCACATTTTACTTCTGTTGCTTAAAAATTATTGTCTTCCACTTTAAATGACATTTTAAATCACTGCTATTTTCATCACTAGTATTCCCTTCTGGCCTGATTTCGATCTGGTTTATCTCTATTAATAAGCCTTCTTTATTGGAAACTATTGATATTGGTATAAAGTTTAATCAATCATTAGTAATAAATGTGATTGATTCAAAAGGAAGGAGTATTTGATGGATGGTAATATTGACATTTACTGGTGAAAATGTTTGGGATTAGAATTACATTGGCAGTCAGAGAAGATGAAATTAGGTCTTTGATCCCTTGAAACTTGGGGAGCTAGTTTTGCATGGGTTATAACAATCAAATGATTGAACTTTGGAGAAATGGTTCACTAGAACATAATTGAATGGAATTTGTCCATTTTGTGGTACATCCGATGTATGCGCATACATATTACAATAATATGTAGTAGACAACATGTATGAAGATATATAATTCAGCAAGATATACAACAGTATTTCTAATGTTCCACATGATATATAAATGTGACCTAAATCTGTTAATACTCATTCAAGCATGTTATGTGTTTGGTCTGTCAAGGATTTTTAACTTCTAAGAAACATGACTGAAATTAGATGTCTCACTTTACTATTGAAGAACCATGCTGCTAACTGGCTTGGCATGGATTGGCACTTGAAACCCTGTTCTGAATGACTAAATCCAATACTTGAATTGCAGCATCACTCACATAACCATTATTACCAAGCCTCGTCCCAACTACATGAGACAGCTTTATTCAGCATTACATAAACAACTAATTGAATTTTTTTGGGTAAGTTGTGAAATACTTTATCTCACCTATGTAAATGATCCACCTCTGCAAGACATTATCAAATGATCCTTGATATTTCTCTGGATGAGTCATATGTTTCAATCATGACTGGAAACTTGTCGTGCAATCATCTTTTGACAGAAGCCATAGATGACATGCATCAGTTATGTTACATATATTTTTAAACCATTCGTTTATATATCTGTAGGCCACCTTCGGTCCAGTTTGGATGCATATTTATTTTTGTTAGACATACCATCTAGTCCTTGTGCTTTATTTTTAATTGTTTCTCTGTTCACTTAGGTAGAGGAAAGTAATGAAGCAAGACAGAAGTTTTCGAATGCAAAATCCATCTCATCAGCCAAATTTTTTGGTGATCGGAACAAAGCAAGTGACTTGCAAAGATTTACTGTATGTGTTCCACTGATCCAAATAATTTTCAAAGAAAAATCACTTCATATTCTTAGCTGTGATTCAGGCAATTATCTTCCCATTCCATGATCTGTTATGACAGATATTCTATATCTCTGAAACTCCACACTTTTGTGGCATTATTACATTCTCTTCTAGGAAGAATGGCACAATCACCCATCATATTATGGCTACTATTCTTCATATTGTAGTTTCTGAAATATTGAAATTTGAACTTTTTGATCAGTTGATAAAGTTTGATTACTTTAAAGGGATGCTGATTTTCTAAAGTTCCCTCTTGTAGGGTCAACATCGATATCAGGTGCTGATCTTTTTGGTCATCATATGGATGGCATTGGTCTTGACCTTACCGCCGCTGAGCTTATTATCCAAATCTCTTTCCAGGTAATTGCTAAACTCTTGCTTTTTTGACATACCTGATTGATCAGATCATCAAATACTCCCATTCTTGATAGCAAAGAGAACATGTATAGGAAGAGGGACACAGATGATCACCATTGATTAAATTAACATAAAAGTTTTATTGAAGCATCTTTTGTTGTCATTTATTGGAACTTCAGTGCCCAACATCTGAGAATAGTGTCGAGAGGATGACCTAATATTTTTAAAATTCCCAAGAGTGGACTCATCCTCCAATTTGCTGGTGTTTTTTGGCATGGAAATCTAATTTCCAATTACATTCTAGTAAGTATTACTACTGTGCTTTTGCTACAGCACTTAGTTCAGTGCTTGCCTTTTGCTTTTCAGGCATCACAGGACATATCCGCCCTCAAGGACATTGCTGGGGAAACTGGAAAAAAGCTGACGCCTGGAGCTTCCAGTCTTAATGATATTCAAGACAGAATCCTTCAATCTTCAAGAACAAATAATTGTTTCAGCTTGGGATTGTTTCAAGATCAAGGCTGCTTGCCATGCTATTTAATCTCATCTTATAATATTCGTTCATAGAAATCAAGCTTCACTAGTTGCTGTGTGTTGGCTGTTTATTATAAAGTGAGATCTTCGCATTCTGAGTTTGTATATTTGATCACATATATATGTATATATAGCTGTTCTGAGTTTGTATAGCTTTCTGAGTTTTTCACTTGAGCACCCAGTAAGGCATCCAATGTCTGAGCGCCATTCTGTAAAGAGGTTCAGATGGTTTGCAGTTCAGGTTGTACTGCAGAAAAATCCTGCTGTTAAATAAACAAGGATAATAGAAATTTTCCATTTCAGTTTTAGCGTTGAAGTTTTTATTAGAGCAACTGTTACTGATTTTAAGAAATTTCTACGTTTTCTAAAGTGAAGCTTGGTTTGTTGCATGGAATTGGGTTTGTTTGAAAACTTAACAAAAGAAAGCTCGGCTTCTTTGTTGGCTCTCGGCTAGTGGTTTTTTATTAGAGTTTCATAGGTAGAGATGGCAAGTATTCATCATATGCAGTTGTGAAATTAGTATACTGAAGGTGCGTGAAATATATATCATAGGCTTTGTGCTATACGAGGGTTCAAATGCATCATAAGCTCAAATCTCGATCATTCTTATTGCATTTGGCCAGATATTCATTTGTACCAGGGAATGCTTATATGATGAACAATGCCTTGTTTGATGGAAAGGATTGTGGTCTCTGTTCAGCTCAAAGGGATATTTCTTGAGATCGCCTAAACAGAACGAGCAATTTTATTTTCCTTCTGGTATGGTGGGCTACTAAATAAAAAAGCAATCATTTGCTTAGACCGACTAAATAAAAAAGAGAATTCATCAGCAGGGATAAGTTATCACAATATGCGATCAATCTATTTATTCATACGCGCCTGAATTGATTCACCTTACTCATATGTCAAATAATTTCACTACTAATCAGGATGCAAAAGTGTCCTACGGAATAAACTTTTCTTTTTTGATTATGAAACCAGATGCCAAGGGAAAAGGAACCCTGGCACGAGTTTGACCTAAAGAAGTTTTCCTCTTCAAGGATGACCTTAAGAGCAGAAGAAAATAGAAGTTAAAAATAGGTCGTTCCCTTTGTTGATGTTTTCCTCTATAGGCTAACCAGTCAGTTAAATAAATTCTCATGGAAAGAAGTTGCAAATCATAACTGATGTTTTCATTCATATTAACCATTTGGTCTAATAAAAGATAAAAAACATCAGAGTAGCACTAACTACTGAACTATTCACAGTCTGCTCCAAAACTCAAAACAGGTACATGGCTTTCAACCTATTTTATCTTTGCTATTTTAAATATCTGACCTGATATGTTCTGCTTAGTTGACTCATGACTGTTCTTTTTTTTAAAAAAAAAAAACAATTGTTTCGAAAGAGGATGGATGGTGTCAACGCATTATGTCTAAAATTTCTCAATATCACGAGGCTAGAAAACAAAAAGGAATAATGGATTGATGAGAGACGTTTCAAAGTTTGATATTGACTCGATCTTGGAAAGAGTCTAGTCTACCGCCAAATTTATCAGAAACTGTTTTCATCTTGGGATAGATCATATAAGCTTTAATTTTTCACTCATATGCTGAATACAATACAAGAAAATAATTCTTCGTAATAAGCAAAATAATACCGTTCCATTGTTTAAAACCACTTATATCACATGAGGACTTTAGTATGGGGGTAATAGCAATTATGGCCACCATCATCACCAGTATACGACCTGAGTTCTTAGGATACGAATGGTAACTGCAAAGATTTTGGTGGAAAACTTCATGCAAATTTGTGCAGGTCCTGGATAAAGTTAGCAATTGGGGAGATCATGGCTGCTTGGTTATTTGTCTATGGAGTCCAGTTAGTGTATTGTTCAGTCTGGTCCGTTGTATCGTTCTCATAATCACACATCTAAAAGATATTGTGGCACGTCTACTTTCAAATCAGCACAGTGCCATGCTAAATGAAGTGCCTTTTTTGATCTGCTATATGCTCAGTAGCTTGTGTTTATTTTATATGGTTCGCCTTTTTTTTATCTATCTTGCTATTTACATGAGTTATGCAGTGAAAACTACTACTTTGCTGATTGCATGCCTACTAATCAACTAGTAAAGCACCGGAACCGAGTCTGGTTAATTGGAGAGAGTTTTTGTTAACTTCTTGTGAAACTCTATAAAAGATTAATCAATCATATTACACTCAAAATGGCGGGATATGTAGGAAGGTCCTATCATTTTTCATTTCTTACTCTTCGTATCTTCTTTATTTCTTCCTGGGTTCACGCGAAGAAAGAGCCTTTCAAGATCTTTTTTTTTTTTTCTTCTATCCTCTCTTCATCGCCTACAAGCATACAGAAAACACCTTGTCGAGTTCAAGATAATTTATCGTACTGTGCACGTCTGCAAATTCAACGGTCCGTTGTATCTTGAAAAGGAATCACAAGAATTCGATGCACGTAAGGAAGCAAATCTTTTTCAAAGACAGTGACTACACGCCTCAGACCAACCTATAGGTACTATTTATTTTATTGTGGATCGAAAGGAAATTGCATTGAAGAGTTGCGCATCGGAACTGATTGTTTCAGTAAATTATTTATGGATTATTTGAGTTCCGATTATTCCAATAGAATATACGTTTGATGAAATTTACTATTTCATACCCTTTTCTGCAAAAAAAAAAGAAAAATCAAAGGAAAAATAATATAAAATTTAATTTCAATTCAATTTCTCAAATATGATATGATTGGCAAGGTAACCTAAAAGAGGGAGCAGTAACTCTTGCCCTTGAGAGAAGGTAATCTAGAAGAGGGGAAAATGTGGCAGCTGTCGGTAATGAATGACCTGTCTGGTTTTGGTAAATTCTAGTTCCGCTGGAGGACTGAAACGGCCATGACGAAAATAGCAACCCTTCCCCTCGGTTAGATATCCTCATGCCACCCTCCTCCCTCCCCGCCTGCCCTAGATAAGATCCGCTGATCTCTTCCTCTCTCTCTCGTTCCTGGCTTCCGATCTCTCTAAGGTGAGCTCTCGACTCCCTTCTTTGCCCTTCGATCGCGGACACAGGGCTCTTCCGGCCTCAAATGGCTTCCTAAGGGATTCAATCCGTGTCCGTCTTGCTGGGTTCTTCTGCACCCTTTTTCTTCTCTTATCTTCTGACTGGAGGGCTTCCTTTGATCTCAAAATTTGATTTTTAAGTTATAATTTTTCCTTCCACGAGCTAGGCTTTGGAAAATTTCAGCCGATCTCATGTTTGTGACGGTTCCGTGATTGTAAGAATCGCAGCCTTTTTTTTTCCCCCTCTTCTGAATGACAACATTAGCACGTGTCTGATCTGTGATAGGGATTTGAGTTTAATTAGAAACGCCGGTAGGGTGTTTCATAGTCTTGGGCATCGTTGGTGTTGGCGGATTAGGGTTTTGATCTCCGGTGCTTTTATTTTTTTTTGGGTGCAATACATGGATTATAGCAGCAACGCCATTGAGATTATTCCGGAGGCTACTGGCCCCGAACCCTGGGCGCAGGCTTCCAATGATCAGGCTATATGGGCGACCGAGGACGACTACCGGAGTTGGAATGGAGAACCCTCTGCTGATACTGTATCGAACCCCGCCTATGGTGATCGCCAGTCTCAGTCGCAATCCCGGGCTGGAAGCGAGCAGCCCCCCAGCAAGAAGCCCCGGAATTCTTTGGAAGGGAATGGGTCGACGAGCAAGTCCAGGGCAATTGGGAAAATGTTCTTCAAGACCAAGCTCTGCTGCAAGTTCCGGGCCGGGACGTGCCCCTATATCACAAACTGCAATTTTGCGCATGGGATGGAGGAGCTCCGGAAACCCCCGCCCAATTGGCAGGAGATAGTAGCATCGCAGGAGGGGATGGAGCCCAGAGAGGAGCACCAGATACCTATTCTGACCTCTTCTAATTTGGGTGCGGATGGGCAGAGGTCTTATAAAGGGAGGCACTGTAAGAAGTTTTACACTGAGGAGGGCTGCCCGTATGGAGATACGTGTACTTTTCTGCATGATGAGCAGTCGAAGGCTCGAGAGAGTGTGGCGATTAGTCTGTCGCCTACAGTTGGAGGTGGTGGATATGGTGGTGGACAGAATGCGTCGAATCAGAAGCCTTCGAATTGGAAAACTAGGATCTGCAACAAGTGGGAGATGACTGGGTATTGTCCATTTGGTAGCAAGTGTCATTTTGCTCATGGGGCCGCAGGTATGTTTAAGTACTTATTTTTGCTCTTAAACTGCAGTTCGGTGCGAATTTCATTGTGAATGTGATGAAAAGTAGAAATACTACGATGTGGCTTCTTGTTATTTCCTTGAATGAGATGGATGCAATGTTGGGCCTTGTGTTATTATTTTTATGGTTGTTAATCTTGCACCATCACAAGGATTTTCTTTGAGAGATTCTTATTCTTAACTAGAATGACTTGCTTGCATGGTAAAGCATCATAATCATCAACCCTTGAGTGCTATGTTTGAGTGCTTCATAGGCACATGTCCATATACTTTCTAATTCGCCTATCATATATACAGAAAGACCTGATATGCATTGTTTTGGGTATATGTGGTTTCTGTCTGACGTCGATGCAAAAGACAAGTAATTCTGATGCTCATGCAGAATGCTATGTTTTGAGCTCTGTACTATGGTGTGGTCTATGCATTTTGATTAGTTGCTGCCTTCTTTGCCCTTTTAACGAGCAATGCACATTTGTTACAACAAAAATAGCATCTGGTCGGCATTCTCTTACAAAAGAAAGGGACCATCTGGGAGGTGGTTCCCTGCCTAATGGAACTATGGGAATAAAAGAGCCGATGCACATTCTTTACAACAAAATAGCATTTGGTTTTCATTTTCTTAAAAAAGGGGAGGTAATCTGGGAAGTGGTTCATTGCCTAATGGAACTAGGTGAATGCATGCCAACTGATTGTAAATTCTGTACACATGCTGCACTCCATGATGCATCAATTTTTTCTTGTTTTTTGGGTGTCTTACTTCAATTATTTCTGTGGCAATAATGCTAATTATCGGTTCAGCATTAATCCATTGTGTGTCAAAGTTCTATTCTCGCACTGATATGGAAATGCCCTCGCTACAGAACTTCACAGATATGGTGGGGGGCTTGTGGAGATGGAAGGCAGAGATGCTTCTTCAGTAGCTACAGATTCGAAGCAGGTTGGGGCATCAACAAGGGCTCCTGCAGACACTGTTGTTGCATCCATGCAATCAGTTCCTCATGCTGATGTTTATCACATGGGAGGTCCTTCACAGAGGTCAAGCGTTGTCGGTCAGAGGCAGGGGCTAGGTCAGGGTCAGAGACTTCAGAAATGGAAAGGACCAGACAAGATCAGTAGGATATATGGCGACTGGATTGATGAAAGTGAGTAGACCCATACGTGCTGATATAGCAGGGCATCTGGATGGAAAAATAATAAGTGTAGTCATCTCTACTAATTGCATGCTGGAACGTATTGTTTAGTCTTTATGTCGTAATTGCAATGAAACTGGTGGGTTCTTATATCTGAAGCAATAGAAGAGAAGTGCTACACCTTTTTTTTGAGTAGCTGAATCTTAAATAACCTGAAGGTTTCATTAGAAAGACAGTCACTAGTTCTTATGAGTTGAGCTTGTGAAGCTTGATGGGAGAGTGTGTGTTCTGTCATAGCCTTGCTATTTTCTATTGTCCTTCCATATCATGAGTGGAAGGTCATTGAATTTTCATGGTGCGTACGAAGTTTCCCTGAAGCAGAACCGTGTGTTCATTAAATTTTGTGCTTTGATGACTGATTAGGAGCTCGCTGCTAAGGCAAGCCCATACGTGATGGCTAGTTGCTCAGTATCATCAGCTGGTTCACTAACATGGTATCATCAGCTGGTTCCCTAACATGTTTCTTTGTCAACAAGTGATGGTGATCAGCTGAATAAGGCTTGCCTACTTCATGCTTATGGAGTCTATGGAAGGTATCTGGCTTGATTTTGCAACTTGATGCAGTAACATTAGTGTACCTGTTGTTCTTACAGCAATTCTTGTGTCGGTGTCGATGTGTAAGCTGGTGTCGATGTGTAAGCTAGTTAATGAATTATCCAAAGGGTTTTCATGATGAATCAACATGCTACGTCTATTGTTCTTCCCATTTCCATGCATCAACAGCTTAAAATTGTGTTATTAGCTTTGAGACATAATATAAATAAAACTGTTGAAATTGGAACAAAATTAGAGGTAACCCTGAATAGGAATGCTGGGTGAACGAGGATAAAGCTGACAGCAAATAATTGAGTAAAAAACCACCATGTTTGGAAATAAATTAATGAGTTACTCCAATCCCCTCTTGCCACTGTTTCCCCTCTCCTCTACGGAAGTCATCTTTTAGTCTATTTCAGTTCCTGTGTCTATCGCTCCCCATCCTACCTTTCCGATTCCAGTAATAGTCCATCCGATCTCGCCCTCGTACCATTCCCTTCTCTAGCAAAAGAATTGTTCGGCCGCATGTCATTACTTTTTTATAAGTGTTGTTGGGATACACAAGACAGAACATGGACTGATTCTACGACTGATGAAAGATATTATTTTTTCTCAATTAGCTGATGCAAAAAAATCTTGAATAGATCTCTTAGACTTTTTGCATTATCCACTCAACTTATTTGTCTTGGAAGGTACTCAGCTATGCCTTCCACACTCTCGAAAGTTGATTCAAAGACATGGGTAAATCCTTGATGCCTGTTCTCCATACTCGCATTCTTTCCCCTGTACACAGAAAACAGCAATATCAAAAAATAACAGTGGTTCTGAAGCCCAAACTAGGCCTGGTCCAAACGGCCCATCCATAGTTTAGGGAGAGGACCTGACAGGGGAGGAGTGAAGAAGAAAGAAATTATTACCCACACTACATGCATCCTATGGCCCTCCATGCAGCCAATAATAGCTTTTGGTTCCTGCGGGCTCCATTCATGAAGCATGCATTTTGATTGGACCAGGCCTAGTTTGGGCTTCAGAACCTGTTTTTAGTTGTACTTGGGCTAACCTTGGTTAACCCTATTCGAACTTGGACTAAGTCTAAGACCTCAAGTGTCTTTATTGAATCTGGCTCGGTCAAGGGGTTGGTCTGACTTGGTCCAGTCCATTTCCAACCCTACAAGTAACTTTGTAGCAAAATTCAGGATAATGAACAAAAGGAATGGACCCAAAAATAACACATTCTAAAATCCAAATCCGTATGTCGTTTACAAAGCTACACATCAATGAAATTATGCCTCCATGGGAAGAGAACCAACAAGAATAGCAAAATCCGTCAACATAAGAAGAGAACTACCAAACAACAACAGCAAGGATCACCACGTACGAAAGCAGAACAAGCCAAAAAGACAACAATGACAACCCTATATGGGCTATCACTTGACTGCATGGTCAAGTCCAAGGAAAGAAGCAACCATTCGTGCTTCTTTTGCAACAATTGATTTCACAATCTCTTGAGCTTTGGGAAACGTGTGCTCGTAAAACTCTTACCAAAAAAAAAAGAGAGATTATAATCATGCACATGTACAAAAATGAATTCAAAAGTACACCCACGAAATTAATTAATCAAAAAAGGATTATAAAAGTTTTCCTAGAATTCTTCATCCTCTGGCCTAAAATGACTTACTTAACCATGTTGGTGTACAAAAATAAATTCAAAAATACAACCATGAAATTAATTAACCAGAAAAGGATTAAGATAGTTTTTCTAGAATTCTTCGTCCTCTTTTCAAACTAGGCCTAAGTGACTTGTTGATGTATACTATAATCAATCGGTAACAATCATGATACGTGAGTTATTTCTGCTCTTCAAGAAGTTAGAAGGTCAAAAGCCCAACAAAAGAAATTTGCTGCAAAAACATTGCAGGGTTTCTTAATGTTTTGAGTGGGTCAATCTGACAAGCCATAGTTAGGGATGATATGGAATGATTCAACATCTATTTTGGGATGGCTTGTAGTAGTTATAACATGTATGGGAATTGCGTAAAGACGTTCCGGACATAGTTGGATGCAAATTAGGCTTGGTGTAGAGCAATTCTTGGGTACAACCTAAAAATATTTGTAGTCACGGTTGGATGCAATTCTAAGTTTCATCTAGAGCACAGTTTCTAAATAGATAGAGATGATATTATTTTGGTGCCAAGTGCAGGTTAGTTTACCAAAATTGTGGGATTTGACTTTCTTATTGAGTAATACATATTCTCTGTCAAGAGTAGAAAATGAGCCCAGACAACCCCGACTTTGAATCAAGCTAAGACTAAAAAGGCTAGAACCAACCAATCACGGTCGTGCATGTGCTATGCGCATTTTTGCAGTAGCACCAATCGCTTATCAATGATAGTTAATATGCAATAGAATCTGCGTAATATGACATTAAAATGTTTTCAACTATTTTGTAGCACCATTGCACAACCAGAGTCGTACCAAGAAGGAATAAAATCAGTTGCGTTGGCCCAACCAGAAGTAGGGTTGTGCATGGGGTTGAGTCGGCTTAGAGCTAAATCTAGAATCAAACCGATTTAAATTGGTTTTCTAAAATCGAAACCAAAATCGGACCGGCCATCTACTAAAACCTCTTAAAATCAATTCAAAAAAATCGGTTAGGTTCAGTTGAGTTTGATTTGTTGAGGTGATATTCTTCTTTATATATAAAAAAATAAAAAATTGATGTTTATATATATATATATATTAGGGTCGAGTTAGGTCAAGCTTGGGTGGGTTTAAAAATACATATTTGTATATATACACATGGATTGGGTTAGGTCAGGTTAAATCGGTTTGAATTAGTTTTCTCAAAATTCGAACCAAAAGTGAATCAATTTTTTTTCAATTCAAGATTGTCTGAAATCTAAACCAAACCTAATTTAACAAAAAAAAAACACCTACATAAATCAAACCAAAACATCCGATTCAGATTAGGTCCATGATTTGGCTGATTTTTTGCACACGCCTAACCAAAAGTGTATGCTAGAGACAGTAAAGCTCTACTTCTAGTATTAGAGGCCATGGACCCTAATTTGTGATTGCGTAGTTCAATCAAAAGTGGGTAATGGACATGGTAACAGGTTTCGGCAACAGGGAAGCTGCGGTCATCTCTACTATATTAAAAATAACAATTCTAAATCTAAATATAGTTTGCAGTTTTTTTATAAATTAGTCTTTAATTTTTTTATAAAATTTTTCAATCGTCATGATGAACAGCCAAAATAACATGAACCACAGGAAAATTACGGACAGGGGCAGTATTTAAATATCTTGTCTAATGTGTTGTCTAATATAGCAATCAAGCTTTTAAATTTTTATTTGGCACATTTAAAAAAGCTATGCCTCGATATGAATAGGAAAATAGATATTATTAACCCCTTTTGTCAAGTCTTGAACTGATGGTTCCCATCTTCCGTGTGAGAAGCCTTGCTTTTTGCTGGGGGGTGGGGGCAAGATTATTTCCCTGGGGGGCCCATGGAGAATTTTAAAATTATCAACATCTTTTTAAAATGCACAAAAGTATAATTAGACTTGTGCTTTGCAATAAATAAAGAAGCTATGACACTTCACCGGATGCAAATAAAGGTCATCTTTACTTTTAAGAAAAAAAGGGGCCTTGTTATAAGGGTGACTTATTTTTATATGTAATTAGAGAAAGAGACAAGATGTGAAATAGATTTTGGAGCTAGATGATTAAAATAATAAAGATCTTAATGGAAATACCAATTCATCTGAAGATTTGGCAATACAACCAAGATCGATAACTGAAATTTTACTAGCCACTAACAGAAAATATTGGCATAGAGTTTGGGGTTTATTTAAAATGCTAAGTAATAAAATATGGATCACTTGCAAGGTCAAGTTATAAATCAAAACTAAGAGAGCATCTAATAATGTATAAAAATATTTTGAACCAAGAAATATTAATGAATTAAATCTGAAAATAGATGGAAAAACAAAATAAAGAAGAAGAGTAAGACCTATATTATAATTACCCCCCCCCCCCCCCCCCCCCCCCACATTCTCTTGAAATAAATAAATTTTAATGATTTATAATCCTTTCAAGTATCTTATCTTTCAAGAAAGAATATACACTGGAGTCTTCCTTCTTTTGCATGCACTGGTCACATGGAAGTTCATACATGCCAAAGAATCAATTTGAAAAAGTCTTAGTGATGCCTTTGAGCTTTTTTTTTTTTTTTGTGGTTTTGCTAAGACTAGCCTTTTACACTAGTCTAGTGTGAATACATCCAAGAAAATCATAAAACAAAATGTCCCTAAAAGCTCTAAGTACGCATGCCTCAGAAATTCAAGATAGTCCACCGAAATAATCAGCCACAAAGAAGGCTATCCAGTTAGTAGCTCTATTCTTTTTGGTAAATGTGCTTCACCCCAAAGGAGATACAACTTCTTGCCACGCGTAAGATATCCTAAATCAAGGGATGCGACCCCGCCTCGCTAGCTTGATTCTAAATCCAACCAATTATCGTCGTTGAGTTACCCTCCACCAAGATCTTGTTGGCCCTCAAAGTGCGCTCCGCATGGTTGGGGCCGGCCTTAGCGGCCCTCAATTCTATTACAAACGTTGAGCAGGTGAAGATCTGACACCCATCCACCGCAATCAGTTTGATATCCGAATCTCTAATGATAAAGCACACTCTTTCTGTCTTGCCACTATCTAACACATATCGATCAAAATTCATCTTGAGGAGACTTGGGGCTCTTAGGTGATGAATATCGTCTGAGATGCTATAGAAGCAAAAATAGAGTTTTAGATGTCTTCGGACTATTAAGAGTGTTATTTCTTACTTCACCAATCTCCCACAGTCTTTTGACTCTTTCATCCCAAAAGATGGCCTGCCACCGCACTTCTTCTAGTGCCCCTGTAAGACCTGGCTTAAAGAGTTATTCTAAGAAAGCAAATAAACTCATACCAAAAAGAAAAAGAGAGATTATAATCCTTGACAGCCTTTTCCCTTTTGCTAGTTTCTAATCCTTAACATGGGACGCAGAGGATATTCTTAGCAAACTATACACAGCAGTGGGGTTCTTGAATAATAACTAGGTGTTTAATCACTTCAAAGCCAAAGCTTTTTTTTTTTGGGACCACGCAGCAGAGTTAAACTATGTGCTTAAAATTGTGCCACGATGCAACTACCAGAATGGTACATGATATAAGTCCAAGGTGGCGTCTTCATGGTAAATGTTCAGGAACGGAGTCAAAAGTGATAACCATCCCAAGGATTGCTAGCGTTTATTTCAACATCACATATCAAATCCGCACAGGAAAAGGCATGTTCTAATCCAACAAAGTGAACCATCTTTATTAGTGCCTGAAGTCAAAGTACATGATTTGGGGCCACCTGCTACGTCAGCGTATTATGGCATTAACTTTCTTGCAAAGCTATAATTGAGTAAAAAAATAAAAAATAAAAAGAGAAAAGAAGGCCCAAAGAGAACACAAGAATACATAAAAAGTTTCTAAAAGATAAGATTTTATAAATATATTTAGTACAAAAAGTATATGCATTTGGCCGATTGATCCTAGGACTGGAAGTCCGGAAGTGAGCTGGGTTTGGATATTTATTATAAAAAAATATATGCATCTGACCAATTACCCTAGGTCTGGAAGTGGGCCGGATAGGCCGGGCCATGTTCCGATATGAACCAAATCTGATTTTTTTTGGGGCTTCGGACCGGGCTTAGGCTCGAAAATTTTTGGATAATCAAGGCCCGAGCCCGACCCAAGTCGGATTGGGCTGGCCCGATTACCCTTTTGGGCCAAAATAAATTCGACCTGAATACAATTGAAGTTTAATATTTTATAATATTGTTTCATAGGTAAATAAGGTAGTTAAAAATTAGAATTTCTCCTATAACATAAGTAAATGATATATGATATATTATTCTTCACTAAACCCATTTTAATTTATCCTTTACTTCTTCATTATTCTCTCTAAATAACAACATATAAAAACAAATTAATTCGGGCTCCATATCAGGCCTTGTTTGTGCTCAGGCTCCAGCAAGGCCAATGACATACCCGAGCCTAGCCCAGAAAACAAATGGGCTCAACATTTAAACCCAAACTCGGTCCGAATTCTTTCGGGCCTAGCTCTTAGCCTGAGCCAAGCCCATTTCCTGCATTAATTGACTTGGTCAATAAGAGTGGTGTGGCAATTAACAGTATTATGAATTCCACTTACCATGGCCGAGTTAAACCCAAGCCCCTTATCCTTACCCTTTAACTTCTAATGTTTTTATTTTAGCATCCTCTGCATGAAATGCAGCATCAAACTCTGGAATATATGGGATATTTGTGAACTGTCTGAAATTAAATATGCAAGTAGACCTTGTATGATTTCAATTCATGTTACCATGAGATGTTAGAAATTAGATATGAAGCGCATGAACCTGACATGCCTGACGATGAAGGTTATGGCCACTCTCTTTACTCGTAGCAACAAATAAACTCACTGTCGTTTTTTGATATTGCTGTTTTCTGTGTACAGGGGAAAGAATGCGAGTATGGAGAACAGGCATCAAGGATTTACCCATGTCTTTGAATCAACTTTCGAAAGTGTGGAAGGCATAGCTGAGTACCTTCCTCACCCGGCCCGTGTAGAATTTACAAAGGAGTCCGTGCACTAGAGAAGGTCCTCGTTGTCTACTACAAGCCGACCATAGTCCATCAATGATGACAGATTATGGGTTCCCCTTCTTTGCGCTGAAGTCCTTGTGAAGGCACTTCCCTTCTATTGCTTACCAGTATCACTGCAATTATGATATAAAGACTACACAATACGTTCCAGCATGCAATTAGTAGAGATGACTACACTTATTATTTTTCCATCCAGATGCCCTGCTATATCGGCACGTATGGGTCTATTCACTTTCATCAATCCAGTCGCCATATATCCCTTTGATCTTGTCTGGCCATTTCGATTTCCGAACTCTCTGACCCTGACCAAGCCCCTGCCTCTGACCGACAACAGTTGACCTCTGTGAAGGACCTCTCCGGTGATAAACATCTGCATGAGGAACTGATGTCATGGATGCAACAACAGTGTCTGCAGGAGCCCTTGTTGATGCCCCAGCCTGGTTCGAATCTGTGGCTACTGAAGAAGCATCTCTGCCTTCCATCTCCACAAGCCCCCCACCATATCTGTGAAGTTCTGCAGCGAGGCATTTACATATCAGTGCGAGAATAGAACTCTGACTCGCAGTGGATTAATGCTGAACCGATAATTAGCATTATTGCCACAGAAATAAATGAAGTAAGACACCCAAAGAACAAGAAAAAAGTGGTGCATCATGGAGTGCAGCATGTGTACAGAATTTACAATCAGTTGGCATGCATTCCCCGAGTTCCATTAGGCAACGAACCACTTCCCAGATTACCTCCCCTTTTTTAAGAGAATGAACACCAGATGCTATTTTGTTGTAAAGAATGTGCATCGGCTCTTTGGTAAGAGAATGCCGACCAGATGCTATTTTTGTTGTAACAAATGTGCATTGCTCGTTAAAAGGGCAAAGAAGGCAGCAACCAATCAAAATGCATAGACCACACCATAGTACAGAGCTCAAAACATAGCATTCTGTATGAGCATCAGAATTACTTGTCTTTTGCATCGACGTCAGACAGAAACCACACATACCCAAAACAACGCATATCAGGTCTTTCTGTATATATGATAGGCAAATTAGGAAGTATATGGACGTGTTTATGAAGCACTCAAACATAGCACTCAAAGGTTGATGATTATGATGTTTTATCATGCAAGCAAGTCATTCTAGTTAAGAATAAGAATCTCTCAAAGAAAATCCTTGTGATGGTGCAAGATTAACAACCATAAAAATAATAACACAAGGCCCAACATTGCATCCATCTCATTCAAGGAAATAACAAGAAGCCACATCGTAGTATTTGTACTTTTCATCACATTCACAATGAAATTCGCACCAAACTGCAGTTTAAGAGCAAAAATAAGTACTTAAACATACCTGCGGCCCCATGAGCAAAATGACACTTACTGCCATACGGACAATACCCAGCTACCTCCCACTTGTTGCAGATCCTAGTTTTCCAACTCGAAGGCCTCTGATTCGACGCATTCGGCCCACCGTCATATCCACCACCTCCAACTGTAGGCGACAGACTAATCGCCACACTCTCCCGAGCCTTTGACTGCTCATCATGCAGAAAAGTACACGTGTCTCCATACGGGCAGCCCTCCTCAGTGTAAAACTTCTTACAGTAAAACTTCTTACAGTGCCTCCGTTTATACTTCGGATCCGAACTAGAAGAGGTCAGAATAGGTATCTGATGCTCCTCTCTGGGCTCCATCCGCTCCTGCGCTGCTACCATCTGATGCTCCTCTCTGGGCTCCATCCCCTCCGGCGCTGCTATCATCTGATGCTCCTCTCTGGGCTCCAACCCCTCCGGCGCTGCTATCATCTGATGCTCCTCTCTGGGCTCCATCCCCTCCTGCGCTGCTACCTCCTGCACTGGTACTATCTGATGCTCCTCTCTGGGCTCCATCCCCTCCTGCGCTGCTACCTCCTGCACTGGTACTATCTGATGCTCCTCTCTGGGCTCCATCCCCTCCTGCGCTGCTACTATCTGATGCTCCTCTCTGGGCTCCATCCCCTCCTGCGCTGCTACCTCCTGCACTGGTACTATCTGATGCTCCTCTCTGGGCTCCATCCCCTCCTGCGCTGCTATCATCTGATGCTCCTCTCTGGGCTCCATCCCCTCCTGCGCTGCTACCTCCTGCACTGGTACTATCTGATGCTCCTCTCTGGGCTCCATCCCCTCCTGCGCTGCTACCTCCTGCACTGGTACTATCTGATGCTCCTCTCTGGGCTCCATCCCCTCCTGCGCTGCTACTATCTGATGCTCCTCTCTGGGCTCCATCCCCTCCTGCGCTGCTACCTCCTGCACTGGTACTATCTGATGCTCCTCTCTGGGCTCCATCCCCTCCTGCGCTGCTACTTCCTGCGCTGGTACTATCTGATCCTCCTCTCTGGGCTCCATCCCCTCCTGCGCTGCTACTATCTGATGCTCCTCTCTGGGCTCCATCCCCTCGTGCAACTGGGTGGGGGTGGATACATTTAATAAAAGAAAAATCTAAAGCAGATCTTTTCACCATTGTGTTGATATCCAATAACTCTAAATAATGTATTCTGATTCATGTGAAATGAAAATATCAAAACCAGGAACTAGCAACATATGACTTAAGTAACGATCTAAAAATGCCATAAGTTATTAAAAACTAGTAGAGAGAAATAGCAATGTACCCATTCTCAAAGACAGAAGCTCAGCTTTAATATGCTGTACTCTGAGAATGCAATCAAAGAGAACATATAATATGATAAAAACAGGGGAAAGAAAAAGAAATACACTTGACAGAAAGTGCAAAAAGGGTAAATCATTCAAAATATCAATACAAGGAGCTCCAGGTTTCAGTTATCAGATCGTGAACCAAAGAACCTAGAACAAAAAATAAAGTAGCTTCAAGAATCACCTAAAGAACGCTGAAAATTCCTGCACTACCTCTCTTCCAAGAAACAGGATCCGAATCAATTCAAGAATCAAATAGGAACAAAAAAGCCTAAGTCCAATGAAAGTATTCTTTCTTTTCCGAGCAAGGAATTCAAACAAGAAGTAAAGCTATAGCCAAGAGATAAAGTCCAAAGGTAGAACGAAGGGGGTTTTTTAAGGAAAAAAACAAACACACTGAGATATAGATCTCTCATTGGATCGGAATCAAGAATTCAAGAACCAAAAGAAAGAATCGTAAACTCTAACTCCAATTAAAGCAGTAGCCAATAGCTCAAATCCAAATATAGAAAGAAAAGGATTTCGTTTAAAGCAACAAGCACGCTGAGATAGAGACGTCGGGATTCGAATCAAGAATTTAAGAATTAAAACAAGAGACCGTACGTCCGTACCCTAATTGCAAGAAAGGGTTTCTCCCAAGAAACGGAGCTTCGAATGATCAGAAAGAACCGTACCCTACTCGAATTTATTCAAATTTGAGATAGACAGAGAGAGACAAGACGAGACTGGGGACAAAGAGCCAGTTGATCTTTAAACACGTACACAAAAAGGACAGAGGGCAGGCTCACCTTGGATTTGGTTCTTCTTGCAAGATTCGCCGATGCTGAGGTTGTTCGCCGCGTCTGTGATCTCCTCCCTGAAGGCGGCCGCGGAGGTGGTGGCGGCGCCCGCAATGGCGACGAGGGCGACGGCGGCGACGGCAATGGGGACGGAAGAGACGGCAATGGCGACGGCGGCGACGGCAATGGCGACGGCGGCGATGGCAATGGCGACGGCGGCGATGAGCAAGTGAAGAAAAGAAAGAAGGTGGCTGGTGTTGGGCGGGAGAGAGGAAGAACGGAAGCGACGATGAAAAAGAAAGGACCCCTCGGTTGGTTTAAATAGAAGGTATTGGGCGGCCACTGGGTGGGCGTTACGTTGTCAACGTGCGGCAGAACCGTTTGATATTGCCGAGTGACCGTAACCATTTGATTGATGCACCCTCGAAATTGATCAGCATCTGATGGAAACGAAGAAATCGACCAATTTATGAAAACTCTTTTTATTTTTTTTGTTAAGCATACGCATAAGGCCTCTAATTGCGATAAATATAGTTGTATGAATTTCACAATTTTTATTTTTAAATGCGAATTTAATCTTTATATGCATAAAGGCATATCAATCTGGATTATAAAGATCTAATCAATGCATATTCCAAAAAAAAATATGGGGTTAAAAGATATGGGGTACAAGCACTAAAGATATGGGGTTAAAAGAAAAGACATGTACATGTACAAAAATGAATTCAAAAATACACCCACGAAATTAATTATTCAAAAAAGATTATAAAAGCTTTTTTAGAATTCTTCATCCTCTTTCCAAACCCTTAAATGACTTACTTAACCATGAAGGTGTACAAAAATAAATTCAAAAATACAACCATGAAATTAATTAGCCAGAAAAGGATTAAGATAGTTTTCCTAGAATTCTTCATCCTCTTTTCAAAGTAGGCCTGAATGACTTGTTGGGGTCCAGTATAATCAATTGGTAACAATCATGATACGTGAGTTATTTCTGCTCTTCATGAAGCTAGTAGGTCAAAAGCCCAATAGAAGAAATTTGCTGCAAAATCATTGCAGGGTTTCTTAATGTTTTGAGTAGGTCAATCTGACAAGCCATAGTTAGGGATGATATGGAATGATTCAACATCTATTTTTGGATGGCTTGTAGTAGTTATAACATGTATGGGAATTGCGTAAAGACGCTCTGGACATAGTTGGATGCAAATTAGGCTTGGTGTAGGTACTTTCTTGCATTGGGCACAACCTAAAAATATTTTTAGTCACAGTTGGATACAATTCCAAGTTTCATCTAGAGTGCAGTTTCTAGATAGATGGAGATGATATTTTTTTGGTTCCAAGTGCATGTTAGTTTACCAAAATTGTGGGGTTTGACTTTCTTATTGAGTAATAGATATTCTCTGTCAAGAGCAGAAAATGAGCCCAGACAAATTCGGTTTTGCATCAAGCTAAGGTTACACACCATAGATGCCCAAACCTTCTCTTCATGAGAAATTATTGTCTACACTGCATACACCAGCATGGCCATGTATGTAGCCAATCACAGCCGCTAGTTCATATGATGGTGGATCAAGATGCATGCTTCATGAATGGAACCCACAGGAACCAACGGCTATTATTGGCTGCATGGAGGGCCATATGATGCATGCAGTGTAGGTAATAATTTCTTCCTCTTCACTTCTCCCCTATCAGGTCCTCTCCCTACACTATGGATGGCCCTTTTGGACCAGGCCTAGTTTGGGCTTCAGACCTATTTGGAGTTGTACTTGGGCTAATCTTTGTTAAAACTTTTCGAATTTAGACCCAGGTTGAAAAGCTTTTGGAGGGCCAAAAAACACTTTCTGATGAATCCTTCTACGTTATTTTAAATATTCCATTATAAAGCCTTCTCGTACATATCAATAACTTCTTCGAGGGCATTTGATTTTCTTTGTTACTATCTAAGTTTGCTATCTACTATTAAATTTTCAACGGGAATAACTCCTTTGGTTCTTTTAGTATCATCTTTCAAGCCCGAACTAGATATTTGTACTATGTAGAGATCACAGAGTTTTCATCTTTATTTTGCCTTGTTTATGACATTTCACCCTTGGCTAGCTTAAATGGAAACCTTTAATTACAAGGCAGTACTACATAATAATTGGATTGGAAACCGGCCCACAACCAAGCATACCTGATCTCGAAAAGGAAAGGCTTTCTTCGTCCCAAAATCGAATTGCTTGGGATTATAGTGAATGATTTCTTGCTCAGGAAAGCCAGCAGCCTGCAATAGCATGAAGGATGGAAATCCATAAATGCAAAATATACTGAAACTGTTATAGCCTCAATATTAGTTACACTGGATCCAGAAATGTTGTATACTTGTTTACTTGCTTTTGAATTACCAAGTGCCATAATAAAAGTCCTTGCCAAATCCCATAACAGAAATAACTTTAAATTGTCTGAAGAATTTCCAAAGAGCCATAATTAGAAATATTTGGAAAACCCCGCATAAAATAGATGGGCAAAATCTTATTATTATTATCATTACTATAAGAAGAAGAAGAAGAAGAAGATAGAGAGGAGAGTGGAAATTGATGTTGCTAAAGCGTGCCTTGATGAAAGTCACCGGGCAAGGAGGGTCTGGACGCATGCAAGTTCCCCGTGGTGCTCTGGACTCATGCGACGTCCTTTCTTCAGGTCCTTTGACGTTTGGCCGGGGCCTTGCAATCCAGATCGGAGGCAGTCCGGGCGACCTATATTGCTTATCAGATCTGGCTTGCAAGAAATGCCTAGACATTTGGGAAGAGCTACCCATCACCTGGGGTAGTGATGGAGAGGGCGCGACTATTGACGGTGGAGGCTTCTCAGGCGATCTGGTCGGATAAATCTTTGACAGCTCAGGATATCTGGAGCTCCTCATCTGCTTGTGGAGCATCCCATTTGGTGTTTTTTATTTGGGAGCCCCCACCCCGTGTTTCCTCAAGGTCAATTTCGTTGTTAGGGGTCCGGACTCCAGGGTGATTGTTACTGGGGGCTGCCACTTGTTTGACACCTCGGTATCAGGAGCGGAGCTGAGAGCGGCCTGGGCTGGTTTATGCTACGTTTGGCGTGCCCTGCAGGGGAGAGAGGTCCTTCTAGAGGGTGACTCGGCGACGGTCATTGGGTGGATCCTGCAGATTTCCGGAGGGGTCGATGATTATCACCCACTGGTGAGAGATATCGAGACCATGATCCGTAGTGGAATGGTGCTCCAGACGAAGCACGTATTTAGAGGGGCCAATGGAGCTGCGGATTGGGTGGCCTCTTTTGTTGCCAACTATTCGGAGGACTATCTCTAGGAAGGAGAAGCGGAGTTGCCCTTGCCCAGTGCACTCCGTGATATACTGTTTTTTGACTTTTTTGAATGTATCCGTACACTTTATGTATGATACTTCTGTTTTTAGCCAAAAAAAAAAAAAAAAAAAAGCCACTGCACAAGAGATGGCTCCAACAAAAATTCACATAAGATATACAAAATCTTATTTCACAGTCAGGAGAGGAACCATGCAGGCATGGAGGCCTTTTAGACCAACCGGCTCCCACGAAAACTTAGATGGTTCTCTTAGATCTCATCATGGTTGGCCTACCACATCATGACATCAGAGGTGCACCAGATGAATTTGCACTCAAGCTCATTTGGCATGCATTTATGATATGCGACGTTTGTACTGACCTTAACATGTCGAAGCTGCATGATCTGCTTTCCAGAGTCTAGGATTGGAATCAGGTGTCCAGCTTCAAGTCAATGGAAGAACCAATCTTCCACAGGGTTGCAGTTCAAGCTTTCCTTTGCGTCTGCTCTTTGGAGCAACTGCTTCAGTCTATTAATCATCCTCACAATATATGAGAAAAGCAATAATTTAAACACCAGAAGAACAAAAGATTTCCAGATTCCACAATCAAAAGCTCACCTCAAAGTGTCTCCACAGATCAGATCCAACGAGCAATAAATATACCTGCAAGTTTTCCGCAAGAAGCATATTTAAGTATGGAAACCGGCAGGTTAAGCAGCTGAGAGTGAGAGGGGGGAGAGAGAGAGAGAGAGAGAGAGAGAGAGAGAGAGGAGAGAGTGGATTTTGTTCTGACACATTCATAGTTACATCCAAGTGCTGAAGCACACATAATGCTGCTTAGATACCTGACCCTCACCACCTATGAGGACTACTCATCTTAAAACCTATTGAGCCAAGATTAAACTGAGTTGAATACAACCTGATAATAAATTAGATAGGCACAATATATGAGCTATATCCAAATTGTGGGTAATTAATACCAAGTTAAGAAACATGAAAAAGATTTGATTTTGTTACTGATATGTTCTATACTTCTATGACCGCTTTGAATGGACTGTTTGGTGTTTGATATAAGGGCACAATTTTGCTGCATAAGGCTTCAGGGCAACAAAGCGCTGCACTCAAATATCACATACACCAGGAATACTCATACTTGATATGCTGAGTTACATATTATGATATTAAGCTTGATGATTAATACCCATGTAGCTAGTGCTTTTTCTTGAACCATTGGTACACTTTTAAATGTTCAAACAATATCAAGATCTATGAGAAAAAAAATGCTTACTGCTCTAGCTTTGGCAATGAAGGTTATAAGCTCTACCTCACACCCTGAATGAAGGTTATATTAGACAGAAATGTTACAGCTGAAAGCATATGAAAATTGCCATATGTATGTGCTCACAGAAGCTATTTCTGCATGTAACTTCAACTGCCATTACTCATTCAGCAATAGTGACATTTCCCGATAAGAAAAATACGAGTTGTGGTTGAATTATGAGCTTAGGAAAATTCTGAACTGAGATGAGTAATTACCATTAATATATCATAAACGACGTCAAATCCCTCAGCTGCGAGCCTTGTCTTCACAAATTCCAAGTCCTTCCTGTCCCCTTTCAAATGCAATATCTATAAAGCAAGAACTACAATAAGAAAATTAGGATGGACTAGACTCCTAAGGGGTATAACCGACCGAAGGAGAGAGAGAGAAAGAGATGACTTGGCACGCGAGAGGAGGAGAAGGCGTGGGAGACAG
This sequence comes from Phoenix dactylifera, assembly GCF_009389715.1. Lineage (NCBI taxonomy): Eukaryota > Viridiplantae > Streptophyta > Magnoliopsida > Arecales > Arecaceae > Phoenix > Phoenix dactylifera. The sequence continues at coordinate 4,540,268 of NC_052409.1, read as the reverse complement.
AGGAAAGCAGCGCGGCTCGGTCGATGAGAGAACGAGAGAAAGAGGGAGAGAGCGGTGCATGCTCTGTTTTCAACAGGGCACGTCTCCTCTGCTTTTCGAACAGAAGGGCGTGTGCCGCCAACCCCACCCCCTCCTGTTTCACGAACAGATAAGGCACCACTTCATAGGCGGGCCTTGATACTGCCTGGGCCTAAGCTCAAGGCATCACAAGAAGACTGCTAATTTTTTTAGCTCTTGTATACTCTGACATTATATCAGATGATTTTCACGGGTTCAATATAAACTTTCATAGACAAACAACCAGTAATATATTAAACTTTCCCTCGACAAATATCATTACATTCAACTGCAATGGGATACTTATAAAGAAAAGGAAAAACAAAACTCTTGAGGAAGAGTCTTTCACTGAATATAGAGACTCGTTTAGTTCATGGAAAAAGAAAGAAAGTATGGACAATGAAAAATGACGATGAAAAGAGCTCTTGGATTATAGTAATCAATTTTGGATCCGAACTCTTGGCAGGGAAACTTGCATCTCTAGGGATATTGGGTTTACATGTTAGTGTAGATGAAAGTTGAATACCATGCATTAATTCTAAGCGCTAATGTAAGTTAATGAAACACGCATGGAGAGGGGGAAGCTTGTACTTCATGGCGTGTGGACAATCATTGGCTTATTCACTAGTAACTGCTATACATACAACTGATTTAACTTGCTAGAGAGAAATGGTGGAAAGGCTGTACTTCTTCGAGAAGATAGGGAATCTTTTTTTTTCTTGATCAATGCGAACTAATGAATCACAATCACATATCGTTTGTTTGATATCCTATGAATTATAGTATTTTTTATTTTAAAAAATGATGAAATCATAATTTAGTGGTTTTGCCAAGTTTAGTTTGCTTCGCATGATCAACTAAATTAATTTCTATGAAAGACAACAGTTGAAGAGTCTGTTTGGATGATTGGACAGAAAATTCTCTAAAATTTATAAGTTGGACCAATACAACTAACAAAATCATATACTTATAGGGTGAGCTAGGCCTAATAAATATTTGGGAGCAGCTTAGGAGTAGGCTAACCCAAAACCTATAAAGAGAGAAAAAGTCTTTTCTCATAAACTCTTTTTTCTCTACTCATCGAATTGGGACTGGCCCACTCTTAAGATACTCCTGGATATTTATAAATATAGGTTTAGCCAAGACTGTAATGATATTATTTTTCTGGTTATAGATATTTCATTCCAATTATCCAAACAAGCATTAAAAATGCAGAACTTGCTGTAGCCATTGCATGAATGCTTTGAGAGAATATTATCTTGCTGAATGAGATAACAAAAGAACCTGTAAAACTCTAACAAAATATACTTGCCTCTGGATCATGGATGCCATCCTTAGAAGCAAGCGAACATAATGAGAATACAAGTAGTGCAGCCAACAAAATTTTGACTTTGAACATTATACTTCATACAAATAATAATAATAATAATAAGAATAATTTCTCTTCTTAACTTCACATTAAATCCTCACTTTACTTCTGTGTCAACTCTTCCTCCTCTGAGTACTGATTCTATTTGGATCTCTAAAATCATTTCCTAGCAAAGTCATACCAGGAGCGTATTCTTTAACATCCGCTCTCCATGAACAAGTATTTTCTCTTGGATATTCATTAAAAAAAGAGCAGTGTTATGAGTGCTCAAGTAAGGTATCATGCATACATAAACGGCGTCTGAAAGCATATTTAAAAACAAACAAATAAATAAAAGCACATTTTATTAGCATATTTAAAGTGTTACCAAAGGATATAAAAAATTTTCTAGAAAAAAAAATTAACGGAGCGTTTGGTTTGCAACCAAAATTAAAATTAGAATGAAAATAAGAATGACCATATCTTTCGACGTATATAGTTTATGACCAAAACCGAATTTAGAATAGAAATAGAATTTGAATATTAATAGGCCATGTCCTATTTATGATCGATCAGTAAAACAATAAAACATTTTTATGGTGCTCCAATTGCCTTCGCATTTGGAACCAACCAAAGTAGTTGGGACCAAAGAGTCACTGATTTTTATTCCCATCATCGTTCGACAGCCGACTTCCTCCAATCAAACAGCTATATACACCCAATTTAATGTAACTGACAAGTGGTGATTTTTTTGAGACCAAAACAGTAATTTTGCTCTCCACTGCCCAACATTTCAATTGCACCCTTTCTCAATTGTTTGGGTACACATCACATTTCGCTGCTCCACGTTGCCAAGAAGATTGGTGCTTTGGGCTACGTGGACCAATACCGAGTGCCACGTGATATGCTAGTAGCGGAGCAAAAGAGTTCTTGGTACCAAGTTTGGGTCTCGTAAAAATAATAATACTAAACTTTTGTTATTTGCTCGCATAATAAGTATATGCGGGAACCTGCAAGATACGGTCCCGGATAGCGAAAGCCACGCGGGAGCTGACAGATGGTACGATGCTCCATGGACGGACAAAACGAAGCCGGCGATCACTTGGCTTCCATCGTGAAGACAAATGATCACTATCTTCCCATTTTACCCCTATAAATGTCCTGGACCCCACCCTTACATGTGTAACTCCGTCCGAATTCGATAAGACATAGTACACATTACAACGTTCGGCAATTTCGTGCAAATATTGAGGGTATAAGTGGAACGAAGAAATACATCAACTCCTCGCTTCCATCCTAAGAAGGGGGGTTCTATATACACCCCCCCTATTGCTAAGGACACCCCCCAAAAACCAAAAAGAAAATACCCAAACTAACCTTTAGTGTAATTACCATATTGCCCTTGAAATTTTCTCAGTACACCCCCCCTTCCTCCTCCTCCGTTTCGTTTTGAAAAGAAAAAAAAAACACCCCTCAAACCCCCCTTAAACCCCTCGATCCATTTACATCGTTTAGGCGATCTTTGAAGGAGATTTAAGCCCCATTCGAAGCATGGACAAGCAACTAGTGATTTGGGACGAAGAATCGGCCGCAAAGGTACGTGTTCCACCTTGTTTCGAAATTTTTTTTTTTCACGGTTCGTGCTCCGTTCGGCACTGGATCGCCGAACAAAAGGCTTCTGTTCGGCACTGTGCAGCCGAACAGAAGGCTTCTGGTGCCAAATCGCATGCCGTGCTGAATTTTGTGCCGAACAGATCCTCTGATTCATTAATTCTTGGTGATAAATTATTTTATATGTAGGGCTATGCTACAACCGAATCGAGTATAATTGGATCAGAATTTGTACTGGATTACACAAGCGAATTTACAACTTACGAGGTATTATAATGTATTGTGCAATTTTGTATTAGTTTAGCGAGCTATTTTTACAACTGTGTACTTACATAAATTGTTTAATGTATAGATCTTCAAGAGTAGAGAGGACTTGTGTAATTGGTGTCGTGAAGCTGGGAGGCGAAATGGTTTTGTTGTTGTAATCAAATCATCCGATGCAGGTACCATTTCTAAGAAACCCAGAATTACGTTAGGTTGTGAGAGGGGTGGGACGTACCGAACCAAAAAAGAAAAGCGAATAAAGACTGCCTGTGGGACAAAGAAGTGTGGATGCCCTTTTGCATTAAGAGGAAAGAAATTGGATACTGCGGATGATTGGATATTACTGGTCGTATGTGGAGTGCACAATCATCCCGCTGTAGAGAATCTGGAGGGGCACTCATATGCAGGGAGATTATCTGAGCAGGAGACGGAATTGTTAGTGGATATGTCAAAGAGTTTGGTTCGTCCAAAGGACATATTATCCACATTGAAGGAAAGAGATGCCCTCAATGTTACGACTATCAAGACTATCTACAATGTACGTCAACGGTTTAAGGTTGTAGAGAAAGCCGGGAGGTCTGAAATGCAACATCTATTAGGTAAATTATCAGAGGCTAAATATATTGAGTGGCATAGGAATTGTACTAATACGGATGTTGTGCATGACTTATTTTGGGCACACCCTGGCAGCATTGATTTGTTCCGTGCATTTCCCCGTGTGTTGATAATGGATTGCACGTACAAGACGAATAGGTATCGTCTTCCGCTCTTAGAGATTGTGGGGTTGACATCTACTGACATGACATTTTCAATTGCTTTTGTATACTTAAATTCTGAGCGGGAAGAAAGCTATACTTGGGCATTAGAGAGATTGCGCAGTGTCATAGCTGATGATGTTTTGCCTGAGTTGATTGTTACAGATAGAGACTTGGCTTTGATGAATGCAATTCATAGAGTATTTCCTACTGCTAGACATTTATTATGTAGATGGCATATTAGTAGGAATGTTTTGGCCAAGTGCAAAAAATTTTTCGAATTGAAGGAGAAATGGGATAAATTTATTATGAGTTGGAAGTAACTGATGCATCTGACAAATAGCATGAAATAGGTGCCCGGCACCTAGTGACGTAGCCTCTGAGGGACCCATCCGTACAATGTCGGTACTGATACCGAGTGCATCTGCAATACGCCGCCGGTGCATGTCAGCATCATCATGACCTCCCCTAGCTCCAGAATGAGTACTCGAGCACAGATGAGGAGGCTGAACTGCAACGTGCGTGATACGGAGATACCACTCCATGTATCCCGGTACGCTGTCTGATGGCCGGGTAACTGGGTGGCTCCTGCTCGCCTGGCTCAGCACGTGGTCCTCCCACCGCTCCCAAAGCTGATCCATATAGGAGTCATGTATCCGGTACGAGCCTGCTGTGGAACCTCTGTTGGCTCGCGTAGGGGCTAGTGGCGCTCGAGGGATGGTCTGAATACGACCAAACTGTCTAAGAACCCTTTCTGGATGATAGGGTTCTACGATATCAAGGCACTTGATGGAGCCACTAAAAAATGCGATATCAACATATGGGCGATCTCCCCGAAGCCGATGATGGGGATCCCAAATAACCTGCAAAACAAAAGGTCCATTTCAGTTTTATACTATATCGCATATTAAAAGTACTGACAAACACAAGCAAATGGTAATATGATACGTACCTCATCGATGCTCAAAAGGTCCAATGACTCACGTAGAACCACTAAGGAATTTAGGGCTCGTTTGGTTCGCAGGAAAAGGAGGGGGGAAAGTGTGGTCAACGGGAAAGTAATGAAATGCCTCTTGTTTGGTTGGAGTTTTCAAAAGAGAGAGATGGAAAAGTTGTATTCCCATGGGAATATGATTCCCACATTTCATGGGAAAGTCTTTCCCATGAGAAACATGGAAAAGTTACTTTCCCATGAGGTGGGAATCACTCCTTTTTTATTTTTTCCCAAAAAGACCCTTCAACATTAAAGAAGCATTAAAGAGGCATTAAAGAACTAATTTTTATTAAGGGCATAATAGAAATTATACATAACTTTCCTAGGAAAGTGGATGGTCAACCAAACATAAGCACTTTGGAAATTTGTCACTTTCCCGTGGTTAACCAAACATGCCAAAAATACTTTCCTAGGTATCCTCTTCCTAGGAATATGATTCCTGGGAATCATATTCCTAGGAGAGAAAATACTTCCCGCGAACCAAACGAGCCCTTAGGGGAGGGGAAGAGCGGGGTGGGGGGGTTTGGGGGGTGTAGAGAGCAATTTAGGTGAGGGGGTGGGGAGGGTGGGGGGTAATTTAGGAATTTTTAATTTTTTAGGGGTGTCCTTAACAAATGGGGGGTGTAGAGAGTATTTAATTTTTTTTTAATTTTTGGGGGGTGTCCTGAGCAATAGGGGGGGTGTATATAGAACCACCCTCCTAAGAAGCCGAAACGAGAGAGAGAGAGAGAAGATAAATAGAGAGAGAAGGGATCCCATCTCTCGTTCTCTGTGACGTGTCTCGTACTTCGATCGCCATGGCGGCGTCTTCCGCTACTATTTTCATCACCGGTGAGCTTCTCCTCCTTCGTTTGATTGAAAATCCGTTTGATTTCTATTGCTGCTAGGTCGATTTCTAGGGTTTCGGTGCTCGAATCCGTGCGGATTCCTCCTCTATTCCTGGTCAGGGTTCTTTTGTTTCTTGATCTAGAGATCGATAAATCTCTAATTCTACTCGTGTCGGTATTTGTCTCAGAAGATTTAGTACTGCTTATTTGTTAATCTCACAGTCCTTGGGGTCTTTAGTATTGAATCTGTGTCGCGTAATCTTTTTTGCAAGGAGGTTATTGTTTTTGGGACCGTGGCGTAGGCTTGGTAGTTCCGTTCGACAGCTGCGCTGTTTGTTAAATCACTACAGTTGTATTCCTTCAGCTCGCTTTCTCCCTTTTCTTTTGAGTTTAAATTGTAGTTTATATTAGAAGGTGCTCATGTTGTACCTTATTCAGCACCGAAACTTGGGAATTTGGTGTTCTTGAATTTTTATATGGATTTGTTTATTGTTGTGGAAATTCGTAAGAAAAACGACCTAAATTGAAGTGCCGAATTTGCTTCAACCCCGCCCCCCACCAAAGAAAAACAAAATTGCTGAATGACTTAAGTGCAAGATATAGGTAAATTTGAAAGTGGTCCAAGAAAAAAGAAGCTGATGCTAAGCAAATTTTCCATTATTCACATACTACGGAGCTATATCTATGTTATCCAATCGCGTCATCATCGGTGAAAGATTATGAAAATGGTTTTGGCCTTGGAAAACATGTTGGCAGTCCAGATTCATTCAAAAGGGCCTTTCTCTTGATTTCTAATGAAAGCCCAAAATATCACTTCCTCAACCAACAATTTGTAATCTAAATGATCATCTCTACACTTTTCCGTATCATGTGTAAGGTTGTTTTATGTTAGCATTTTCTGCATGAGACAGAACATTCTATGCTATCTCAAAATGATAGAAATTTTAGTTGAGAGCTTGGAATAACATTCTAGCAGATTCAGAGAAACAAGGATGTGAGAGGAAAGATATCAAAAAGAAAATTGATATGCGAATATGTAGAGTAGAACTATATTAATAAAGTTTTAATATTTCTGCTTATGTCATAAATGACTTTGATATGTCCTTGAACTTTTAAGTTGCACAAAAACTAGGAAATCGAGATGGACAGCTCCATACGGATTCAAAAGAAATTTTGTGACTGTAATAATGGCATTCGATATGCTAATAGTCAACTCAAGCTTTCATGTTTTTCTGGTTATTTTCAATATCTGCTTAAATTGTTTCTTTCTTGTGCATTTCCCTGTTTTGTTAGGTGGAGTTTGCTCTGAGAAATTCAGCCCTCTGTCCAACCAGCAGAGACTATCAGGTGGTTTTCAATCTCAATTGGCATTTTGTCAGAATTCAAAGCAGTCGAGTCGCCCTCGGTTGATGTCTGTTCATGCTGAGTACAGGTACACTTTTTTCAACATTTAATAAATACTTAATTTCAGAAGTCATTTTGCAACTGTTATGGCCTTTACGTTTGAAAGGAGTTTCTGATGATCATAATTATGGTATAATAGAAAAGTATGCTACTATGATAATTACCATTATAATGTTATTATAATAATTTAATAGCATAACAATTATTATTATTATCATCATAATATA